>NC_074717.1:34190200-34860200 GCF_947242115.1 Biomphalaria glabrata | reverse complement strand
TATAACATGCACATAGTCTGATCTATCTATATATATATATTCCTGTATCGTATCAATAAAATCATGTTAAAGTTTAGAACTGATAAAAAAATATTGTTTCTCCAATAATCTGAAGGAAAGTCCGAAATTTGAAAAAATCAAAACAAAATGAAATAAAAAAAAGTTAAAAGTATTTGACTTTATAATAAAGTTGAAACCTTGAACTTATCAATAGGTAAGACAAGCAATAGCTTATGGACCCCAATAAATAGTAATCACTGATATCTGGACTTATAAAAGACCCAGAAGAGACCCTATATCTGAAATAGCTTAGGACCTTTTCAAGTCTAAATACGGCACTGGCTGGAATTCTCCCCCACCCCAAACCTTCTTGTCTTTATGCCTATATTCCCTATTCACTTTTTGGGGCGCACATTTTGAGTGCGCCCTCAGAGTACGTCAAGTTTGTCTTAGATCTAAGAGCGTTAAGAAATGTTTGCAATAAATTGGGGCTGTAGGTAAAACGGTTTAAGCAAATACTGTTGACATCCTGGAGGTCTGACATTAATGACAATGACATCCGATTTGTAGATCTTTCGAAATTTTTCTTTTACGTAATGGAGATTTTGCATCAATGGCAGATTACTATAAAAAATAGTTAGATTTTTTTTTCTTATGATTAAACGATACATAAAATTTATTTTTATTTATTTATTTTTTTTTGCTTTTTAGCACTGAAAAGTAACATTTTTAAAGCTAGTTTGCTTGTAGCACAAAGTTTATTAGTATTTCATTATAGTCATTGCAGAGGCATAGTGAACAAAACGTGCTCCCGGGGCATCATGCCGCCCTTACATTCCTCTCGCTACGCCTCTGAGTCATTGACATAGTTTATTTATCCATTCATGATAAAATTTCCAATCTTCTTCTTTAAATTTTCTAACGTTTTTATTCATGTTTTCATATATTGCCACCACATTTCTCCAGATCTACTTTTTTACTTTATTTTCTTGATTAAAGAAGAAAAACATTAAAAATACTTTTTTCAAAAAGACAAAAGAACGAACTCACTAATTCTTATGCATAATACACACATACATTTATACATACGCATTAATTGCAATTGTTTTATTTCTTATAGACATAATGTTCTGTTATCGAATTGAAGGGCCTAGATCAAGAAGGTCAAGTCACAATTTGGTCAGTTCGAGAAAAAAGGCAAAAACGCTATTTTTTTTTTAAGTTCCTCTTGATATTTGGTTCTTGTGGGTTATGAACTAAAATTTAGTGATTCCATTCTTAATTGGCAATTTTCCACTGTGCTATCTTAGGGATCTGGAGCTATTCTCCATAATTTACTATTATGTCTTTCTAATTAGGAGGTCAAGTCCAAAAGGGACTATGTACACATATCTACACTTCAACACACTCCATTTTCATTAAAATTTGACTTAACCACCTTCTTGCACTAGTACCTTCTACTGACGTCTCGATATTTTATGTTTTTATTTGCACTTTCTTTAATTACTCTTCGGTTGTGGTCCAATACCTTGTCCTGAAGACGAGGCTTCCTTCAATACGCCGTTCTGAAGACGAGGCTTGCCTCAATACCTCGTTCTGAAGACGAGGCTTCTTTCAATGCCTCGTTCTGAATACGAGGCTTGCCTCAATACCTCGTTCTGAGAAAGACCCTTGCTTCAACCAAAAAGTTTCTGTCAAACTTTAATGTTCTTCTAGATTTAACTAGATCTATTTGTCATACACTATTAGATGTCAAGTTTCAAAACGCTCCAGAGAATAAACTTTGATAGACATTTTAAGACTATTAAAAACATTTTTTTAATCTCTGTTCATTAAAGATTAACACATGATTAACTTTATCAATGAGGAGTGAGGGTGAATGATAGTTGACAACAGAAATTAAAGACATAGTCATCGGGAGGATTATGCTCAAAATCGCAAGTCAACTGTGACTTTATTTTATGCGGAGATCACAATGACTGATGTTACGTCATCTTTCATAAGGGCATGATGACGTGTCTATCAGAATTTTGTTTCGATATAAGATTATAGGTTATAGTTTTTTAAGCATCGGTAGTTTTCTTTCTTAGACATATTTGTATTGATTTATTAATCCCCTTTCTTTCGCTAAGATTAGAAGCGCATTTTGTCTCCTTAACTCCGTAATGAGGCGGATGATGTATCAATCTCAGGTCTCTTGGATGTTCCCCAATCACTATTTCCAAGAATGCTTGTATCTGTATGATCTTGAAGCAAAGCAGCGTAAGAGTATGAAGCTGAGCTTTTAGTTCCATGTTTTAATCTTCAAAAATGTGATATTCAGAAGGAAATCCAAGCACTGGTGGATCCAGAACTTTTGAGTGGGGGGGGGCGATTTTTTTCCAAACCCTAACCCTAATGCCAAGTAAACCCTAACCCTATGCATTCACGTGCTTATATATATATATATATATATATATACATGAGCATTTTTTTAAAAGCAGCATTTCTCAACCTTTGGTGAAAAACAAACCAACTGGGGCATCGCTATAAGGTTTTCAAGTGGGGTTCGGGGCGAAGCCCCGACGGCAAAAGCGTTTTCTTGCTTTTTTCACTGCAGAAAAGTATTCTCCTGACATTTACAGCTCATTATTCATCAATGGAGTTCGGGGCGATTTCTTGCGTTCTTCACTGTAGAAACGCATTCTCCTGACATCTACAACTCATTATATATCAATGGAGTTCGGGGCGAAGCCCCGACGACAAAAGCGTTTTCTTGCATTCTTCACTGTAGAAACGCATTCACCTGACATCTACAACTCATTATTTATCAATGGAGTTCGGGGCGAAGCCCCGACGCCAAAAGTGTTTTCTTGCATTATTCATTGCAGAAACGCATTCTCCTGACATCTACAGCTCATTATTCACCAATGGAGTTCGGGGCGAAGCCCCGACGGCAAAAGCGTTTTCTTGCTTTTTTCACTGCAGAAAAGTATTCTCCTGACATTTACAGCTCATTATTCATCAATGGAGTTCGGGGCGATTTCTTGCGTTCTTCACTGTAGAAACGCATTCTCCTGACATCTACAACTCATTATATATCAATGGAGTTCGGGGCGAAGCCCCGACGACAAAAGCGTTTTCTTGCATTCTTCACTGTAGAAACGCATTCTCCTGACATCTACAACTCATTATTTATCAATGGAGTTCGGGGCGAAGCCCCGACGCCAAAAGTGTTTTCTTGCATTATTCATTGCAGAAACGCATTCTCCTGACATCTACAGCTCATTATTCACCAATGGAGTTCGGGTGAAGCCCCGACGACAAAAGCGTTTTCTTGCATTCTTCACTGTAGAAACGCATTCTCCTGACATCTACAACTCATTATTTATCAATGGAGTTCGGGGCGAAGCCCCGACGACAAAAGCGTTTTCTTGCTTTTTTCACTGCAGAAAAATATTCTCCTGACATTTACATCACATTATTTATCAATGGAGTTCGGGGCGAAGCCCCGCCGCCAAAAGCGTTTTCTTGCATTATTCATTGCAGTAACGCATTCTCCTGACGTCTACAGCTCATTATTCATCAATGGAGTTCGGGGCGAAGCCCCGCCGCCAAAAGAGTTTTCTTGCATACTTCACTGTAGAAACGCATTCTCCTGACATCTACAGCTCATTATTCATCAATGGAGTTCGTTGCGAAGCCCCGCCGCCAAAAGCGTTTTCTTGCATTATTCATTGCAGTAACGCATTCTCCTGACGTCTACAGCTCATTATTCATCAATGGAGTTCGGGGCGAAGCCCCGCCGCCAAAAGAGTTTTCTTGCATACTTCACTGTAGAAACGCATTCTCCTGACATCTACAGCTCATTATTCATCAATGGAGTTCGTTGCGAAGCCCCGCCGCCAAAAGAGTTTTCTAGCATACTTCACAGAAGAAACGTATTCTCCTGACCTAAAACTCATTATTCATACTATTAAAAAAGGACGTATTGAATAATGTTGTACTTGAAAAATATTCTAATATGAATTTATAGGCCCTTAATACATTGCAAAAAATCCGATTTGTTCCTTGAAAAGATAAGATACCCCACATATTTAGATTTTGGCTTTCAGGATCTCCGCCGAAAAAAAATTATTCGATAAATAATATTCAATAAAAGTATAAATTGTGAGTTATAGTCCCAAATTTTTTAAACTAGAAAAATATCAGATTGAGTAAAGGTTAGAAAAAGGCGACTATGAAAAAATGATTTGGGTTTAGAACTCATCTCAATCGTGACTCTTATAGTGAAAAATTTCAATTGAATTCTAATTTTTTGAATGCAAAGTCTTTCTTAAAATAGTTATGATAAATCCATGTGAAATTACATAAACTCTGTCTGGAAATGGGAGTGGTGGTAGAGTGAAAACGATTCATCCTCGCTTCTTTAATAATTTCTGCTAAAGATTGCATTTGGCATTAAAGAATAGGGGTGTGGCGACTCGATATAAGAATTTAATTTATTATATATATAAATTATATTAGTGACAGATGTTTTTGTTTTGTAATTTCCTAACTGTAATACAAAAAGAAAAAGTATTGGTTTGTCCGATGGGGGAAAGGCGATTGCATGAATCGCCCCTCCCACCTGGTACAACCCTTTTTCATTTAAATTTTACTAATGATAAAATTTGAGATTAGAGTGTGGTACGACATAATATACAATGAGTCCACATATCAATATGTAGTTTATATTATATAGATATTCAACTAATTTTGTTCACAAACTATGATTCTCCATAAAAATAGGACCGCCCCCCCACTCAGAGGGCTAGAGTGGGAAGAGCAGTACATGCAATTTCCCCCTCCCCCAACCTCACCGAAACGGCCAAGATACAAGAAGGCGAGCGACATAATATAAATCTATATATTAATTCAACTAATTTTGTTCACAAACTATGATTTCTCCATTAAAGTAGGACCGCCCCCCCTCAAAAGGTTTAGGTGGGAAGGGCAGTAGAGATAAATTGGCAAACAGGGAACGACATAATACAAAGATCGGTTAAAATATCAATAACAAGTTTTAATCACATAGATATTTAATTGATTCTGTTAGCAAGCTGTGATTTCTACAAAGAAATTGGACCGCCCCCCCCACTCGAAAGTTTATGGGGGGGGGGGCGGGATTGATACCATCACCCCCTCCCGACCCCACCAAATTGGCCAACATACTAGAGGGGGGGGGGCGAAATAATCTAAAAATAGGTTGAAATATAAATAATTAGTATATATTATTAACATAAGTAATGAATTCGTATACAAATTGTGTGAATTCTATACTAAAATTCGTCCGCCCCCCCCTTGGGGGGGGGGGGGGTCGGCCGAGTGGGGGGGGGGCGATCGCCCCTACCGCCCCCCCCCTGGATCCGCCAGTGAATCCAAGGGAGATTACTGATACAATATTTACACAACTCATTTTGCCAAAAAGTGTATGACAGTCTCGGATATACACTACACTTTTCACCAATGTGAACTTGAGTTGTCCAAGAGTTCAACTGTATTATACATGCATTTTGTTAAACTTAAACAATTTTTGGTTTGTTTTCAGAATGATTAGGGGCCTATTTAAAATGTTTAGTTATACCGGTATGGATGTTTCCATTTACAGAAGGCCTATATACTTTTTATTTTTATTTTAACACCAATGTTTGTTTAATAAATGACCTGTTTGAATGTTGTTGAATTTGATACAGAAAAGAAGTATTTTTATATTATAAAGACATAATGCAGTTAACTAGTCTCTTAGTGAAGGCAACTAAACAATGTCCTTATGCACCTTCTCTCTCTCTCTCTCTCTCTCTCTCTCTCTCTCTCTCTCGTATTTTCCGTATCTACTAGATCTATTTCTCAACTTAGTGTATGTATATTCTTTTTTTTTTTTTTTGCTAGGGTAGTGATGACATCAATCACCCCCCCCCCCCCTCTCTGAACCTCCGTGGAGTGCTGTGTCGATGTGCACAGCCGAGGTTGTCCACACATCCGGATTTGTGGCCGGTTCCTCGCGTCTGCTTAATCAGATTTTCTTCAGGCAACATTTTCTGTGTGCTCCCTCGACTAGACCTTGAAGGAGAATCTTGGCCCCCAACTAAGTCAGTCCTCACAGTATGTCCAAACCTTCGCTTCAAAGTAGAGAGGAGTTATTGCATGACTAGATACCGTAATTTACTTTCTTATGAAATGTTAACCCATCAACTGTATATAACTGCATATAACTGTATATAACATTCAGTATTACCATTTGAATTCGTCTCAGTCTCAGCCGTCAGCCTAATTAAGGGATTCGCTAGTGAATCAGGCCTGTAAATTTTACAAGAACGCATTTATGATGCCAGTTTGCTTGAATGAACCTTCCTTTCTTTACAAAGCTTATATCAACTCACTCTGTCTGTCGGTCTGTCTGTGGGTCTGTCTGTCGGGCTGTCTGGTACAAATTTTGAACACGTTATTTCTCTCACTTTCCATTATCGGATCAACTTGAAACATTGCACAATCATCCATTGTTCTTAGTAAAACATGAATCAGTCAAATAATTAACCTATAAGGTAATTAAATAGTGATAATTAATTTATCTTGTATGATGTCAAAAAGGGAAATACATCTTACAGTATTGAGATGTATAACTGTAACTGTGGAATTATTCTCCTTAGATAAGCTTTGTTCTTGTTGTTGTCTTTATTTTTTTTTTATTTTGCTTGTTTTAGAAAATATTTTTTTTATATTTAACTTGTATCATCTAAAATTTAGAAATGTCAGGGTTTATCCTAAGCTCGCTTCGCTTATCCTCCATTGTGTTTGAGATTTGTGCAAAATGTTAACAAAAAAATACTATTCAGACATATATTTGTCAAATCTCAATAAAAATTTGTTATAGAACGTGTTGACCTAGTTTGAGATACCTAATCGCTCTCTAACATACAAACACGTATGCCTTCTATTTCGCCCCTCATAATGCTAATATTAATGCTATTGTGCATTTCCTATTGATTTAAAATATAACGCTTTCAAACCACTCCAGAACTAGTAGATCAAGATTACCGGAAATAATTCATAGTGCCTTCGTATGACCATGGAACCATGGTATGACCAATTTTAGAATAAGTTATAAACATATAACGTGTGCCTGTATCATGTTCTTTAAGTTTTAGTAAGTATTTTAAATTATCAAAATAAATGTACATAAATTATGTCTAGGCAATAAAGTTAGTCGAGGGTATCTTAAATAATAATAAATAAAATTATAAGCATGGCGCTGTAACTATCATTTGCCAGCGTGGCATGGTTACTGTTGACTGGCCAGGTAGATCTAGTTTTGTTTTTATAGGTCAACGAAAATATGAATATGAAATGCACTCTCTTTGCGGATGTCGTTGCTTGGCCTCTATTAAATGTACTTAATTACAATGCAAATTATACTATGATAATTCATATGTAAATCAACATAAGCTTTTTGTCAAGTTGAAGGTATTTAAATAAAAGCATTAATAATGAGGGAAATGGTTTTCTCCAACAAAGAGCTATCTTCTACCAAACGTTTTACTGTTAGCAGATGTTTTTTGTGTTCATGTTCCTATCTCGAAAACAAATGAGCGCCTTTGATAATCACTTTTTACCTTGTGCTCGAAATCAGTGATACTTATGTTTATTTAAAAGTGTGCTCCTTTTACAAGATATGTATCTTATCTTATATAATACAGACGTTACTTCAAAAAAGAAAATGATTACGTCCTACGCGTCATGCATCTAGTCGTGCATGTTAACGAATGACTTAAATTCTGCCAAGTCACTGTTTTTCCTGGCTGACTCAGGCAACCCATTCCATGCTCTAATAGCACTAGGGAAGAAGGAGTATTTGTACAAATTTGTCCTAGCATATGGAACGAGGAATGTGCCTTTATCTGTGTGTCTTTCAGAGAATATTATTAGATTTTGTTTTTGTATTTGAAGATTATGGTTCAGTGTTTTATGTGTAATTGCTACTTTACTTTTGAGTCTTCTCTCTTGAAGGCTTTCTAAATTTAGTGATTTTACTAAAAGTGTTACTCTAGTCAAATGTGAATATTCGTTTGTTATGAATCCCACTGCTCTATTTTGTGTCTGTTCTAGTTTCTTAATGTTTTCTTGAGTTGAGGGGTCCCAAACAGAGGATGCATATTCTATTATAAATTAGTATGCACATAGATCTACATATCATCTACTTTTTACTGCGCTTATATTACTCACACAGTATCTTTCTTGGATGTTCTTGTTTAGATTTTCTTCAATCGATTTGTTGACTTCTACTCGCCCAATCGTCAACAAATGTCGCATACAAGCTTATGGTCGATGAACAAACATGAATTTAAAAAATCAACCAATTATTAGTTGTAATTAATTAATTTTGTTATTGAATAGAATATATAGAAAATAGATGTACTAAACTAAGGGGATATCAAGCCTTGTGTAGAGCATTAGGTTATAAGAATTAAAAGAGTAAAATAGAGTAATTAAAGGTTAATGTAAAGAATTAAAGATTAGGGGCCTATATCAAAGTGCAAACACTGAATGTTAATGCAAAGATTACATAAATGACTGGTTGTATATTAATCAATCATAAAGAAAACTTTGTAATGGATTTGTTAATTAACATTGTCTTAAATACCATTTTTAGAAATGAATTTTTTTTCTTCTACCAAAATACAGTGACTTATATAATTGCAAACATCATACAATAGTACATAAGAATAATAAGGCTACAATTATACACATTTCAACATTTAAAAAAACAACAACACTTACATTAAAACGCACTAAAAAGTAGAGGAAAAAAATCGTTGGCTGTGAGTTTCACTTGAACTCGAACTCCAATTTTTTTTTTATTATTTTAAATGTTTAAATAAAATAGGAATTCTAAAAATTGGTTTTGGGGGGGGGGGGGGTAATTCTAACTTTCTAAAGCTCCGACACCTAGTATTATGGTCTGTCGATATCGTGCTATAAGGTGTAAACACATTTGAAAGTAGAACATATATCAAATATGTATCAGTCACTTTTTTTTTACTTCACTGTGTCTTAAAACTACACCAAAAAGATATAAAGGTCTGATGTGTATCTATCTACTTTACGTTAGGCTTATGCGTTTATCAATATGTTGTATCGATCAAAAGTATCGATCAAGAAAACCATCTTTGTCTTCACTTTTTATCTAGATTGAGTGCTGTATCTTAAGTTTTTGTGAGACCCTTTGTTTGTTTTGTTGTTTGTTTGTTTTTCACCTATATCCATGTTGAGTTTTACCAGTAATTAAGGCTATGACGGAACATTGTGTAATTTGCTTTGTGCTAAGATTTTGATGAGATCTTTCCCAACCTCCAACTTTCTGAACATACAAATAAAGTTGTGTTGTCAGTATCTGATGTAAATTATCACGTTTTGAATATAATATTGTTTCCCAAGTATGAGAACATTTTAGATTTGATTTCATTCTTAGATAGAGAAAATAGTTCAACAACCTACAAACTCACACACTACGGGAAGGGTGTTTGTTGGGCTTATGTTAACTGAGCTCAATACCTACCCAGGTAATATAGGCAATGGTAATGACAACCCCATCAAGCCACTGGCGGATCCAGAACTTTTGAGTGGGGGGGGCGATTTTTTTCCAAACCCTAACCCTAATGCCAAGTAAACCCTAACCCTATGCATTCACGTGCTTATATATATATATATATATATATATATATACATGAGCATTTTTTTAAAAGCAGCATTTCTCAACCTTTGGTGAAAAACAAACCAACTGGGGCATCGCTATAAGGTTTTCAAGTGGGGTTCGGGGCGAAGCCCCGACGGCAAAAGCGTTTTCTTGCTTTTTTCACTGCAGAAAAGTATTCTCCTGACATTTACAGCTCATTATTCATCAATGGAGTTCGGGGCGATTTCTTGCGTTCTTCACTGTAGAAACGCATTCTCCTGACATCTACAACTCATTATATATCAATGGAGTTCGGGGCGAAGCCCCGACGACAAAAGCGTTTTCTTGCATTCTTCACTGTAGAAACGCATTCTCCTGACATCTACAACTCATTATTTATCAATGGAGTTCGGGGCGAAGCCCCGACGCCAAAAGTGTTTTCTTGCATTATTCATTGCAGAAACGCATTCTCCTGACATCTACAGCTCATTATTCACCAATGGAGTTCGGGGCGAAGCCCCGACGACAAAAGCGTTTTCTTGCATTCTTCACTGTAGAAACGCATTCTCCTGACATCTACAACTCATTATTTATCAATGGAGTTCGGGGCGAAGCCCCGACGACAAAAGCGTTTTCTTGCTTTTTTCACTGCAGAAAAATATTCTCCTGACATTTACATCACATTATTTATCAATGGAGTTCGGGGCGAAGCCCCGCCGCCAAAAGCGTTTTCTTGCATTATTCATTGCAGTAACGCATTCTCCTGACGTCTACAGCTCATTATTCATCAATGGAGTTCGGGGCGAAGCCCCGCCGCCAAAAGAGTTTTCTTGCATACTTCACTGTAGAAACGCATTCTCCTGACATCTACAGCTCATTATTCATCAATGGAGTTCGTTGCGAAGCCCCGCCGCCAAAAGCGTTTTCTTGCATTATTCATTGCAGTAACGCATTCTCCTGACGTCTACAGCTCATTATTCATCAATGGAGTTCGGGGCGAAGCCCCGCCGCCAAAAGAGTTTTCTTGCATACTTCACTGTAGAAACGCATTCTCCTGACATCTACAGCTCATTATTCATCAATGGAGTTCGTTGCGAAGCCCCGCCGCCAAAAGAGTTTTCTAGCATACTTCACAGAAGAAACGTATTCTCCTGACCTAAAACTCATTATTCATACTATTAAAAAAGGACGTATTGAATAATGTTGTACTTGAAAAATATTCTAATATGAATTTATAGGCCCTTAATACATTGCAAAAAATCCGATTTGTTCCTTGAAAAGATAAGATACCCCACATATTTAGATTTTGGCTTTCAGGATCTCCGCCGAAAAAAAATTATTCGATAAATAATATTCAATAAAAGTATAAATTGTGAGTTATAGTCCCAAATTTTTTAAACTAGAAAAATATCAGATTGAGTAAAGGTTAGAAAAAGGCGACTATGAAAAAATGATTTGGGTTTAGAACTCATCTCAATCGTGACTCTTATAGTGAAAAATTTCAATTGAATTCTAATTTTTTGAATGCAAAGTCTTTCTTAAAATAGTTATGATAAATCCATGTGAAATTACATAAACTCTGTCTGGAAATGGGAGTGGTGGTAGAGTGAAAACGATTCATCCTCGCTTCTTTAATAATTTCTGCTAAAGATTGCATTTGGCATTAAAGAATAGGGGTGTGGCGACTCGATATAAGAATTTAATTTATTATATATATAAATTATATTAGTGACAGATGTTTTTGTTTTGTAATTTCCTAACTGTAATACAAAAAGAAAAAGTATTGGTTTGTCCGATGGGGGAAAGGCGATTGCATGAATCGCCCCTCCCACCTGGTACAACCCTTTTTCATTTAAATTTTACTAATGATAAAATTTGAGATTAGAGTGTGGTACGACATAATATACAATGAGTCCACATATCAATATGTAGTTTATATTATATAGATATTCAACTAATTTTGTTCACAAACTATGATTCTCCATAAAAATAGGACCGCCCCCCCACTCAGAGGGCTAGAGTGGGAAGAGCAGTACATGCAATTTCCCCCTCCCCCAACCTCACCGAAACGGCCAAGATACAAGAAGGCGAGCGACATAATATAAATCTATATATTAATTCAACTAATTTTGTTCACAAACTATGATTTCTCCATTAAAGTAGGACCGCCCCCCCTCAAAAGGTTTAGGTGGGAAGGGCAGTAGAGATAAATTGGCAAACAGGGAACGACATAATACAAAGATCGGTTAAAATATCAATAACAAGTTTTAATCACATAGATATTTAATTGATTCTGTTAGCAAGCTGTGATTTCTACAAAGAAATTGGACCGCCCCCCCCACTCGAAAGTTTATGGGGGGGGGGGGCGGGATTGATACCATCACCCCCTCCCGACCCCACCAAATTGGCCAACATACTAGAGGGGGGGGGGCGAAATAATCTAAAAATAGGTTGAAATATAAATAATTAGTATATATTATTAACATAAGTAATGAATTCGTATACAAATTGTGTGAATTCTATACTAAAATTCGTCCGCCCCCCCCCTTCGGGGGGGGGGGTCGGCCGAGTGGGGGGGGCGATCGCCCCTACCGCCCCCCCCTGGATCCGCCAGTGCATCAAGCCTAGATTAGCTTGAGGCCTTGTGGCTCACTGGCTCGTCCCCTCCCCCCAACACCATGCGTCCCTTTATCGTCCATATAATTTTTTTTTGACAGAAATATTAACAGACATGCCTGTGTGATCAAATGTGACACTGTCAATGTTGGGGTTCACAGATTGTCAACGTTAACTATAATACCTAAAATCATCTAGTCAGGGGTGAAATGGTATTGGAATGAGTTAAATGGTGCCCGACTTAAATATCTTAATATCTCTGTTCAAGAAAATACTGGCCTCGTGTATCTCTTGTAAAAACGCGTAATGATTGATAATCTAATATTAATCATCATCATCATCATCATCATCAAACTCCATTAGAGTGAGGGCTTGAGAGGCTCAAATCCTCTCTTGCAAAAGCCCTGGACAGAAACCCTGCTGTCTTGCGTAGTGCATAAATGTCGCCATACAGGTCAAGAATTTTTGGTTTCCCAGACCTGTCGAGACGGAGATCAGCAAGTCTGGGGCAGTCAAACTGAATATGAGGCACGGTTTCCTCTTCTTCCCCGCAGCGGGGGCACCGTGAATCAAAATTTGGCCATAGCCGCGAGAAATATTAATAAGCATAATTAAGTTTGAGAAACAATTTATCCCACATTTAGATTGAGTAGGCTACTGGTAAGCGTGGACCCAAGATTGTCATTGTAGAAAAAATGAAAACCAAAAAAAGCAGCTTGCAGTCGGCCAGAATTTTCTATCATCTCTTGACACATGTCCATTTCATAAGTTTTTTAAGCTTGTTAATACTCTAAATCTAGGTTATGTGTCGTGTGTCATTCTGTGTGATGCGTAAAAGTCTGTCATCTATCACAGCAATGATTGAGAGTTTCTGAACGTCATTCTGCCATAGGTACAGACTAAGTACAAGATTAATGTATGAACTGTGGTCGTGGAGAGAGGGTGTTGGAGACGATGTGAGGAGTTTGATCTAACTCTCCCCCCCCCCTTTACAAGAAACGAGATTGATTACACCAGTCGCTCGTCATTTTTTTTTATTTCTTCTTATGGCCTTCGTCCTCTCCTCCTGACTTTATTTTAATGTGTCTTCCCTTTCTTCTTCATCTTAGGCTCTAACCTCGCGATAACACTGTGTGACTGCCCCTCCAGGCTCTTGTCTGCCATCTCCCAAAACTTTGTAACTTTTTTTTTTATAATGTTCAAGGGCTCTAAATCTTCGGACTGCTTACACCTCGGGGAAGATGGGTTAAAGAAAGATGAAAGCTGTTGGGTGAGGTATTAGCCATCAGAGAAAGCATCCCTGGTGCTTTATGCTAATCTCCAAGCCCCTCGGGGGATAAAGGGCTGTCGCCGTCTTGAGTCGCTGGATCCCATTTTGGCCCACCTGGGGCAAATCACATCGTCAAAATAAGCTTTCCTGGTGCAGAGTACACGTTGAATGATTTGTAATATACGTGAATACATTTGAATAGTTAGATGCAAATAATACATTTTTAAACAATGCCGATTGTCATAAAAGCACACACAAGAATTAGAACTGTTTAATAAATGCATCTCGTGTAAATTTTTATTGAACATTTCATTTCTTAAATATTGGGGATTTTATTTCCACGTTAAAACTGTATATTTAGCAAAATTTCTTTTTGGAAATTTCAGATTTTGTTTTTAATTGTCCGGGCTGACTTAATGCCTCTTTTATCTTTGAAACAGACAACACCCTAAGTCGATAACGTAAGCTGAATGTTGAAGCTTCAATTTTCGGAAATTTCTTTTATAAATATTTCATACTTTGCCAGTTCATTTTTTTGATATATATAAATGTGTATGAATTGTAGGATTTCATACTTTGCCTTAGACATTTTAGTGCAGTATCATGTGACTGTCATGTGACTATGTCCAATGTTTCCCATCTTTCTATCAAAACATTATGTTTCAGAAGCCAGTAATATGCCTGAACGTCTCTAGCAACTAAGGAAAAACAAATTTATTAAAAAAAAAAGGGCTATCTTCGCCTGATTTATAATTTTCTCACCATTCTTATAAAACTCGTGGAGCATTCTTAGACAATGAAAGCCTCGTGCGCCTCGCTCACCTTTTCTTTCTTTTCCAAGCACCGTTTAGATTTAAGTATTATATGAATTTTGTACATATATATATATATATATATATTAATATCCTTTTGCAAACATGTCATGGTTACGTCCTCTTTGTATGACGCATCGAAGACAATCATGTGCAACCTATATGATTTACTGTTAATCTAGAAACCACTTTACAGAGTTTTATTATACCCATAGCAATGACAACTTTCTCCCTTTATTTACCTGAATTAGCATTTCATCTTAGCCTTATATCTTTATTGTTTGAATTGTAATGAATGCACGATCGTCACATGAATAAGTAATGGATTCATTGAAGTTGGATTTTATGGGGCGTTTCATTGCATGACATTATAGTATGATTATACGATAATAACAATAAAAGATTAAGCTACCCTTAGTTTTTCATTTTGTCTGTGCAATCTGGCAAACTAATTGCAGTATGCATATTCATTGCTTTGACCCTTTTTTAGACAGTTAATTAATGCGTCTTTATTTAATTTTTTAAAAAGTAAAATATAGGTCTAATATGATGCCTTTTCAAAACTATTTTTTTTAAAGGGAAAGTTGCTCGAACTCGAGCCTCTGTGATGGAAGGCCGACGTGCTTAAGTACTTATAAAAATATAACGTTTTATTATTTTATAGCCTATTGTTAGTTTAAATTTTTAAGGAATGACCTAATTCTCTACACAAGGCTTATTCCCCCTTAACTCAGCACATTTTCTTAATTAAAACAAAATTAATTAATTACGATTAATTGATTAATAATTGGCTATTTTTATTTATTTACTAGACATATGTTACCCGCGACCCGCGGGTCTTTATTTGCGCATTACTGTCGATATAGTCACTGAGAGTGTTTTGTAAACAATTAAACGAAATAATAATGTAATAAGTAAAGCGAATGTGTCAATGTAAAAATAGTGTGAATGAAGCTATCAAATCAAAATAGCTAATAGGCTTAAATCCATTTTTTAAAATTAAAACATTTGCTTTTGAATAATCTAGTGGATTGGATTTAGATGTATGTTAAACGTAGCTAATGATCCTTTCACGTTATTTCTCTTTCGCTACGAAAATAAAATTAGTTTTGCGAAAATGGTTTACCCGAAGTCGATACATTCTTATCTATTAAAAACGAAAAGAGCGATAGCTTTGTTAAATAAATGGGATTATAAAGTGAACAATTAAACGAAATAATTTTTAGTACGCGATTCATGAATGAATATAGATCTAGGACTATCTCAACTCGGCTTCGCAGCTTTTTAGCTTTAGAAAACCAAATTTGAATGTTTATTTGATCAAAATATGAAATGAATGGACTTTAATTAATATGTTTATGTGTTAAAGTATAAAACTATCTGTGCGAAGAGAAGTTTTATCATCTTAGAGTTGAATTAGAGTTTTAGATCTAGGGATGGGATTATAAAGTAAACAATTAAACGAATTAATTTTTAGTACGCGATTCATTACGGTATTGTCTAATGAAAGAATGTTCGTCAGGAAATCTGTAATCACAGATATAAGGAACTAATTAATGTAAAAAATGCTTTTGAAACACAAAATTGAAGATTAATTTTATTATATAATGAAATCAATGGATCTTCTTTTGTATTTTCATGTGTCAAAGTAAAAAACTATCTGCGCAAAGTGTATTTCTTAAAATTAGATCTAGATCTAAATCCTTTCTATCTTTTCTTATGTCAACATTGTAGACATGGCCTAGATCCATAAAATACTATAGCTGTAATAGAGTCGGACAACTTTATTTTTTTTTGAGGGTCTTACATTTGTTTTAGGGCTACAATACATTCACTAAGGTCTAAGTTGGTACCCAAGGAACATTCCTGCCTAGTTTTATCAAGATTGGTCAAGCGGTTTTGATGTCTATAAGTAACATACATACATACTCCACACATTCTACTTTATAATATAGATTTATGTGTTGTCATTGCCAAGGAATATTTGTGCAACTTTTCAACTTGACCTGAGAAAAGGAAGGGGAAGAATAACGTGTAAAAGATTCCATCATGACCGACGAAAAGAGTAAAAATATAACCCATAGACTTATATATAACCTTTGGAAAGATAAAATGAACTAAGGATCCAAAGAGAAACAGTTGTTTAGCACCAAGAACTAGATCTACTGATAATGATTAAAATGTACGAATTTAACCAGTGATCTTCAAAGGTCTCACTGACTTATATTGATGTCTGTCACATGACTTGTAGCTTCAGTGGCCATTTTGGAACTATTAGTTTGTTTTAAAATGGAACGATCTTTGTTACAATTTTAATGACAAGTCCTACTTAGAGAAGGGAAGAGCCATAGAAAACATTATAACATTGGTATGAATATCATTTTTATTTCGCTCTTTTTGTCCAGAACCAAACAATAACGTCCATTTTTTTAAAGCATCATTAATTTTAAAAATCGGGATCAAAGGTAGCAGTCAAAATGAGGATGGGGTTAACGGCCTTTTTAAAAACTACATATTTTTTCCCCCCTCTAGTTTTCTTTGCTTATATAGCCAAATAGAGTTAAATCACGATTTAATGCTTTTTTTTTTTTTTTGGCTATATAAGCAAATACAATGAAAATTTCGGCATTGATCAAAATTTACACACATTTTGACATAAATTACACGTATTACACATTTTAACCGAAATACAATTATGCAAAACAGCTAGAGTTTGTGGTGTATCCGGTGTACAGAAATAAAGGACTTGTTGACGTTCGTGAAAAATCCCCAACAAGTATCAAATCCATGTGTCTGTTATTGTTTGCTTATAGAAAATGGCGGTTTCGTAGTAGCTTCCACGTGTTTCCCATAACACTAATCCTGATACTTTTGTCACTATTTATATATCGCTTCTTTTGTCACAAGTGGGCCAAATAAAGTCACATATCCTATGAAACTCTCGACTACTAACAACGTGACATATCACAGGCTAATCATAATCTGTTTTTTCGCCCCACGATCGGGCATACCCGTCAATCGTAGTTCCGTTCCTAATTCAAACAGCATTGATCTCCAGGTTGTCAGTGCAGTGTCTCGCACGTTTCCCACGCTGACACAGTCTGTCAAAACCAGTTCATTATATTCTTTACCCCAACAGTCTCACTTTGACTTGTCTGTTTGAACTGGCCGCTAATTGACACTTAGAATGTTCGCCTAGGCCCGTCTGCCATACAGGCAAGTCTATTTGTATGCCCCTGGGATCCCACTTTTTTTTTCTCCTGGCTACAAAATAGATTCCATATTCCCCGTGTTGGCTTTAGAATGAAATGTTTTGAGGGGGGAGGGGGAGTGGGCACTCTTAGTCTAGCTCCCCTATTCTAGATATTCTAACCAAACTTTGAGAAATAGAGGTACGTTATAAAGACTTATTCTAATACGGAAAGTAGATCTAGTCTAATGATAATCCAGATTTAATGCATTAGCATGTCTTTGATTTCAAATATTTAGTCTAGACTAGATGTCTTAGATGTAGATCAAGATCTCAGTCTAGGTTTACTTGATTTACTATTTAGTATTTCACTCGACTAGGCTAACCAAGTTTCTACCCCCCCCCCCCCCCACGTTGGTTGATCCACTTATTTTGTCACACCCAATAAAAAAAAAGGTCAGTTAGAGACAAAAAAAAAAAAAGCAAAAGATATTGTCCATTACGGCATGGTAGGCCTACCAAAGAACATCCTCATGTACGGGTTAATAGTAGATCTACATACTTATTAGAATTATGAGGTCAGTCTTATCATATAAAATACAGACGTTATTTCAAAAAAGATGATTATGTCCTACTCGTGTTATTAGTCTTATTCAGCTCCCCACCAAAAAGGTGACAAAATATATTTATTCCCTACTAGATCTAGATTCTAGGCTTATTGGCAGACTACTGGAGTGTATATTTTAAATCTAGAGAGTCTGTATGATTGATAGTAGGCCATATAGGACATTTGAATAGTGGCCTGTTGCTGGAAGGTAAATAAAATGAGAATCACTGCCCTACAAGTTAGGCCTGTTCAATGGAGAGGCGAATCCTTCTAAATATATAGATTTAGGTCAATTTAGGTCTATATAATAATAGCCTACTTCACTGGGGCTGGAAAAAAAAGTTTTCAAAAGCTTTAGAAGCATGAGGTTTCTAATTATAGCTTTGTTGTGATCAATATTATTGCCTTAGATTTTATTTTAAGTTGACAATAGGCCTAACTACAAGTATATCTTTAAAAAAAAAGGAGATCAATATCTACATATATTATATTAGTGCACATATACATTTCTATCTGCATTTTCATGTAAAATTGCTGACATGTAACATGCTAGTTTATAAGGTTAAAAAAAATATGTTAACAAATTCTTGACCAAAGTTTAAAGATCTTGCATTGGACAACAACGGTTCTGTGGAGTATGGTGTTAGACAATGTCAAGAAATGGCCAAAATTTTAACCAGACTAGTCAACGATGGTAAGTCTAAATTGAATTTCTTTTTCTTTTTTTTTTTCTATTTTGTGACAATTTCTGTTGTTGGTCTTAGTTTCTCTCATTGTGTTTGCAAAGGAAAGTCTTGGTTAAACTAAGACTAACTGTCAGCTTTGAAGTCTGAAATGTGTCAATTAACCTTCAGAAGTTTATTTTGTTTACTATAGATCTAGATGTATTCCACATTAAACTTCAAATAAAAAAGTTTAGATGACTCCTAGATGGAATCTTGGTCTGAATCAAAATTTAGTCCATCATCTTGTAACATACCTCATATATATATATATATATATTAGCTGATAGCTGTGCTATGCTGCGGTTGAAATAGTTGGAATAAATGCTTATTTTGCCTGGAACACTCTTAAACCCATAACAAAAAAACTGTTCATGTTACAATGCTCCATCAGCCTCAACACAATTTTCTAGCCCTCAAATTCTATTTCCATTTTGTTTTGTCTCTTTCATCCTACAAACAAAGGGCACACAAACCCCTATTATAGAGTATGCACAAACAACTTCTAGGCCTTCCATCTTCCTTGCGCCATAATGCCCCCACACTACTTTCAAGTGAAGCGCCCCTTCCCGCAGAAATTGGAAAGAAGAAACATGACTATTTGCAACTTACATTTTTTTTTTTTTGGAAGTCATGGATCTTGATCTAAAGAGGCATTTTATTTACAATAACTCATCTTCACAAACTGTATTAAACACCTCCGCCCTTATTGAATTTCACAGCTAAGATTTTGCTTCATTCATAAATGTTGAATATTGGGTTAAAGTCACAAAAGTTTTTCTTGGTTTAAAAAAAAATGAAACAGTACACATTTAACCACTTGGTTTCATTTTGCAAGACAATATTTATTTTATCCTCTGTGATATTTGTACCTTATTGATCTTTGTAACTCTGGGTTGGTGTGAGAAAGAGGCAGACTTGTTCATATCTTGTTTCTGAAAAAGAAACACAAAGCCAGGACTGTGATGTTGCAAAGGGCAAATATTGTGTTTTCTTTTTGTCAGAGCTACAGCATGACTTTTCGAGGTAGACAATTTTATTCATGTTGATTTCCAACTTATTTTGTCACATACTTCAAGTATGAATTTCTTTTCAATCCTTGCAGGACACAGCTTTGGTGATCCTGAAGTCATTAATGAAAGATTAGAAGGAGGCATTTGGTGAGTTTTTTAACACAATCATCTAATCAATGCTGAAATTGTAATATCACTACTTAATTGGTTAAAAGTTTATGTAATTTACTCAGAGCCATCATATATTGCTTTTTAAGACTATGCAAAAGATTTAATTTAATAGTTTCTCAACTATCTCTTACTAAAAATAATCTTTGAAAAGTCACCATGAACATAAAACCTTCCACATGTTAGGGCTTACTGCAGTGTAAATAGAAGTGAAATCTTGGCATTATGCTTTATCCTGCATAGAAAACTCAATTTTTAAAACTTAATCTGCTATTTGCATTTTTGTTTTATTAAAACACTGTATAATAAATTGCAGTAGCAAGAATGAATATGTCAGTGATGGGCTTGTAGTCAGAGCTAGAGGCTTGCCGTGGCAATCTTCAGATCAAGATATAGCCAGATTTTTCAAAGGATTAAACATTGCCAAGTAAGTATTGTTTTTCCTTTCCAATCACACATACAGTATAAGGATAGTCAAAAAGTTGAAAGCAAATTACTTTGAAAAAAAAAGACATTTCAGTGCTTTGGAAGATGTATACATTTTAATTATGAAGAAAGTTGTTTACTTTTAAATAAAGTAGAAATACAGGTATTGAACAATTTGCATAATTTGTTTACATCTAACCAGGGGTGGCGTGGCTTTGTGTTTGAGTCCACAAGGAAGAAGAAATGGAGAAGCTCTCATTCGGTTTGAGTCTGAAGAACACAGAGATCTTGCTTTGAAAAGACATAAACATCATATAGGCCAGCGCTACATCGAAGTGTATAAGGCTTCAGGAAAAGATTTTATTAATGTTGCAGGAGGTGAATAATCTTTTTTTTTAAACTCTCTTATTGTGTTGTAATTTCCCAGAAACTTTTTGAAACTGCGGTTAGCAGCAGATGGATAGATAACTTTGGGGGGGGGGGGGGGGGCTATTAAAAAAAAGATTGTTTTATTTTATTATGTATTGAACAAGAAGCATTCATAACTAAACTCTCAAGATTATAATGTTTTCATTCTCTAGTGAGATGTAATAGCTGGATCCCATAGTCGGAAAAATGATGTGTTTGATTAATTCTGTGAACAACATTTAACCCTCTTATACGTTGCTAATTTATAAACTTAAACAGTTGTCAAACTGTTATTAACAAGAATTTAATTTAATTTGATTTCAATAGTAAATAAATTAAACATTTGATTATTTGAAAAATATTCTGTTCCAGAAATTGTTAGGTTAGACTAGGTTAGATTAGATTAGATTGTTATCTTTGCATTATTTAGCATGAAGAAATCAAATGAAGTTTTTTATTTTAAAAAGATTAAATTTGTTATCAGGAAACAATTCTGAAGCGCAGGCATTTTTGTCTCGTGGAGGCCAGACTATCATCAGAATGAGAGGGTTGCCATTTACATCAACAACTCAGCAAGTGGTAAGCTACTAGGTTCATTTTTGTTGCCTAAAGTTGTTGTCTTTTACATCATTTTTGTTGTCTAAAGTTGTTGTCTTTTACATCATTTTTGTTGTCTAAAGTTGTTGTCTTTTAATTCATTTTTGTTTGTGTTCAGTCAGCATATTTTTTCCTCTTTCACTATGATATCATCTTAATAAAAACTCACATTTGTTAACGACTCTAAATTTTTTAAATTTAAGAAATTCGCCCCAAATGCTACTTTTTGACTACTGAAAATAAGCTATAATCAAATATAATTAGCTCAATTGCTGATTTGAAATTGGATTTACCATTTTTCTGATTAATAATGTAGGAAGAGTAGGTTTTTTTAATTGTATTTAATTATATAGCTATAGAAACATACTTTCTTTATTGATTTTTAAGTTACATGTAAATAACTATGACGTAATTATATATAAAAAGTACTGCTTACAGGGAAAAGAAATGACTATATATATATAAACGGACTGGCAGTTCCTAAAGATTGATATGATAGGCCGTTGTTGTTTATCTGTAGTTATTGTTTTCTCTATGTTGTTTCTTCAACTTTGTATTTAATAACTTTCTGCATTTTAAAATGTTGATTAAAGTTAATTTTTTTTTGTAATAACTATTAAGAAGAAATTTAGTCACTGGTCAGTATAATTGGTGATAGGTGTGGTCAACTACAGACTTTGTTTTACTTCATGCTACACCACTAGAGCAGACATTTACAGGTTTTTCCTGCTTTCAGCTGGCCACATGTTAACAAAATTTTGAAAAAAATAAAGTATCAATCATGGACCTTCCCATTAGTTAGAAGTTTTTTTTAGAAGGTAAGTGATGGAATTGGACAGTTTACAAAACTCCACTTGGCCTGTGGTTCTTAATGTGGCGGTTGCATCGGGATGCACAGGTTTATATTTTCATCCAATCATATTTCAGGTGGATTAGCTGGTGCGGGATGATGGTTTCTGGACTGCATATATTTAAACATCATTATCTACTTCTTCATTACACCTTAAGGCTTCTTTACTCAAAAGGAAATGGTTGATTTTTTTTCTCCACAAAAGAAGATCTGCTGACTTTAATTTGTAATGAGTTAAATTTTTTTTTTTCATATTTTTTAAAGAATAGCTCTGTATGGTTTGTTTGTTTTTTGTTGTTTTTTTTTTTTTTGGTAAAGGCTTATACCTATAAATTTAAATTTGGGCCACTACGTGTGCGGTGTCCAGACTTTAACACCTACCTAAGTAAAGATGTATGCATTTTCATCTTATCAAACTGACTTGTTTAGTATTGGTCTCCCCTACTACTTAACAACATTTTTCGTTAATCATCATATACTTATTATTTCCTTTCTCTGTCAATAATAGGGGAACAATGGAAGCACTGCTTTAGCGAAATATACTGTCCTAAATTCAAGTGTGTGCTTAAATTTTAAACATGGAGCCAAAAGGCTTGGGGTACGCATGAGAAGAAACTGCTAGTGAATGAAATGGTTTTGTTGTTCATAACATTTTGGTTAGAAGAAAAAACTTGTTTTCATTTGTTATACAAAGTTATTTGTTGATTCATTTTTGTGTTTATTTGTTTGGGGCAGGAAAGCGAAAGATAAGAGGGGTAATTCATCATACTGACATGCATACAAATGGTGTCAATGTTTATGAACCGTGAGAAAGTTGTAGGCTAGTGATGTAGTGTAATGGTGATGGATCAGTGTCAGTTGGTCTTAACAACAATTTTACAACAATTTTTTGTGATATAATTGTAACAATATCCAGCTACAAAATTTCAACTAATTCTATGAACTGAAAGTTATTTTGAAAGAAAAACAATTTTTATAACACACACAAAAATATGCAAATAACAGAAGCTATACATTTGAAAAAAAAAGGAGATTAGCATTAATATCTCAGCATCTCTAATTGCACCCTTTAAGCATAGCTAGTGTTTTCAAAATGCACAAAATATTAACAGAAAGGTTTAGGTGCTCATACATAATGGGTTGATAGAAGTCTTTTTGTTTTACTTGTTCTACTTTAGATACGGTTCACAATTGTAAAATTACTTTTTTTTATGTTAAAATAATACTAAATGTTTCTCAAAGCATGTTTAATATAAGTGTTAGATGTACACTTAGTAATAAAACCATAGGTTGATGTTGTAGAGATTTATGGAGAGGGTAATGAGACCTGAAGAGCATAGCAGAACATAAAAGATCTGTTATAAAACATTGGCTACCAAATATTTAAAATCATTTCTAAAATGACATTTATAAAAAATGTAGTTAATTAGTGAACTAGCCGCAATAAGTTGTTTTGATTCGATCATTTATGATGTTTTCAGTTTTCCCTTTTACTTTGTCATGAGAACATAAAGACGTCAATGTTTCATGTATCCTCCTGTTTTCATTTTCCTTCTGTTTCATATTTTCCTCATTAGTTGATTTTTCATTATCATATCATTATTATAATTTAGAGATACATTTAATTAAGAAGCAAAAGAAATATCTGTAATTATGTAAGATACCATTAGACCTAATAGTTATTCTCTGCTAGTTGCTTTCAAATGATGGTGAAAGCGTTTGTGTTTTGTTTTTTTTTTCAGTTGGAGTTTTTTACTCGTGATCCCAACTCCTCACAAGTTCTTGATGGAGAGGAAGGAATTCTGTTTGTCCACTACCCAGATGGCAGAAGCACAGGAGATGCATTTGTTCTCTTTGCTACAGAAGAAGAGTCAGCAAAGGCATTGAAGAAGCACAGAGAGATGATGGGCTCTAGATACATTGAATTATTTAAAAGCACAACAGCTGAAGTTCAACAGGTATCAATAGTGAAGATTTGTCTACCTATAATTCTAGAAGTCATTTTCAAAACAACAACAATTGGTCTTTAATGGTCTTTAACAACTTTGAAAAAAAAATTCCTTTTAAAAATTCAACTTATCTTAATTCTTCCAGGTGCTCAAAGCTTGAAATTAAATCTAAAACAAACCAAGGGAAATAATCTTGTAATATAGACCAACATTAGGTGTGGATTATGGTAAACCATGTGCTATGGTGAACTGTTCCTTTGCTATTTTTGTAAGAGTTAAAAGTTTTTTTTTACAAAAATTTAACAAAATTTATACTTTATCACAGTCAAATGTACTTGTTTAATATAAAGCTGTTTTTTGTTTTTTTTTTAAACTATAAACCCTGGCCATTTGGCAGCCCTGAGTTTGACACAAATCTTTTTAAAAATACATTCAGCTAGTGTAAAATGGATAGAGATGTTGTATGTTAAGTAGCTATAATACAAAAACTCTTAACCATAGCTTGCAAATCCAAAAGTGAAATCTACCTAATACTCAGAAAGACACAACAGTAAGACATTATTTCAAGTGCTAGAACAAATAGATACATTATAAGTGCTCTTTCTTTCCAAGGGTGGTTAGAACAGGTGCCTGAATCAGCCAAGAAAATAAATGGCTTAGTAGAATTAAAATCTCTAAGTAAACATGTGTGACTAGTTAAATATTTATTTTTATTTACATTATAATTCATTTCAATACAAAGTTCTTGTTTTTTAATCCAAATCTTAGGTTTTGAACAGAAGTATGGATCCACGTAACCCAGAACAACCAGACAGCCAGCTGACGCCTTTGATTGCACAAATCCCAGCAGGGATACCCATCATTCCACAATCTCTTATCACTAGCGGCACAAGAAGGGACTGCATCAGACTTCGCAACCTTCCAAGTGCTGCCCAAGTGACTGATATTTTAACATTCCTGGGAGAGTTTTCTCAATTCATTATTTATCAAGGAGTTCATATGGTCTACACTGCTACTGTGAGTACTGTAAACACTAAATCTAATATTTTATTTAATCAAAAATAGCACAATACAATTTTTCCTGAATAACAAATATAGCTGATTAGTTTTAATAAAATCTAGTTCAAATTTAATTACAATGTTTCAATGAAATGTTTAAATGTAAACAAAAAATAAGAATTTCTACTTTGAAAATTTTTAATTCTGTAAGCTATGAATTGGTTTTAAATGATGAACATCTTTTATTTCATTTAAAAAAAAGGCTTTAATTTTTAGCGCCCCCCGAAAGGGGAAAAGGCTCTAATAGTTTTGTGTGGCCTCTCTGTCCATCCATCCATCTCGTTTAGATCTCAGTAACTAGAAGAGAAAATGAAAATCGGACATCATGATATTTTAGATCATTCAAAGTTCTGGTTTACTACTTTTTTCTGAAAGGGAAAAATCTAATTTATTAAATCAATTATGCAAGCGTTTTTTTTCATAAAAATACACCATGTTTACAACTATTCACTATTAATAGTAACAAACACTGGAGGCATTTACGAAAAAAAATGGTAACTTTTTTTTTAAAGAGAAAAAAATCTATCTACTACGCAAATAAGTTGGACATAATTTAAAACAACAATTAATAAGTAGTTTTTCATATTATCCTGTGAACTGCAGAGCATACACACCGCCATGGAACACAAAACTAAAGGATTTTTTTTTTCCCGAAATGTTTTTTTATTGAGGTTTGAATAAGAGACTGACCCTTTACAAAACAATTAGATCAATTAGATACTCATTATAAGACATCAGTTAGGCCAGGTTCACATCTAACTTCACTTTCACTTTCACCTATTTAATACTGATATTCTTCTGAAAATATTGAAACCTACCTTTTTTCCTGCATGGGGCCGATTTTGAGTTTGTGTTTTCACACAAACTGTCTTTGTAACCTTGTTTGTTTTTATTAAACTGTTGTTAGAAAATATCTTTAGCTGGTTGTCTCAACAGAAAATGTGCTTGGTACTGCAGTGTTTTGTCTAATATTTTGATTTTAAAAAATAAATACAATTTTAATTATGAACAGGGTGAAGCATCTGGTGAAGCCTTCATACAGTTAGATTCAGAGGATGCTGCCACCTTGACAGCTATCAACAGGCACCGCTGTCAGATGATATTTGGCAACAAAAAACGAGTGATTGAGGTCATTCAGTGCAGTGGGGATGACATGAGCTATGTTTTGACCAATGGCATGCCTCAGATGTCCATTTCAGCCATGCCAACTGCTATGACTGCTCCAGCACTGCCACCACCGTCTCCAATCACTCTACAAAGACCTATTTTATCTCCTGGTAAGTTAGCTACTTTAATTTGTGAAGAAGAACAGAAATTATTGGACTATTTACACATTTTTAAAAACTGTTATTTCAATCTAAAATTTATAGAATCATTTCTTTTGTCTTTTGTTTACAATTTTTTTGATTTCATGGCTACATGAATTGTTATAAATCAAACAAAAATTTTTGAACTCTATGGGCTTATATCTCAAATACCCCTCTTAATAAGAAAAACTCATTAAAAAAAGCTTTGTTAATTCAGGTTTTATGAATCATCATCATTCCTTTGAGTTCCTCATGGAACATAGGGCCTCGACATAAACACGCCACTCTCCACGGTCTCTTGCTAGCTTTTTGATGGTGTCCCAGCTCTTCCCGGTCTTCTCTGCTTCTTCAAGTATACTGCGTCGCCATGTTCTTTTTGGTCTTCCTCTGCGTCTTGTTCCCTGGGGGTTCCACTCTATGGCCTGCCTAGCTCTGTTGCTGGTATCTTTTCTAAGGGTGTGACCAATCCATCTCCACTTCCTCTCTAAGATCTGCACTTCAGGTAATTCAGGTTTTATGAATAGATGCAAAAAAACTTTCAAAGAAAAGCAACTATTATGATGCCCTTGTTACACTAACAGTTAAATATGTGTATTCAGTTGTATCAACTATTTTTATTCTCTTGATACACTTATAGTTAAATGTGTGTCATCACTTGTAATCTAGAAATATTTATGTAATAAACAGCTGACAGTATATTATTTTTGTCTTTTTTTGCAGTTACTCCTCAAACCATCATGACGACTTCTGCTTTGACTGGAACATTTCCCTACATGTCACTAGCCCAGCCATTGCCAGCAGCCTTCACGCCTACCATCACTGCCTTGCCCCAGAGACCAGCCTACTACCCGCCGATACTCTACTGGTACCCAAGCCCGCCTGTCTCTCCACCCACACCACAAACACCAGCTATCACTTACTACACTACCACCTCTGCTACTAACACTGCCGCAGGGCCATACACTGGCCCTTGCATGATCATAATGAGGGGCCTGCCAATTAATGTAACTGTTCAGGATATAATGAATTATTTTCAGGGGTTCCCTGAGGTAGGTCCAGGTGACGCCATCAAAGTGGTTCTCCAGTCTAGCTTGGTGGCTTGACAGCATCCTGTTTCAGTTCATTTTTTGTTACTTCAGTTTTTATGGTGGTCAAAACTTTATGTTTCAAATCCCTTACTGGAATTTTTTTTTTCATTTTTATTTTGAATGAATACATAGGTGGTGGATATTTAATTTTCAGTTAAAAAGTTTTTTTGTTTTTTTATTTTCACTGAATCTGTTATACTAAATATTTCCCAGTACTATGCAATCTTACTTTATACAGCTCACAGAAGAATATTTCAAAGTATAATATATAAGCTGTTTTTAAAAGCTTTTAATATGAAGAAACAAAAAAAAAGTATTATTCATTTAAATTTATCTGATATAAGAATTTAGTAACAAAATAAGATTTCTGGGCCGTTAAAATATTTTTAATTTATATTTTTTGTTTTCACTGTGCTGACCTACATTTTTTTTTTTGGCTTGGGCTCTTCATTATGTTAATGCTTACATTTTCATTTCACCTTTTTTTTTTTCTTTTTGTTTTGTTACTTTTTTTTCTTCATTTTTGTCAATACTTTTATTGTTGTTTCTTTGTTATTAGACATACCAAAAATATATCTGTAAAAGTTAAGAAAATTGTTACATTATATTAAATTTTTTAAATTTGACTTCAACCATCAACCTAATTTAATCTATACATATTTCTTTTTTCTCCCCATCTTTGTCCTTCCTTATTTGTTCATTATAAGCTCTTACAATTTAGTTCTCTCATTCCTTTAATATATTTATATATATATATATTTATATATAGGCTATCTAATTTTTTTTTGTTTTCCTTTTTACAGGTAGGTCCTGATACCATAAGCATACAGACTAACTTGGAAGGCCGACCAAATGGAGATGCTCTAATTTCATTCACTTCTAGACTTGAAGCAGAGCGAGCCATTGTTGAAAAAAATCGTAGACATCTTGGAAATAGATTTATAGAGCTGTTTATGGCCTAAAACAAGCTATTGATGAGATCTGCTTTGTTGATTGCTGAGGATTATTGATCTTTGTCAAGAATCCTGGCAAATTATATTTATATTTATGAAATTATTTATTTTTACAAATATATATATATATATATACATAAATAATACATAGATCTATATTATTGATTATCTTCCAAAAGTATGATATGATGAAATCTTTCAATTGAGTCGTTATTCACATTTTTTAATGCATTCCCAAACATGTAGGCTTTTAATCTCATGAAAATATTTGTCTTTAAATCATTCGATGCATTTCTACTGTATCTTTTTTCTTTATTTGCATGAGGTTTCTTTTAAACTGAGCCTTTTCTCGTGTGCCTTAATGATATTTGATGTTAGCCTACATTAGAAAAAAAAACAACTAACATTTTATTTTACAAAATATGTGTAAACACCATAAGACTTGCCACTGCCTTCAAAATATTGCCTTGACATTCCAAACTTCCACATGTGGCTTCCAAACTGTTTTTTTTTTTGTTAGACAGAACAGTAGTTAATCACTAATTAAAAGATATTGTAAATTGATTTATTTATCAATGACAGCATGTATTAAGCTTATGCACAAGAATCAATCTCTTTATAACATTCCTGCCATAAATTCACCAGTTAGAAGATAATATTTATGTTTTTTGTCTTTTTCATTGAATCATATTTATTGAACTGGACAGTTACTTCATGAGTGCTGTAACTTCCTTGATGTTAATATGATCTTCATTTATTTTTTTTTGAGATCATTGAACATTCCTTTGGTTTTACTCTTGTTATTTTATTTGATGTGTATATATAGCTGGTTAGCAATATATCTATTACCTATCATTCTACTTGAAATTCAATTATCTTAATGAAATACTAATATTTATTGTATGCATTCATGCTTGTCCTTCTTTTCTTGTTTCCAAAAGAAAAAGATGGTATATTCACCAATGGTGCCTTTTTGTATCTTATTGATTGTATTCTTTGATGATGTTTCTGCATGCTATGTGTAGCTTTGTTGAGCTTTGACCAAACAATTATTGGCTCTTATTATGTAGGCTTGTGGAAAAACAACACATATCAGTCAATTTTCTTTTTCTTTGGATTAAAGTAATTTAACAGTTTTCTGAATAGTCTAAAGAAATTTTGAAATTTCCGTATTAGTTGTTTTTTTGTTTGTTTTTTTTTTTAGAGACATATTATTGGAAAACTTGTGTTAGTTCATCATCTAGGATTGTTTAGGAATAGTTGTAACATTTTTGTCATTTGTAGGCTATATAAATTTCAGATCTGCTTGGACTATATATATCATTATTGTGATGATTTACAGTGAACTGAGAATATATTTAGCTCAATGTACTACATGTTTATTTTATAATCATATATATATATATATATGTTAATATACAAGGATATGAAATATATAAACATGCATATTTTTTGTAGGCATGTTAAATTTAATGATGAAAACAATGTATTATTGAAAAGATAATATAATTTATAATACTAAGCTTACCATCATTGTGCTTCCACTGCCTTGAAGTCTTGGTTTGCAGACAAAGCATTGCATGAGCTATTAATGTTTATTTTCTGACTAATATGCGCTGCTTTTAGTTTAAATAGTTTATCACCTTTTTTGTCATTGAATGTGTTATCAACTTTTTTTTTTTAATGTTGCACATTCAATTTTAAAGTTGAATACTCTTAAATAACTTTCACTTTTATTTTTTATATTGAGATATAAAATTTGTTTTATTCAGTACTGCTGAATGTTTATTTTAAATTGTAAAAGATTAAGTTTCCTTGTGCCTTTCTAACAATTGTTTATAGCATACTTCCAATTTCTCATCATCTTTTTTTTTTTATAGATCTTAACCTATATCTGTTGACTGCAATATTTTCTTTTTAACAAATTCATAGACTTCAATTTTTTCCCTTCGAACCAAACCACAATATTCTGTTGGTTTTTTTTTTGTGTGTTTTTTTTTTCAAATGCATTTATATTTTTGAAAACATATATATATATTATATATATCTTCACATGAAATAGTTTCTGCATGAGTGTCAGAAGTATTTTCTTTGTATTGTTTGTTCAGCTCATCTAAAGATTTTAGAACTATTTTCCTTTATTAGTAAGCGTTTCATGAAATATTGTTGAAATAATGAAAACAAAACAACAAATGAAATGATCTATTAAACAATTTAGCTCATTCTAAGTGGCTTCATCTCTACTCTTCATAACATGAAATTTATACAATGAATTTACTATGTTTTCTTATAAGATAATATTATACATAAACAATGTTAGTGTTTAGGAGTGCTGTTTACTGCTATCTTGTATTCAAGGAATGATACAAATTGTTGACTGTATTTATGAGAGATGTAAATTTCATTGGTTTTAATCACAAAATTTGTTTTTAAATTTTAGTCTTACATGTGACTGTAAATATTGTCATGAATTGAGAAGTTTATGTTGCTTCATTTTGAAAGTTATTTAACTTGCTTTGAACTTTGGCAATTTTATAACAATTGTTGCAAAATGTTTCAGAGTTATCTATAAAGTGGTAATGCATGGCTACATGCCATTTCAGCTATGTTGCAATATCTTTTAATTTCTTATTAAAAAAAATGTGTGCCTATTACTTTAAGTTAAAGTATAAAGCAAGACACACAGATATCTCTCGAACAGAAAAGGTGCAATTCTAAGAAAGTTCAATTGTTATGTTTTATATGAGATAAAGATTGAATGATTATTTTAAGATTTTTTTTTTAAATAATATAAATAGCAATGAAAACTACATAATTATTTTTTTAGTTCACAATCAATTTGATTTATAGTGTGATTTAATGATAAAGAGTTAATTAAGCTAAAAGATGAATTATGTACGTTATTTTTATGTTAGCATTTGTTAGAGTATCCTTTTTCTTCATTGTCCTTTAATACAGTCTAGGCCAATGTTACTGGCAAGAAGAATAAAGAAGTTGTATCCTTAATGTTTAAGGCATAATGTAAGCCTATTGTGAAATTGTTAGTAGAGGGGGAAAAAAGCCCCCCTTCCTAGAATTGTTCCTTAATTAGTGCCCTTTGATATGTGCTGAAAAACATAGACCTCTCAATTATCTGAATTGTTAGTGTTAAGTTTCCTACTACTACCTATTACTAAATATGTTCAGCTTATTTTTGTACTTCTTATCATTGTAACAGAACACACAGAATGATGTGATATATAACTCCAGTTTATGTAATTTGTGAACACTGCTTCAGAATGTAAACATGCACACACACACACACACACATATATATATATATATATATCTTGTGAAACATGTCCAACTTCTCAAAGGCCTGTATAATCTAGTCATATGATGTCAGGGTAAATTACCCTTGTCTTAGATGTAGATGTGACTTCTGTAGATACTGTGTAGCATAAGAAAAGAAATATTTATGTCATTGTTTTTGCATATTTGCTTGTTGTTTTGCTTTTATTGTTTTTGAAAATGCTAAAATAATTTTATATTTTCATGACTACTGAAAATAGATTTCCATTTTTTTTCAAAGTGCAAGTCATTTTTTTGTTTCAAATCAAAGATTTCTAATCTTGGATACTTTCTCTAGGTACTTTATCAAAATGCCAGCAAATGAGTAAATGGTGAACTATTTTTGTCATGGATAATTTAAGAAAACCATTTTCATCAAACATTTCTATCAACTAACTGCAAAGAAATCTTCCATTAAGCCTTTTACACTAAATAGTTACTACAAACTATTTAAAGACTCTTAGGATAGGTAAGAGATGAATATTCTAAATAATAATTTTGGGTTTATTTCTGATTTAAAAAAAAAAAATTCCACCCAAGAAAATGTGTTGTAGATGTGTAGAGCATTGCTGGTCCATAGATGTGTAGTCCACTTGTAGCCTATAGATGTATTGTCCATCACTTGCCTTGCAATTGAGCTGTGTATATAGAGATTGCGCTCTAGAAATGTGTGTTTACCAAGATCACATTCCAATTATTTCAAGTTCTCTGCCCTTTGATCTGATTCCATTCTTTGATTAGCTCATCACTTTATTTATTGTTAGTCTGTTATTTCTTATATTTTTTCCCCCTCCCATTCAGTCCAGCAGTGAAATGGTTGATACAGAAACCAGTGATGGACATATCTTGCATACAAAGATATTGTTGTTTTGTTACTGTTCAGCTTGACATCAAAGCTTCAATTCACACATTTAAAAGAACATTTTTAAAACAACTTTTTTTTACAAATAAAAAAAAATATTAAAAAAGAAAAAAACTTCACATGCCATAAAGAAAAAACAGAAAGCTTTGAGACATTTTGTGTTGTATTTAAGTATCATTGGAGACACACACACACACATGTATGACCTTCTTTAACTAATATATTATGTTCAACTTCAAAGACAGCTGATCACTCGTAATAAATCTTTTTTTTTTTTTTTCCCATCTTTCTGTATTCTTTTTAAAACCTTTTGGTGTAATACCCAGACACACATCACACATTCTTATATTGAAACAAAAAACAAATAATGACAAAATATTACTATATTAAATTCCTCATTTTTTAACATGGTACTAGATTGAACAAAAAGTATTTCAATTGTTCGTCTAGCAGCACAAGAGGAATAATTCTGTTAAAAAGACTGAAAACATTCAACTTAGAAGACTGCCTTTTGTACATTATGATTAATGAGGTCAACTGAAACTTTCGCAGGAAGAATTCTACATTTGATTCTGTAAGGTGATATCACAACAAAAATGTCTGTCTCAAATTTAGCATTTGAACCATAACATATTCTGTTACATGTTTTTTTGTTTAGTCTGCATATAAAATAACTGAAGCTGTTTTCTGTACTGAAGTCATTATTCTTTTTTTTTTTGTTATTGTTTGTTGTAGTTTACTGTTAGAGCCCATTCTAAAGATCTCAAAATTTAGTGACTAATTTGTGAGTGTAAAAATTTTAAAAAAAAAATACATTTTGATGATCTTTTAACATTTGTTTTATTTGTCTATGAAATCTTTGCATTTGTTGATAGATATTTTTTTGAAATGTATATTAAAATGTAGTTGAAATTTTACTTCATTAAATTTTATAGACGAATTTCAGCAGATGTCAAAAAACTATGTCAATTGATTATTTATATTTGAAGGCCCACAGTACTCGGTACTCTAAAATAATTTAGTGGGCATTATAGAGTTAACACTACAGCAATAATATTAATACCATAGCAATGAAAACTACATTTTAAAAAAAAATTGTAATAGACATGCTCTTCTGTTATTGTTGTGTGCATTTAACTCTATGCAGTCTGAAAAATAAACATTTTTCTTTTAAGCCTTCAATTTGGTGATGGTGCTTTTATTATTTCTGTTTCATGTCTCTTTAAACTTATTGTTTGGTAAACTGTTTTGTCTGAAGGTGTTGCAGTCAACTCGACAACTTAAACCATTTATTATAAAGCTAAATTTCAACTATTTAATTGGCTAGTTGTACCTCATTAATTCCCTTGAGAAGAAATGTATAGCGTTGTGGTGATCATCCTTAATCAAACTCAAAAATTGATTTCTCTTAACGACAGCTTAATTGACATCAACCATTTTACTGTTAACTGTAGGCCTCAACAGATTACATCCAAGCCCTTTTACTTTGACTAGAAAAGAAACTATGACTTAACAAAGTATTCATCTTTTAAATTGATATCCAGTGTTGCTTTAAAAATAGTATCCACTATTAATGATTTCATTGCAACCACTGCTATATAAAGAGCAAACTTATAAGATCATTGCTGCCCAAAGTACAGCCTGCAGGTCAGATCCAGCCCGCCAAAATGTCACCACAAAGTGTGAAAAATCCCCCCCCCCCCCCCTTTTTCATAATTAAAAAAAAGGTTGAAAAATGTATCTACCAATGTTCACTTTTCACTCATTGGTTTGTAACATGACTGTTACAATTCATTTATGAAATGGGATCGGAATGTAGAATTTTACATGAAAAGTGGATGGATCTTTACTTTTGGAACATGATACTAAGCCAACATATTTATTTGTAAAGAAAGTGTGGCTGTTTAAAAAACAACACATATAATGGCATTATGAAACAAATATGACAGCATTCTTGGTTTGAACTGCAAATAAAAAACTAAACTATGCCTAGAAATTGGAGGATTTATGAAAAAGAGATAAGAAAATGAGTCTGTACTAAAATTTTGCTCACATTTTAAGTAGACAAATGAAGCCACTTTCTGACGCATAAAAAGATAAACTTCCAACGTCTCTTTCATTAATGTATCTATCAAATAGTTTCAGGCCAATTTCAGTTAGTTTTTTGTACCTTTTCCATTATGTGGCCCATGACACAAGTGTCGAAAATTAAAATGGTCCTCTGGTCAAATTAGGTTGGGCATCACAGTATGATCTATTTGAAAATAATTATCCCAATTAAAGAGTAGTCGTATTTAATTAATTATAAGTTTCAATTTAGATGATTAAGGATGAGTGCATTGTTTTCAAGAAATAACATTAATACTAAATAAATTGCCAAACAACTAACTAATTTACTCACTTTCTGGCTAGCTATCAGTTTGTCAACCAAGGAAAGGATAATATACCAAACCCTATCATTTTTAACAACTATAGTTCTACCTATATCCATAGATGTTCTTGGACAATTGTACTATCTCTAAATAAGTTCTATAGCTACCCAACTGTTTGAATAAGCTGATAGTTGTAGGCCTTTAAGGTAAAGCAAAATTTTTTTTTTCAATCACATTTTGTCTAGTGCAAATGAAACTCTGTATTTTCGTTTTAAAATCCGTAGTCTAGTCAGTTGGTTGGGTCAAGTAACATATATATTTTTGTTAATGACTGTGTATATAATTCATAAACACAACAGAAATCTTTGATCTTTTGGGTCTGAGTGCTTCTTATGGCTATTGCAGATATTTTAACCAGTACATTTAAAACAATATATTTAACTTGTTATATATAGATCTATTTATCCCATTCTCTCCACTATGAAATTAAAAGAAGAGTACCGTATTCACTATATATTTTAATCAACTGATGGCTTTTATAAAATTGAGTACCGGTATTATATTAAGCTGAGTTCAATGGAATATATTACCACACAAACTCCTAGTGAGTCAGTATGCAGACAATACAAATGAACTTTTAAATTCTGTTCCCCACATTTAGGAAGCTCTCATATCTAATTTTAAAGTGTAGAGTTCTTATTCTCTTGTCACACGTTTTGATAATGACTGGGGTATGTCATCTCTAAGTAATAATTCAGGCAAACAAAGATCTGTTACAGTGTACTTTTATTTCTCCTTCACTTGATTCATAAATAGAATGCAATATGCAGACACATTCTTTGCTAAATAACAAACAGAACTCAATGACTTGTTTTCCATGGGGGTGGCTAATAGAAATCAGTAGTCTACACTACACATAATAAATAGACTATTATGATGAAATAAGAAAAGATGAGATTAGTATTGCAGCGGTGATACGGCAAACGTATGTCTGCCAGATTCAACTTCTCCAAATGGAGATGTTGATTGTCATACAGAATGTACAAGAAAGACACAAATGAAAGACAACATATTTTATAGATCTGTTCTTTTCAATCTCTAGAAGACAAGACTTAAAATCTAGTCAACTGAACCAAGATAACTTTGCAATCAAATTAGCATATACACTAAATAGGTAAACCTACTACTTGGCTACATCTCTTCAACTAATTACACAAGCAAGCTTTTAAGTTAGATTTGCCATTCTAAAACTAAGATCTTTAATTCTAATCAAAAGAACATTCATCTATAACTTCCAAATTCTTCTTCATGACCCACATTTCCAATTTATAATTGGGATATGCAACAAACCTTGGATAATGAGGTACACATTTACTTTATGTACTGTATATACACCTGATGTTAAAACCCACAAATCACCTTAGGAATATAGACTTGTTTATAAGCATTTAGTAATACATAGATTTTCATTATATATATATATATACATATATATATATTTATAAACAGAAAGTAAAGATGACTTGAATATCAGAGAATTGATTCTACATGCTCTCCCAATGAGCTCTAGTATTAAATTGATTTGATTAAAACATCAAAGGATAAACCAAATTAGTCTAAAAATAAAAGTGTATTTATAGAAAAAATCAAAATGTATTTGATATAGTTGGGGATAAAACTTAAATATTTAATTACAAGAACAAAGACAGGTTTGTACATTTGGAGTATTACTAGTCAGACAACATAAAATAAGATTGTATACACACATTTTTGATACAAGTCAGAAAACACTGCATAGATAGTGCTCATTAGCTAAAATTTTGCCCAAACACTTGAAGTGGTTCCAAGTGAACATAACATTCAGCTTTACACTTCATTATTCATACACTAGCCACGTTTTTGTATTTGAACTATTGAATTAGAAACACACTTTTAATAAGTGTTGTAAACCTAACTTCTAGACATCAATTTTGCTTTCTTTTTTTAAAAAAAAGTAACCACAACAAAACCTAATAATATTTTCTTAGTGCCATGTTTTTTTTAAACTGTATTAATGCTTCATTATTTGGCTTTAAACGAAAAAAAAAAAAAAAAAAAAAAAAAAGGCTAACATATTAAAATTGTGATTCTTTGTAATATGAAAAAATACATTTTAATGCCTACATTTTAGAATAGAAATATATCAGAAAACAATATAATAAATTATAATGCTAAAAAATAACAATATTTTAAAGATTTCATGAAGGCTTAGAACAAACGTGATTATGAAGATGGGGTAGAATGTCAAATTTAAAAATGGGCATTCATTGTGCAAAAAATGTGTATACAAAACAAACTTATTTAATAGGCTTTATAAATGCTCAGGTTTTTCTATGGGAAATAAAAGAATTCTCAAATCCTATCTAAGGCACATTATGTCTACCAGTAGTTGTCATCACAGATATTCTTTCTGGCAGGAAAGATCATTTCATTTTCTTATTTAAAAAAAAAAAAAAATTGCAATCAACTGTTGGTCACATGTATGGTTCAACAAGTCAAAATAAACAAAAATTGCATGTCAAACAGAAACAGAATGCTGCAGTTTTAAAACAAATGTTGACTAAATGTTTTTAAAAAAATACATCAACTTGAACCTTACTTTTCAACAAGTCAATTAAGCCAAATACTGAAATCGAGTAGACAGTTTATTAACTCTGTATAAAAGTCTAGTAGTTTAAACATAAAATATACATATATATAAACAGCTGGAGTTAAAACAGTCTCAAATGTGGTTTAGCTGTAACAGTTGACAAAATCAGCCCATTTTAGGTGGTCACCAAAAAGTCTGAGCCCTATTAAACTGGTACCTGAAAGATAATTAAAAAAAAAATTATTGATTGATGGATGGAATATCAATTAGAAAGTTAAAGACCAACTGAAGAGTTTTTTTCTAAATTGATATAGCGATTGATTTGGATAGTACATAGCATTAAAGTTAGTTCCTAAAAATTTGAGATTTTAGAAAAGCGTATTTATATTGGAAAAAGTATTTTGAAAGTCAAAAACAATGAGATTTGAAAATCAGCTTCAATGGCCGAAAGCAGAAGTGACGCCGGCTTAGGGACGGGAAAAAATGTAAATAAAAATAGACACTGATAGTGATTCAGATGATATGCATATCTAGATCTAGATGTCAAACAATTTTAAATACTTATGATGGGATGGACCCTGAAGATAACTCTTCTACTTTTTCAAAATATATTATAGTATACAGCAGACAATTAAATTAATATAATTATAGATAGATTAATAGACGAATCTAAATCTAGTCTAGGACTAGTCACATTTATACTATAGGCTATACTAGACTCCATAATAATATACAAGGTCTCATGCCTAGATCTAAAAAAATTTAAAAAAACGTAGGTAGACCTATATTATTATAAAAATCTATACATCCAATATTAAGTTTATATCAGTCTAATGCCTATATAATAGTAGTATGTATGGTGTATATATATAATTATATATAATAGAGATCTAGTATCACCTATAGTCCTACTACCTAGCTAGTTGTATAGCCTATTTAGCTCCAGTCTATGGCCTAGATGTAAATTCTAAATCTAATCTATCTATCTCTAATTCTAGCTAGGCCTTCCAACACTAGTACCTAACTAGTTTATAATACTTGACTTGTAGCAATAGTTTATAAACTAGTAGATTTTAGTAGATCTAGAGTAATCTAGGCTAGAGTGTAGCTTAGTCAATAGAACAAGTAGGCCTATGGCTAGGTTAAGTCTAAGCCCAGTCGCCAACATATTTTTATGTTTGAATTTGTATATCCCTGTAATAGTTAGACCTAGCATTTAATAAAGATTATTCATAGATATTATATCTATTAGTCAAGATCCAGACCAGGGGTGTGCCCACAGATTACACATATAAAAAAAATTAAATTATTTAAAAATAGTCAATTTTAAATATCTATATAAATTATTGCAATTTCTGGGGAGAAAGAAACATTGTCTTTATATGACATTCTAAAAAAGCATAAGGTAAACGATTCTTTTTATTTGCAATATTTTGAAAAATTTAGTTAAAGATTCAAACTCAGACCACTATTTTATTCATTGCTTTGAAGAACAGTGTTGAAAGTCTTGGGCTAGCTTGGAACAAGATGGCAAGTGTAACAACTCATGGAGCCCGTGTTTTGACTGACAAAAGCAGGTTTTTAATAAATTAAAGACGATATCTTAAACATGAACTTTAAACGGAAAAGTTTGCTCAGAGCTGAATTAAATATCTATTATATTATTGACCAAACTATCTCAGTAATTTAACTTTCCATTGCAAGAGGTATTAACCACAGGCAGTTCCGATGAGTACTTGAAGATTAGGAAACAAAACATTCTGGTGTTCGTTACAACAGTAGTCTCCGCTAGCTTAGCATGGGCAAGGTAGTGAGAAGAAATGGAAGAAAAGGAAGAAATTGTTATGTTCCTTGAAGGACATTGACTGTGACCTTCTTACTAAAATTAAGAGATGAAGACAGACTTCATGTTTTCATCAGAAGTATTGCACATGAAATGTATGTGCATGTTAAATCTTTTCAAACAAAGCTTTCCCGTTACTCCAGGCAAGCAAGTGAAAACAGGTTTTGTCATTTTCCTTTGTTAAAAGGTGAAACTATTTCTAGTGAAAAGGTTGAAAAGTGCAAGATTTATTTAAATTCTTTGATTGTGGAATTTGAAAACTAATTTTCAGACGTCAAGAACTTTGAATCAGTTTTCAATACACTCAGCTCACCAATTAGTGAAGAAGCTGAATCAGCTCTAGAGGACATACCTCCAAGTAAATTATGAGCTGAAAGAGAAGTTCCATTCAATTATTCCGCGGGAGTTTTATGAGTGCCACTTTAAAAAACTTTCCTGCTAAACTTTCACATTATTTTTGTGCACAATGGCACATACATCTGTAAACAAACATTTTTTCTGTTTGAAAATAAACAAGTATAGGAACAGGTCGATGCCGACTGACTGTAATTTGACAGCAGTCACAAGGATAACTAGTAAGCTAGTTCCACAATTCTGGAACATTATGCACGAGTGTTAAAAGTAAAACTCAACATAAGTACAACTGTTCATTTGTGGTGAAATTGTGAGATGTAAACAGACGATAACAAAATTTTAAAAACCATTATTGTTAAACTATTTTCAGAAATCGCTAACTCCCTCAACTGGGAGTATAAAAAATTAAATGTAAATGTATAACAGTATAAATGTGAATTAAAAAACATTATACACAGTTAGCTAGCTTATTTTTTATTGTTGCAAGTACATATACAGTGCTTTTTTTTGTGACGGTACGCACTGGTACGGCGTAGTGGCAACTTTTTTCAATGTGGGGAAATTTGTATTACTGTTTTTGTATTTTGACATTTATTATTAATTTATTTGGAGTTAAACAGGCAATCCATCACTGAGTACCGGCACCTATTTTTTTTTCTTTACAAAAAAAAAAGCCCTGTATATATATATATATATATGGCCCCATACAAAAAATTTATAGAAATATATATGCCCTAATATATTTACATAAGAGTGTAACAAAATCCATATTTCATATATTATAGAATTGGTAGATCTAGGTCTAATTTTTGCTTCATAGATTAATTAGTTTTTAGAAATTTAGATCTAGGTAGATCTGAATCAGACTTATCAGACTAGTTTTAAGTCTAGAATCTATAGGTTAAGGTTAAAGCTATTTGCTAGTGTTGCATGGGCTTTTGATTAACTAGATTCAAGCTAAATACAGTGATTTTTTAGGAAATTTTGTAAATCAGTGTTTTTTAACTTGCCTGTCGCGGCGACTTAAAAAAAAAGATGTTGCTGATTTTTTTTAAATCATGTAAAATTAATTATATTTAATATTTTCTTTAAACAATGTATTACATAATTACACTGCATAGGCAGACCTGCCTACCAAAAAAAGTCCAAATGCGTAACACTTACGGTCAAAATGCGTATTTTGGCACCAGGATGCGTAACACTTACGTGATCCTCTATTTTGTCATATATATATATATATATATAATATTAGATGTCATGATTAGATCTACAATCTAAATCTAGATCAATAGAGATGAATCAGATGATATCTAGACTAGATCTGGATCTATGTCTATATAATGAATATAATCTACTCTAGATCTGGGCTCAAAAGTGTTACCAATGCTGTGGATCTGCTAGATCCAAACTTTCGTAGGCCTACCTTCATACTTGATCTATTCTATACTAAGACTAGGAATCTAGTCTAGATCTAGACTAGATGGTAGTAGATGTTATCGATCTAGATCTAGTCAATCTAAATTCTAAATCATACTAGATCTAGATCTATAACTAGTTTGTAGGGTAATGTAGAGAATCATAACGTAATGACTAGCTAGACTCGAGCTAGATCTATTCCTATATAACAAGTTATCTAGATTTTGTAGATCTAGAATCCAGATCTAGATCTAGACTAGATATCTACAATGTCACTCAATGTGTTTTGAATCGATAGCTCTTCGATTTTTTTTTCTATACAAATGAATACGAGAATCAGGAATGCACCAACATAATTAACTTCTACTCATGAACTTACAAAAAAAAAAAAAGTCACGTTGGTGTATCAGCTAACTGACGGTACCAACCTGGTACCAGCCCGCCACTCCCTCACTCACGCGTTCTTCATTTCTAGACATCTAATTGCTATTAAGTATCTGGGCACATTGTGTTCACCCTACCTTTTCTGTTTCGCCCCTCTCCCCACAGGTGGGCTTAGCGTGACCTCCGTGACCGCTTGTAAGCTAGTCTAGAGAGGAGAAAAAAAAAGCATACGAAATGCGTAACGCGACGGGTTAAATGCGTATTTGCGTACTGGCGGTCATTTTTGGGAGCTTTTGCGTAACGAATATGCATTTTGCGTAACGGTAGGCAGGTCTGACATCTACTTAGTTCTTAAGCAAGACAAGAACCAGATGAGGAGCAATGCTTAGAGGAAGAGAATGTTTAAAACTGCATATTGAGGCTTCCTAATGTGACTCTTTTTCATGCTGATACAAGTTTACAAGAAGTGGGCTTTTAAAGCATTAGTAACGATTAGTTATTACTTTAATAGAAAAAACTTTAATATATATTTCTCACTATAGATCTAGATCTATCTATAACACTATAATCTAGATCTACTTAAATCTAATAACCTGGATCTAGATCTCTAGATCCAATATATTACTATTATTGATCCAGTATATTACTATTATTGATCCAATATATTACTATTATTATCTTTTTTTTATCTAGATCTAGGTCTATATCTATTATATTCTATTAGACTTACATTATACTCAAGTCTTAGACTCAGTAGCTCACTATGTATAGAATAATACATCCTTATGTCTATAATACTAAATCTAGATCTTATGACCTAGGTGTCTAAATCTAATACCATTTGAACTCATGGAAGTCGGCAGACAGAGTTCAAATTTAAAAAATCTAGGAGCCATCATAACAACAGAGCCAAAGATTCATTATGATGCTCTCAACTGTGATAGATCTACTTTTCAAAAGCTGGCAAGCAGCCATTGAGCCCATTTGAAGTCTAGATGCTCTAGATCTATGTAGATCTAGATAATCTAGATCAAAAGTATTCAAATTAAAGATACTAGATATCTTATCTAGAATATATCTATCTAGACTGATTCAAACCACTCTAGACCTAGATTGGATCAAAGTCTATAGTCTTCTAAGACTATACAATAACACAAGATTTTTTTAAAATAGAACTTAAATTGTGTCTAAAGACCAGATGTGCGCATGCCCAAAACAAATCAAATCTTATTTCCTTCTTCCGAAAATGGAAAATTAAAAATTTGGATTTTTTTCATTTAAAAAAAAAAAATGAAAAAAAAAAATCTTGAATTTTTTTTTTAAATGTCAGGCAAATTTCAGATTTTTTGTTAGAAAATCGGATCAGAAGAAATTTTCGGAATTTTCGAAAATTGTCGAAAAATTCCCATCACTGTAAATATAACCATGTACTACAATAACTATATTGTTAATGGTTTTTCCCCCATATTGGACCTATAGGTTTATAATCACTATTAAGTCACTATTAAGTGTATAGATAGTCTATAATTTTAAACTTTGTTTTTCTAGATCTAGGCCCAGCACCTCCATTGAATCAGTCCTAATACTACTATTACTAGATCTAGACTTGACCTAATCAAAAGAAAAGATCTAGTTTTTGATCAAAAGCAGATCTAGAGCTAGAATAAGCCTGCCATAAATTGCGTAACTTGACTAAAACGAAACATGTGAACTGAGGCCCGTGGTACTGCGTGGGCTGAAACGCTGTTCGCTTGAGTAGATCTAGAATAAGCCGACATACAGTAACATGTAAAGCGATAAATGGCATAATTTGACCTAATTTCCCCAACTCTAACATCCACATTTTATAAATTGGTGTGTTTTAGTCGCCTTTGTTTTCAGAAACTGGCATTTCTATAAAAAGGAATAGGGAAACACGCTAAGCCATAAACTGAATAATTTGACCTAGTTTCCCTAAGTCTATGTATAATATTTCGTATGTATGTTTTTTTAAGCATTATGAAATTTTAAAAAAGTATTACACCTGTTTCGGCGTTTGACCCCAAAACCTCTTCAGTTGGTCTTTCAACATATATTATAATATATTTGCCTATCAAAGTATTGTCTACCTTTATTTATGAATTATTCCTTGTAAAATACATCTCCTTGCTACTGTAGCATATAAAAAGATCTAGATCATACTGATCATAGTAGATGCCAGATCTAGATCTAGTAAACTAGAAAAAGTATAACTTATAAGTACTATAGTTACTACTATACTAGACTATAGTAATATTTAATACTAGATTAGTAGATTGTCTAGATCTAGTACACCAGTATCATGAGATGAGTAGATGGCGGCAGATCTAGTATCTTAGTCTTGAGTATCTACTAGACTAATATCAAGTCTTTCTAGATTTAGATCTAGATAAAATAGATCTAGCATTTTCATTCTAATTCTAGATATGTTATTAAAAAATTTATTTTTTTTGTTTTTTAAAGAGATCGAGATAGACTTAGAATACTTAGATCTATATATGCCAGTGACTATTAAAGTAAACAAAGTATTAGAACTTCCATTTTAGGTTTGAATTTGCCATATTATTACATTTTTATTAAATGAAAGCAGACAATGCTGTTCTTTTTTCTTAATCGCCAGTAGGATCGGTGTTTTTCATATTGAATGACACCCAAAAAGACAATTTTGTTTATTTTTCAGGAGATTCTTATGACTTTTCAGGAGATTTTTAATAATTTCAGGAGGTTTCCTGGACTTTTTCATATATTTTGCAATTTCAGGAGATTTCCAGGAGCTCCTGAAAAATCAGGAGGCCGCGGGAACCCTGTAGTAAAGCCATGGCATGAAATGAACATGGTGCAAGGAATGTGTACCTGGTATTAAGTTTCTATAGTTTCCTAAGAATGTCTATATATATATGGCTCCTTTTGTCTTGGAAGACAATGGATGTGCCCAGATAATAAGTCACTGGCTTTGCTTTCGTTTTGAGACAGGGCAGAATCTGGAGTGACTATTCAAGCCAATTCTGGAGCAGCAAAGTTTGCCAGTATAAGTATACTTAATGGCATGAAATGAACATGGTGCAAGGAATGTGTATACTTAAAAGTGCCTTTAATGTTGACTTTTATCAAGCAAGATCTAAAAATAGTCCTAACACTGGGGAAAACCAATGCACATTACTAACCATATCAAGAGAAAGCGGTAGTTCAGTTCCTGGATGTTGACTTGCAAAATACCTGACATCCTTATCTACATCAGATTGTAATCGTTGCTGGGTCTGCACTAAATCTTCATGGTAGGGATTTTGGTGTGATGTGAAGTAGTCTACAGAAACAAGAAAACACTTGACTTTTAATAGTCCAAATAAAAAATAGCAGTCAGCACCACCCACACATCTATATAATATCAGTTTGAAAAATGAAGTGAATTTTTGAAACTTCCTTGCAAATGACAAGTAGTACTAACAGACCTGCCTACCTAAAAAAGTCAAAATGTGTAACACTGATGGTCAAAATGTGTATTTTGGCACCAGAATGTGTAACACTTGCGCGATCGACTATTGTCAAATGTAATACTGAGTGTGTATGTGTGTATATATATACACACACACAGTATATATAGGCCTATGGATATATAGATAGATAGACATAATTTAATTCAAATATGTGATGTTAAATTGTAACTAGTAAATTAGAAACTAAAATTTCTAAATATAGATCTAGAATCTAGATCTAATAGTTGCAGAGCTTTAGTCCCTCTAGAGACTAGATCTACCTAACTACTACTACATTAATTTATATTAATTTCTAATAGTATACAATCTGTAAATAGTATTAATAATAATAGATCTAGATCTAGTTTACTAACAGAGATTGGGACTCAATTCTAGAGATCAGAATCAGAGATACTTAATAGTCAGATACCAGACCAGACAAGACAAGTAGATTCTAGACCTAGTCATTGCACTTCTTTCTACATTGATTATATCTAGTCTACATAGATCTTGCTTGAACCTAAATCTAAACAAAGATCAATACGCTAGATCTAGACAGACGTGAAGCTAAAATACGATGTTTTGATTCAATAGCACTTTGATATTTTTTTTTATTAAAATGAATACAGCAATCAGGAATTATTTTTTTGCATTCGACTTTTTTTAAGCTCCAAAATAATTAGATTCTAATAAAAATAAAAAGTCACGATGTAGTAGCTAACTGAATGGTACTACAAGACACTCCCATCACTCTCATGTTCTTCATTTGTAGACTAGATCTATTAAGAACCAATCAACGTATAGATCTGGACGCAATGTGTTCACCCCCACCTTTTCTGTTTTTCCCCCCCCCATAGGACGGCTCAGCGTGACCTCTGTGACAGCACGTAAGCTAGTTTAGAGAGGAAAAAAAAAAGATACGAAATGTGTAACGCGGCAGGTTAAATTCGTATTTGCGTAACGAATACGCATTTTGCGTAACAGTAGGCAGGTCTGTACTAAGGTTAAGAGGACTTGGTAAAAGAAATCACAACAGGTAGTTCAGCAAATATGATACAGTTGTGTCTGATAATGATTTGGAAAGATAAGACACTCAAATAAAACAGATTAGTCACTCAAACAAAACAGATTTTTAATTGTAGACAAAATTAATAAAATGCTTTTATTTCTTTGAAGTTTTAAAAAATTTTCCTATTACTCTAAGAAAATAGAAACTCTTAAAATGCTTAAAAAAAAAAAAAAAAAAAAAAAAAAAAGGTTTTACACATAAATATATTTACCTAGAGGCATAATCCTTTGAGACATTACTTTAGCTAAAGAAAGTCTGACATTGGGTACAGCATCAGTACTTAAACCAAGCAAGCTGGGCAAAAAATTTTTGGAAAATATATCTGCTGGAAGGCTATTGTCTGCTAATATTGTGTAGCACAGTTGAGCAAATCTGAAGGATGAACAAGAATACATTAAAAAAATATTTGGTAAAAGACAACACCTTTATACATTTTTATACATTTTATAGTGCTATGATTTTGCTCTTATCTAATAAATGTTAACATTCTAAACACACAAGAAAAAATAATTTTCACCCCACCCAATGTGTGACCAAAAACAAAACAAAAAGGGCAAGTGTACTGATTTTTGTTTTTGTTTACAAGACATGTAAAACTAGCATGAAACAAGGGTTGCAATGCTTAAAACAATTATCCTTTAAGTGATTTTATTTTTTTATTTTCATGCCACATTATGTCATTGACCTGCCACTTGTGTTATCTTTACTGCCTTCATGTTTTCAAGATGATTACATTTTCATCAAAATTTGTTGTGTTTAAATTGTTTTCATATTTAGTTGATCAGGACAGTTGTCCTAATCTATTTTACTATATAAAAATGTAACTTCCTATCTTAGTTATCTATGTTATTCTAAATTGTATAATGATCTGTAATCTTTCATCCAATCATTACCCAAAAACCAAAAGGAAGAAGCCATTAGGATTAGCACATTTGGATAGAAATAATTTGGAACTCACGTTTGGCGGCACAGCCACCTCTTGTCATATGCAAACTTTTCAATGATGTCATTGCATATAGATGCTAAAAGTTTCTTTTCTTCATTTTGATATGTCTTTTTCAAAATGGCACAAATCTTAAAAAAAAAAACACACAAAACATATAGTACCATTCAGTATTGTGAATCAGTTCACAGCATTTATAAAAAGAACATTTATGTACGGTTTATAAAATTAAAACCATGTAAAAAATAATTTGTTATTGAATTAACATAGTAGTAGAGTATATACAATGCCTTCATACTGTATATATTTAGTTTTGACTAATATGAATCTTGAGATAAGATGGTGTATTTTAAGAAAGATTGTGTTGCAGATTGGATTCACTGGCATTAATATGACTTGTGAAGCTTGTGTTGTATGGATTGTGCTTGAGGTTAATGTTTAATGTCTTTGTCTTTTACACTGATTACACACCCATAATACATAAAACTACTTGGTCTGAGAATCCAGTCATGTCTCCATTTTTCTTTATATTTTACTTAAAGTTAAATCTTGACTGAATACCAAGCAAGATTTGAGTTGAGTGTTGGAAACCCCAGATGGTGTTCAAAATAGACCAAATTTAATTTAAAGATGATTGTATTTTGAAAAATAAGTCAAAGATTTCACTGTATAGCCAATAAGGTAGTTTTTTTTTCCAAAGATGCACATAAAATGTCCAATTTCTATGAAAATCTTTAGAGTCATTTTTGAAAGCTGTGCCCACCCATCCATGCAAGTTTGCAAGCTAATAAGAGGAACTGTTTAAAAAACAAAAAAAGGGGCAACTTCCTTTATTATTTTCTGCATTAGCAGGGGAAAATGTATTTCTATTGTTGAGATAAATTTGTACATATATTTTATTAATACACCGTAAAATATGGGGGATACATAAATGAAAAACTTACTAGTTTAAGTGCTACAAGCCTAACTTGAGCAACTTTGTCAGTTAACATCTCCATTGCAAGGGGTACAATATGAGCAACAACATCTATACAATGGAATAGATCACACACCAGGATAAGTTGCCTGGAAATAAAAAGGAGACTTCTCAAAAACTGACTGGATAGACTTGAACAAAGCTACCAATGGATGGATACCAAATATAAATTGAACTTACTCAGCTAGTTCTTCTCTAAATCGCCAATTTCTTTGATTATCAGTTTTCATGAACTCTGAAGTTCTGGATAAATACTGCAACCGCACTTCAGGTCGAAATAACTTTAGACAACAAAATATGGAGAACTATTGAGCATTAGAGAATAATAACCCCACCCCCAAACAAAAGCTTGTATAATATGTTAAGATTTTCTTAATTGTGATATAAACCAAAATTTTGTATTGTTTTATTTTAAGCTAACTCACTTTAAAAATATCAGCTAGATGTTTAAGAACTCCAATTCTCACTTCATCTAGATCTTTTAAAAAACCATCAAAAACAGGTACTAAGTCTGTGTGTGTTATATCTTCCCCAACAATCATAGCTAGCTCATGCATGGAGAATGCTAAAGTGCGTCGAACTTTCCACTGAAAAAAAAAATTACAGAAAAAGTTTAAATTTTCTAATGGAAATAAAAATGTTACAAGGAATGACCAGATGTTCTGTCAGTTAACTATTTTAAATAAATCTTTCCTTAAAAACTGATGTTAATATATAATTGACAAATTGATCCTCTAGTCACCTTTCCTCATCCACCCCAAATTATATTCTACTTATGATAAAAATACAACTCATATTAATAGCCTCATGACCAAGATTTTAGTCTTAAAAGATTCCTTGAAGAAAAAAAAAGCTATCTCCTACTGAAAACTAAATTAAAATTTATTTTTTTTTTAAATGGCATGTCTGATGGCTTACATAATTTAAAAAAATATAAATAAATAAAATGAATGGATGTCTAGTTAACAAAAAATTGATCTTATTGACTTTTTTTTTTTGTTGTTTTATTGATACATCCTTCTTATCTTAATTAAGCTTGCATTCTTTGATGTCATAAAGTATAATAAAGTACTAAATTTAAAAAAAATAGACAAATTATAATGAACTTTAATGTTCATCAGAATCAGATTTTCAAAACAAAGTGAAATTTAGTAACGTACTAATATGATTTATAGCTAACAAATTCTGAAAAAAAATTACGCTCATACTTGTCAAATAATCTATAAGTAATCCCAAAAGCTTTATAAAAAAATGCTAAATTAAGGCTACATTACAATAATTTTTATTCTACAATTATAATTATTGAGCATACATTAATTTAATGATTAATCAATTCAGAAAAAAACAAACTTTTACAAATTTACATTTTAAAACCTAAGATCCCATTTTCTTCAATATAATAACAACTTAAAGTAGAAATGCCCAAATCAAAATTCCTGAGTCATCTTTTTTTTTTTTTGTATGGGTTTTTACTTTGAAATTCAATGGTTTCAATTCAGTCTCACAACATAAATAAAATACTGACAAATTTCTTTAAAAACAATCTTTCCTGACCTGCATATCTTGAGCAAGTCTTTCATACAAATTTTTTATACAGTGCCAGTTTTGTTTGCCAAGAGTGTATGCCACAGCAGGAATATTGTAAGCACAATGTTTGGTTATTTCCCCATCAACAGTTTGAGCACGAGATGGATCAACCATCCCCAAGTAGTTCTCAAGCAACAATTGTGGCACAATGCTCTAAAAGGTGAAAATAAAAAAAAAATATTGAAGATTTACAACTTTTTAAAAACATGATTTAATGTTCAGAATTAAACAACTGCTAACAAAAAATATAATTAAAAAAATAATTACCTGCTGCTGAGCAAGAGAGGCATCATCCAAACCAAAATCTACTGATGTTAAGTCATCCAAGAAATTTAAGCTTCCAGTACTCAAATCTTGAAGACAAAAAAAAATTAATACTTTCTTGAATGAATTACAAGTGAAGAAAAAAAAAAAAAAAAAAAAAAAGCATGCTAGCCTTGCATCTAATATATAAGGATGAAAGAACAGGTAATAAAAATATAATGACTTAAGTTCAGTGTAGCATTTCAACTAATTAAACTCACATCAACCCTAATTAGACTGTTGGATACTTTAAATTATCATTTGACATTAATGTGCTTGTAATTTATATATAAAATTTATATCATTTTCCAGGATCCTTTAAAAAGTGTCAAGTCTTCCATTCATGTAATTGAAGTGAAGATTTGAAAAAAAAAGTAAACAATTCAGTATTTTGCTACCCATTACTTCTATGCCATTACTTTTTATTAAGCAAAAAATGTCATACAAGGAGCTTGACCAAAAGACAATTTACAGTACATTTTATTCTGGGTGATGCAACACTCAGCTTTTCAAAATAGGGTTAAGGAACATTATATTGACTTTATAGAGCAAAGATCAAGGGCAGATTTCTGAGATACTCCAAAAATATTGACTCCTTTGGCATACACATTTTTTATGTACATCTTCAAATTGTTTTTTTTTTTTAAATTGAGTTTAAAGATGCAGAGTATAAACAAAGCTTACTTGATAATTACATTTTTTTTTAGATAAGTTTAAAATTTCATTTCTATAATTTTACCTTGAACAACACCATCCACTATAGCTAAATGCTGTTCTCCTAAATGTTGACCAAGTACATGAGTGCTACCAAAATGTGCAACTGTTTCATCAGCAATGTCACTGACAGTGCTCACACTGGCTGTATGGATGCGAACCCCAGATTTCTCCACATCAGATGTCACAAAAGAAGAACTTGTACAGGACTGGATCAAACTGTTGTGCAATGACAAGCCAGACAAAGAGTCCACCACAGAATCTACTCTGGGCTTCAATGAGCCAGATATACTAACATTCATCTCTGAAGCATAGACTTTTTTGGAATCTTCATCTTTCACTTTGGCCACAACATGAATATTTGTGGGCTGGCCATTAATGATATCGAAATCTATGTTGACTTCTGGAAGAGGTGATCGCCAATATTGAAAGGTATTGTAATTATTATCTAAATGCACATGCACTCTATCAGAAGGAACATCACCAGATCCTAAAGTTCTAATAGAAGCACTGTTCTCCTGAGAATTATCCATAAAAACACTATCAGAATCATTGGAATAAGGCACAAAATTACTTCCATCTTTCTTTGAAGAATCACCAGCAGCATCCTGTTGATTATCACATTTGGTGGGATCTGAAAGTCCAGCTATCAGATCATTAGTTTTATTTAAGCTATAAATAGTTTCACTGTGATCAGAAAATTCTACCCGACTAGACTCTGAAGGGAATGTGGAAATATTTTCTATATTTTGGCTAACACTTGTGTTGCTGTTACTTATATCACAATGAACTGAATGAGCTTTGTCAATATCTATGGCATGATTTATTTCTAAACTAGAATCATCTCTCTTAGAATTTAAATATTCAGTTGATTCTGCTCTCACTTCCTCAATTGATTTGCCATCTAAATTGAATACAAGTTTTCCTTTTCCCATTACAATTTCATCAAAATCATTATCTGCTTTATCATCATTGTCAACAAGCATAGCTTCATCCTGCATTCGACTATTATTACTAACATCACTGTCTTGTAATAACTCAGGGTCAGAATCCCCTGTTACTGAAGAATCTAAAGGTGTTAGCTGTAAAATTCCTGACAAGTCTGTATCTCTATTTACATTATCAACAGGTCCAGTAACATGGCCTACTAAGTCACCATCAAGGCTGAAATTTAAAAAATTAAAAATTAATATTTTCAAATCTAACAAGATGCATGAAGTTAATTTCACTAACAATATGTTTGTAAAGGATAAGTGGTGCAACAATAAGTACCTGTTCACATTTTTAAAACTCAAGCTGCCATCTTCATTAACAAATAATCCTGTACTATCTGCATCTGCAAAAGTTGAAATAAATGGTCCCAATTGTTGAAAGGCAGACATCCGGACCTTTTGATAAAAAAGTTAAATGAACATTTTTTTGTACATATTTCAATTGACTATTTCTACTGGAAAAATTATTGGGTTACTATGTTATACAACTTACCCATCTAGATTGATCACATAATAAATTTACAAAAAGATTAGCCAGCTCATTTTTTCGTGTCTCTAATGAACAGGCACAGGAAACAGTCATAAAACATTCAGCACAGGCTTTTCTAACTCCCCAAACTCCATCTTCACACAAGTAAAAAAATTTGGGAAGCTGCAAACAAATACATCAGTGTTATATTTTCATTGTAGCTTTATTAATTTTATATATTTTATTAAATAAGATCTGTATTTCAAGGATTTCTTACCAACACGTCTTCACAATTCTTAACTCCCACAACTATTGCCACTTCACCAAAGTTAGCAGCACACACCTAGCCAACAAGTTAAATGAAAAACACTTTAACAAGAATGTAAAAACTAAGTAGTAATTTAAATACAAGGTTATATCCAAATCATTTTATAGGTAGTGTTTTTACTAACAGGATAAGGGGCAAAGTGCTAAACCAATAAGCTTTGGGCAGGAGGGGCTTGTTACCTAGGAGAAGGAAAACTGAATTCAACCTATTCAAACCCTCTGCTGCTTTGCAGATTACCCAAACATGTGAAAGTCTTCAGGAGTCAACCCTGTGGAAAAAAAATATAGGAACTGGCAACCCCTAAGCAACTTGCAACACCCTAGCAGAGCCTGCGACGCTGCTAACAACATTGTGCCGTTCCTTTGTAGAGGAAGGAACTGCTATGTGGGTGACATTGTTCTGTGTCCATAGCTAATGCCCAGGCATTCATCTCATTTCTCTTTACCAAGAGGCCTGTAGAAGACACTGGCCCCAAAACACCCCAACAGAAAGAAAACTATATGGTGAGCCCCCTTATATGGAAACCACTGCGCAGTTCATCTCATATATTGGTCTAGTCATCTGAACATTCCAACATGAAAATGAGAACGAGAAAGAAGAATCTTATTTCTATGAAATTATTCAAAGGAGGCAGAAGTTTATTACTCAAATCCTCTCTCCCAAAAGTTTAGTACAAGTTTCCCATTCAGACCTTGTGACCTATAGGGCAGATAAATGTAAAGGTCATCTGTTCCTGTGGCCTATGGTTAATGAGGGTGTCATGTGGACAGCACTAACGACCAACTGCATTTACTTTTCCCCAACTAATATCAGGTACCCACAATTAAAGATTGGTGGACTCAGAGGCGCCCAAGATCCCAAAATTAAAAATCCCAGTCTTCAAACCCGGGACCCCCAGTTTAAAAGCCAAGCATTTTACTATTCACACCCCCCCCCTTTTTTTCCAAAAGTAAATCTAGCATAAATCATTACAAGGATGGATCTTAGTAATTCCTCTAGGGGTAGAGAAGCTAGACTAAGCCATTTGCATTGACCCGTGGCGATGTTTTTTTTTTTAAAGAATACTTCCTGTGAAGCCTATCTAATGCCTACAAATATACTTTTAGTAGTCATACTCGTTATCCATTATTAATATGAAGGAATAAGTATACAAAGATATTAACTTACTAGTTAGTGTAAATATAAAACTAATATCAATAGCAGTCAATGCTGCTGAATTCTATCAGTGTTTTATTGTTACAAAAAATTTAATGCCTTACTTTACACTATTATCTATTCACTATTCTAAAAGATAATTAAAATTTCATTAAGCACCAATGTGCAAAACTCAATTTATTAATATCAAACATTGTGGATGAAAAGTGTTTTTTTTTTAACATTTGACAATATGACCATTTGTCAACTCACTTTTCTATTTTAGTCTCTTAATATTAAATCAACGTTGTTTTTGATGATTGCATTATTTCACCTTGAAATCATCCTATGTATTATAATACTAACCATAAATGCCATTCTAGTTGAAACACTAGCATAGACTTAAAAAAGACAAAAGTCCAATTAATTTGTGATAAACAAGTAACTAGTTTGAGGTACTGAATCAATAAACTTGGTGGAATTAAGATCTAGCCCTTGCATATTTTCTTTTTTAAAAAAATAAAAAAGTGTATTATATGAAGCTAAAATTATTGCCTTTTAAAATTAATGAAGCTAAAATTATTGCCTCTTAAAATGAAGTTCAAAATCTTGTAACGGCCATTACCTTCCTGACATGAAAAAGTGGATCAGTGCACATTTCACTAAACCGTGGAAGAAAATGTCTTTCAGTTATATCTTTTCCTAAAAGAGGAGCCATTTTGCTCATTAACTGAAATAAAAAGTAAAAATAACTAAAAATGCTAATTTTCATACCATTTCTAAAATTATTTTCAAAACAGCACAGCAACGAATTTTTAAAAAGTTTCCAAATATAAATTTCTTAGAGTCAAAATGATAAATATAAATTGATCTTATCTGTCTGCAGCTTATAGGTATCCCTGTCATCAAAGCTGGCTGTGATATGTGTTTGGTGTTACCACATCACAACCGCCTTGACGTCAGGGTAGCCTGGTCTTGACCTTGTCAATTCAGGCTCTGCTCTACGTCTTGTCATACCATGACAGAAAAATCAATACTTGTCATCAGTAAATAGTAAAAATGCAATCGGATGTTTACACCCAAGAAATTGCTAGCCTCCAAGCTCATCAAAGCTGACTGTGATATGACCAATTTCACACATCACAATCACTGTGATGTTATAGAGACTAGAACATTTCCTTCCTACCTGTGCTCAACACCTGTCAAAACTTCTACAGAGGTTAGAAATCAATCTTGAAGCTCATCAAAGCTGGCTGTGATATGAACATTCTCTACAAATCACAGTCACTCTGACGTGCCACAAAGGTGATACTACTAACATCAAGAAGAGAAAAATGACGCAGTACTGATCCAAGCAGGCTGTGATATGTAATAAGAAAAGCACATCCCAACCACCTGGTCAGTGCAGCATGCATTGTATATATATTGAAGAACTTGAATTTTCTCATCTTGTTCTTGAATTTTTTTTAATGAACACTTTAAACAACAAAAAATTTTAAGCTTATAAAAATTAAAAAGTTTTATCCAGTCAGAACAACGCTCATCAAAGCTGGCTGTGATAGGGCCTTAATGAATTACTATAACATCCAGCATTGATGATGTTGGTTTGACAACTGTTTTATGGCCTTGTGTCCTGCAGGTATTTCTGGCGAATGTTCTACTTAATGCAAAAGACAGAGTAGTAAGGTGAGTGAATTTAACATCTCACTACCCATGTCTTTCACAACAAATGAGAACTAGATCTAGAACAAATGAATTTATTTCACAATGTTATACTCCACAAAACTAAAAATTTGCATGAACTATTAAAAAATTGTTTAGCTAATACTTACAGCAGCTGCCTCTGACCTATAATCATCTAAACTTTCAGGTGATGCCAAGTCAAGAATAACGTGCACAACCTGTTTCTCTATATCATATTTTTCTACTAGTCCTTGCTCCAATAAAACCAGTAATGCTGCTTGACTTGTTTTACGGACCTAAATAAAATTAAAATAAGGGGTACTTAATCAAGGAAAACATTATACTAAATAAAAATTATTTAGCTTTAGCACTGCTTTACCTGGCTATTGGAATCATTGAGATATCTTACAACCATTGGTAAAATATATCGAGGAACAGCATTGTCAAAAGCATGGCGATTTTCTTGACAATAAACTGCTATGTGTGGAACTTGTTCCATTAATTCTGATCGTACAGAAGGTTCTAATGAGAAAAAAAAAAAGTTTTTTAACACTGATTTGAAAGTAATGCATATAAATGACCATATCAGGTTAAAGAAGTCTATGCATATAAATGACCATATCAGGTTAAAGAAGTCTATCACTCACCAGGATCTTCTGATAAGCGAGACATAGCATCCAATACAGCCACACAATTGTCTTCAGATTCATAAACAGCTCTGAGTGTGTCAAGAAGACCTCTAGCCAACATTTGTCTGCAGAGAAATGACCATGTGGTATTAACATTAGCAATGTAAGAAAATCATTCAATGGACCACTATTTTCACTAATTTAACACACAAAATTTCATAACCAGGCCCTATTATTTATAAAACAATTTTAACTTTCATAAATCATAACTAGAATAGTCTTAAATCTAACCCTTTATCTCTGCATTAAATTTCAAGGAGTATTGAATTATAAGCAAATAAAATGTTATTCAAACTATTTTACATTGGTTCACAATAGCTTATTAACCATTGTTATTTACTGACAATAACACTAGATTTGGACACTTCACACTTCCAAGTTCAGAACGAATTTGTAGAACTAGACTTAGTAGTAGACTAGATCTAAGTTACTTGCCGATTAAATATGTTATCACTGTCCAGATATTTTTCCAGCCTTTGGAGAGGAGTGATATCCTCCACATCTCCCAAGCTACTTTCAAATCCATAGTCTGTTTAAAGAAAAAAAAAGTTAACATTGAAAGAAGGCATTTTGAAAAAAAAAAATTAAACTAGATCTAGACTTGATCTAAACTGTCTAGATTACGAATAGCCTAAGTCAAGATTACTCTAGTCTAACTCTAGATGGTCCTGAGTGGATATTTCTATAACAAACAATCTTAATATCTAGAACTAAACACACACAAATGATCTAGACTTCAATTTTGTTTCATCTTATCTCTTTCTTACCCACATTATCATTGATGATTGGCAAAAGCCAAAAAAAAAAAATCGATTTTTCTACTCCTTCCGAAAAATGAAGGGGGAAAAAAAAGCACACAAAATATCAGGCAATTATTTAGATCTAGCTAGATCTTTCTAGTCCATAGGCCTAATTAATATCTAACAAGTTAAAATTAGGCAATATAAAAAAAAAGTTGCCTAAAATTGGTAAAACTAGACTTGGTCTAACGTAGACAACTAACTTGTGAACACTGAACATAAAAAAAAAAAAATTATCAGTGGCGGGAAAAAGAAAAGCGGGCCAAGTTGAAAAGGTTGTGGAGGATTGGTCACATGACCTCGCCCCATCAAGAAATGGAGACCCCGTTCCATTTTCACACATTACCTAAGGCCAGCGTGTAAATTTACCATTATGCTCTAAAAAATGAACGAAACAATGTAATTATATGACCCTATTAAAATATTGGTTATACGTTATACATATGTAACCTATAAACACTATACCATAACTAGAGCATTAAAAAAAAACATGGACGGCGCGAAAGGACATACTGACGATACATAACGGTTCACAGAGACAAGAGAGCACATTTTCATTCGTCTGAAGGCGACATGACTAATTACGGAAGAAACGTTATTATAATTAAGAAAGAACCTTACCATCATCTGTGTTTTCGTCTGGATCATCGTGATAAAATTCCAAATCTGAAATATAAAGAAATATTAGCGTTATTGGCGCAAAAAGTTCGAATTTTTATGAAACAAAGTAAATGATGTGAGGTGGACTCACCCGCCATGTTGGAAAGACCACGAGGTGTTGTTAGAGCCTTTTGATTGGTCGATTTGATGACAATATTGGATGACGATTGGTTCTCTAGGTTTGCGTTACGGAAAGTGCCGAGAAGGGCCGATGACTCATGTAAACTACACTACTTGCGTAAAATTCATTGTACGTATATTTGGTGAATGAATCGGGGATATGTTACGAAAACTAGGACCACGTGTATCCGGACGAACAACAAACATGTTCCTACCTCTTATAGATAGTATATCCCTTTAGAATTTGTAAACACATAATGTCTCATCGAACATTTCAAACCATTCCTTTGTCCTACGAGGGTCCGAGCGACACACAAAGAAAGAAACGATGAGTCGATCAGCTGGGTCCCCGTGCTCTCTTAGTTGTGTGCCCCCGTTTTCTCGTGGACAAAGAGAGTTTTGATGAAAGAAATTTAGACCAGCTCTGCCGTAGTCTAACTCGTTCTGAGAACATTAGGTCTAGAATGAAAATTTTAACTTATTAATCATGGCGTCTATTATCCACATAATATCCCAGTTAAATTATAACGAAATCACAGCATTAAATATTTGCAGGCATGCCTCCCAGACGAACTGTAAGCATACCTTCTTACACACGAGAATTTTAGTTCCTCTTTAAATGTTACGGTTAACAAAAAAAGCATAATCGAATCGAATTACCAAACATGTATTTAGGGCGTATGATATAATTCATCTAGAAATCTAGAACTTCGTCGTATATTTTTTTATCAACTCACTCTTGTACACATTTTGAACACATTATTTCTCCCACTTCCCATTCTCGGATCAAGTTGAAACTTTGCACAATTATTCATTGTTCCTAACAAAACATGAATCAATTAATAAAAATTAATCATTTAGTTAATTATGTAGTGGTAATTAATACATTTTTTAAAATAAAAATGAAATGTTTGTGAATATGCAAAGTCAGTCTTAAGTATTCTAAACCAATGTATAATACCAAGTTGTGCCGCGTTCTTCTAATCAGGCAGAATACCTAAGACAAATTAATACTAAAAAGATATATATATATACTTATTATGGCTCACTGATTTTATTATTAGTTTCAAATCAACGTCTAAATCAGTTTTCAGATGTGGTCACAATTTTGATTGGACTAGTTTGCAAATTTTTTGTTTCAGAAATTTAGCTAACTTCCCTCCTTACTGGGTAAAACTGAATTCAAAATATATTTTATATTTTTAGATACAATAAGAGTATCCTTTTTTTTTGTTGTTGTTGTTCACTTCTAGTACACTCTCAAGAGTTATTACTTGACTTTTAAGGACTCTACCGACTGAATCTCCATCTTCTTACATCAATGACAGTGGACTCTACCGACTGAATCGCCATCTTCTTACATCAATGACAGTGGACTCTACCGACTGAATCTCCATCTTCTTACATCAATGACAGTGGACTCTACCGACTGAATCTCAACTCTACCGACTGAATCTCAATCTTCTTACATCAATGACAGTGCACTAATTAAACTCTAGCACGAATATTTTTTAGACAAGAAAAACATTTTTAAAAAATATTATTTAAGAAAAAAAAAAGAAGCTTATATTAAGTGTATTTGTATCAATTAGTTTGTGATTTAATTGGTAATAGGTCTAGACTAACAATAATACATCTGTGCGATTAGAAATGTTTTTTACCAATTGTTTTTGTTATGCGCAATTTCATGCTATTAGCTTTCTCAATACGCTATGATCATATCACCAATATCACTTTTCTAGATCAATTGGTTGGGGGGGGGGGGGAGGAGAACGGGTATCTGGGTTATTGTTACCGTCTCGCTTTTTAAAGCATAAAAAACCTGTTCACGCTTAGAGACTAATTCAACTTATACCACCACATGTAAGTACGTTTTCTTTCCTTTATTAATTAACTTTTTCAAAAAAAATTATTATTGATTCTTGTTTTGTTCGTTACAAGAAATAATTGCGCCAAATTTCAACTTGATCCGAGATTGTTTGTGGGAAAAAAAGCGTGTACAAACTTTTTACCATACAGACAGTGAGTTGATATAAGTTTTGTAAAAAGTACCCTATCAAAGTAGCCTATCACACACAAGTACCCTATCACAACTTGCCATACTATGAAGCCTTAACATATCTACGTGAAATTTCAAGATATTTTGTTTGCAGTACCCGCTCTTGTATTAGTGGTAAGTTCTGGATTATTTCTGACCAAAACTTTTTTTTTTAGTTTTGAGCCTCGGTCAAGTCAGTAGCGAAGTTCTTTGAAATAAGGTGGCAACGGGTTGGGCGGTTCCAATAATACTGGCTTTTTTTTTTAATACTCGCTAAAATACTAATCAGATTACGATCACAACAAAAGTCAGACAGTCGACTGCCAGTTGAATGAGTTAGTCCTACAACAGCTGGTATCAACAAAAAGTTGATCACTGCGCTTTCTTGTGTTCTACAAACCAATTCTTGTGTTCTACAAACCAATTCTTTAGTTCTAAAAAAGAAACGTAGCAATACGACTCGATCGGGGGTCAAATTTTAAAAAAAATGGATGGGGTGCAAGAATGTTGTTAGCAATAAGGAGAGACCATTCCAGGATTAGAGACCCACCAAACGTATCCTCTACACTTCTTTTTGGTAAACAGGAGAAAAGTTATCCGCTACGCCACAGTGAATCTGGTGCACCGTTTGACCTCTCAATACGCACCTGTTAAGAAGCAAAATACCTGACCAATCCCAATCTTCATTCATTTTGTTTTTTTTTTTGTCTATGTGCGTAATAACATATATTTTTGACTGCTACAGAATCCAGTATGTTGGTGAATGGGTGGGATATTTCACATGTGCTCTTCACTTGGAGAACGTAGTCGTAATGTGATTTATATCAGCTCTCTAGCACATGTAACAGCGTGTGTCCAATATAAGTCATGTTATTCCTTGTTTTAGTTAAAAAATAACAGTCTTTCGTTACCATCTTCTCTTATTTTGCAGACGTTCTTTGAAAGGAAAGATAAGTACATCCTACTACGCGTGTTAATCTCTCGTGCATGTTAGACTTAAACTCTTCTAGATCTAAGTCTTAGATTTTCCTGGCTGTACTACTAGTCTTAATTGACAGACTTAATTATCTCCCCGACACTGGATATGAACATGTTGGTACGCACTATAATAAATATACCGGCACCTAACTGTTATTCATTTGGCTTCAAGTGGATCATAATAGGGCCTTATTTGGTTGAGGAATAATAGTGGTATGACCATAGGCTATGGTCAGCCGATTATTCGCATATGTTTGATTTACAAATACTAACATTCTCTCCCCGCCCCACCCCCCTTTTTATGTTATTGAGCATTTTGGAGTAGTTCCATTAGGCCGCGTAACTTTTCTACGCTGACATTTTCTTATGGAAGTATTGAGCTCGCCTAATGAGAAGGGGACGTTAATGTTTGCCTAGATCGTCGCTTTAGATTTGCAGTTCGTTCATTGTCTTTATTCAGTTGTCTGTGCTTTGTCAATTGGTCAAATACGTTTCCATACTTGGCGCCATTGCTTACATTGTTCAACAAGGCCATGATATTTTTGTTGTTACGTATTCCACTACAAGAATGTCTGTCCAGAGCCACATATATAGCTTCCCTTCTCTGTGAGGTTGCCACGTGGTTTCGGATGTGACCTGGATTATTAAGCACTCAAATGTAACACTAAAGAGTTCATGTTTTCTGATCAGATTTAGGGTTTGTGTGAATGATAGACAACATATTTACCTAGTTAAACAATTTCGTGTCAGGCAGAGTAAAACTTGGTGTTATGCTGAAGATCTTCCAGTACACTTATAGACATCAATTGTAACCATCTACTAGTCTATTACAGCCATAACTTAAAACCTCGACTGTCACAGTCCTTACACTAGACGAGCGTGCAAAAGGCCATGTCAAACAGAGCTCAGTTTCCTCTTCATCTCCCCACAAACGCCAACCAAAAGACAACCTCGGCGCCAGCACCACACAGCTGTGCTATGTCCAAGCCAGAATCGGCCCATTTAGGAATACCTCAAGGGAGCGCCAGAATGGAGGTCGGCGTGCACTGTGCTCCGGTTCGACACCCTGATTAAATTAATCTCAATCTTCTATTTAGGTGGTCTATAGAATAGGAAAACTTCCTTTATTGATTGATAGCTCAATACAAGTATTGAACACATGTATTTTCAAAATACACCCAGCTTGCTCCTAATAAACCAACAGAGTTACATAAATAGAATCTTACATTTTTTTTTCCGTTTTCTGTTAATAGAAACATTTTTATTTCTCTCTCTCTCTCTCTCTCTCTCTCTCTTTCTCTCTCTTTTCCTATCTCGTGTTAGCTTAGATAATTTTAATTTATGATAATGTTTTCCAAACCATGCTTTTGGTTTAAAGAAGATTCAAGACGAAACTAAATGCAGTTTAATAACTAAAGTGTTATTTACAAAATAATACAACAGACTTTAAAAAAAAAAAAAAACAACAAGCAGTTCTGATTCAAAATGATTTACATAAATAAGAACATTGAATGTTTCTCACCCAGGCCTGACGGATTTTTTTTATAATTACAGTACATTTGTATACACACGCAGACTCTTATACATCTTTACATACGGGCTTACATTGTATGTAAATATAAAAGCACATTTTCTTATTCCATATGCGATGTCAAAGTGGCACAAGTGTTCCTTCTTGCCTAGTGCCATTAGAGCTGAATCAGCCAGTAGAGTTTAAGTCTCTAGTTAACAAGCACGACTAGATCGACACACAGAGAGAACTTATGGCATAATTATCTTCTATTTTGAAAGAACGTCTGTAATTTATAAGATAAGATGTAGGCCTTACACATACACCAGCCTTAGCTAGCAACTCTAAAAAAATGTAGTAACTACAATAACTACCACTTTCCAGTTGTCATTATAAATACGTGTCTATTATCCACTTTGTTTATGTGTCCTACATTGTATAGTAACAACTTAACAGCGTGCATGGCTTGCAAACTTAATCTTTGCCACTTGCACTAACATATTGCTGTATCGATATATTTCCTAGAAATGAACTACATTTCAGCGCGTCATGGACTTTCAGGGAATTATGTCATAGTCTGGTATTAGGCAAGCCTAGACGTGTAGAGCGACAAAGGGAGTCCTGTGAAACTGTGAATAGCCTTCGATAGTGGTCCCTGGCGTGCACGTTTTCGTTTTCGACATTAACACATTGACTGATGACTACCAACTTGTTCTGAAGACACCACTAATGTGATGGATGGAACCAGTGTGATGGCCCACCCCCGTCGTTTACATAAATGTAATGAAGACAAAAATAGAAGGTGTACTGCGATGAAATGGCGACACACTCAGGCGCAATACCATCGTCAATGTTTTAGTTAGCCAAGTACAACTTCACTGTTGTATGACGGAAACTGTTCAATATAAGTAACTTCACAGCTTCTGATTCTCTTCTCTACTGAATCGCCGCTAATGCTGGAAGTCCATCTGGATTTTGAATTATCATCAAATGTTTTAACTCGCTGGCTTTGTTTCGGCATAATCCGACACCGGGCAGAGACGATCTTGAAAAAAAAAATATGCTTCTGTTAAAGTGAACGCTACAATTAGTTAATGAGATATGACAATGACTACAGATCAACAATCTTTGTTGTAGATCATATATCTTGTTGGGAGATGGATTATTGCTTATCTTGTGCTGAATTGCTATGAATATCTATTTGTACCTTACTATGAAATATAGTCCTATGTTCAAAGGAGGACAGAAAGAGCAGTTGTCCGAGCCAGTAGTACTACAATGTACCCACTGAGTATAAATTCACATTTGGGTACAACATCTACACATTTCCTTTTACGAAGCATTGTACTCTTTTTAAAATTGCATTAAAATATTTCATATATCGGCTGTTTAAAAATACAAAGCCGATCAAATTGCTTCTTTGCTAAATCCAATTTCTCTCGCGAAGGATTATCTCCATAGACATAAATATAGACTGGAAAAAAGGAAATAACTTCATGTAACTTGAAAACATGTATATCTATTGTTGTTGGGTTTCCGAATATTGAAAAGTTGCATGATCATCAGTCTTAGAGATTAAACAAAACTACACTGCTGTATAATAAAGTCATAGACATATATATATATATATATATATATATATATATATATATATATATATATATATATATATATATATATATATATATATATATATAGACTGGACGATAAAGTAAAAATTATTATGGGAAACATTTGGGAAAAGATAAGTTTGTATGAGTTATACAGCAGATATGAGCAGTGTAAAATTAAAAGTATTTATAGTTTGTTTTTTTCAGCCATAACCTATATAATTGATAGAACCCCTTTTGTATTATTATATCTCTAATCGTGCCTACCAAATCTATGTCAGGCGAGCATTCTGATTATCTTTTGTTATAAAATGTTTTCATTTTAGCTTATTTGGGTCTTCTGCTGAAAAAGATCCGTTAATAGATGTATTCAGCTTTAACTTGAATTTTGACTAAAAACTAATTCTAACAATTTGAATCGATAAGACGACGCCATACATTAATAAAGAAGCCATGTCAACAAACATAGATCCACATCACAAACCTATATATATTTGCCTATGTCTATGATTATGAAACAAAAGCAAAATATTGGGAATATGGCAGTTTTGTACTTTTCAAAACTAAAGATCATAATTATATATTGGCTGAAATGTTAGTCCAAGAATTTATAGCTCAATTGCCGCCATTTTTTTTCACATAGATATAGTACATAAACATATTTGACTCCCCCCAAATAAAAATAACTTCCTACTTCCAGTCTATATTTATTGATGTCTATGATTATCTCATTACGAACACGTAAAACTTCGATGGAGAGCAATCAAAAGATGACAAAAATGATGCGTCGCCAACAGCTTGTCAAAACAATGCAGGCATGGATTTAAAATTGTGGCTTAAAAATTCTCTTTATTATTATTGATAGCTTATGAATGGAAATTAGTTTTTTAAAATCTCTAAAATTTGTGTGAAAAATTCCACGTTAATGATAACACAGCCTTTCAAGTCGACCTGGTAGGGCGCTAAATTAAGGGTTGTTTCACGTAACGGGTTGCTGATCATCGTTTGGGGTTTTAAAAATAATAATATTTTATTTTGTCGAATAATTTAAGGTAGTTTAAAATTTTTATTGTTTTCATTTTGACGTTTTGAAGTTCGATTCCCCGATTCGATTTTAAGTAGAGGCCTGGACATGATCATTTTATAAAGGCCCTTACACACACACACACACATACATACATTTATATATATATATAGACAGTGAGTTGTAAAAAGTAGCATTCCTTCAGAAATTTTGATACTTGTGTCACAACTGAAACCAAGAGATGGGGGGGGGTAAGGGGTTAAACAATCAGTCGGGCCAGGCTTTTAAAAACAATTTTAAGCAAAAAACATTTGTTAAAGTATGAGTTGTATTTTAAAACTCCATTATCCTTACATGAAACTGGACATTTTAACAGTTAGGATTGGAATAGAATGCTTCGAAAAGAAGCACGGTGCTTCATTTTTTTTTTATGTTGACCTATATCTCCGCAACAAAAAATTACATCTTTCGATTTCATTCCTATCCCAGCAACCTTGCATCCAGTTTTACGTTTCAATCTTAAAAAAAAAAGGCACAGGAAGTCACGTGACTGTGCTCTTCTTCCATCTGAAAAAAAAAAAAAAAACAATCATCACCTAAGATACCCTCTAACTCCTCGCCCCTTTCCTCACCCCGAATCTTCACAAAGGCCTAGACCAGCTTGCATCGCAATCAAGACTCAAAGAAAATTGTCAAGAGCCACAACCCGAGGATCTTTTCTTCTTTATGTAGGTCAAATTTAGCGACGTCAAAGCTTGTACTGCACTTCTGCAATTCTCTATAGTTGTAAAATGTCTAGAGTCTGAAGAAAAATAATAGATATTCATATTGTGTGTTTCACTAGCGTTTAGTGTTGTACATTTGGCATAAATGATGAATAATAGCAAGGAAGACTTTCAAAAAACGATAGAAATATAGAAAATGTGAGAGCGTGTACTTTACTTTTGATAACGAATGAATGATAGATAACATAAATGAAATAATCTCATTCCGCTCTAATCCCTCCCTCCCTGTTTAAGAGCATGCATATATATATATATATGTATATACTCATAGTTAATAAAATTCTAATAATACGCCTTTACACCCAGACTTGAATACGTTACGCAAAATGTATTATTTTATTTAACTCTCTAATGAATTGATGCGGAGTACCCGCTGTCGTTTGTGTGTTCAAATTATAGAATTTTAGATAGATTTCCCAAAGATTAACTGTCAAAAATCTAAGAAAATCTTTAGAGCCCTTTTTGAGAACCATGTAATCCAAGTTTTTTTTTCTTTTTTTTTTTTTTTAGACCCGATAAAGAATTTTCAACTGAATAGAGGAGTTTCTAAAAAATTAGTCCATGTACGTGGATTCTTACATCGTAACTCCAATCCAGGTCACCAGCATCAAAAATGAAAGTAGCTTTCTGCCCAGCATTCACGTGTGAGGGATGATTAGTCTACATCTTTAGGACTACACGGAACCAAGCCAATTAATCTACAGCAGGTTTTAACAAAAACATTCAGAATCAAATTGTCTGTAAAGATCTGACACAATAATTTGTTCTATAATTTCTAGTTTTACACATTTATCAATAGCCTAGCCTAAACTATAATGGTTTTCATTAATTTTGTACAAATTGATTAATCAGCTTCTGTTTGTGTGTATAGTTATGGAGTGTGTGTGTGTGTGTTTAAATGGGGACGGTGGAGAGAGGTTAGCGATTGGTTGTGAATGATGCAACATAGGTGGCATTGTCGTCATTTGGTCTTAGTTAGGACAGACGACTCTAGAACGTGAGACTGAAAGGTTGTGTTATTGTAGTGAGTTAGATTGTGTTAGAAATGTTATTACTAAAGTCTACTACAGTTATTTGACCTCATTTCAACTTGATTTTGACTATATTATAAATAAGCGTATATTTAGTTTTGTTCACAAAAAGAAGTTATTCAAGTTATTTGAATTTTTATGAGTTAAGATTTATTACTCCTACATGGGTTTAGTTGTCTACCAGCACTTTGGTGCTACAAGTCAACGACCGGTAACAACATGTATGTAACCGGCTGGTATGTAAGCGTGTGTGTGTGTGTGGGGGGGGGGGAGACGATGGCAAATAGATTTCCTGTTGTGTACTTTAAAGAATAAACGTGTTTTAATGTAGATCAACCTTGTTCATTTTATTTTGATCTCCTGGTTCTTAGCAGACATCTACATGTATTAAAAAAAAACATGGACATTTTAAAAAAAAAAAGGGGGGGGGGACAACAAATGAGACCTGTTTATAGTTTTGGATTTGCTGGCGATAAAGATAAAAAAAAGAGGGAGGTCTAAGGAGAACATGTGTCAACATCAATGTGAAAGTTTTTTCCCACCATTTTGACATCTTTGTACATCCAATGGAAAACAATGCTGTCCCTTAACTTCCGGTTGCGACCACTGCAGCATGTTAATCTTACTAGTTCCATTCCCCAGACCAACATAATGAAAGACATCGATCATAGGCGTCTCAAAGAAAAGAAAAACGTTGTTTTTTTTACTTAGCATGTACTCCACTTTTATTTACCTACATTCCTTGGTGTTCAACGAATCTTGGTTAGTATACTGCTGCTCTCTTGATTCTGTGAACTTATTAAACCCGTTTTTTTTTTCTTCCTTAACACATGGTTATGTTCTTCGCGATGGTTTAGCGTTCGAATCCCAGCGGCATGCAAAATATTTGCACAGGAGGTTGTAGGTTAATGTGTCTACATATTAATTATATAAATATGATAATTTGTATGTCTTTTAAATAGAATTATTGTATATCTTTTAAATATGATAATTTTTATATCTGAAAATATGATCATTTGTATATCTTTTAAAGAAAGAAATTTGTAAATATAGATTTGAATAATATTTTCTTTATGCGTAATCTAAATTAATTTTAGCCAACCCCCGCGACTCAAATGCAGGACCGGATACGGTTTTGCAGTCGTCCAAGGCCTTAAAGGATGGTCTACACATACTAAAAAAAAATTAACATATTTAATATTCATATTGAAGAATAATAATTATTATTATAAAATTCTTAATTATCCCTTAAGAAATTTGTCTTAGAACTTGTGCATTACACAAAACAAAACATTATAACAGTGGAAAACGTAATTTACGTTCCCACCATTTTCACTCAAACGTCCAATGTTTCTATCAGATAGTTGAATAGTATTTAATGATTTGATTGGCAGGGGAACAAGGGAGTTTTTGTGTCTCTCTTTCTGTAATCGGTGTCTTGTCTCTCCTTTGTGATGGTAAAATCTCAAAATCCTAAAATAAGGAAAATGATATTAAAAGGACAAGTAATCTAATGTTTCATTAACCAGGAATTAATTAAATACATTTTGACTAAAGTCGTCAAAAGATGTTAAGGACCTCTACAAATCTAAATCCGGCACTGCCCATATATTTAAGACAATCATGGAACCGAATAACATCATCTGCCCCATAGATCGCAAGGTCTGAAAGGGGAAACTTTATTTTTTTTTACTTTTCTGTGTCTTGAATTACAAAAGAAATAATAAATGTGTTAATAACTAGGGTTGATCCTAAGGTTAAATGACTCCACTTGGACTCTCTCCCTCCGTTCCAGTGTTTTTCCCTTTATGCCTGTCTTAGGCATTTTTTTCCCCTCAAACTTACTTACGTTTCCCAATCAGCATACTAGCAGACGTCAAACGTAGATGGACAATGGCTCCCGCGTTTGGCGAACAGAAGATGCTGCAGAAAAATTGATTTGTGCAGAAAGAGGTGAGAAAGGAGAGGGGGTGGTGAGGAATGGAAAATGAGTGAGTAGAGGGAGTAGAGTCCAGCGCGCGGAATGGCTGGACGGCCCAACCAAACGAAATACAGCCTGATCAAATTGTACCGCCCAGCGTTTGGTGGCAGAGGGTGAGCCCGCTTGAAACTGCCGCACAGACCCGTGGGTCCGAATGATTTATAGCGTTCCTCCCGACAGAAGGCCTCCTCCTACTTAGATCTACTCCTGACCTCCCCCAGAGCCTCTCTCACTCTTTTTTTTTTTTTGGATTCAGCACTCTCCACTCCAAAGCGACTCTTCTTCTTTTTTTTTTTCTTGCAGGGACTCTTGTCCTGAAATGTGTGTGTTAGTGAATATGCAGGTCAAGGTTAGGTCAGGAAGATGACCTATATATATTTTTTAAAAAAAATGGCTAGTTGAGGAAGAACTTCCCAGATAGTATTTTGATAGTAAAGATTGAAGCTCGTTTTAGAACCCGGAACCACCAAGACCAGTGAACGAACATCACACGACCAGATTATACGACCAGATTATACGGTGATTCATGGAACTTAATAATAACACAGTAGATTATTTCAAATAATAAAACACGTATTTCTGTCGTCACTACCCATTGATACCTGAACTAGCACTCCCCCAGCCCTAACTACAAAATATTGAGATAGGGAGGGGCAGACAAAAGTGTGTAAAATCTCAATACCTCCACATGTCTAGAACACTTCTATCTTTACTATCAAAATACTATCAGGGATGTCCCAGCACCAACAGAGCTATTGGCATTTTCATTTAAATGGAATTAGAATGAGGATGTAGATCTACCTAAATTAAACTTCCGATTTAGCACTCTTAAGATCTAAATTTCTAAATTTAGAGATTTTACTAAAGGTGTTACTCTAGTCAAATGTGAATATTCGTTTGTTATGAATCTCACTGCTCTATTTTGTGTCTGTTCCAGTTTCTTAAGGTTTTCTTGAGTTGAGGGGTCCCAACCGGAGGATGCATATTCTATTATTGGCCTAACCAAGGTTAAATAACATTTTAGTTTTATGTTCTTATTTGATTTATAGAAATTTCTTTTAATAAACCCTAATGCTTTGTTTGATTTTTTTTTTATAGTTTCATCAATATGTGGATTCCATGACAGTTTTTCCTAGATATTTTGAGTTTTTAGTCTGTGTTACTGGTTTGCCATGAATAAGATAAGTGGAATTAATTTGTTTTAGTATTTGTGTTACTCTTAACAACTGACATTTTTTCTGGGTGGAAAGACATGCTCCAATTTGATTCCCATTTCTGTAATTCATCTAATTCTCTTTGTAAAATATCTGTGTCTTGTGTTGTTTTTATTATTCTATATATTATGCTATCATCTGCAAATAATCTGACTTTTGTTCCTGAAGTAATGCAAGTTGGTAAATCATTTATGTAAATTAAAAATAGTAGTGGACCTAAGACTGTTCCTTGGGTTACACCTGAGTTTACTGTTATCGGTGTTGATTTAGAGCCATTTATTATTACAGTTTGTTCTCTCCCTATCAGAAAATCTTTAATCCACTGAAACAATGGACCATTAATGCCGAAATATTTTAATTTTTTAAGCAAACTATGGTGGTGAACTTTGTCAAAAGCCTTGGAAAAATCTAGTAAGATAGCATCTATTTGTTCACTATTATGTAAGTATTAGTATGTAAATATATATATATATATATATATATATAAGGATTAAAGACGCATTTTTTGTGCGTTTTGTCTGTCAGTCTGTCTGTCCGTCATGTTAATATCGAAAAAAAAAGACTAAAAGCTATTGAAAATCTGATTAAAATTTAATTTCCCTTCCTAAACATCGCAATAGTTTTAAGTTTCTATAATAGATTCTTCCGGATGTTTGTATATATAGTGAGATAAAATAATAATTCCAGATAAATCAAATACCGTTAATTAAATTTTTGGGTTGGTCTCGTATGAAAATTAAATATACCATAGCCTTGTGGAGAGATTTTAAAAACATACTTTGGTGTTAGGAAGTTGTTTTCCTTAAAATCGGAACATATTAACGATAATTAGATTTTCTGACGTTTTAGCTAGAAAATTAAATATAGTGTAAGAGAGAAGTGCGATTTTACATATTGTTCAAATATTTATCATATAAAGTCAGGAGTAGCCATTCTCTGTAAATGAGAAGAAGATTATTTGTTTTATGTATTAAGAAGATGGGTTTCAAACAGTTATTTGGCGTTAGTATATTTTTCATATAAAATTCGGAACATTTTGGCGATGAAAGAAAATTAATAATATTTATATTTGTTGTAAACATTTCTTGTACAGTTTATAAAAAATATTTGACTTTGTGATACTGAAAATACACAAAAGATTGTTTTTATTTGTTAACATATTGTAACATTACCTCCCTTACATTTATGTAATTGTTTTAGACTTGGTGTATTTTTATGAAAAAATCGCTTGCATAATTAATTTTATAAAATTAAACGGTTTGCTTTTAGAAAACCAAAATTAGCCGTTGCACCTAAACTTTTCAAGCTGCATAGCATGGTGAAAAAAATATTTTTCATTTCTCACTTCTCACTTCTAGTTTTCGAGATCTGAGTGTAATAGACGGACATTTTGCACAAACCTAATAGCGGCTTTTCTCCTTACGGGGGCCACTAAAAATGAACCAATTAGTGAATTAACAATGGGTAATTAATTATTTTGTTTGGTATATTGAACAAGGGAAAGAACGTGGTGGTATAAGCCCTAAGTGAACATTTTGTATACATTTAAAAAACGATCTTGTAAACATTCACACCATTTGCCCTTCTTCCTTCCCGCTTCACTACTGGTCCGGACAAGTGAGGGATTACGCACTGAGAAATATATAAAAGGTAGACAAAAAATAACTGGTACAAATATTTCTAATCGCACAGATTTATTATGTTTAGATCGAACGCGTATTAAACTGCATGACCGATCCAAACTAATTGATACTATTAGACTTAATATAAGTTGTTTTTTGTAAAAGTATTTTTTAAAATGTTTTTTCTTGATTTGTGTCCTGGTCAATTTTACGTTGAGTATTTTTGTGCTGTGGCTGAGAGGCATTAACCTTTGGGCTATCTTTCAAGGGAAATTGAGTTCAAACCCTGACTCGAGCTGATTTTTGTTTGCTGGGCGCCCAAAGGCAGCACGAAAACGACCCAGATACCCCCACCCCACTGGTCCTTAAAAGAGACTGGAACATAGCGCACTGAGCATGCTGTAAGCATGAAATATGAGCTACTGATTTGATGGAAATTTCCTTTGGACCACAATATCCTTAACTCTAAACCAAAGTACAATCATAAGAAGAATATTGTGTTTTGTCTTCAAGACAAAGAGGTTCTAGAATTTAGATTATTTATGTGATCTAAATCATCTGTGCTGCAAGCAAAAAATCTTTCCATTGTATACTATTATGTAGCCCTCAATATGGCGAAAGACCTACTGGTATAGACTCTAGTTGAGATACACCTGTTTATCATGCACAACGTAGAACAAAATGCCAATTTGAGACCTACCACTAAATAGCATATGTCACAAACTTCTTTGAACATAAAAATACAAATATATGCTTTTTTTTTCTTTGAATTTAAGCATGTTAAAATAACAGCAATAGTTTAAATCTTGAAGTACCGGTAACATTAGTTTAATATTTATTTACACACAAAATGCCTCAGGTGAAAGTGAAATTTGATCTTGCTACTTCCTACATTGTGAGTAAAGTGCCTCCAAAATGATTTTGTCTTCTTTTTTTTCTCTGCTTTGCTTGTCATGACCGGTCAAAGAACAATAACATTTATTTTTTTCACTGTACTTAATATCTAGATTTTTATTGATTTGCGCTCACCCGAAATTTTGGTTTAATATGGGCAGCTATTTTTTTAAATTCATGCATGCAACTATATGTGATTCTTCTACCTCTCCAATTCCCCTTTTTTCCCCCACCGCAATTTTTAAATATTTTTAGCGGTCACTCGATTGAGAAAAAGTCGCTTTATTCGTTTGTTTTTTTTTTAGTCTGTCGGTCTGTCAAAATGTTTAGACTCCCAAACGTACAAGTGATGTTGAAAATGTTATTTCACTATAATTTGTAAAATGCTGAAAGTTGTGAAACAATTTTGTTTTAAATTAAATCTACAAACCGCTGTACATATATTTGTAAAATATATTTCTAAAATTAAAATATTTTAACTTTTATTCTTTCAAAAATTTAGTCTAAGAAAAAAAAATGCGTTGGGGTGTTTATTTATTTATTTTCCGACGTAAAAGATTATAAGATATATGATTCTCAAATGTTAACAGGATCACATGGACAACTGTATAACTTTCTAAAAATATGTGTTATCAAAACTTCTTTAATTTTATACACCGAATACAACAAAAAGCTTGCTATTTATTGTTTTTCCGCCATGTATGAAAATCTCAACTTCAAAACTTGTATCTAAGAATGGACATGAATACAAAATGTTAACAGGAAGTTGCTGTTATACAAGTGACGTGATTACCCAAATTGTTGCCTGCTTTTTTCTTTTGTCTACATGTAAAAAAATCATGCAATATTCACGCTGGACGTCTCCATACAGACAAGCAGCACTGGATCCTGCCTTGATTGAAGTATATAGGATTGTAGTTATTTATTGTTTATAGTTCATTGTTTCTGATATTAACACGTGAAGGTTTCCAATGACCGTTTTTTTCAAACCCAAATGTAGACTTAAATCTTTATATTATCATTTACTACTAAAATAAGTCACTAATATTGATCCCCCCCCCCAAAAAAAAAGAAGAAGCGCCTTTATCTTATTTCACCATCGTGTGCGTCGTGCTAAAATTATTGAACCCAGCTTACCAGACCGAGGGCCCATAGGAGCCGCCTATGAGTTTATGGTTTTGTTTTTTTAATGGAAGTTGAAACATGGTTGATTGTATGTGACAAGAAATATCGCAGAAAAAAAATAATTGGACAAATGACAATTAATTAAATGTAAATGATGTTTATCATTTCGCTGTGGCAGCTCTGTCTAGACTTTCATTTATCAATTCATTCATCGCTCTTGCTTGTCCACAGGATACTACTTATCAAACCATCCCAGAATTCTCGTTCCACACAATTTTTTTCCTTTTCCCGCTGGACAACAATGGTGGTATGTAGATCTATATCACTTTTTTTTTTTTTAAAGGGTCACGAACACAACTCTTGCTCTAGACGTGTAATAAAGCCCGGGTCCATGCCGATGATAAAAATACACTGCGAATCGCACACCCTCACAAACACGCACCCGCTGCACACCATCGCTGTGTGTCCCACATTAGGCCAAACCTTCAAACCCATTGGTCCATCACACGCACGCACACGCACAAATATCGTATCATTGGCGGTGCACTTATTAAGTGGGTCAACTCTTTGCTGGCTGCTGTGAATTAATGAATGAACTGTTCGCGGAGAGAGAGAGACTAGGCCTTCCGCGGGACAGACTGCATTCTTTAGTAAATCTGATGAATAAAAACGCGTAATGAGTTCAGGTTAGCGAGATAACATTTTCTGGCAAATAGTCTCCTTGTCGCGCTGTAACAATGGCAGTCTGCCAGATTTTTTGTGTGCGTGTAAGCTTTAATTGTAAGTCAAATGTTCATCTATTTTGTTTAATGAGATACACACACACAAAAGAAGGAAATAAACGTTGGACATAATTTTAATACTGAAAATATTAATGCATGATTGAAAATGGTAAACTGAAATAATTGAATGCATACGAAAATGGCATAATAGTAATTAACATTAATTGAATAATGAAATGTCAACTGCTGCCGAACAGTTCGGTCATTCCCGACGATAACAGAATAAGGCAAGCTCTCTTGCGCGATGAGTTTCTGCATCAAAAGTTAAAGAGGAGTTAGGAAAACGGGTAATTTAAATTCAATAATCAATTCAATTAATTATCATGAAATATTTTTTCTTGCAATGGCTACTGAGAGGATGATAAATTATCGAAGATTGATATTTCTTAACATACTTGTCTAGATTAATTGATTAGGTTTTTTTTAATTGATTTGTCTAATATATTAGACTTCATGATTAATCTATACTAGGATATTAAAATAAATTAATATTTACTTAATAAGTTTCTTTAGATTATCATTCATGGCTAGAGCTAGGTTTAGCCATGGCAAGTTGTTCTGGATAAGTATATAGGCCTACATATCTGTAGGTTTTCCTCCCTTAGGTCTGGTTACCCTGACAAGCCTTGTTAGAGAATACCGTTTGGAATTCTTCCATCTTGCATACCGCTGACATGTCAGGCCAAAACGTTTTGTTTTTTTCAAAACACTGTGTTTTGGCCTGTTTCAAATCTTCTTGTTATTATATCTCCCAGATATTCCAATGAGGCGTAGCAGACGACATCATGAGAGCTGCTCGATCCATTCTCTAGCTGCATGTGATTTAGCCAACTTTTTACAACCATAAATCAAATTGTACTGAATATGATTTATTGCATCAGTAATCGTCTTTACTGTTTTGCTTGTGTTTGTAGCCCATCGTGTTCCACGATATAAATGATTGTTGATTTTTTAAATTAGATAATTAATGGATAAGTTTTGTTTTACATTTTTCGGATGTTCCTTCAAATCTGAAGATAACAACATCCTAGCCCAAAACTTAGAGGGTAGGGATTGAACCAAGGACCATCGTAATCACCGAACGACAGTCCAGGCAGCCATCCCGGCTATTACTATTACAACAAGTACGGCAGGCTCACATCTAACTTCACATTCACTTTCACCTATCCCTTGCTCTGTAAGACCGTTGGGGCAACACACAAGATCTGTCAACATTCTTTCTTCATTCTTTTCTGTCCTTTGCCTTTGATAGAATTTCATTTTGATATTCTTTCTGAAAATATTGAAACATGCCAATTTACCTGCCTGGGTGGACCACTTCGGGGGCCGATTTTGAGTTTGTGTTTCCACACAAACTGTCTTTATAACCTTGTTTATTATTTATTATAATTATTGTTATTTTCCCAGAACTTGCCGTAGTGCTAAAGTAGTTTATAAAAAGTCAAAGGGAGCTAAGATCATACATAGTTTTAACCATAGACATATATATATATAGACTGGACGATAAAGTAAAAATTATTATGGGAAACATTTGGGGAAAGATAAGTTTGTATGAGTTATACAGCAGTTATGAGCAGTGTAAAATTAAAAGTATTTATAGTGTTTTTTTTCAGCCATAACCTATATAATTGATAGAAGCCTTCTGTATTATCATATCTATAATCGTGCCTACCAAATCTATTAAATTTACATAATTAAAATAATTATAAATAGTTTTAAATACTAGATTTAGATCTAGTCTATATAAATACTATAGTAAAAAAATACTACTTACTACTAGTACTATACTACTATACTATAAACTATAATTGTAATCTGTATAGTCTAGTCTATAGTTAGTATATAAATAGTCTAGGACTAGATTGTCACTAGATCTATAATCTAGACTTATACTAGATCTAGTCTATAGTATGCATGCATAGATGATAGACTGACTAGTTTAATAGTTAGTAGTAAAAAGTATGAAAAGTATTAGACCTAGTTATTACAAATATTAGTCATATTTTTTAGATTTAGATCTATCAATATTAAATTAGTGACAGTCACAGTCACAGTGATACTGAATTATTCTGACTTACTGAAACTGAAAGTTACTGTGTATAATATTCAATTTTTTTTCAACCTTTAGAATTTATCCTTGGACTATCGTACTACGATCATTAGAGCACGTTCTGCTCATTTTCTTTGACTTTTTTTTACTAAAAACTAATTCTAACAATTTGAATCGATAAGACGACCGCCATACATTATTAAAGAAGCCATGTCAACAAACATAGATCCACATCACAAACCTATATATATTTGCCTATGTCTATGATTATGAAACAAAGGCAAAATATTGGGAATATGGCAGTTTTGTACTTTTCAAAACTAAAGATCATAATTATATATTGGCTGAAATGTTAGTCCTAGAATTTATAGCTCAATTGCCGCCATTTTTTTTTCACATAGATAGAGTACATAAAACATATTTGACTTCCCCCAAATAAAAATAACTTCCTACTTCCAGTCTATATTTATTTATGTCTATGGTTTTAACATTTGATATTTCTAGATGTATTCTTAAATCACAAAGTATAAAAAGGGGCAAATGAGAAAATTTGAGGACAGTTGTTTATTGTGATTTATTTCAATACTTTCACTGCATATTTATTACTTCAATTCATTTATTATTGTGCCTTTATATCTAAAGTAATCGCTGAATCAGAAACTTATATCCCGCTTTTTTTTGGTGGGGGGGGGGATGAGCTTAAAGGAGGGTCACGTAATCGAGTTGCTCTCCGTAAGAGCTATAAAGATTAACTCATGCACCATTGCTCTCACATGCATAGAGTTAAGTAGCTGGCAGCATTTTGCCACTGAAAGAGACAGCTGGAGAGCTCTCACGAAGGCCGCGACACATTTGAGGCCCAAAGGAAAGCAATTGTCGAAGACGGGCGCGGAAGACGAAAAGAAAATTTAGATTCCGGTGGACAACGGCTTTGTCTTCATTAGCAATGTCGAAATATGGAGGTCACAACTGGGTCTGCGTAGTCATGTGAAACATAGCATTCATCTTTTATATTCGGAATCGAAGGCACCGCCTTTATTATTATTATCGCAATTATTCTCAAATTCAAGTTTGCGATATTCAATTTTTACAATGAATCTGTGTACATGCCATTCTATCTACCGAAATCCGTGACTACGCTTGAATGATGTGTCACTAGGTTTTACATCTAGAACTGCTACTTTAGACTCATCCCACTACAGCATTAGCCACGCTATCATTTTTAAGTTCTCAAAACTTTTTGCCTTGCCATCTGAACGTCGTCCAACAAGCAAGCCCTTCTATTATGGCCCTGCTGGCGACGGGGGGGGGGGGGGGGGGCGAAGATTTCCCTCCCTATAAATGGCACCGTTAGTCCTCCCGTTATGCAGATATTATCGATTTCTTCTTAGATTAGAACAACCCTGCAATTCTATCGCTCCCCTCTATCCCCCCCCTCCCTATTGTTGCCGTTAAAAAGATTCCTTCTCTTTGTCCCAACGTCTCAAGAATGTTAGAGATTCTCTCTGGACACTCGACCTTTTAGAAAGAGAAATCATGGGCTTGTTGTTGTAAAACAAGAAGTTGTTTCCCAAACTTTTGACCTATGTGTACCCCTTTTATAGTTTTCGTAATATAGAGTACCCCTAGCCCCCCCCCTTCCCCCCCACTTTAATTTATTAACAGAACATAATAAATGGGTATTTTTAAAAAAAAATCATCATAGTTAATGAGGTGTAACGCGTACCCCCTCCAAAGTCTTCCCGTACCCTTGGGTGCACGCGTACCCCACTTTGAGAAACGCTGAACTACAGTGTTGAATGTTATTCACAATTCAAATAAGTGCAAGTGGCTAACAATCAGATAATCTAATTCTTTGTTTTTGTTTAGAGACAGCGTTATTGTTTTTGATGAGTGAAACAAAGAACGTTCATTTTGAATGTAATAAAACCAGTATAATTTAATACACAATAAGATCGTTCTAGATGTATGCTTTAAACAGAAATAGCAACTTATACCGGGTACTCTTTACAAGACATAGATATTAATAACATAAGGTAAAGGGCATTAGGCCTGGCATCGAAAAATGTGCTACTAATCGCCTCGCAACGTTGGTACATAGGGAGAACGGGCCACGTTGTGAAAAAAGAGCTACCGTTCTTCCCAACACACAAACCCTGATAACATCCTTTTTCCCCCAAACAAACACTACAATTAAAAAACCAAAAGTCTCAGAAAAAATTAACCCAACACCAACACCTCATACTGGGAAAGTAAGTATCCCCCACACTAATTTAGCTGGAAAGATAAAGCAACATGATCCCCAAATTTCCAAATCTGATGCTAAAACTTTCAAAGTCCTTCAATGTAACGTCCGAGGACTTATTCCAAAGACACTTGAAATAACTAACCTGCTCCACAAAGAGTGTGTGGATGTTGCCTTACTACAAGAATGTCTGATAGGTGAAAAAAGAAGTGTCTCAATACCCGGGTACTCTGTTTTCCGCTGCTCCTGTGGGGATTGCCGAGGCCTGGTTACATTGGTGGCTAATGCTCTGGTCGCCAAGAAAGTGTCCACAGACTTGAGTCAGGGGAGGACAGACACTTTGGTATTAGAAATTTGGAAAAATAATAGACGCTTCAAGTGCATCAATGTTTATAATCCACCAAAACAAGAACTGGCTTTAGATGTCAGAGAAACAATAACTGTAGACACTATCATAGCTGGAGATCTAAATGCCCATTCACCTTCCTGGGGCTATGATGACACTGATCAGTCTGGTAAAAAAGTTCATGACCTGTGCAATTCTACTAACCTTTTTCTTTTGCAAAATAAACACTCTCCTCCTACTCTTCTGCATGCTAGCAATGGTTCACTATCACGACCAGATCTTTCTTTAGTCTCTGCTAACTTGGAATCTGTCATAACTTATCAAGTACTAGGCGATATTGGTAGTGACCACCTTCCAATATTACTGACTGCCACTCTTTCTAAAATGAACACCAAGTCCACTAAAGAACCACGAAAGTGGTGCTATAGTAAGGCTAATTGGAAAGGATACGAGACAGCTGTCGACAATGCCCTTGAAAAAATCAATGTAGAGTCTAGCTCTGTCGACCTTGTGTACCGTCAAATAACAACAGCTATCCTGGGCATGGCTAAAAAGTTTATTCCTCGAACTTACCCTTGTAAAAAATTCAAAAACCTTTGGACGGCTGAAATCAACAAACTTGTTATGGCTCGGAGAAGGGCATACAAAAAGGTCCAAAAGAACCCAAACAATCCAACACTCAGGCAGAAATACAACAGACTCAGCCTACTAGTCAAAACGTCTGTTAACAGGGAAAAACGAGAACGTTGGACCAACACCTGTGCAAGGTTAAACCTAAGGGATAGCTCTAAGGCTTGGAGTCTTCTGAGAAATCTCGAAAATGCTGGGCGTACGAAAACAGCAACCCCATTATCTTCACCGAGTGGGGTAACCATTTCATCGAAAAAGAAAATTGCCACCTTGTTGAACAAATATTTTGCCAAGATCAACAAGGCTGCCAAGAAGTCCCCAATGTCCAAAGCCATTGATAAAGCTCGCAAAGCTGATGAAAAAAAAGACCGAAAGGAACCACAGACCGAAAGTGCTGAGGGAACGATGAACTCCCCATTCTCGATAGGCGAGCTTAATGCTGCCATAAGGAAATGCCAGCTTAAAAAGGCTCCCGGGCCGGATGGTATTACCCCCGAAATGCTTAAACATGTAGGGGGGAAAGGAAGGGCTGTGCTCTTGGCATTCGTAAATAGAACCTGGGCAGATGGTCATCTGCCCAGGGCCTGGAAACGTGCCACCATTATTCCTATACCAAAAAAGGGAAAAGATGCTTCCACTGCTGAGGGCTACAGGCCCATCTCACTCACATCTTGTGTGGGAAAGATGGCTGAAAAAATGGTAAATGAGCGTCTGGTTTGGTACCTTGAGAGTGCCCGTCTTATAGCTCCAGAACAGGCTGGTTTCAGGGCTGGAATGTCCGCTATAGACCAAGTCAACATCTTTGTGCAGAGCGTAGCAGATGGATTCCAAAGGACCGAAAGCACATACGCAGTCTTCATTGACTTAAAACAGGCATATGATAAAGTATGGCGGCCTGGTTTGCTTCATAAGATAAGAGCCGTGGGGGTGCGGGGACGGATATATTACTGGATTAGAGACTTCCTACAAGAGCGTACAATAAGAACAAGGATGTACGGAGAAGTCTCAGGGGAAATGACCCTCGAGCACGGCCTCCCCCAGGGCTCCGTCCTGTCATGCGCCCTTTTCACGGCCTTCATAAATGACCTACCGGCTCAGCTAAAATGCCAAAAGCTGCTATATGCTGATGATATTGTCCTTTGGAAATCCGGAAGGAGCGCATCCTCTATACAAAAAGTGCTACAGGAGGACCTCCATACGCTCTGCTCATACACACAAAAATGGAGGCTAGAAATAAACACCTCCAAGACGGTCTATTCTCTGTTCACGCTCGGGACTGGCATTCTCGGGCAACCTTTCCAGCTCTCCCTCAACGGAGTGGCTCTCAGCATGGAAAAGCTACCCAAGTACCTTGGTGTAACTTTAGATCGCAAACTAAAAATGTGTGAGCACATCCAGGATGTTGTAAGAAAGGCCTCAGGGAAACTTTGCATTGTGCGGAAGCTGGCATCCACGAAGTGGGGAGCCCGAGCAGACATGCTCCGATCCCTGTATTTAGGAGCAGTCCGATCACAGATAGACTACAGCCTACCTGTGCAAATTTATGGCTCTAGGACTGCTCTTGAACAACTTGATAAAATACAGTCCCAAGCACTAAGATTTGTCTGTGGAACCTTTAGGACAAGTCCAGTGAATGCGGCTGAAATAATGGCTAATATAGCTCCACTAACCCTTAGGAGGGAAAGGTCAGTACTGACCTGCTATGAGCGGTATAAAAGGCTGGATGAATACCTCCCAGCTAGAAAACTAGTGGATGGTTGGAGATGCAGAAGACGTATCCAGATGCAGTCTTTTATGCATCATGCCACTAGACTATCTGATGAAGCTGGCCTCTCTACCAACCGACAAAACATTCAACGCTTTCATCCCCTTCCCCCTTGGTGTCGCCCAACAACCCCAGACATACGCTTGAAATTAGTAGACCCTAATGCCACTCAGCAAAGCCGTTCATCTAACGACCTTCAAATCCTAGCTCTGGAGACCATTAATACCTTCAAGCCCAGTGCTATTTTTGCATACACTGATGGATCGGCATCAATAGATTCTGGAAGAGCAGGCTATGGAGCCTACATCGACTTTCTTGGCTCTCACACAGTCAAAATCTTTGGACCATGTGGTAGTGTTTGCAGTTTTGATGCGGAGACCATGGCAGTCTGTGAAGCCTTAAAAGTCATTGACTCTCAACTCGGCGAGGGACATTTGAGGGCAACACAGATTGTTGTGGTCACTGACTCAAAATCTGTGCTACATGCTTTGCAAAGCCCCGGACCATGGCCCCCCAATATCAACACTGTCATCATGGCTTCACATAACATCAAACAACGCTATGGCACCCCTGTAATAATGCAGTGGGTACCGAGTCACATAGGTGTGACTGGCAACACAATCGCAGACTCTTTGGCCCACCAGGGAGGGCAAATTCCACCCACTGATCAGGCTGTAAGCTTTCATCAAGCCCTGGCTATAATACAAAAAACAGAAATGGAAAAGTGGTTTGAGTGCTGGGACAAGTCCCAAAAAGCCCGTGGAGTCTGGGAGCGCATGAGGCGCCCTGACCGCACTTCCCCGTGGTGGAGGCTGTCCAGGCCTGAGCAAGCTATTATAGCACAGTGCAGGACAGGCCACTGTCCTGTTGGCTCATATTTCTCGCGGCTATGGCCAAATTTCGATTCACGGTGCCCTCGCTGCGGGGAAGAAGAGGAAACCGTGCCTCATATTCTGTTTGACTGCCCCAGACTTGCTGATCTCCGTCTCGACAGGTCTGGGAAACCCAAAATTCTCGACCTGTATGGCGACATTCATGCACTACGCAAGACAGCAGGGTTTCTGTCCAGGGCTTTTGCAAGAGAGGATTTGAGCCTCTCAAGCCCTCACTCTAATGGAGTTTGATGATGATGATGATGATGAATAACATATTGTTACGTTCAATCATATTTCTAATCCTACAAAAAATGTTTTTGGTAAGGTCATTTATAAAATGATCAAGTAACGAACAATTTTTTACATAATTTTTGTTTCCTTTGGGCTGTACCCAACCTTCTTGGTTCAGAACTAACAGCAAAGCAAAACCCCCCGTTGGAGTACCTATACGGACCTATGCATCGAGCAGAGGCGTAGCTAGAGTGGGGAAGAATTGGAAAATCCCCCTGGGCCCCAATTTGAGGGGGGGGGGGGGACAATTTATTGTTTTTTACATTAAATATTAAATATTACGCAAAATGCAAGCCTCCCGGTCCCCCAAATGGTGGTAAATTCCTAGCTACGCCACTGCCCTCGGGGTAGTAGAAAGCGCCCACAGCCATATCCACACACTGTTCTTCAAGGGGCCGTTTTTAAGGCGTACAGAGAAGTGAATATATTGGGATTTTCCCTTGTGTTATTTGCCATCAGTCTCTCTTCGAACCCGAGCTTCTCGGGATACGAGCCATCGGTAATAAGGATGTACACATTTACATCCGCTTGTATCTTTACCAAACATAAGTTTGTTCAGCAGATAGGCAGATGGGAGGTAAGCTTCCAAAGGCCTGGAGTTCCAAGAGTCTTAGATTCAACTCTTAGGACAAGTAAGAAGAAGAAGAAATATGGTGGTGAAATATTTCTGTAGGACTAGAAATGATGCTTTAAAATGTGTTGTTGGTTGCTTACAGAGGCTCACAAAACGTTGTGAATATTTGGCTTCATGTCATTATGTAAAGATAGTTGTTTTTGTTTTATGCAGTCGGTAATGGTTGCAAAATGACATCGATTGAAGTGTAAGGAGTCTTTTTTTTTTCCGACTCCATTTCGCTATCGCATTTCTCTATAAGTAGTTTAATTATACATTCAGATAGTGATTTTAATATACAAGCACATTTAGTTTGGCTTATTATGAATAAATCGTGATTAAGATGTATCACTGACAGTAGATCTTAGTTCGCTATAATGTACTAGGACTGTTACTCCTTTATGCGCTCGGCTATTCATTGAATGACATAAAACGTAGGCCTACTGCTGCCACCCCCCACCCCACCCCCACTGGCGGATCCAGGGGGGGGGCGGTAGGGGCGATCGCCCCCCCCCCCCACACTCGGCCGACCCCCCCCCCCCCCCGAATTTTAGTATAGAATTCACACAATTTGTATACGAATTCATTACTTATGTTAATAATATATACTAATTATTTATATTTCAACCTATTTTTAGATTATTTCGCCCCCCCCTCTAGTATGTTGGCCGATTTGGTGGGGTCGGGAGGGGGCGATGGTATCAATCCCGCCCCCCCCATAAACTTTCGAGTGGGGGGGCGGTCCAATTTCTTTGTAGAAATCACAGCTTGCTAACAGAATCAATTAAATATCTATGTGATTAAAACTTGTTATTGATATTTTAACCGATCTTTGTATTATGTCGTTCCCTGTTTGCCAATTTATCTCTACTTCCCTTCCCACCTAAACCTTTTGAGGGGGGTGGCGGTCCTACTTTAATGGAGAAATCATAGTTTGTGAACAAAATTAGTTGAATTAATATATAGATTTATATTATGTCGCTCGCATTCTTGTATCTTGGCCGTTTCGGTGAGGTTGGGGGAGGGGGAAATTGCATGTACTGCCCTTCCCACTCTAGCCCTCTGAGTGGGGGGGGGGCGGTCCTATTTTTATGGAGAATCATAGTTTGTGGACAAAATTAGTTGAATATCTATATAATATAAACTACATATTGACATGTGAACTCATTGTATATTATGTCGTACCACACTCTAATCTCAAATTTTATCATTAGTAAAATTTAAATGAAAAAGGGTTGTACCAGGTGGGAGGGGCGATTCATGCAATCGCCTTTCTCCCATCGGACAAACCAATACTTTTTCTTTTTGTATTACAGTTAGGAAATTACAAAACAAAAACATCTGTCACTAATATAATTTATATATACTATAAATTAAATTCTTATATCGAGTCGCCCCATACCTATTCTTTAATGCCAAATGCAATCTTTAGCAGAAATTATTAAAGGAGCGAGGATTAATCGTTTTCACTCTACCGCCCCTCCCATTTCCAGACAGAGTTTATGTAATTTCACATGAATTTATCAAAACTATTTTAAGAAAGACTTTGCATTTAAAAAATTAGAATTCAAACGCAATTTTTCAGTATAAGAATCACGATTGAGATGAGTTCTAAACCCAAATCATTTTTTCATAGTCGCCTTTTTCTAACCTTTACTCAATCTGATATTTTTCTAGTTAAATAAATTTGGGACTATAACTCACAATTTATACTTTGATTTTATTGAATATTATTTATCGAATAATTTTTTTTCGGCGGAGATCCCAAAGCCAAAATCTAAATATGTGGGGTATCTTATCTTTTCAAGGAACAAATCGGATTTTTTGCAATGTATTAAGGGCCTATAAATTCATATTAGAATATTTTTCAAGCACAACATTATTCAAAAGGTCCTTTTTTAATAGTATGAATAATGAGTTTTAGGTCAGGAGAATACGTTTCTGCAGTGAAGTATGCAAGAAAACTCTTTTGGCGGCGGGGCTTCGCCCCGAACTCCATTGATGAATAATGAGTTGTAGATGTCAGGAGAATGCGTTATTGCAATGAATAATGCAAGAAAAGAAATTTTGGCGTCGGGGCTTCGCCCCGAACTCCATTGATAAATAATGAGTTGTAGATGTCAGGAGAATGCGTTTCTACAGTGAAGAATGCAAGAAAACGCTTTTGGCGGCGGGGCTTCACCCCGAACTCCACTGATGAATAATGAGCTGTAAATGTCAGGAGAATACTTTTCTGCAGTGAAAAAAGCAAGAAAACGCTTTTGTCGTCGGGGTTTCGCCCCGAACTCCATTGATGAATAATGAGTTGTAGATGTCAGGAGAATGCGTTATTGCAATGAATAATGCAAGAAAACACTTTTGACCCCGAACTCCACTGATGAATAATGAGCTGTAAATGTCAGGAGAATACTTTTCTGCAGTGAAAAAAGCAAGAAAACGCTTTTGTCGTCGGGGTTTCGCCCCGAACTCCATTGATGAATAATGAGTTGTAAATGTCAGGAGAATGCGTTATTGCAATGAATAATGCAAGAAAACACTTTTGGCGTCGGGGCTTCGCCCCGAACTCCATTGATAAATAATGAGTTGTAGATGTCAGGAGAATGCGTTTCTACAGTGAAGAATGCAAGAAAACGCTTTTGGCGGCGGGGCTTCGCCCCGAACTCCACTGATGAATAATGAGCTGTAAACGTCAGGAGAATACTTTTCTGCAGTGAAAAAAGCAAGAAAACGCTTTTGTCGTCGGGGCTTCGCCCCGAACCCCACTTGAAAAGCTTATAGCGATGCCCCAGTTGTTTTGTTTTTCACCAAAGGTTGAGAAATGCTGCTTTTTAAAAATTCTCATATATATATATATACGCAAGTTTATGCATAGGGTTAGGGTTTACTGGGCATTAGGGTTAGGGTTTGGAAAAAAATCGCCCCCCCACTCAAAAGTTCTGGATCCGCCAGTGCCCACCCCAAACCGTTTTTTTTTTCAACAAAAAAAGTATTTAAAATTTTAGGCTTAATGTTTCATGTCCTGACATGGGATTAAAGATGGCGAAGTTACAAAAAAGATCTAAGTTGCACTTAGTATTTACTTATCCTTCTTAAAATACACCATATCAATTCTGTGTTCCTTGTTTATAAATAGGCCTCCCGTCGTAGTCCATTTAGAGTTGGCAACAGGTCTGGTATTTGTCTAGACATGTTAACAGCACGTTTTGGGACTACACACAAACAGACGCATGAATGCATACACTCGCTCTCAGAGACACACACAGAATTTGGGCATTGAAACTGTACGACTTTATCGGTACAGAACTAATGCAAAGTTTTTGTTTTGGCTTTTTTTATAAATTAATTTCGAAACAAACAATATAATTTAAACAATTAATTTCTACTTTATATTCAAATAATGTAACAAACTATACATTCATTATTTTTCTCATTGAAAAAAAAAATAGGACACGAACGCGCGACATTCTATTAACTTCGCTAATCAGCTATGCTAATATGTGAAAATTTTAGCTTAAAATGAATAATTCAGGTTTTTTTTACAACACCTAGATTTAGATACTTTTTATTGTAGAATTTATCTATTTTGTTCTTACATACATTTTATTAGGCCTATACCTTGTATTCTTACATACATTTTATTATACCGTGTTTTCTTACATACATTTTTATTACATCATGTAACGGTTTTATATTATTTTAAATTTTAGTATGTGTAAGTATTTTTTGTTAGCCTATCCCCAGCTTGTGTAGCTATTACAATGTATTTCAATAAAATTATCTAATGCTTCATACATAGACATAAATATATTTATGTCTATGGTTTCATATCAACACTATCTCTTGGTTATATTTGTTCTCTGATGTCCCTTAGGTTCCAACTTTTTGATTCCACGAACAAAATTTAAGTTAACAGTGGGAATTGTAAAAAAAAAAAAAATGATGACAATATTGATATTGAAAGACCCACTGTCCCTTGGTTTAAAAAATAAATTTAAAGTAGTTCAAGAAAAATCAATACAATTATTGTGTTTCACTCTTTAAATTACACAGTGTTGGAAATGTCTTCCATAGTAAGCCTAAATTTGATATGTTGAAACTCAGTCTAGTCTTTAAATTACACAGTGTTGGAAATGTCATCCATAGTAAGCCTAAATTCGATATGTTGAAAGTCAGTCTAGTCTTTAAATTACACAGTGTTGGAAATGTCATCCATAGTAAGCCTAAATTCGATATGTTGAAAGTCAGTCTAGTCTTTAAATTACACAGTGTTGGAAATGTCATCCATAGTAAGCCTAAATTCGATATGTTGAAAGTCAGTCTAGTCTTTAAATTACACAGTGTTGGAAATGTCATCCATAGTAAGCCTAAATTTGATATGTTGAAAGTCAGTCTAGTCTTTGATAATCTTTCAAGACTGCCATTCTAAGTCAAGTAAAACAGAAACAATATTTAGTTATTTGACCGACATTAGTCCAATGTAAAGTATTTTCTTTTTTAAAATATTCGCCCAACATTAACGCAATAAGATGTCTGATTTGGATTTTGAATTATAAATATTTATTTATTTCTATGCAATGATAAAGATAAAGCGGAATTTCAAAGCGAAGTAGTTTATTTTAAGTCCAACCGTGTTCATCTTTATGTTCTTGTGACCAGTCAGGATGCACACAAATTTTGTTTCCAGTTTGAGCTCCACAATTAATGTGCGAATAAAAAGTTTGGTCACGAAACGGTTTTGTCTTCGGTCAAAGCCAGCAATTAGCAAAGTTACGGGAAGTTATCGGCCAGACCAGCGCTTCTCAACCCGAGCTATGTAGACTGTACTTCTGCTGTCTCAGGCCTAGGTGAGAATAAGTTTAAATAATGACAGACAACAAATCTAAAGAAGAAAAAATCACGCTATGCAATAGTATTGATCAATTAAGATAAAAAGTAGAACTGGAAAATGAAAAGTATTTAGAGAGTAACTAGGAACAGGTAGTGCCATTGTTGCCGATATACTCACTCCCCAATTAACTCACACACATTCTTTTCTATTAGCCTATTCTTTTCTGATTATTACTGTTCTGTTTTTTGGAGTTTTCGGTAGAATGAATGATAATGGAATCACCTTCACCTATCCCTTAGCTTGGGGCACCATACATGATCTGTCGACCGTCTTTCTCCATTCTGCTCTGTCTTTGCCTTGGATAGAATCTCTTTTGTTACAGGCTCTTTTATGTCTTCCCATCGCTTTCTCTGCCTCTTATTTTTTTCTTCGCACTGTTTCCCGAAGGAAGGTCTCTGCTATTCCTGTCATATGGCCATAAATTTACAGTTTGTGTTTTTGACAATGGTTGGCAGGTCATCATAGGGCCCCAAATTGCCGCTGTGATCCTGTTTTTAATCTTTTCGTTTGTGATGCAGTCTTTGTAGGCTATACCTAGAATCCTTCTATAGCATATCAATTTCATTGCTAGGATCCCCGTCTCTAGTCCAAGATCATTGATTAGTCTTGCTGAAATACGATCTCAACTCTTCTGCCCCCTTCTTGCTGAAGGTATAAGAAATAGTTCTAGTTGTGTCGACGCGTTTTCTTGCTCTTAGAACATAGTTTGGGGGGGGGGGGGGGGGAGAATAGACTGAATGGTTCAACAGAAAGAGTAAAAGGAAAAAAAAATCTAGTTATTCAATACATGTATCAATACATTCTTGAAGAAGGCGGTTTAACCTTGCGCAATGAAAATTAACTCGCATTGTGGCTGACTTGAAAAAAAACAAAAACAACATCGTATCGCAGCTGTTTAGACAAGGCGAGAGCGTACGATGAAAGACTGTTGATACCATCTTCAAGTTGAAAGACTACAAGGAAGAGGAAAGTAGCGATGGTGTGTCTAGGTTAAATTAGACTTGACCGTAGCTCTGACTGTGATGACTTAGTCAGAGCTCAAATTATCATCTCATGTGAAGTTGAGATTTCGCTCTTGAAACCAATATATATTTCACATTTCTGTAACATTATTATCAGCTTTGTACTGAGCTACAACTATCAGTCCAAGGGATTGATTTGTTAATGTATGTTTTTGATCCTTTTTTTTATTTTTTAAGTCTGTTTATTAGTCCATGTGTAACTCATGGGTTCCTTTTTAACGAGAAAAATTATCAGATTTATGTTATCTCTCAAAAGAGAAGTGGGTCAGTGACTATAACTAGTGAGATAACAAAAAAACAATGACTAAAGAGGTAAGAAGTGAAAGGCAACACTGAAATTAAAACGAGTTTAATTAGTGTGGAATCTTTTTTCAATTGTGAAAATGTTTTATGGGAAGGACATTTTAGGTGTCTGAACACGTTACAAGACCACCTAGCAAGGCGCCGTGAAAATCACGTTACAAGACCACCTAGCAAGGCTCCGTGAAAATCACGTTACAAGACCACCTAGCAAGACCGCATTGATCAAGATTGAAGACTGCCACCCAAATAGATTGGATGCTCGACTTTGAATACTTTGATGCAGAATACGGCACTGACCACTGCTGGTTGTAGATGACGTCAATGACCACTACTGATATAGATGAAGAAACCATCCACTGCTGAGGCAAATGCAGAGGCCACTGATAATGTAGATGAAAACACTGACTACTGATGAAACGCCCTGACCACTAATGACGAAGATGAAGACATTGACCACTGCTTCCTATTTCTTTAGAAATCTCACTACTTTCATAGACGTCAAGACAATAACAAGATCGCTAGCAGGTGGTAGCTAAAATGTCTGCTGAGAGAGAGAGAGAGAGAAAGAGAGAGAAATGAGGGAGGTAGGGAGAAAAAAAAATAAGGGGAGACTAATTTAAATGCAATGAATCAGAAATGTATAATTATGGATTGGATGACAAAGTTGTCCTCTCCTACCCCCCCCCCCTCTGCTTTTGTGACCAACAACGTTCGCTGTTACATTGATGGATTCGTTATTAGAGTAAACTGACTACTGCTGGCGTGATGCGTACTCCTCCCCTATTATAGAACAGTTGCCTTATAATATCAAAGAATTAAAGTGTTTAGAGTTCCAAGGTACATGTTTAGCACAGCCTACCATCTTATCACACATTTTTTTTAAAGGTGATGAGACGGGGGCGGGTCGTGTAAACTTGGTATTACGTCAGGTTGAAGCTATTTCTGTCAGTTATGTAGGCCAGTTTATCTGAAATTGTCGGGCGTAGACCCGTTACAGTGTTTACTGCGTCAAACGATCCCCCCCCCCTTTACTTTTTTTTTTTTTTTCATACTCCCCTATTTCCGAAAAAAAAAACAATTGCCGGAATTATCTCTCTTTAGTCTTTAGGTCGTGCTATTAATAGATATGCGTGAGTGGTTCAGTTCAGTGCTGATACTTTTGCTACTATAACGAAAAACAAAAAGGCAAGTGAGAGCTACCGCGATACATTCCCATGACTGGGCGATGTAACCTACATAGGTACTGGCGGACTCGACGAGCAGGCTAAGTCACGTGATCGTGTGAAATTCTTGCGGTTGACAGTCACTCTCCCTTGCGGGATTTTATTTGTTGCCTCCATCTCCTCAGCCAGTGGTGCACAACCCTTTTCGACTTGGGGGTCCATTTCAATCTCCGATACACGTGTCACGGCCCGCACCACGTCAAAAAAGTCGTCTAGTCCAATGGAACCTCTATGGCATCGTTATGGTCAGTGGGCAGAAATTTTGAGGGACATCGTGTGACAGGCCGAATAAGGCCCGCGGTCCTTAGTTTAGAAATCATTGTTTTAAGAAAATTGATCTGTATACGATAGAAGTGTGGCTGAGCCTGATCCCAAAGTGCATCAAGTTAACAATTATATTTGTTTGACATGTTTCGGATGTTCCTCCAGAATTGAAGATTATTACATCCTGGCCCAGACCCAGTCTTAAGCCACTGCAACCTATGCGGTCGCAGTGGGCCCCGCGCTTTTATATGCCCCGCGCTAATTTTATGTGTAATTGTTAATTGCAAAATATATACGAAAAATTCCTGGAAATAACCTGCACTTATTAAAATTTCCTGAAAACTCATAAAAATCTCATGAAAAATAGACAAAATTACCATCTGTGTGTGTCATTCATTATGGGAAACGCCATTCCTACGCGCGATAAAAAAAAAAAAGACATTCTCAGCTTTCATGTAATAAAATGTAATAATCGGACGAATTTTGCCCTTAACCGGAAGTTCCAATACGTATTTACTTTTATTGTTACTTGCATATAAATATGCCATTGGTTGCAAGATTGGTAAAGTAAAATTAACTTGATCGCAATTTTGTACTTAGAAAAGAATGAGTAAAATGCAAAGCCGAATTTATTTTCTATTACAAAATCTTAATTTTCACTTATTATCCTTATTCCCACCCAGACTAGGCCCTGCGCAATTAGTTTCGCATAGGGCCCCGCAATCGCTAAGACCGGCCCTGCCCAAACCTCAAGCAGGACGGCGTCAGCAGGCAGGGTTTGAACCAGGAACCATCGAGGCCACCATGTGTCCCAATCTGTTGTAGTGCCAGAATGATGAAAGGAAACACACTACATGAGAGAAGTGAGTCACCTCAGAAATCTGGAATATTCTTTTTTTTTTTTTTAAAGATGGTAAATACATCGGACTTTGCCAGACTTAAAGTTAATAAGAAATGTAAAGCTAGAACCGATACCAGTGAAAGTGTGTGTGTGTGTGTGTTTGGGTGTTACGTAATAACAATTAGATCACACCATAGTTCCTTCCACTAGGGACACACACATTATCAGACCATTCAACACAGCTATCTGAACTCTATCTAGATTTGCTAACCAACAAAATTACGTCTAACAGACGGTGAAATATAAACCTTTGCAAGCCACACACACACACACACAGAGATTGAACTGGCGTGTCGCAGTAGCAGCAATGTTCAAGAACTACACTGGGCTAGACTTGACAGAAACTCAATGTACACAGGCGTGTGTGAGAGGAAACCTGACCTAGTTTTGACAGTCAACAAAGTCTAGAAACTGACGAGTTTGACAGACATACTAGACTAGATTCTAGATCTAGAACTTTTACGAGATGTGAATCAAGACTTGGTGGGCGAGGGAAGTGAAATTATAAATGAAGCTTTAATCGGTCAACTGACATTTCAAGATTAGAAATGATTTAGACAAAAATAGCATCAAATTGTCTATGAACGTATTTAGGCTAATCGCCGCTAAAGAATAAAAACTCTTCCAAGATAAAAAAAAATTGGTTAACTAAACAATACATTTAACGCTGTGTAGGAATAAACAACAACACGTACACCTCTTTTAATATTAAAAAAATAATACTTATGCCGAAGAACAAGTCGAGCAGAAGGCTGAATAAGCCAATGAATGTATAGTATTAGGAACTAATGATGTCTACACATTAATAACAAATGTCATACATTCTTTTATTCATCAGAACCTTATTCTGACCTAATAGCTTGCACTTGTTGTTAAAGACACTGTTCTGTATCTGATGTTAACATCATTGACAAAAACAAGAACATTTCGGAAAATACGAGAACAAAAAAAAAATGAGCGAAAAACAAAAGGGGGTGGGGTGCGTATGCCTAGTCCTTCAACAATTACAAGAATTCAAATGAAGCTATGAAAAAAAAACAACTTGTCAGTAGTCTAGGTCTATGACATGATGTCACTGACTGACAGTCTTTGTTGATAAGGTATAGTCATAATGATCGATCAACTAAGTACCATTTCATGGCTTGGGGTGAGGTCAGTGAACTTCTAATTAGGGCCCACTACTCGTACACAAAATAAAATGGATCCACAGGCGTCAACAAAATACACTAAAAATATTACCCAAAAAATAATAACAATGACTAAAGAATCCATTTCAATTACATAGCTTACAGATTGAACTGACAATTGATAAATTACATTTTTAATTGTCGCAAATGTTTAACTGTAAAGGAAAATTACTACGCATTAGTAGATTATAGAATAGATTCAACAATGTCAAGCGAACTATAAAATTCACGTTTTATTCTAGACATATTTAACGCTTCTGTTATTCTGGCAAATTTTCAACCAATACTAGGCCTATTCCTACCAGACCATCCCTGAAACTGCGCTGAAGATTAAGAAAAATACGTCATTGTCAGATGTACAAACGAAAATTGTGTCGCGTGGCACACGTGCGTCACCGCTGAAACAGCAGGCAGACGTCACTTTCCAGCAATGACAGAGCGTGTGTGAGGAAGGGCGAGTGAGTTGTGGTCATCACATGTCTACTCAGACTTCGACAGTTTCCACTTGCTAATGTGAATCAATAAAACAGCTAAATGCTGGTGGCAGGTGATGCACATCTACCAGCGGGTGATCAATAATTCTACAACTCTATCACAGTCATTTAACCTACTTTTTTGTTGGTTTGTCCCGTCATCGAATGATGTCACGTCAATTGGTCATTCACAATCAATCTTGAATTTGAGAATGAGAAAAAAAAAGGACTGCGGTATGTTGTGGCAACACTCTTAGAGTTTAGACTATCTCTCTGCGGTATGTTGTGGCAACACTCTTGACTTAAGAGTTTAGACTATCTCTCTGCGGTATGTTGTGGCAACACTCTTGACTTAGAGTTTAGACTATCTCTCTGCGGTATGTTGTGGCAACACTCTTGACTTAGAATTTAGACCACCCCTCTCTCTCTCTCTTGCTGGTTTCAATGAAGCTGTGAAGCATAAGCTGCTCTGTTTCTTCACCCACGAAACTCTTAGAGATAGAAGTCCCCCCCCCCCTTTTTTTTCCCCACTGGCTTGAATTGAAAGCAATCTTTTTGCCCAAAAGGTTCTAAGCAGATAAGCAGATGAACATTCGTGATTCGTTACGTCTGTTTTCTTCGAGGTCCCAAAATCCTAAGACACTCGAGCTACAGTCCGAGCTCCAAGGGGGGTGGTGTCCCCCCTCAATCCTGTGCCCCACTTCCATTGCATGATTTTATTTGAAAAGCGTTTTTTTTGTTTTCAAAATTTCATAAGATGTTCATAGCCTCTAAGCTTTATGGCTTTGCTAAGTAGGTCGTCAAAAATATTCATTTATTAATTTGTTAATAGTCCGTGAATGTGGGTAAACTTCTCAGTTCTCTGATTGATCCCTAAAGTTTCTCATTAGTGTCATCAAATGGAACATCTGTACATGAAACCAGACAGTGGCCTAACTGACCTTAGACTATTATTATTTATGGAGATTGTTACAGCCACGTTGAAGATAGATCTATAAAGTTGGAAACATAAAACAATTCGTAGACAGTTGTTTCTAAGCTGGCAGAACAGAGAGAGAGAGAGAGAGAGAACTAGGCGTGAGAGCTAGTGAAAGAGAATTACCGTGTGTGGCGTGGTGTATGGGTCAGATGGAGAGAGAGAGAGAGAGAGAGAAAGACTTTGAAAGTAGATACAATATAAATTCTATCCTAAGGATGTCAACAAAAGGACCAGCCAGACACATAAATCTAGCTTCAGCTGAATGACTACAAATTAAATCAGATGATGAAATAAAATTCTCTAAGTAAAACGTACAATATTTCTTGACACCCAATTCTCCTACACTACATAAAAACAATCACTTGAACGTAATTAGGAGGCGTCAAAGAGAAACTATGGTTTAAAAAATCAAGTTTTATCTTCTATTTCGTTCATACATCCATAATCGTTCAATTAGGCGACCAAATTTTGTACAGTAAGCTACAAGGACCTGCCAACTACATCGAAACATTTTCAGGCAAAGTAGGAAAGAAATTCACGATTTCTTAGTTTCCCTTAAAAAAAGGTTTCTTAAGATTAAAAATACATTGGTATGTCTTTTTACTAAATCAGTTTGTTTGTGTTTTCTTTCGCATATTATTAATGTTTTTCCAGATTATCAAATACATTATTTAAATATACGAATAATTAATTTAGAATAGTAAATAGAAAAGTGGTAGTTTACCTTAAAAATACTTGTGTTGTTTATTCGAACTAGTCCATAAAGAGACGCATTAACATTCTACATTCTTAGAGGGTCAGACAGATATGTAGACATATATGGGGAAGTAATCATTATTTTAAAATGTTTTCATTAGTTTCTTCAAAGGACAATAAAAATGAAATATAGAAATCAAAATATAGATTATCAAATCATCTTTATTAACTGTGGTCCCGTATGGGGCATGGACCACCAGCAGCTTTCTCCAGGCTTCTCAGTTCTAGGCGAGTCAACAGTCCCCATGTCTTGCTCATCTCCCTGGCATCTGCTTCCTAAATCAGTGGCATAATTTATACATTGAAGTGTGAATAAAAAATACGATTCTACTACGGTATCTAATGTTGTTTCTTTTCTTGTGTGATTTAAAAAAAAAATTTCCATCTCTTTCTCAGTTTCTGCCCAAATAAAATAACACATTTTGAGACCCACTTTAACAATTTACAGCCAAAGAGATCACCGTAAAGTGTTCCCATAATTTCAAAGTGGTCTCTTTTTTTTTGCATCCAATCGTAAACCCTTGTTCAATCTACAAATGTAGTTATCTAGGTTTTCACTTATCACGTAAACTATTTCTTTGAGACTTCGACACTAGAAGAGCCAGAAATTCGTTCTACCTGTTAACATGAACATAAAACAAGTGAATCTCTCAGATGATCAAAATGTCCTCCTTCAACATGGCAATAGTCTTCAAATCTCTCGTGATAGCAAAATTCAGTGTCATGATAAGTAAAGCTCTTGTGTTTAAAGTTCTTGTTTTTAGAGTTCTTGTGTTTGGATGCAAGCTCTTTCAACATTGTGTTGTTTCCCTTGGTAGCTGATGACGTAATCTTATCTTATATAATACAGACGTTACTTCAAAAAAGAAGATGATTACGTCCTACGCGTCATGCCTCTAGTCATGCATGTTAACCAAGCGTCGAGAAGTGAGAAATATTTCAGACATAAAGATGGATAGCACCAAAGCCTCGATATAAACATGATACATTGTCTGTCATCACATTGAAACGTTTATGCATGTAAATGTCAATTGAGATATGATCACGTGGTTTCAGCTTAGTAGTAGTACTTACTGTTTCGTTAGCAGATTCTGTTAGAAAAAAACACACTTTTAGCAGCGTTGTTTCGAAACATGCTTTTTTGTTTTTTAAACCAGTTTGCATGGTAAAATTCTCTGATACATAATCTTACGCTGCATTTTCTTTTTTTCCATCTTTCTTGCAGCCCAATAGGTAACATTTTCTGTAGCAACAATTTATCCAGAATACTATCGCTCGACTATAACAAGAAATCCATCCACGCAAAAGGCTGAGCTGGGCACACAATGCGTAGAGCTACAGACAGCATGGCAAGACAGGCTAAAGACTAGTAGTAGAAAATGGTTGGGAGACCAAAGTAAACTGGAATTGCCCAGAACAGAGTCCCATGTCTAAGCACTGTTACGGCCCTAACTATGCTCCACTGGTGGTCAGAAGAATCAAGTTATAGCTCACAAAGACTTTCTGTAGGGAACAACTCCAGTGAAAAGTCGGACAGGCCAAAAAAAAAAAAGAGAAAACATCAAGGAATCTAATGTTAATGAAAAATACTCTAATCCTGGCAAAAATCGGAGAAGAATGGAGAAAGATAGTCAGCAGATCATATGTGATTCCCAAACGGTCCAAAAGGCTAAGGGACAGGTGAAGGTAAATGTAGCTACAACTCAGCAAACATGCACTTACAGGTGATTACAAACGACGTGCACAATTTTAAGAACAAAACAAAATTGTTCAATACACTAGCGAGAACAAAGATGATTCCGAGAAGCTTAGGTTATTCAAAGAATACTTTTAATTTATAATATATAACTGGCTTGAAGAAGTATTAGTCATTGTATAGGATGTTTCGATGTTCCATACAGCGCCTAGGCAAGTAGGAAAGCATGACACAATAAATACGAGGGGGAAGGGAGAGAACTAGAAAGAAGGGGAAGTAATAAGGAGGTTCACATGAAAAAAAAGGACGTAGAATGAGAATACAATTCACGAATGATGTTGAACTAAGCCAAACACAATACACTCTGGACGACTATCTTCTGGCGCACAAGAAATAACACCCTGTTTTGGAAACGTGTCCTGTTTAATTCTAAATTTCGATTTGATATTTGTAAATGCAACATTAACTGTAAATTTGATTTTTAATTTCCCATCACATTATAGTCTGTCTGTATTGATCGGAATATCTAGAAATAATAAAAAAATTAAAATGAGTGAATCGTCTGGAAATGTTAGGACATCACAAGCCAGACTTGAGAATGCGATGTTTCAATAGAAAGTGACAGCCTCTTCCAAGTAAGCAACGGCCTAACCCTAACCAATTGGGTACAAACATTTGTATCCAAAGTTCAATTTCCTACTGAAATTGTTTATTTGCTAATTATCTAAAGTTGCGTAACAACAATCATGAGCGATTCTGTGTGGCAATTCTACATTCCCTTTGTTTTTCCGTTATAAATCAGCAGTTGTGACTTTTGATTTTCCAATACCAGCTTTTTCCTTAACTAAATAAACTGTATAAGGATGAAGGGCTTTGATCGTCATTTTCTTTAAAAATATATTAATGAGTAATTTCCATATCCATTTGAAAAGAGAAAAGAAAGAGGAAAGGGTGAGAGTTGGTGAGAGAACAAATCATGGATACAGTTTCATGGAGATGCTATATATAACAGAATCTTTCATGGGCGTAGCCAGGGGGGGAGAGGGTTGGGGGTTCAACCCCCCCCCCCGAAATGAAATCCCCCGAGGGGGGGGGATCGGAACTTAGTGACTGATTTTTTGCTTTGATTTTGTTTATTTTAGGTGCCCAAGCACAACCAAAGGGGTTTTGAGTTTAAAACCCCCTACCAGGGGGGTTCGAGTTTAAAACCCCTACCAGAGGGGTTCGAGTTTAAAAAACCCCTACCAGGGGGTTTGAGTTTAAAAACCCCTACCAGGGGTTTTGAGTTTTAAACCCCCTACCTGGGGATTCTGCAGTTAACTCCACCTCTTCTATAAAACAAAACAAAAAAAAAATGCAAACGAAAATCCCCTAATTTCAAGAGCACAGTTAAGGAAGATTTTGATTTTAAAACCCCCTCTAAAATTTACGACAAACCCCCTCTTCAACATAAAAAAAAAGCTAATTACGCACTCAAACTGTTATGGGCGTAGCTAAATGGGTTTTGACTCAGTTTTGGATTTAATTCCAACTTCAGCGGGGTTTGAAGGTAAAAAATATCTCTTTAATAATAAAAACAAAGCAAATTATACACTCAAAATGTTATGAGTGTAGTCAAAGGGGTTTTGAGTTTAAACTCCCCTCCAGTGGAGTTTGAAGCTAAAAAGTACCTCTTTAATATAAATAAAAGCAAATTACTCACTCTAAAATCTATGAGCGTAGCCAAAGTGGGTTTGAGGCTAAAAAATACATCTTCAGTGTAAGAAAAAAAGCAAATTACGCACTCAAAATGCTATGAGCGTGGCCAAAAGGGGTTTTGAGTTTAAACCCCCATTCAGAGGGGTTTGATGCTAAAAATACCTTTCAATATAAAAAAAAAAGCAAATTACACACTATTTGAGCCAATCCGATCGGGGGTTTTGAGTTTAAAACCCCTCCAGATGGTTTTGAGTTTAAAAACCCCCAACAGATGATTTTGACGATAAAAATTCTCTTTTCGATATAAAATCTAAAGCAAACTACATCCACTTAATTCCAAGAGCGTATTCAAGAGAGTTTACACATTTGTACCAGTGGCAGGGCTCCATTAATAAACTGCAGTGAATAGTCATCTGCCGAAATTGAAAAACACTAAATTTGGCTCAACAAAGATGGCTAAGACAGATTTTAGGAGTCAGTTATAGAGATCAGGTCTAAATCAAGGAAATCCAATGCCAACTGGGAGTCGACCCCTTAGTAAGATTGTGAAAGAGCGACGCATGAGGTTTGCGGGACATGTTCTCCGACAAAATGAATTACGCACAAGAGGAGTTGCAATGATATCCTAGTACAACTTGACGCCACTCATTCATGGAGGTCCTCATGGCAGGTGGGAAGAGGCTTCAGACATTACCAGTGACAGATTTTTATGGAAACAACTTGACGGCAGATGAGCCGAACGGCGCGGGAGGGTCTAAGTCAGTAAGAATAGCACATTAGTTTTTTGAAATAGAACTTTTTAAAAGCAGGAAAATGCACTGTAGATACCTCAGAATATGCATTTTGTTGGCTTTCAATACCAGAAATAGTGCTCCTAGCGCTCCCTTAGATCCCATTGCTAGTGATGGCGGGGAATCTACATTTTTTCCACTAACTCCAGGAAGAACGAATTCTAGGTCACAATAAAAGTTAAAGGTCTTCCAAAAGAATGAAGGGTCAGAATTTAATAAAGATTATGCACACACACACACACACATAAATACATATAAAAAATTTTTTCGCTGGGGGGGGGGGGAGGGTTCCGCCCCCCCCCCCCCCGAACAAAATCCTGGCTACGCCCATGGAGTCTTAACAGACTAGTGACAGACTGATCACAAAGGTACACGTGTCATAGTACTTCTTAGGTATTTCTAGTTTACAAAAAAAAAATATTTTTTTTTTGGAATCATCTCCAAGAAGAAGCTCTGAGTATTATTGGTCCATATTCAGTGTGTTTAATTTTCTTTGAGTGAGCTTAATAGACAACTTGCTTGACTTGCTCCATTAATCCCTCAAATGCTCAAAATTAGCTATAGTAACAGCTATATTATTCATTATCATTATGTATGCAGTTATAATAGGATGTATTATGTATATCAATATCTAATGCAGTGTGAATCCTTAGAAACTGGCCTACACACAACCATTAATGTAAATGTATAAATGTAAGTAACATGTTCAGAAAATACCATTGTTTAAATTCATAATAGAAAGAAAAATTGGCCAGGTACCAAGCAGAACGACATGGTCAAACAGAAGTAATCTCACAATCATGTCTGATATTGATTTTGGCTTTTCTCCGCGGACTAATGGCCTGTCGGTTTTGTTCAATCAATAATAAGTACCAAACAATAAACAGTGGCCAACTATTTCTAGGCCAGCCCATGGGGATATTTAAAAAAAAGAAATAGCTACAAGAAATAGACATGGAAAAAAACTGAAGATCGTTTGACTACAGCAGCAAAGGTAAGATATAGATGGGGAATACAGCAGTGGCGGGCCTCACGGGGCATCAAGTGGTGGGGGTATCAAATTGAGGACAAACTTTCTCAGTAAAACTATACATTGTAATTACATAAATAAAAAAAACATTTATTTGTTTTGTTAATTTGCTATGTCCGATATTCTTTCTTAAATTAAATGTAAGCTATAGACCACCTTGAATCAATTTTTTTCAGATTTATTTAAATCTCGGCAACTTTAACATTTTTTTAACCTTACATGATGTGACTTCATTGTTCAATGCACTGGTTATGGACACGTTTAGAATGGTGGTTTTTATAATTACTAATTAGTAATTTACCAATCTCTTTTGTGGACCAGTGGGGGGGGGGAAGGAGTATCTGGGAGAAAGTTTTCCAACCACTCAGCAAACACAACCTTGCTAGAGTCGGAATTCGAACTCAAGCCCCCTTGTAAGGTGGCCAAGCCGAGACCAAGCAGTTTTAGTCTCTCGGCCGCACATCACTTGCTTGGATGAAATGTGAAGTTCGTCTGTGACTAGGTAACAATAATGACAGCAAGACTAAAGATTTAAATAAGCAAGAGGGCAAAATGTGGAGAGATTATCTCTAGAGAATCTTGAACATCATGAGTTTTCTCGTAAAGCAGAATCTGTCTCTCCTTGGGCATCGCGAACGAGTTGAAGAATTGGCAGTAAAAATCAAAGAAATTACTATCCAAGTACGATCCATTCCTGAGAGACCAAATACGTAAATGTCCCAACAATAGAAAAACACATTTCTTGTACTATAAGTGCTCACGAAAAAAAAAAGTATAAGAAGCAAATATTTCTCGATTATTTTCCACAGTACACTTAACATCTAAAATCTGGATCAAAATTTTATGTCTAAAGTACTAGAGAGGGTCTTATCTTATAAACTTTCCTTCAAGAGAGGAGATAATTACTTCTGAACTATAATGTAGGCCTATTATACATCGCAGTGCTCTACAGCTTAGCTGGTGTCTACAATTAGTTGTTTCTAACTTGTTTCTGTCACCTTTTGTTTCCTTGGTTCTTAAAAAAAGTTGATTCTAAAGACTCTGTAACGTAATGCTCTGCCAGGTAGTCAACATTTTAGCAAGCTCTTCACTTTTCTCTGCTTTCAATGTCCCGTTTGTTTACCGTTCCTGCTAGTAAACATTCAGGTGTAAAGAACATGCTTGGCCCATTCCGGTTCCATTGCAAAAGAACATTTGACTAGCTCTGATTTTCATCTTCTGAAGTCTACTTTGCCCTTTTTTTTTCTTCTACTGTGCATGCAGGATAGTTTGTAAAGCCTTCGGTTTTGATTTAGTTGAGTAAATCAATTTTAGTTTTCATTAAAATTTACATTTTTAAAAATTCTCTTCTGGATGTACAATGTTTTACGTTTCAGATGTTCCTTCAGAGGTGAAGAAATTTACTTCCTAGTCCAAACCTCCCGCAGGACGACGGGGATGGGAGCGGGCAGAGAGGGATTGAACCACTGGCGGATCCAGAACTTTGGAGTGGGGGGGGCGATTTTTTTCCAAACCCTAACCCTATCATCACTTACCACAGCCCCCCTCCCCCCCCGCGAAAAAAAATTATATGTGTGTGTGTGTACATAATTAATCTTTATTACATTCTGACCCTTTCGGAAGACGTTTATTGTAGACTCCCCGCCCTTGCCAGCAAGGGGGTCTGGGGGAGCTCGCAGCGCTCCCCCAGCGCGGGGCTCGCCGCCGAGCACTATTTCTGGTATTGAAAGCCAACAAAATGCATATTCTGAGGTATCTACAGTGTATTATCTTGCTATTAAAAAGTTTTATTTCAAAAACTTAATGTGCTATTCTTACTGACTTAGACCCTCTCGCGCCACTCGGCGCATTTTCCGGCAAGCTTTTTCGCAACTCTTATTTTGCTTAATTCATTTTCTCGGAGAACATGCGACGTTCTGTCACAACCTTTCTAAGGATTCGACTCCCAGTTCGGCATATGATTTCTTTGATTTAGACCCGATCTCTATGACTGACTCCTAAAATCTGTCTTAGCCATCTTTGTTGAGCCACATTTAATGTTTTTCAATTTCGGCAGAAGGCTATTCACACTTTAGGCCTATTAATGGAGCCCAAGCCACTGGTAGAAATTTGTAACCTTTCTTGACTACGCTCTTGGAATTACATGCCTGTATTTCGCTTTAGATTTTATATCGAAAAGGAAAGTTTTTTCGTCAAATCATCTTTTGAGGGGTTTTAAACTAAAAAATCTCTGGAGTTTTTTTTTTGTTTTTTTTTTAATTCAAAACCCCATTTGGTGACTGTAGTTTGCTTTAAAATAATATTGAAGAGAGAGGTTTTCAACTCTAAACGCTCTGTAGGGAATCTGGAGGGGTTTTAAACTTTAAAGAAAAAGCCATCAACTCAAAACCCCTTTGGCTACGCTCATAGATTTTATAGTGTGTAATTTGCTTTTTTTTTATATTGAAGAGGTACTTTTTAGCTTCAAACCCCAACTGGAGGGGGGGGGGTTAAACTCAAAACCCCTTTGGCTACGCTCATAGAATTTTGAATGTGTAATTTGCTTTTTTTATATTGAAGAGGGGGTTTATCGTAAATTTTTTAGGGGGTTTTAAAATCAAAATCTTCCTTAACTGTGCTGTTGGAATCTGGGGATTGTTGTTTGCATTTTTTTGTTTTGTTTTATAGAAGAGGGGGATTTAACTGCAAAAACCTCTGGTAGGGGGTTTAAAACTCAAAACCCCCTGGTAGAGGGATTTGTATCTCAAAACCCCCTGATAGGTTTTTTTTTCAATCTCAAAACCCCCTGGTAGAGGGTTTTTAACTCAAAATTCCCTCGGCTGGCTGTGGTAAGTGATGATTTAGTATTAAAATCTCACCTATAATAAACAAAATGAAAGCAAAAATCAGTCACTTAATTCCGTCCCCCCCTCCCTTGCGGGGGGGGGGGATTTCATTTCCGGGGGGGGGGGGGTTTGAACCCCAAGAACCCCCCCCCCCTGGCTACGCCAATGATAGGCATATATATATATTCGATATATGAGAATAAAATAAGACTGTTTCTCAATCTTCGGCGAAAAAAAAAACATTCATGTTGAGGTTCTTTCTCTTGCAAGCTTGGGGGTCTGGGAGAGCGCTGTAAGCTTCCTCAGTGGGGTTCCGCCAAAAGTGTTTTCTTGCATTTTTCACGGCTGAAACGCATTCTCCTGATATCTACACCTTATTACTTATTAGAGGGGTTCGGATCGAAGCCCCGACGCCTAAAGCGTTTTCTTGCATTCTTCACTGCAGTAACGCATTCTCCTGACCTACAGCTCATTATTCATTCTATTATAAAGGACCTTTTGAATAATGAGGAAAGATATTCCAATATGAATTTATAGTCCCTTAATACATTGTAAATACAACCGATTGCTTCTTTGAAAAGATAAGTTACCCCACATATTTAGATTAAGGCTTTGAGGATAGCCGCCGAAAAAAAATATTCGATTAAAAATATCCAATGAAATTCAAGCATAAATTGTGTCCTAAATTTATTTAACTAGCAAAATATAAGATAGAGTAAAGGTTGGAAAAAGTCGACTAGGAAAAGATTATCTGGCTTTTGAACTCATCTCAACCGTGATTGTTATATTGAAAAATTTCTTTCTTAAAATAGTTATGATAAATTCATGTGAAATTACACAAACTCTGTCTGGAAAGGGGAAGGGCGGTAAAATGAAAACGATTAATCCTCGCTTTTTATAATTTCTGCTAATGATTGCATTTTGCATTAAAGAATAGGGGTTGGGCGACTCGATATAAGAATTTACTTTATAGCATATATAAATTATAATATCAGGTGACCGAGCCTCGCTCGGATGAATAATTTGTTAAGGAAGGATATATACCCGAAGTCATTTTGAGAATATTTTTGTACCAGGTGGCCGAACCTCGCTCTGTTAAATAATTTCGGAAGGTTATATACCCGAAGTCATTTTGGGAATATTCTTGTAATTACGAAAATGAACGATCGGATAAAGACTACTAATCTGAAGAGTTGTTTTAGTGTTCTGTTAGTTCTAATTGTAGGGCTAATTGTACATGTCGATTAAATTTAAAGTCTTTTAAGTCCTCCTACAGTCTAGACAAACTACAGCTCACGTCCGTCTTATAGTTTTACAATCCATCTTTTGCGTAAAACTATTGTAGGCTTACTATTATTGGCTTGGAAGAAAGTCTTTGCAGTGTAACTTCTCTACGTTATAGGGTAAAACATGCACTTAGTGACAAAGTAAAATGGCGCATTTTTTCTTATTAGACTTAAATCATGGCATTAGTTTTCTAAAGAAACGTTTCCGTGGGGCACCTCTGTTACGCCAAACAATATGCTCGTTACCCATACGGGTTACGTGCCCTGCCCAGCCTGACTGTCGGACTATAGGAAGTTCATACCGGCTTTTGCCATCCATCCATCCTAGTGGTGCTATGGCCTGCTTTTACACATCCATCCATTCAGATCTCTCCTGGCCCTAACTCCAAGCTTTTTACCGAGGTTTATAGTTAAATCAAAAGAGGCTGCAGTGTACGCAAACTCGTTGACCGCTAGATGGATATCATGTTTAGTGTGAGCAAGTAAGGCGTAGAGAAGTTGTGTTATGACCATTTCCTTTGTTTTGGTACAGGAGAGGTAGACACTGAAGCATGAACACATGGTAATAATTCACCAGCAAAATAATAATAATAATAAGGCTTGTCTTAGAGTCCGAAAATTAATGAGGATTGCAGCTGTGACCTACATATCTTGCCACATCCAGGGCAAGCATAACCATTGTCCGCGATGCTCGATTAAGATTTTCTTTTAGCGTCTGCGTCTGTCCTCGGCAGCAAATTTTCTTTTGGTCTCAAATGTGTATCCGCGGCCTTTGTATAGAGGGAATTCTTTAAGTCCGACAGTTACGCTGGACAGAGCAGTATCCTGTATGGGAGACGAATCTCAGACGAACGCATGCCAAAGGCAGGATTTTTTGGTGAGCTAAAAAGTGGTCGACGTAACACCGAAACCCTTAAAAGACCAGCTTATGGCGCAAACTTGACTTAGCTGACATAGAAGAGAGCACATGGTTGCATGCAACCTCAGAACGAGACAGCTGGAGGTCACCAGCAAAATAAACAACAAAGTAAAAGGTATCTACACCGCTCTACACAATTAAAGTGTAAACAACTTATTTAGCACTTAAAACACAATAACTAATCATATATCGGCACATTTAATTTCATTACTTTTCTTTCATAGTTCTATAATAAATCAATCTACATTAAGATGGTGCGCAAATGTTTAATTAGGTCTATTGATCCTTTAAAACTCGTTCTTGTTTGCAAAGAAATATTTTAGTATACTGCGGTAAGCCTAGTGACGTAAACAGCGTTTTTCCCGTTTACGTCATGGAAAATTTTCATTCATAAAACATTCTAGCCAAAATTAATTTTTCGATAATGAGGCATTTTCAAACTGATATAACGGTCGACCTCGAGTTTTCCCGATGTGGCCAATGAGTTGAGAATTTTTTTCTTACTAATATGCACATACCTTGAAATTTTAAAGAAAATCGTTAGAGCCGTTTTCGAAATAAAATTTATATATATATATAAATATAAATATATATACATACATACATACAAGAATTGCTCGCTTAAGAGTATAGGATTAGTGATAGATTTTTTAAATTTTGTAATCCTATACTCTTAAGCGAGCAATTCTTGTATGTATGTATATATATTTATATATATATATATATATATAAATTTTATTTCGAAAACGGCTCTAACGATTTTCTTTAAAAGTTCACGGTATGTGCATAATAGTGAGAAAAAAATTCTCAACTCATTGGCCACATCGGGAAAACTCGAGGTCGACCGTTATATCGGTTTGAAAATGGTTCATTATCGAAAAATTAATTTTGGCTAGAATGTTTTATGAATGAAATTTTCTGTATGACGTCAATGGGAAAAAAAAATTGACACCGCTTACGTCACTAGGCTCACAGCAGTACACTAAGACATTTCTTCGCAAACAAGAACAAGTTTTAATGATTCAATTGGCGTAATTAAACATTTGCGCACCATCTTATTGTACATTGATCCATTAGGAATTTATGGAAGAAAAATAATGAAATTAAATATCTTAATGTAAGATTAGTTATTGTGTTTTAAAGGCTTTATAAATTGTTTACACTTTAATTGCTTACATCCGTAGGTAGCTTTTACTTTGTTATTATTTTGCTGGTGAATTATTGCAATGTGTTTAAGCTTCGAAGTCTGCTGTCCAATACCAAAACATAGGAAATGGTCATAACACAGCATATCTATGCCTTACTTGCACAATCAGGGCCGGCCCTAACATTTGCGGGGCCCTATGTGAAATGTGAGGATTGCGCGCGGATCAGTAAGGGTAGAGATAAAGATAATAAGTGAAAATAAAGATTTTGTATTAGAAAAAAATTCGTATTTGCATTACATTTTTATTAAATGAAAGCTGACGATGCCGTTTTTTTATATCACGCGTAGGACTGGCGTTTACCATATTGATTGACACCCCCAAAGTAACAATTTTGTCTTTTTAAGGACATTTTTATGAGTTTCAGGAGATTTCCAGGAGCTCCTTGAAAACAAGGAGACCACGGGAACCCTATTATAAATTATAATGGTTTAATTTAATAATTTACACCTAGAATTAGCGCGGGGATTTTGAACCTTCGGGGTCCACCACTGTGACAGCATAGGCCTAGGGCTGGCCCTGATGATATCCAGCTCGCGGTCAACGAATTTTCATCACGCTGCTGCCTTTTTTTTTATTTGTTAACCTATAAACCTCGGTAAAACAGAAGTCATGTTCCAAAAGTCACCCAATAAAACCTACTCAGCCCAAAGATCACTGCGCATAGACATCCCTTAAAGTGGTAGATAACTTCACATTATCTGGGAAGCATTTTATCAATTGACGCATTGCTTTAAAGAGAGGTTGATATGTGATCATGGATAGTCGTGCTTTTGGACGCCTCCAAGCGAGAGTGTGGCGAAATAAATCGCTCCGCCTGTCTACAAAAATCAGTGTCAACCAGTATTCTCTCAACCCCTCTATGTGGATCTGAGACATGAGTACTTTATAGAAAGCAACTAAGACTTCTTGAACGACTTCACCAATGACCACAATACAAACAGCGATATTCTTGCAAAATGGTATGAAATTCGAGTCCGAAAATAAGTGAGGAATGCAGTATTTTCCTTTGCTGTGCAGCCCCAACTGTGACCTACATATTTTGCCACATCCAGGGCAAGCATAACCATTGTCCGCAGGTGGCCGATTTAGATTTTCTTTTCGCCGTCTGCGTTTGTTCTCGGCAGCAGATTTTCTTTTGGTCTCAAATGTGTATCTCGCGGCCTTCGTGAGAGACCTCCAGCTGTCTCGTTCTGAGGCCGCATGCAACCAGGTGCTCTCTTCTATGTCAGCCAAGGAAAGTTGACGACTAAGCTGGTCTTTGAAGAATTTCCTTGGGGCGCATCTGTTACGTCGACCACCTTTTAGCTCACAAAAAAAGACTGCCTTTGGCATTCGTTCGTCTCCCATACAGGATACGTGCCCTACCCAGTGCAACTGTCGGACCATAAGAAGTCCCACTATACTCTCCATACCGGCGTTGGCAAGGACATCGCTGTATGTAGTGCTGTCCTGCCACCGTATGTCCATGATGGAGCGCAAGCATCTTTGGTGAAAGCACTCAAAAAGTCTTAGTTTTTTCTGTAAAGTGTCCATGTCTCAGAGCCATAATAAATATACTAATTGCAGTATTAAATGTCATGAAGTAACCATTTTAGAAGTTACACTGCAAAGACTTTCTTACAAGCCTATAATAGCCCAATAGTTCTACATGAAAGAAGCAATGTAAAACGTTAAGACGTGAGCTGTGGTTTTCTATAGGCCTACTATTGAGGGTACTTTCTATTCTAATCGCCATGTACAATTACATTGAGAACTGAAAGAACTAAAAAGCAACTCTTCGGATTGATAGTCTTTACCCGATAGTTCATTTTCGTAATTACAACAATATTCCCAAAATAACTTCGGGTAAATATCCTTTCTTAACAAATTATTCATCCGAGCGAGGCTCGGTCACCTGATATTTTCTTACTATAATACAAAAAGAAAAAGTATTGGTTTGTCCGATGGGGGGAAGGTGATTGCATGTATCGCACTTCCACCTGTTTATATTATATAGATATTCGACTAATTTTGTTCACATACTATGATTTCTCCATAAAAGTAGGACCGCCCCCCCCCCCACCACTCAAAGGGTTTAGATGGGAAGGGCAGTAGAGGTATTCACTCCTCCCCTTCCAATCGGCCAACAGGTGAACGACATAATATAAAGACCGGTTAAAATACCAATAACAAGTTTTAATCATATAGATATTTAATTGATTCTGTTAGCAAGCTGTGATTTCTACAAATAAATAGGACCGCCCCCCCCTCCACTCGAAAGTTTATGGTGGGGGCGGGGGCGGATTGATGCTATGGCCCCCTCCTGACCTTACAAAATCGCCCAAAATACTAGAAAAGGGGGGGGGGGCGAAATAATCTAAAAATAGGTTGAAATATAAATAATTAGTATATATTATTAACATAAGTAATAAATTCGTATACAAATTGTGTGAATTCTATACTAAAATTCGTCCGCCCCCCCCCCCCCCCCCCCATGGAACCGCCAGTGGATTGAACCCAGGATCATCGATAAATCCGAAAGACAGTCCAGCGCGCAAACCGCACGACCAGGCAGCCAGCGTAATGGTGTTTCTGTCTGATTACTTGTTACACTCATTTCCAATCTATTTGTTCGAATTTTTTGTTTAATTGAGCTGGGGTTCCATTATGATTTTATTTATAATATAGGCATGATTGCTGAGCTGGAAACATTGTGACCGAAATTCGAAGCGCTTTCCGTGGCCAGCGAACACGACAAACCTTTTTGACGAGAGCAGGATTCGGAATGCTCAACCCTTTATAGGGTTCAATTTTTTTTAATAATGTGTACCATGTTTAAAAATGAAGGGTGTGTTTTATTCAGCCGAGCGTGTCAGACAAAACAAGTCTATTCAAAGCAGCCCCGATGTAGCATTGCTTGTTCAGACTAACACTGTTGAGTCACGGTGGGTCGAAGTTTTTTGTTCTCTTAAATCAACCAACTGTAAATTACTAGTTGTAACATATCTCTTCTAGATGTCTGCGATCAGGAGCCTGGAACTGATTCTTTGTGTATAGACCTAGTTGTGTTGGCTGAGCGCCTGAAGGCAGCACGGAAAGTCTCCCAGATAGGCCTACCACCTGCCCTTCACTGGCCTGTACAAGTGATTGGACTAGAGCGATCTCAGCATGTTATAGCATTGAAAAATTTGCTATTCAAAATTGATTTTAAAAATACATTTATGAAGGTACATCTTCAAAAAAAACAACAAAAAAAAACAAAAAAAAAAAAAACATGACAAAACACATAACATTCAAACAGACAAAACACAACATCCTAAAATTTCTCATTGGAGTACAAAAACAAAGCCCATGAGTCTGGAAGGAAATGTGTTTTTAAAGTAATGGCTCAGTTGTGTAGTAGAAGAAAACATAAAAGTGAGTTCACATTTCGCGTTTTTAATGATCTTTTGAAATCACGCGTTTCTTATTGATAAGCCATTGACATAGGGATAGCCTGCACCAAAACTTCAAAAGTCGCTTCTAATTGTTAGAGCTTTGGAGATGTTCATACACGGGGGGGGGGGGGGGGGGTGGGAGAACTATAAATAGCATTTTGGTGTATTCGGTGTACAAAATGAAGGAAGATACTTTTTTTTTGAAAGGTACCGGGATATGATCATTTTACTGCCTATTTTTAGCTCAGGAGAATCAAATTTTCTAAGCTCTTCTGTTAGTAGAACAAAATAGTTTCAATGTGTAGAAAGAAAATATACTTACACTCAAAACAATTTAAAACAAATGGATAAATAGCTTACTTAGATCCTCCCGCACAGTTTGGCGCATCGGGCGGCAAGCTGACTCCACAAAGATCTGTCACTTGCAATGCCGGAAGTCGCTTCCCAAATAACTAGCGGTAATACAAGCGTGTCGATACAAAGATAAACTGCCACGAATTCAGATATCGTTATAAAGTATAGCTCATATTTTATTTGATTTAGTTGACAACAGTGGAATTCAATTTAAGTGTCATTGTAGTGATTAATTGTTTTCGTGAAAGTCGCCACTATTGAAATTATTTGGCGCTATAAACGGAGAAGCTTTAAATCTACAGTGCCAAAAAAGTGCACTTAAAATTAACATTTACCTTTAAAAAAAAACACTTCCTTTGTTTTGTACACCAGATACACCACACAAGTAGCTCTATTAAGGTTTTCCCGCCATGTATGAAATTCTCAAATAGGAAAATGATTCAAACTGCTCTCATGCATTCATAATGGCATGGCTCTAAACAAATGCTACAAAGATCAATAGATAGCCTTTTTATAGTATAGAATCTAGCCATAGATCTAAATCTAAATGTATATGAAAATGTATTATGCCCTAAGCCCTCGACCAAAGCTAGTGTTGGATAACAGGGATGCTAGTGTCTTGGCAGGACAGAGAAACGGATCCTCTACACTTTCACCATACATCTTTACCCCTGGGACGTTAAGTTTATTTAAAAAAAAAAAAAAAAAGATTTTCATGTTATGAGGCTAATAATGAAACTCAATGCGTAAGTTAGATCTACAGGTCATTTCGATTTCAGCATTAAAAAAAGGTATAAAGCATTTCTTTTTGTTCCTCCTTATGGTTAAGCGCCTGGGTTCTGAACATGCGGTCCTGAGTTCGAATCTCGCTGAAGACTGGAATTTTAAGGGCGCCCCTAAGTCCACCCAACTCCAATGGTACCCGACCTTAGTTGGGGAAAGTAAAGACGGTTGGTCGTCACCCTGCTTGTTAACCGTTGCACAAAGAAACAGATGACTAACATCATCTGCCCTACAGACTGCATGATCTGAAAGGGGAACTTTACTTTTTTTTTTTTTTATGACCCCCCCCCCCCCCCCCCCGTTGCTGACAAAACAAAAATTCAGATGGGCCCGCTCATCATTCTTTAGGAATGTTTGTAATACCGGTATTTGAAATGTCTGCCTGGGGCAGTTGGTAATATAGTGCATGATTGGAAACCTTTCATATATTTTAAGGATCTATCACACATACATTGTTCAATGTATCTGAGAAATTCACGGCTAGGGTTAATCATGTTATGCCTACAAGGCCTGACCTGTATCAATCAGCCAAAATATCTAAAAGGTTTGTGTGATCTGTTTCTAGTAATTAAACTATCCCGAAGCTATTGTGTTATGTATATCAATCAACTGGACTATCATGGAGACACTGTGTGTGTAATATCCAATGGAATTTCCCTGTAGGTATTATATGGCACGGTGGCTAAACCACAGTGGCTTAGTGGTTAAGCGCTTGGCTTCCAACCCTGGGGTCATGGGTTCAAATCTCGATGGAGATTGGGATTTCGAGCTTTGGAATTTTTACGGGCCACATTACATCCTGCTCGTTAACCGTTGGCCAAAGAAACAGAAGACCTTAACATCATCTGCCCTATATACTGCATGGCCTGAAAGGGGAACTTTACTTTTTTATTATGTATCAAAAATGTCTACAAGCACTAGACAAAAACATTGATCAAGCCACAAAGTCTAACCAGTACAATGACAGTTCTACAAGACATACAGTATTAAAACCATTCCAAGTCAATGCTTCAGTTTCTCCTCATATATTTTCTGAGTTCATACAGAAACAAAAATAGCTCCAAAAAAAAAAAATTGTCAAGAGAAAATCAAATGGACAAAATCATAAGTTACAGCTAGTATACATAGGTCAGGTCAAAGAGACATTGAAATGAATGAATGCAGTGATTAAAAACTCAATGTCCAAAGAAGCAGATGCTCCAGATCTAGGGAAGGGGGCTCACTTTAAAAGCACTCACAAGATAGATCTAGGACTTTTTAGTACATATATTTTGGTTGTCACTGGATGTTGTCATCCACACCCACCCTTCCAAAAAAAAAAAGCTGAGGTTCATCCTAAAATATTTTTCTTGACTTTGAATCTTGTGGAAGACAGAAACTAAAAAATAAAAACAACAAACACACACATGAAATCAAGGAAAAGGTTATGCAAAAAGTTGAATTCCATTGAGACAAAGAGAAAGCAACAAAACAAAAAAGAAATAGCCTCCAACAAACCAACAAACTCTAGAAATTGTTTGATGTGACAGAAACAGTTTGATATTTGATAATACTGGTGTAGCCTTGACTTTTCTGAAACAAAATAGATCAGGTTTTTTTTTTTTGACACATTCAATTTGCCAATGATTTAATCGACAAAATGATTTTTAACATGAAACCAAAACAAAAGACTAAAAAATGATATCAACTAAGTAGTGACAAATGTATTCACATTAATATTACAGAGCACTGAATGAGTAATTGGGACACAGCCCATTACACCAGTTCATACAACAGCCAGCATCAAGTGAACCAAAAAAAAAAGTTATGGTGGACAAATAAATAGCAAAGCATAACAGCTGGTATCACATGATATCTGGTTCAACTTGGCTGCTAAATCTGGCCACAGCATATTTAATAACCCCTTCAATTATTTTTTTTCACCGAAGTGGCTTTAACAGAGCTAACTAAATGAGAAGCTCTTCTTAATTTAGAAGAGATTCACATTTAAAAGGGAGATTCTAAATCAGATAATTAGGGCCATTCATCATCTTCCCCCCCCCCCTCCCAAAACAATAATATTGTTTGTTCATGATTGACCTAGTTAAAACAAGACTTATTACAGAACAGACAACATTAGTTTGAATGAAATTACAGATTTGAAGTTCTAATCCCATATGCAACCCCCTTTTCAAGCTGGACAAAGTAAAGCTGGGGGATGCACAGTGATTTATATCTTTATAAGGTTAACTTTGGCTTGGTGGATTAAAAAAAGTACAGGGATTCAGTGGATTTTGTCATGAGATTTCTATCCCCAGGATTCCAGTGGTACAAAGCAATAAGGACATTTCTGATACAGTGTTACTTTAGACCTTGAGAGGTTAGGCTATCAACCATGTCCTCAAACAGTTTATTAGAAGTCCAGATTACCAAAAGTTATAGGGACTTAAACTTTTATAAACATACTTTTACCATTTCTCTATGAGCATTCAAAACTAATTATGATTCGTTCATTAGTTAAAAACAATACCCTAACTGCGAGTAAGATGCAATCCATTTTCTATGTCTCAAAATATACAATTAAATAAAAAGACATACAATGTCTGTTAGGGTCTTGTATTCACAGCCATCTGAAAAATGTCATAGACCACAATGGAATATAGGTTAGGTTGGCAAACACAATGGAAAATACAGAAGGTTCTTTATCATGTTGGGAAATATAGCAGGCCAATAGCCAGTGGGGAAAATACATTAGGCCAACATTGGAAAGAAAAAAAAACTTTCATAAAACACTGTTGGGACTACAGCATGACTTTAACCTCAGAGTTGTCAAAATCATGGAACAGTGACTGATGGACCACTTAAGAGAAATTTAAAATGTGTACAAGTTCATATCTTGAACAAAATAATCAAAACTAAAGATTTGTACAAGTTCATATCTTGAACAAACTAGTCTCATTATACATAAAAAGTTTATTTTTTGACAAACTCAAGTGACAGTAAAAGTCATATTACAAATGAATTCTGAAGTCAGTCTACAGTTAATGCTGGAGTCAATGTTTTGTCAAATTTCACAGTCATTTAATAATATATTTCTAGAGTAAGTGCTTCCAAAAATTCTGACACAACTTGAAGACTTACTAATAAGAACAGAGTCACTTTTTGACAAATGTTATACCATTATACATAAAAATGGAAAAACACTGCTACAAAATCGTTTGATACCAACAATTTTTTGTTTGTTTTTTGTTAGATATATATTTCAATAAGATATTGAAATGTACAGTTTAAAGTTCTCAAAGAAATAGAGTGAACTCTGTGTATATGTGACCATAATTTGTCACATTTCTCAATGAAGATGAGGATGATCAAATTACAAATAAATAAATAAAATCAACTAAAACCCAAGTGACTGATAGTTTCTATCTATACAGGTGTATGAAATGTACAATGTATAAATATATATATGTGTGTGGCTATGTATAAGATGAACATCAAGCACTCTATACAACAGGTGTTTGCAAGAGCACCAGGCCTGGGGTAGGTGAACGAGTGTCACTGTGACACCGGACTCTTTCCAAAATCTCTTTGCGGCAAATAGGACATTTCTCTAACTGAATGGCACAAACTTCACAGAAGCCTCTGAATAGAAACAAGAAGTGCATGAATACAATTGTTTTTTACAATTTACATTCAAGTTAATAATGACATCAATGGATACATCTTTGCAAGGAGTTATATCAATGTTTAAGTCTGAGAAGCAAGAGCAACATTTAGTTACAGTATAACCCTTTGAGTGCACTCATCAATAAGGTTTTACATGTCAGCATAGGTTGAATGTTTATGTGTGTGTGTTGGTCAGAATGGAAGGTTGAGAGAGGGGGAGGGAAGAGCACATTTCAATTCTAATAAACATTTACTGAACAAAACAAATAAACAAACAAGACAAGACCTACAAAACTAACCATGAGCTAACAAAACTAGACAGACAAAACAAAAAACAGACAGAGAAAACTAAAAAAACAAACTAGACAGACAAACTAGACAGACAGAGCTCTAAATTTTGCAAAGTTGGAAATATTAAAAATAAGGATATAGAAAAAAAACTCTAGAGACTCAGTTGTTACCCACCTGTGGCCACAGTCCAAAAGCTGTGTATCAGCAATATTGTCAAAACACAGAGTACAGGCATCTTCACTGACCACAAACTGATTCATCAAGGCCATTTTCTGATGTCTGTCACAAACATAGAGCATAAACAGAATGACTTTGTTAGACTTCAACTCAAATATAGGTTTAAATACATAACTTTCAACTTGAAAATTATCACATTTTTTTCTTTTCAATTGCTTTTGAATACCAGGTACAACATCTTTCCTGCTTATAGTATGCATTGCATGCTTAGTGTGCTAGGGTCCAATATCTTTTGTGGACCAGTGGAGGGGAGGTGGTATTTTTGAGAAGGTTTCAGTGCTGCCTTTAGGTGCTAAGCAAACACAGCTCGAGTGGGTTTCAAACTTGAGACCCGCTTGAAAGGCAGTCAAGCGGTTTTCGCCTCCCACTAACACAGAAGATTTTGTTTTTACTTTATAGCTTTTTGTTTCAATGTTATAAATACAAATGTAAATCATGGTTCCCCCCCCCTCCCAAAACAAAACATAATGGGCATGCTTGAAAGGATCTAAATCTAATATTTGTGTACAATGTTTAAAAACATATTTTGATCTGCTATTCAAAAGGGGAGAGTAGCAATACTCTGGAGTGAACATATTAGTAAACAAAAAGTATCAACTGTCACCTTCCAGACTACTGAATATCACACAGAGACTTGCTTCAATACAGACCTGGGCAATACAATCTTCTCTTCAGGTAAGAGTCTACCATATTGGTTGAATGTCTTGAAGGCTCGTGGCGGGGGATAACGAAACTGTTTCTCACCAAAGTTAAACTCACACTGCTGGAAAGACATAAAACTGGCAGCTGCGAAGAATCCAGTTCTGGAAAGCAAATGGTGAAAAGTGTGCAATGAAGTCTCTCACATACACAACATAAATCCACTATAGCCAATTGTTTATCCATTATTCGCATATCTCTCTCTATCTACATCATATAACAAACAAACAAACACATATACAGATATACAAGGCAATTTAGTTATATATATACATACAAATTGACAACATACCTGGCATGTGTAAACAGCTGCTTGTAACTAGGCAGCGGATCTCCATTCAAATAAAATATCAGGTATTGATTCTCAAGATCCAGCAATAAACCCAATATATCACCTGAGAACAAGATCAAAACAAGATGCATATCACTCTGGTGTTGACTCCACACAGATAGGAACACACGCGTACACAGCCGCCAGATAAACAATCCAATTTACATGTCGACTTAGGAACAAATTAATAATAATCACCCCAACCCCCTCTTTATCCACACGCCATGTTGTACCAGCATGTCGATCATCAAGTCAAGAGATAAGCTTCTCAGACAAAGGATCCTGGGACTGACTGTAAAAGTGTCGCCACATCTGGCTCACTTCTGTTTTTTTTCTTTTTAATTCAAGCCACTTTTATCACCGTACTAATTACATACACGAGAGACACGTTTTCTTGTCTACCTTGTGGACTAGCTCATGAGCGATGCACAAAGGGACATCATTCGGGTATCAGTCATTACGTCCCAACTGGTGTGGCGGCACTCGCTCCATCGTCTACATTGAGGAAGAGTATAAGACCTGCCCTCTATGGCATATCAACATGCAAGTGGCTGGAGGTGTGCAGCGAGACGAGAGAGGAAGGTATTTCATAAGACGTGAACATTACATACAGAGGACGGAAAGAAACATTCGGATTGGGAAAGGGGGGGGGGGCTAGACTGTTACGTGAGCAGGACCAGCAAGATTAGCTAAGAATTGCAGAGAGAGAGAGAGAGAGAGAGAGAAAGAGAGAGAGAGAGACGGACAGATGTTGACATGCAGCCAGTAAGAAGCGGGCAAGAAAGTCACACACTGCATTGATCATATGTCACTGACAAACACAACGTCAAATAGACGGGGGAGGAGAGGGAGATGTATGTCCACAGTGCTCATGACCCATTTCTCACACATGGCCACAGTGGGAAAGAGAAAAAAACGTTCTCTGGGCTAGTCTCGCTCACACGCTAATCTGAGCTGTAGATCTACCAGCAGACGTTGCTTAGACCACGAGACACTCAGTGACTGTAAACTCATTCAACAAAACTCAGTTTTAGAAGCGTGCCTCTATTAACAAAGCAATGACTTGAACAATAGCATACACAAGTGTCTAAGCAATAGACCCACACATTGAAACGTGGCCAGAGAGGAAAATATTAGTTCAAGATCTTACTACTATCCCAGAACATTCAGTAAAACAAAACTCAAACCAAATAACAGTTAACAATAACTACAAGGAGGCGTGGGGGCTGAACGATAAAGCGCTTGGTTTCTGAACTGAGAGTCCCATGTTCGAATCCTGGTGAAGACTGGGATTTTTAATTTCGGGATCTTAGGGCGCCTCTGAGTCTACCCAGCTCTAATGGGTAACTGACTTTAGTTGGGGAAAAGTATAGGCGATTGATCGTTGTGCTGACCACACGACACGCTCGTTAACCCTAGGTCACAGAAACATGAGCTTTACATCATCTGCCCTATAGACCCTAAGCACGCGCCCTAAGGTCTGAAAGTGGAACTTTATTTTTACAATAACTACAAAGTACGCGCAAGTTTGACTAGATCAAAGTTCTGAATAATTTGATTCGACAGATCGGTGGTGCAGAGCTGCAGCTACTTCATCATTAGGTTACCACGTGTGAATAGGACAAATACATAGTTCGGCTCGCGTGCAGTGCTACAGTCACAAGAAGAGAGTGTATCTCTAGAATGACTAGTTACCTACATCGATGGACCAATTTTATTTCTGCCATCTCAGTCCTCTACTGTCATTGTCATGTTAGCTCAAGGCAGCCGTCAAAACAGATTTTTCGATGTGTCTTTCAGAGGAACAATGAGTGAGGAGGGCGAACACAAAATACCTTGGGTAGGGAATGCTTTATACACAAGCACATCAAAGCCTGTGTGATGAGCACTCTGCTATACGGTAGTGAAGCATGGTCCTTCAACTCTTGGCAGGAAAAAAAAACTGACTATCTTCCGAATCCGATGCTTATGGCGGATCTTTAAAATAAGGTGGCAAAATAAACTAACCAAATGAGGAAATGCTGGGTGCTGTTATCGCCTTGGCTGGCTTCGACCTGTTCACAGAACCCACAAGGTCAACTCCCACAAAACTTTCTGTTTGGTGATCTAATAGAAGGCAAGAGAGTCGCAGGTCGCCCACTTTTAAAGTATATTGATATATGAAAACGTGACATGAAGCTCTTAAAAATGGACACCAACAGTTGGGAAAAGGGGGCACTGGATAGATCCAGATGGAAAGCAAGCATAAATGAAGTGTCCTGGATTGCAGATGGCGTACACACGAGAAGTAGAAAGATGGAAGTGCTACAGTGTCTGGTGATTAATATGGCCTACCTGTAACCACAGTAATGCAACAAGGATTGGCCTCTTTAGTCACACGAGAAGTTGCCAACGGAAAAGATCTTTTATCGTGACGTAAAATGCTCCCCCCCCCCCCAAAAAAAAAATATTGTTTATTGCCGGTAGTGGTAACAAAAACTACATTAACTATAAAATGCTTCCAATGTCTCAAACAGCCTTTGACAACTAGTCCAACTCTTGGCCAGCCTGGCTTAGATAGTGGATCCGGCGGAACTGTTTTCACTAACAAGAGAAGGAGCAAAGGAGAGTAACTGGCGCCCAAACCAGTAAGCTTCTGGCAAGAGGGGCTTGTTAGCCTTGGAGAAGGAAAACTCAGAATTCAAACATCTGCTGCCTTACAGCTATACCCTAACATAGGAAAGGCCATGGGAGTCAATCTTGAGGAAAAACCATTAGGCAGCTGGCAGCACACAATTCTACACATGCTCCTCATATTAACAACCATTCTGTACGAAGCAGACTGTGTGTACAGGATAGGAGTATGAGAAATTGAGTTGGTGTTGTCAATTATTCCGACAAAATATTTCTCCATCAAATGTGTTAGATATTGCTTGCCAAGACTGGCGTATAGAGAAAATGAAATAATTGGTCAACCGCGGCGTGAACATTGGACGAGATGTTTTGTAAGAAATCTGCTCCAGATGAACTGAAGCAAGTTGCTTGGTAGAAGTCTGACAATAAATCTAACTATTCAGCTTGTCCCATAGTTATGTTACTACTTAGATCTAGTTACTAGTAACTTTTGTTTCCACCTCAGCAGCAATGCACACATATGGTAATAACCTATTGTCAAAGAAAAGCACTGACTATACGTACAGTGGACCAACAATCTATAGGGCTGATTCTTAACGATGTGTAATAATAGGGGACTGCGTTTACCAGGATGGCTGTCTGGTCGTTCGGTCGTCCCGGGCCCGTTTGGACTAAGAAGTAGATTATGTTCAACTCTGAAGGAACATCCGAAACATGTCAAACAAACAATGACATACAGATACACACACTTTTGTTTTTAGTGTTTTACGCCAGGTTATAGATTGAGCCGAATACCTTTATCGAGGGTCATCAGTACTTGAGGTTATTTAATAATCATAATTATTAATCAACAGTGAACGAATTATCTTCACCAATAACACTGTAGACACGTGGTTGTAAAGTTCCCCAACCTTTACTTGTTAGACCCACAAAGTTGCTTCTATTAAGGAGTGTTTTTTTTTCTTGTAAAGATTGACAAGTTGTTTTATCTTTATAGAATCAAGTAATAAAAAAAAAAGATCAAAGGGTTCTCTTCTCTGACAGGTCAGAGAGTTATCCAACACGCTTGGCTTGATCTAGCTTTAACGTGCAAATCTCGCTGACCCAACGGTCAGCTAGAGCTGATCTAACAGAATCTCTAGGTCTTGTCCTTCCTATGACCCGAAGCCAGGTGACCTTTCAGCCCAGACGAGGGAGCAAATTGGCGCGTGACCTCCATGTCGAAGGTGCCGTTTGGCGTGGGTGTAGTCTGGGAGTACAGTATGCAGGTCAAGCTAATAGCCATGAGATAAAAATTGACATATTTTGGGACAATGGTCTATGTTTGAAAATTCTTGATACCATTTATCTCACGCATTCGTAGGGAAACTAGATCATACATACTTTCTCAAAAATCTTAAAAACACCTTCCCGGTTTGTAGTCATGCTAAAACCCACTAAAATAATATCTTACTGTGGGCGTGTGCACCCGCCCCCCCCATCCCGCCCTTTTCCCAAGTCATTGATTGCGTGTCCACTGATCCAAACTCGAAATGCTCTAAAGAGTCGATTAAATGACTCTAAAAGAGAACAATAGGCCCCTGGGTGCCTAGAGCTTGTTTACAGCCCTGGTAAGGAATACAAATGTGTGAAGATCTGATAGTCATATTCACACTAATATTAGGGGCTGACAGTTGCAGAGACAAACTTTGAAGAGTGTTTCCACGTCTTCTGGAGTAGCTGAGACACAAAGTCCAGCCATGGCTCAAATAGATACCTCATTTATTCCCGAGGCAGCTGAATATAATTCGGTCATTGCGCCTATTATACAAACTGGTAAGTCCATATCTTGATTACTTGCTTAAAACACTTGGTTCTCATAATCTGTAAGTCGCAAGACGATTATAAATGTACATGTTCAAGAGTTCATACAACAGATTCGAGTTGAGTGTGCTTTTTTAGAAAGTAAAAGTTTAGCTACGGTTTTCTCTTAGCTTTGGTTGATAGAGGGTGTGTCCAGAAGTAGGAAACAGAAGGACATATCTCCGCATCAGGTTCTAGTGTCATTGTTAGGTTCTAAAGTCATTGTTAGGTTCTAAAGTCATTGTTAGGTTCTAAAGTCATTGTTGGGTTCTAATGTCATTGTTAGGTTCTAAAGTCATTGTTAGGTTCTAATGTCATTGTTAGGTTCTAAAGTCATTGTTAGGTTCTAAAGTCATTGTTAGGTTCTAAAGTCATTGTTAGGTTCTAATGTCATTGTTAGGTTCTAGTGTCATTGTTAGGTTCTAATGAGTACAAACAAACAAAACATCCAACAAACAACAAAATGTTTCAACTGATTATGCATTTGTTCAACATTTTTTTTTGTCATCCGAATGCACTAGCTGTTCAAAATCGATCAATCGTGGCTTCCCCTGGCGTGACACGAATATATTTTCTCATAAATGGTTAACGTTATTGGCCAGGCTATCCCAGCACTACAAGACATAAAGTCAACTCTAATAGTACAATGTCTTAAGTCAAGTTGAATACTACAAGGTACAGATCAGACACAACTGATAAAACTGAAGAGACTATCTCCTCGGTTCTTCCCCCCAGAGGATCCAATATCAGAGCCAGATAAGGATCCTAACGACGCTTAGAATGCCAATTAAACTGCAGAAAACTAGGCCGAGAGATCACACAACAGCTTAATAGACATTAATACATTCAATTATAAGATATTGAAAAGGTGTTGTGTGATTCATTGTCGCATTCTTGGGAAAAAAAGGGGGGGGGGGGGCTCTACACTTAGACGGATAGAAATAAAAAAAAAAAGGTGCAAAATGAAAAAAAAATTATAATCGAACACCACTCCTTTCATTAAAGGAATCATTTCAGGAATCACATTTCACTAGTCTGCCTGTTACTGACAAAAAAGAAAAGGGGGCGGGGCACAAGAAGTTTTCACTGCAACAATTCAAAAAGTGTTGAGAACAAAGAAATAGTTCATTTCTGTCATAGTAGTTCTTGCTGATATTTAGGTTACAATTTCAAAACTCAAGTGCTAGTTTCTGTTCACACACCATACAGTTGTGTGACTGGCTGATAATGTTGCCATGTCTCAGCTGTTACATTTTGGACATTATTACATTGAAGAAAAAGGTAAGTACATCAGTTGACCCCCCCAAAAAAAAGTTTTGAGAAATATGAAATATCACTTATCAGGTTTGATGATTATTTCTTTGAGCATTCGTGGGTTATGTTTAACTGAATCTTATAAATCTTCCAGCATTTCTCAAATTTCACGCATCAAGTACCCTCTCAGTACATGTTTCTTTTTCAATTAGCTCTTCAGCTCTTGTGTTTACCAAGGAACATACCGCTATTTTCTCTTTCTTTAGAAGTAATGCCCACCATTTTTTTCTAGTGGTTCAGGGCTACACATGTTGAGAATCCCCTGGACTAACAAGAACTGATGGGCCCATAGTTATGACTGAGAGATCATGCTGGCACCGCAAACTCACAGCTTTGTCTGCAGCTTATTGAGGACGTGAATTCAATACAAGATGGGTTATAAGAAAAGTTTTTTTTTTTAACCGTGGACTGTACAAGCCACAAGTTCAAAAGGGAATTAATTTAAATATTTATGACATATTTATACGATCAGATATCTGAGCCTTAAAATATTGTGGACTGCACAATCCAGATTGCTTAACACGCTTTAAGTTTAGGACACAAAGATTAAAACCAGTACAAGTTTTAGAGCAATAAAAAACAACAACATTGATTACATTTTACAATCAATGTACAATAGACATGAATTGAAAGCAGCGGTACACTAGTGGTAAGAAAGTAATGGTACACTAGTGGTAAGAAAGTAATGGTACACTAGTGGTAAGAAAGCAGCGGTACACTATTGGTAAGAAAGTAATGGTATACTAGTGGTAAGAAAGTAATGGTATACTATTGGTAAGAAAGTAATGGTACACCAGCAGTAAGAAAGTAATGGTACACTACTGGTAAGAAAGCAATGGTACACTATTGGTAAGAAAGTAATGGTACACTACTGGTAAGAAAGCAATGGTACACTATTGGTAAGAAAGTAATGGTACACTACTGGTAAGAAAGCAATGGTACACCAGCAGTAAGAAAGTAATGGTACACAAGTAGTATGAAAGTAAAGATACATTAGTGGTAAGAAAGCAATGGTACACTAGAGGTAAGAAAATAATGGTACACAAGTAGTAAGAAAGTAATGGTACACCAGCAGTAAGAAAGTAATGGTACACAAGTAGTAAGAAAGTAATGGTACACAAGTAGTAAGAAAGTAATGGTACACCAGCAGTAAGAAAGTAATGGTACACCAGCAGTAAGAAAGTAATGGTACACAAGTAGTAAGAAAGTAAAGATACATTAGTGGTAAGAAAGCAATGGTACACTAGAGGTAAGAAAATAATGGTACACCAGCAGTAAGAAAGGCATGGTACACCAGTAGTAAGAAAGTTATGGTACACCAATTGTAAGAAAGTAATGGTACACCAGCAGTAAGAAAGCAATGGTACACTAGAGGTAAGAAAATAATGGTACACCAGCAGTAAGAAAGGCATGGTACACAAGTAGTAAGAAAGTAATGGTACACCAGTAGTAAGAAAGCAATGGTACACTAGAGGTAAGAAAATAATGGTACACCAGCAGTAAGAAAGGCATGGTACACAAGTAGTAAGAAAGTAATGGTACACCAGCAGTAAGAAAGCAATGGTACACTAGAGGTAAGAAAATAATGGTACACAAGTAGTAAGAAAGTAATGGTACACAAGTAGTAAGAAAGTCGTGGTACACCAGTAGTAAGAAAGTCGTGGTACACCAGTAGTAAAAAAGTAATGGTACACCAGTAGTAAGAAAGTCGTGGTACACCAGTAGTGAGAAAGTCATGGTACACCAGTAATAAGAAAGTCATGGTACACCAGTAGTAAGAAAGTCATGGTACACCAGTAGTAAGAAAGTCGTGGTACACCAGTAGTAAGAGAGTCGTGGTACACCAGTAGTAAAAAAGTAATGGTACACCAGTAGTAAGAAAGTCGTGGTACACCAGTAGTAAGAAAGTCATGGTACACTAGTAGTAAGAAAGTCATGGTACACCAGTAGTAAGAAAATCATGGTACACTAGTAATAAGAAAGTCATGGTACACTAGTAGTAAGAAAGTCATGGTACACCAGTAGTAAGAAAGTCGTGGTACACCAGTAGTAAGAAAGTCGTGGTACACCAGTAGTAAAAAAGTAATGGTACACCAGTAGTAAAAAAGTAATGGTACACCAGTAGTAAAAAAGTAATGGTACACCAGTAGTAAAAAAGTAATGGTACACCAGTAGTAAGAAAGTAATGGTACACCAGTAGTAAGAAAGTAATGGTACACCAGTAGTAAAAAAGTAATGGTACACCAGTAGTAAGAAAGTAATGGTACACCAGTAGTAAAAAAGTAATGGTACACCAGTAGTAAAAAAGTAATGGTACACCAGTAGTAAAAAAGTAATGGTACACCAGTAGTAAGAAAGTAATGGTACACCAGCAGTAAAAAAGTAATGGTACACCAGTAGTAAAAAAGTCATGGTACACCAGTAGTAAAAAAGTAATGGTACACCAGTAGTAAGAAAGTCATGGTACACCAGTAGTAAAAAAGTAATGGTACACCAGTAGCAAGAAAGTAATGGTACACCAGTAGCAAGAAAGTAATGGTACACCAGTAGTAAAAAAGTAATGGTACACCAGTAGTAAGAAAGTCATGGTACACCAGTAGTAAGAAAGTAATGGTACACCAGTAGTAAAAAAGTAATGGTACACCAGTAGTAAGAAAGTAATGGTACACCAGTAGTAAGAAAGTAATGGTACACCAGTAGTAAGAAAGTAATGGTACACCAGTAGTAAGAAAGTAATGGTACACCAGTAGTAAGAAAGTAATGGTACACCAGTAGTAAGAAAGTAATGGTACACCAGTAGTAAAAAAGTAATGGTACACCAGTAGTAAAAAAGTAATGGTACACCAGTAGTAAGAAAGTAATGGTACACCAGTAGTAAGAAAGTAATGGTACACCAGTAGTAAGAAAGTCATGGTACACCAGTAGTAAGAAAGTGATGGTACACCTGTAGTAAGAAAGTGATGGTACACCAGTAGTAAGAAAGTAATGGTACACCTGTAGTAAGAAAGTAATGGTACACCAGTAGTAAGAAAGTCATGGTACACCAGTAGTAAGAAAGTGATGGTACACCTGTAGTAAGAAAGTAATGGTACACCTGTAGTAAGAAAGTAATGGTACACCTGTAGTAAGAAAGTCATGGTACACCAGTAGTAAGATAGTCATTTAGTTAAAGTCCATGAACTATTTATAACGTTAATGTCTCTTGTTAGCAACTTGAACAATGCTGTCCGTGTTGGTCTCAGTGAGGGATATGTACATGGACAGACAGAAGACTCGGTTGTGAGCAACGATTGAACACTTCATCTATCAGTTAAAAAAACAACAAAATGTATAGCCCGCACGTGTTCGTTACAACACAACGTTTCAAAGAAGTCACTGAAACTGTGACCAAACTTATTGCCTGATTAATGTTGACATTCTATCTCTTTTTAAGTTGTGAGACTAATAGCTCTGTTAGTACTTCAAGAAAGGCCCTTCACTCAGTTTATCTTTGACAAAGAAACTTCAGATGAAAGAAAGTTACAAACACACTGCCCATCTAGTGTCATAGTACTCAAGGGCTAGGGGCTCTTTAGACAAACAAGTCGACCCAATCACTTCCGTAGAGAACATCTGATAGAGAGATAAGTCTGTCACATACACAAGCTTCGTTCACTTGCATTGGAAAACCGAAGACTTCACCCTCCCCCCCCCCATCCTTACCCCACGTCGATAGAAACACGAGAAATAAAAGCGAAAAATGTTCATGTTTTGATTAAAATGATTATTTTAAGCTAAAGGGAAAAAAAAGCGTGACAACTCCCACTGTGCATTCATTGCACACATATTCCAAAATATTTTCTTACATTGTTACTGTAAAATTCATGTAATCAATGTTTTGGGAAGGCAGTGCCAAACTTCGCGCTTGAGTAGAGTAACCAACTTTGAACTCAACATTCTGCCCTAAGGCGAGTTGATGAACTTGTGAAACAAAAACAACTAAATAAGCAGCAGTTCCCTGACTGTACCCCAGTACACGTTCAATAAGAACGCTTCATTAGCTTACAAAGATTTCTTTGCATTCAAACTTAGAATACAAAAGGTTTTGGAAAGCAGAGGAGGGGGGGGGGATACAACTCCAGTTTGGTCAACGATTTGTGAACAAGCAGCGATCGAAACTTGGATCTCGAGCTATCAAGTTAAGAATACGACGGAAACAAGAGATGGTATTGTGGTGCGTCTAACGTATCCACCCAATGCATTCATGCGAGGAAACTTGGTGATTAACCTCTTCAGACAAAACCGATTTGACAGAACTGCACGACACGATCGATCTCCAGGTTAAATACATCGCCACTATATGGGAATCTCAAATGAAAGACAATTCCATTGTTGACTACATACACTGCTAGTCATTTATAAACTCTACACTAATCAAAACAGTGCAGGAAATCAAGTTCACAGTCAAGTATTTCGTCTCTTCAAACTGAACGTCTCTAATGTTTGTAGTTCTGGGGTGATACTTTCCAAAGAAATAAATCTGTGCGTGTAAATTGCCTGCTTCCTCTGATTGTGTACTGAAGGAGATCAACAGATGGACGTGTTAAAAGTCAAATGTCTGATGTAGACGTGAGATGTTTATTTCAAAGATGCTCCTAAAATAACGCCTTTCTTCTTGTTCTATGGATATGCTAGACAAACAGAACATGGAGGAAAAAACAGATTCTTTTATTCAGTTACAAGGTACGCAAGGCTAACCTTTGTTTATTTTTGTTAACCATTTACAGTGTATACCACTAATCATCCTATCCCCATTTATTTATAGGACTATGACCAGAAAACAACAATAACAAAAACAAACACAAATATAGAGTTGAAATTTAACACTTGCAATATTTTTGTCATTCTATCCAAACTGAAAACTAGTTGTCTACTTCATAAGTTTGACAAGAAATGCAGAAACTTAGTTTTATGCAGTGACCTAAACCATATTATAAAGAAACTATAACGAAGTGGATTAAGACTATGAATCACTGTCTAATACAGATTTGTGCAGAATCTTAAATGTGCCGTGTTTCTGTTTCATTTTGCTTATAAAACACGTTCCAGATGTTCCTCAAGATTGGAAGATAATTACATCCTAGTTCAAACCTCCCGCGGGACGACGGGGGATGGAGGCGGGCAGGGATCGAACCCAGAACCATTTTAACCACCGAATGACAGTCAATAGCGCATACCACAAAACCAGGAAGCCATCGAATGACCGATTGGGTCAATTCCATATTTAAAAAAAAAAAGAATTTTAATTAGCTCCAGCTAAACAATATAAATAGTTGATATAAAATTTAGTGTTTTTATTTGCTTTAACGTACAGATTGCCCTTGTATAATTTTGAGGGCAAATGTGTACAGATCTTTTTGACCAGGGCTGGCCTGCAACCTATGCGGCCGCAGTGAGCCCCGCACTTTCATAGGCTTCGCGCTATTTCTAATTGTAAATAATAAAATTAAACCATAACTTATATATAAAAACAGGGTTTCCGCGTTCTCATTTTACTGGACCTCCTGGAAATTTCCTAAAATTGCAAAATATACGAAAGTCCTGGAAATCTCCTGAAAACTCATAAAAATCTACTAAAAAAAGTAATACAAAAATTGTTATTTTGAGGTGCCAATCCCACAAGTGATTAAAAAAAACAACAACAACACGATATTGTCAGCTTTCCTTTAGTAAAAAATTATTGCAAAGACGAATGCATTTTCTAATAAAGTTTTCACCGCCCAGACTGAGCCCCGCAATAGTTAGGACCGGCCCAGTTTTTGACTCTGTATTGTAAATGTGTTTACTCTTGTCCAGGGAACTATTTCATCATGGACTCTGAGCAGCTGGTCTCCAAACCTTTCCGAGAGTTGCAGCTGGAGGCGGTGAATGATGCCCACAAGAAGAGCTCCATGACCGAGAAGCTGACCACAGTGAAGAACAACATCTGTGAGAAACATTTCGTGATGGCCAAGGGAAGGTTAGAGAGACAGAAGATGACTAGACTCAAACAGCTGCATGACAACTCCAACAAACTTCGTCAGGAGGTAAGTAATACCGATACAGCAGCTACAGTGGCACCAAGAAATGTGCTTTCTACAATGCGCATAAGCAGTCAATGTTGTTTTTGTTTTCTAAAAAAAAAAAAAGGATCGTAAATCAATCTCATCGGGTACTCGAGAATGGGTGGAAGCTCAAATTAATTGTGATCCGAGTGTAACATAAAAAAAAAAACAGCAACAAAAGAAGGTTATTTCCGTTGCTTGAGTTTATATCATAGACTTATATATATACATATATCTAGACTGGACATGGAAACTTTTTGACACTATAAAAAATGTGAAAATTTTGTAGAAAGTTGGATCAAGGCGTTGTTTTGTAAAAGAAGTAAAGGCAATTTTTTTCAACCCTAACCTATGTAACATATAATTTGACTTTTAGATCTAGATCTAGTAAATGAACATCAAAAATAAGAGTACTCTCGTCTCATAATTATTATTTTGCAATTTCTAGATACATAATCTTCTTTATCAAAAGACTGAATGCAACACTAAATTGTGATTTTTTGTGTATTTTTGATAATCAATTACTAGATCTAGATCTAAAAAATAAAATTATATGTTACATAGGTTAGGGTTGAAAAACAACAACTTGACTTCTTTGAACTACTTGACAAAACAACGCCTTGATCCAACTTTCTACACATGTTCACGAGCGATCTGTCGCGGGTAAGAATTTATTTCCGGTTTCCAGTCTAGTAGTAGATATAAGTCTATGGTTTATATCCTCAGTACCAAAACAACTTTGCCGATTACGACTTTGTTGTACATTTTTAAAAAGCGCGATTTTACTCATGTTACTTTGGTGGACTGATTATACAGAATTATTTGTGTCTTTCATGCACGTCAATAATTAAGACGTTTCGAGTATCGAGTACATGTTAAGTGACGTCCTATTTGAAACGATTTATGGAAAGTGGTCTTCAAAGAATGTGTCTTCAAAGAGGAGTATTTGTTTGAGAGTGTGCGACGCAAGCCCAAAGAAAGTTTTATTGTAATGGAGATCTTTGTTCCTTCCGAACATAGGTGTTGGTTGTAATTTGTTATAATGTAATGTAAGTCAGTCGATAAAATGACCTTGCCCATACTTCGATCCCTTGTTAAGAACTCAAAGCATCCTCGAGATAATCAAAACTTCACTGAATACCGCGATAAGAAAGCCTCATCTCTAGTCTTGAGTGAGAATTTTTGATCCATGTTTTGACTATCTTATCTTATATAATATAGACGTTACTTCCAAAAAAAAAAAAAAGCGGTCTCGCTTCAAAAAAAGATGATTACGTCCTACGCGTCATGCATTCAGTCATGCCTATTAACCAATGACTTAAGACGGTTGAAGTGCTGGACACAAAACTGCGAGAAGAGCGCTCTCTTGTTTTGTTATTACTAGATTAGTCATTGACACCTTACTATTGCTGTTTCACTGATTGGGTGAGAGTTCATTTTCACAAGTGAAATTGGGGAAGAGAGAGAGAGAGAGAGAAGAGAAAGAGAGAGCGAGCATAGTTAGAAATGACATGTGACAGTTTGGGTGATTGACTGCCTATGCCTGACCAAAAAAATGCCAGTGTCAAACAATAACATCAAGTGAGACAGATGTCACTCGACTAACTACCATCTCCTCTGTTGTAGGTGAAACTGTTCAACTTGGACAGACAACGTCATCACGTGGAGGTCAAGAAACGGTTACAGCCTGACAGGGATTACAGCTATGACGACACAGTAGTCCTCAATATGGAGCGAAGGCTCGGGGCTAACATAGCTTCAGGTTACCTGGATAAGAAACTCAAATACCCTATCCGACTAAGGTAAACCACTATTACAATTAGATCTAGATCATTCAAGCAGTTGTGTTGCACTAAGCCGCCTTCACCAGAGCACTCGATAAGAAGAAACAACTAAAGTTTTAAATTTACATACAGATCTAGCTAACAGTGAAAACAACAACAATAATAATACCCCCCCCAAAAAAAAAAACAACAAAAAACAACAACCCTGACCTGGCTGTATTTCATCTAAAGCTCTAAGATATACAATGTCATTCGCTGACTCGTTTCCCTTTGTCTATTGTTCCTTACTATCAATGAAATTGAAATATGTCATTAGAACATTTGTTGAGCGAATATATATATAGTGCTTTAAAAAAAAAATGGTGCCGGTACTCAGTAGTTGATTTCCTAACTTTAACTAATAAAAATTAATAAAATATGTTAAAATACAAGAAAAGTATTTTTTTTTTCAAAAAGGTGCCGGTAAGCCGTACCGGTGCGTACCGTCACAAAAAAGCCCTGTATATATATATATATATATATATATATATGAATGTAAGGTATATTTATGAATTATGTCCCGCATACAAATCAAAACCGTTTGACCAATCGTGTTAAAACGTGGCATAAGTGTTCCTTGGATCATGGTGGAGACAGTAGAGTTTGTTCTGTGTCACTCCCACAACCGGACCAAATTGGGGTTGGGTACAAATAATTTTAAAATACCTAAATTTATCTCCATTTAAGAACGAACCTTTTTAACAAATCGGGTAAACCCGTTTTCACAGTATTTCATATTTGATCTGAATATGTCGGCTGAACGAGTAAACCTATTTTAAAATTCTTCTATTTTTTTTCCTTGTAAAATTATATACAAATGTGAAGGAAACATTCGCCATGTTTGACATAGATCTATATCCAATCCACTAGATCAGCAATATCCAAACTTAGGCCCGCAGGCCATATCCGGCTAGTATATATATTCATCTTATTTCCACAGATCAATAAACGATATCAGAGTCACCCCAGTGGTCAAAAAGGCCAGAGAATGTCTCCAGCAGCATGTCACTCAAAGGACAATCGAGACAACACTCCGGGCCAGTCCACAGAGATCACACACAGCAAGGAGCACAGCTACTTCCATCCCCAGTGCCTTGTACCAGAGAAGAAACTCGCGATCTGCTCCAACTACTTCACGCCCGTCTGATCAACTACAGACAGCACTGCCCAATATCCAGCAACACCGAAGCCTTACCAGCAGGCAGGAGCAGCGTCCGCAGACAAAAGTGAAATTTTCTTTGAAGAATCCACCAGAGGATCAGCTAATGTCAAGACAAATGACGCGAGCCAACACTTTTAATTCCGGCATTAGCTTACCTCAAACTACACAGAGCAATGATTTCTCAGAAGAAGACGACCTCGACGAAGATCCAGATCTACCTGATTACATCGATCTCCGCGAACTGTTTCACGGCAACGTCACCCTGCGACAAGACAACAGCGTCCAACTTCCCATGTCTGCTAGTCGCTCGGTGAACAATGCAGCAGCGACATCAGCTAGAAGGACTCCCGGGTCTCCGCCAAAGTTAACCACAGACATGCTGCAGTTGGAGATGGATCAGATCAACTCGAAAATTAACACGTTCATCAAAACTCTGTCGGAGTCACGTGGTAAGGCCAACAGTGACGAGGACAGTGATGACGGCTTCATGGACAGCATCAGCCATAAACTGATCAAATTTCCATCGAACGTGTTCCAGGGTCACCACAAAGAAATCAGCAACCTCAGAAGCACACCGGGTAAATCAAGCAAACCTGACCCAGCACCACCCCTCAGTACAGAAGATCAATTCACCTCTCAACTACTTCCGTCGGAAGTCACTGACGCTTCACTAACTAGCCGCGAAGAGGTGATCGAACCTGCAAAGGCAGCCCAAACTCCCAGATACTCGTGGCAGTTCATTCGAGGACACCTGCGGGAGCGAGAGAAAAGTGACCAGAATACAGAGGAGCTGGTCCTACAGGCGTTGACCGGTATTCCAATCAGCAATTCCATGCACACCCACGTCCCCCTGCACACAGCCTCCAGGGCTCTGCGCCACACCTCCACATTCAAGATGCACAAGATAGTGGAGAAGCTGATACAGGAGAGGACTAGGTATGAGCGCCTTCAAGTGGAAGAGCTGAAGAAGCAGATGGTAGCAGAAGAAGCACAACCAGCGGAAGGTGAGACTGTTGCGGAGTCCATGGAAGAGGCTAAAATGGAGTGAACATATTTTTGTTTTTTCAAACTTAATAGTACTTCATGATTTCTCATGTGTGACTCACAGACTCTCGTGTTCCTGTTAATAAATATACCTCGGGTTTGAAGTGGACAAGAAATACAAAAGAAAAAACAAATTCAGAATTCAAAGCGCTAATGAAAAAAACTTGAAGGATAGGAGCAAAATGGTGAAACATCACGTGACTCCTGTCTAAAAATTTGAATAAAAATTCCATCCTCTTCGAACTTAACTTTTCTGTAAGCAGCCCAGCGCATGACCACTCATTCAATATAGTAAGATAAACCAGCTCATCGATATGGATATATGCTTTTTGGTATTTCAAATCATCCAGGGGATTAATATGAAGTTTGCTAATCGAGGGATGTTGTCGAGTTGTATGAGTGTCTTGTAGGTCTTCAGCTTCCTTTTGACTAGTGAGGCACAGGATGTTTGTGTGACCAACAGTCTACGAGTGTGAGTTGACCAGCGTACTGACCAACCAACATTTACATCCAATTCTGAGTGTACATTTGTATTGCTTTCAAATTGGAATTACTCATGTTTAGGATCAACTTCGAGGCTTGGATATGACATTTCCGCTTTATTGTAAGTGTGAAGTCATGACTATATCAAGTTTATGTTCAGCTTGAAAGAAGACATAATGACAATAGAGTTCTCAAGCTGTTGCTAGTAGTGGCTCAGCGGTCCAGCGCGGCGTAGTCATAAAACTGCTGGTTGGTCACATTTGAATAACGAGCCGGGTCAAAAACATTTTGTTTGGCTAGTGGCACGAACTGACGGTACCACAATCTCGATATACACACGTGGGGGCATCGTGCACGTGAACATATCTGCATCAGATGGTGACACGATGGGTGGAAGGTCTATGCCAAGTGCTTCCAAATGATCTCGACTTATCTTCCATTGGTGTTCTGATATCGATTCTTCCCAAGTTTATAGCATAGGGGTCAAACCATCTCGACGTTAAACCACGTTCTCACAAAGCCAGATCAATCTAGAGACTGAATGTTAACTGCTGAATCCTCTTCACCAGCTGAAAGTAATGAGAGGACAGCACCAACACCCATGACTATACAAACAACATTGCAAGCCTTTGTTCACTAGGATGTGTTGATATTTGTCTGATGAATTAAACCAAACAGTACCAAGTTATCTTATTAGTGTGTGTGGATACTTTTTTTTTTCAAATTATACATTTTTTTCTTCTAAATTAGACCCTAACCCTAGTCACCTCTGCACACACACACACACACACAGTAACTAAATGTTGTCTTTAACATCGTCGTTCAGAATTATTAGAACAAAAGAGTCTTGGACAGTTACCTAACACATGACACTACAACGTAAAAGTCTGCTCAGAAACTTTTCCTGCTATTTACTAAACTCTAGACAAAAGGAATTCTTCTCACAAATACACACGACAGTCTGGTCTAGATAAACTCAATACAATTCGATCAATTCACTTTGTCCCCCAAACATCTGATATGAGTAAACTAATGGTGCTTTGATACCCAGGGCAATATTTTTTTTAAGGGCCATAACAAATTAGAGAAACTAATTAATATTTGTAACCCATTATAACGACATAAAATAGCCTAAAATAGTAGAAAAGATGTTTGTTTCAAACTAGGTTAATTATAAGGAGCATATTTTTCTAACTAATCAAATAGAAGTGAGATCGCTATAACAGTTTCCACTCGCCTGCCAACCAAGTCGTTTGATTGTATTTCATAAACTAGCCAGATTGAAGGCGCTGGTATTGATGAAAGCACAACAGAACACAGGCGTGACAAGAAAAACGCGAATCTGGGTGTGTAACGTTCTTCAGTTCCACCAACTGATATTTGAGTCTTTGTCTGAGACCAGAACAGCCTAGTCACAGCCAGAGAGTGGGGCGGAAAGATTCTCTCTTCTCATCGAATGACCAAGTCGCTCCAAACGTTTCAAAGAGGACAACGTTATTTCTTGACAGATGGTACTGGCGACCACGGCTGCCAAAAGTTTTAAAAATCTTTGACTCCCCCCCCCCCTCCATGACACAAAGCCCGTCTCGGTGGCTAATTATCTTCCAGGGCTGATTATATTACAGTAGGGGGCATTGAGAGAATAATATAAAGATTGCGATCAGTTGCCCACTACAGTCAATTCAAAATTAAACACAGGAAAACAACGATGCTTCATATATAAATTCGAGGCCTAGATAACTTTTCATTTACAGGACACAATAGTAGGATGGACCAAAAAGAGAAGTATCGGTTGACTTTGCACAGGCAAACAAGACTCGTGGTTTCACAAGAGTCTGTCCCTTCACACTCTGGCCGTGACGTGGGAAACAATAGTTGTAATAGAAAGTCCAAGTTAGCGAGTCCTAGGGTGCTCTTCGATTTGTTTGGGTAAGACAAGTTTACAGGTGCTCACCATAAAATGTTCACTGCAAAACTGTAGACCTACCCCCAGATTGCACTGGACGCCTCAATGTAACAACTTATAGCAATTGATCAAGACCAACTAATTTGTAGACTCCTGACTATTCGTATCTCAGTAGATCTATTGTGAGTCTGAGAATGCAAACATTACATATGGATTCAGGGTTCGGTTGGAGGAGGACGTTATCTAGTAGATTGCGCTGTGTTAGAAATGAGTAACATGTCTCTGAGGTGCCCCACTTTGGTTTGGTTGTACCCACGCGACGCCAAGCTGAGCAGCCCCGTCAACCTCCACTCTATTGCGAGACAGAAGGAAGACTTGGGGGGTAAGAAAGGGGGGAGGTGGACAAGGAATAAGAAAGACAAGAAAGCAACACAAAAAGGGGCGGAAAGGAGGGGGCGGGAGAGAGGGGTGTGGATAAAAGCTGACAATTAACCAGGAGACCACGCTTGACACACAAAGAAAAAAAAATGAGGGTGTGGGTGGGGGGAGACTTGCTCTGAACAATGACAGGGTGATACACGGAAACGTGGGGTCTTTGTTCCAAGCAAGCACATGCGCGATTTCCAGTCGCTTTACTACCATAGTACTCTGAACTCATCACCAATGGACGTTCCAGCAGTATCGCCAACATAGTACTGTTTACTGAATACTCAATGGACGTTCCAGCAGTATCGCCAACATAGTACTGTTTACTGAATACTCAATGGACGATTTCCAGTATTCCTAGTAGCACATAGCACAATGAACTCAGAACACAATAATACCGGTACTGTTAATCACCAATGGATGATTTCCAGTAGTAAGAACACTAACTCCTACACAGAAGATTACAAAAGGTTATATCACGAAGATATACATTTTTCTGAAATACAATTTCAAATGTTGACAAAACAAAAAAAAAAAAAAACACACCACGATTTAGACATTCATTTTAGGCACAGCAACAAATACAAGTCATTAGTGATTTCTAAAAGTAGGTCAATTAAGTAATTAAGCCATTCCATAGCACACACACACACACAAATGATATAGTCTGAGTCATCTTAGGCAAATCAGCAAACTAGAACCACAATATAGGGCTGAATTCTTATAGTAGTCACACAAGTAGGTATTGGCTAATGCCTTTTTTTTTAAAAAAAAAGAGCAAGTTATTCGTATTAGTTTGAACATCTTGATACCATATATGGATAATTAATTTCTATTTATCAAAATTCATTAGACATACTTTTTGGACCATGGTATATTTGTAATGTTATGTTATCAATTTTTTTTTTATCAGTAAGTTAATTTTATTGGTCATTTTGTAAAAACTATAACAAACATTATAATCTTATATCATGCTTTAAACAAATTATATCAATATATCTATGACATACGTTAGTTTGTATAAAACTAAAATTGTACATTTTAATTTACCTACAAATCTATATTCTTTTTTTTTTTAACGAAACCTAAAACTAACTAAGGGACCTTGTCTTTAAATTGCATCATTTAGTTTCATCGTAGATCCATACGCTGTTTTCAACAATGAATACCGTCAAAAAACAAACAAACATCAAACAAATGCATTGCTATAGTATATTTGTATGGATATATAATACTATTGTACTTATGTGTAGATTAGAATATTTGTGTGAATTTATTGGATAGGTGAATTACCGTTTCTGTGGGTTTATTTATTTGCCAGTAAAATAAGAAGTTAAGCAGACAAACTAATCATATTTTATTCACGTATAAGGTAACTGAAGGTTTACTGAAAACAACAACTAGACATCTTTAATACAGTAAGAAATCCTCGTCCTTAAACATCGCCATTATGTTTGACCTATTTGAAAAAATCGGAGTAGTCTATCGAGGAACGGAGTTTTTATTTTTTTGTTTGTTTTTAAAGGTAACTGCAGAAAGTGCAAGGCAACTTTGAGATCAAGCACTTGCATTGCACCCGTTCTAGATCTAGTCAGCAAGATACCGGTACTGAATACCTAGCAATAACACATTTGTCATTTCACAAGACCAAGTTTGAACGAATTTAATCCACTGAAAGTGAGTGATTCGAGAGATATAGAGCTAGATCTACATCAATATACTCCTCTATAGACAATTTTTTTTATCAATCTAGAAATTCTACCCCCTCCCCTTTTTATGTGAACTAAAAAAAAAAGTTTCATTGACATCCATTTTTTTTTTTAATTTTAGGCGGGAAGTTGAGACAAACATGGATACTGGCTGAAACCTTCCAAATACAAAGAGAATGTTTTCAACTCAGCAGCTGCTAAGGTTGATAATCAGAACTGAAATTAGCAGAACAAATTCGATGAATAAAAAAGAAATGGGTGCAACTTGGACATGCTAAATAGATTAAAAAAAAAATTAGATCTAATCTTTAGGCCTTCCAAAGTGTGTCTAAATCTATGCACACATTCCCCTCTATAATGTCAAGTAGTCCCATGCTGGACACTGCCTTGACTGGTCGCCATGATCATGCAAAAGGTCACAGTACACAGTATTTTAAAATAGTACCGCCCTCCCGGTCCCGCCTTCCATAATTGCGATAAAAGGCTGAACTTTTCCTGACCCCATCAGTACCGAGGCCCCTACAGAGCCTGTCTTATGCGTGTCGTTCCAACGTGCAGGCGTGTGTTCAACACAGTGGTTCTCAGATTATTAAACGTCAAGGACAAACTTTAGACAAAAAATTTCCAACATGCCAAAGATACGCCAATCCTGGAATATCGAAGAACTAGATTAGATCTACTATGAATGTATTTCATTCATCAAATATTTGACGGTTTAGAGAAAAAAAAAAGCGATGGGAAGGAGGGGGCTGTGGGCATGTTGTGTGGCGTCCTGCTAAAGTGCGATAGTACAGGTGTCGGAAACGTTCTAGAAAAAAAAAAGTTCAATAAACAAGCATGAGTTGTAAGCATCTCCGTATGCACCCCTGTCCAGGATATTAACTAGTGGTTCTGTGTGTATGTGTGTGCGGGCGCGTGAATTGTTACTGCTGATACAGCACATAATGCCAGCCGATCCCTTTCCCCCCTTTGTCCTTCAAAAAATTTTTATCAATGGAAAAGAGGCGGGAAAAATAGTCCCGCGTATTTCTTCCATGGGCACACAGAAGTTGCTAATAGTTTGTAATGTTTAAAGAACCATACTTTTTTTTTTTTGATAATCTAAGACTTAAATCAGACTATCTGTTATATAAAAAAAAAAACGAGCACACGATTTAATTGTATTCATAGATCTACCGAAACAATATATATATATATATATATATTTTAGTTGGGATCACCAAAACTGATTCGAAATTTTGAACTAGATCTAGATCTGATTTGTGTGTTCATGGTTATAAAAAAAATAGTTTCCTTAACATTTGGTAGAACTATTAATTAAATCTAGAAAGATTGTTTTTAGAACTAGACTATATAGTTTTTTGTTTTGGTCTCCCAAGTTATACATTAATTTATTTGATATCGGCCCTGTTGTTTCCTTACAACTTGATAAGACGACTGTTAAATCTAGATAGGCAGCCCCTTTAAAAAAATAATGGGGTGATCCTAAAGACGAAGATGCAGACTCAACACATTTTTTAAAAACTCGTGTGTGTTCGAAAGGGTTAGGCTTCAGTTTCATTTCCCTCTCAGTCATGACCTACATACACACATTCATTCAAATTGGGATACGTTTCAGGACCCAAGAATGTAGCCCGCGAAAAATCGCAGAACTTCCTGTGGCGCTAAAAAAAAAAAAAAAAAATTAGACTAGGCAACGACGAGGTGAAGCAAGGACTAAGGGGAAAAAAAAACCGTGAGGGATGGGTGTTTGAAAGGAGCGCTATCACGTGACCTAGTAAGGAATGCGACTCCCGAAACCTTTATGTCTGTTGTGCTCCGAGAAAGTGACCGGACCACAAACTATACAAACTGTTATGTAACGCCCTTAACATTCCCAAACGCGTTTATGTTCTTTGTTGTTCACTCATTGTAAATCAGTAACAAAATGTCCATAGCACTACAGCCACTGATTTGGATATCTGTAAATCAAAGTAAACTCAATAGTGTCTATCTACTTATGGTGCAGTTCTATTTCTAAGTAGAATGGTTCACATCATCCTCGAAAAAAAGGGCATAGATCTAATTCAATTCATGAAATCTCAACGCACGCTAATCCACCAGAAAATGGTGTCACCTAAGATAATTTATTTTTTATTTGTCCATTTCAACTATCGGTCGAATAGTAGACATTTTAGAAAACGTGTATCAACTCTTTGTCTGGTAAAAAGTTTGTACACGTTATTTCTCCGACACCCAATCTCTGATCAAAATGAAATTTTGCACAATTATTTCTTTTACCTGACAACACAAGAATCAATTTTAAAAATTAACCTGTTAATTAATTATTGTTAATTAATTATTTTGTTAAGAATCTCAAACAAAGAAAGAAATTGTACGGGACAGGTAGGTTGCCACTTAAATGTAAGTTTGAAACAAACAATAGATAACTATTGAATCTTCTATGCATAAGTGTAATGAGAAAGCTAAGCATAAAATAGCACTAACAAAAACAATAGGTCAAAATAACAAAAACAATAGGTCAAACTAGTTCTAATTACCTGACTGATCCAAAGTAATTGATACAACTACAAGGCTTATAAGTTTAATGTTTTTTTTTAAAAAAAGCTTTTTTTTTCTATGTTTTTATGTGGTACAGCAGATGGCTCCGTAATTATACTTATTAAAACAATTCAATCCTTTTCATATAACTTCAATGGGATTGTATTGAATTTTATTGAAAACATTTTAATTTTCTAAACATTTATATCGAAAGCTAAGCAACACTTCCAATACATTTATATTACCATTCAATAAGCCAAGTGTCAAATAGATTGGTTCAGATTTTATTGGCCAAGTATGTTAGAATACTATGATGCAAATTTTATTTAATACCAAAAATAATTTTTGTTACAGTTTCATAATTCCTCAAATATATAAATTACAAGCAAGTTAAAAAAAAAGGATGTCTTTGTGGAAATGACTTTTTTAAATATATGTTGACATTTTTCAGATGTTCGTTCATAATTAAATTCTACCCAAACCTCCTGCAAGATGATAGAGATGGTGTTGGGCTGGGTTCGAATCTGGGGCCATCGAGGCGAAAGTCAAATATGCATAACACACAATCAGGCAACCATCCCGCTTTTTTTGTTTTTACCCTAGTTTCTATCCAACATCACATTGGGAAAAAAAAAGACAACATTTTTAAAGCTTGTAGGCAAATATTTACTTTCTTGAGAGCTAAAAGGATACATTTTATCAAACAGACAAAACAGATCTTATAGAAAGTAAGAAAAGAAAAAGTGATAGAGCTCAAGGATTAATTAGAACACTAGTGTAACAGTAATTGTCCAGGAGGAAATGGGGTAGGGAAAGAAAACATCAGACAACACACAAGGAGGACAGAGAGAGCACTTAGAGAAGGTGTTGACAAACTGATGTGTTCATGGGAGGAGAAGGGAATACTCACCAGGTTTCCAACACGGGTGTGTGTGTAGCTCACTTTGCGCATGGTACCAGATTAACTGTCGGCATCCATCGTAAGCCATGGAGAATTCATCATCCCCGATACCACAGCCATCCTTAAAATAAATGTTTATACATTATAATCACATATTAGGTTTAGTGACTAACTATAGTTACTATGCTATATACAAATGTCTTAAAAATTTTTCTAGTGACTCTAGTCACTATACTTAGAGCAAATGACTTAAAGCCAAAGTTGGGTTAGTTGTGGATGAACAGATTGGATCTGAGCTTAGATGCTACTAAGTTGTAAAATAACTAGAAGGTGTGGAAAGATACAAAATAAAAGATAATGAATGGGAGGGACATCTATTTTTGGGGATGATACATTTTTGTATTAATTAAAAAAAAAATGAACTAATAACTAACTAAAAGAAACAATGCAAAGGGAAGTAATGCATAGTTTACAGTACCTAACTGTTAATAACTTGAATTATAGTAAATTTAGAAATTTAGTTATATCAGAATTTTTTATATATATATATTTTTTTTTTCTGATGAGATCTAGATTAATTAATAGTATTTAAAAAAAACCCAGATTTATTGATTTCAAAAATTTGTTTAATTCTACTTATTGAAATTGTTATCTTCTATCATATTACATCAATTCTGTTTTAAACAGCAGACTGCTAAATAACAATTGTGGTGGCATATAACAAAACACACATAATTAAATATTATTAATAAACAGGGTAGTATTATGATACAGTCTGTACAACTGCACATGCTTTTGTTGCAAATGTGTTCATTTTAGTATAAGTGTCATTATCTTTCTTTTCATAAAGACTTTTCCACATTGTTAAAAGTATTTGTGAATTAAGTTATGGGTAGACGTTGAAACATCTATAAAGCATTATAAGTAATGAACATAGAATAACAACAATAAAAGTTCCATTGTTCTTTGCTTTAGATTTGTAGATAAAATATTTTTTTTTCTGATAGAATAATTTAAAAAACACAAAAAAACTTTTTTTTTCACATATTTTTTATGCTATATGGCTTTATTTTAAAGTAAAAAAAAAAAGCAACACTAACTATATCTAAAGAAATGAAAAATGTCAGTTATACTGGACTCCTAAATGCCCTGACAAGCTAGCAACTAAAGCTCCATTTGTCAAGCCATACAAATCTGCCAACTTATCTTTTGTGAGGGAAAAAAAAATCCCTCACACTAATTAGAAAAGCAGATGAAACAAAAGGGAAAAAATGGTGGCAAGTCAACACAATGCAGAGTAACACCACAGGTTTTCTCATCAACCATGCCTTGCTATGCATCTAGAATATAAACTATGCATTCTATGGTGATACAGATTACAGAGCCAAAACATTTCTTTTAGAACCTCATTTAGACTTGAAATTAAAAGCAAGAAAATAAAATACATTAAAGAAATAAAGCTCTTATTACTGAAACTAAAAAAGTGAATAGATTATTAGTACTGGTATATTTTATGCTTTCTTTATAAGCATGACAGGCCTATTTCAGAGGTCTTGCTTAGGGTGGTGTCACTTGGTACAAATTGAAATAGCCACTCCCTCCCCTCCAAAAAAAAATATTAAAAAATTTATAGCGGGTTTGTAATAACCTACATTCCTTGATTGTTACACAACTCTAAAATGTGTGCTAATTTTAGTTAAAACTTAAAAACAGACTTAAATGTCAATATAGATGCTTTTCACATGTAATGGTTTGATTCTCAATAACATTTTGTAGCTAATGATAAACTTCAACAGTCTCAAACATGACCAACACTTTGTTAACACTTAAAACTTTTACTGGTTTAATACTTTTGTGAACTAGGCTCGAAACATCATGCCAAATCCACCACTGTCCAGACTTTTACAGATAACATAATCGATCCTACAACTTTTTTTCCTTTTTAAAGAAAACATTTCTGAGAAGATGTCTTTAACATCAGTGTTACCATTGCTGATTAATGTATTTTATCATTTCAAACAGTGTGTAATATGTTACTGTCCTTTCAAACAAGATACTAAAGTACTTTGCAGCTTTCATTTCCCTGACAAGTTAATTCTTCACTAGACAGGTAAAGCTACAAAATGTATAAACTAATTCTGAGTTGTTGATGCATGGTTAGGAACTGAGATGCTTTTGGTGCATTGTCACCTTTCAATCTTATAAAATTTGGAAAGCATTCCACCATGTCAAGACAATTCCTTGTATTCAAACTCTACTTTGCTAGAAACTGATATCTAGCAATGTAGCAATACTGTCAAAACTTTCCACTTTGGGGTCACCTCTGATGAATATATAACCTGGTGTGGCTTGCACCCCTCTAGCAATGTCAGAGGCCATCCTAACCTAATTAAATTGTGTGACATGCTTGTCTGTGCTCACCATGCTTAGTCCAAATATTGCAAAGAAGCAAAAGAGTTTTTAAAAAGTTGAGGGTAAAAAGAGTTGAACAAAGAAAAAATCAATATATTGATGAAAACTTTAATGAAAACAAAACAAAATTTAAAAGAAAGAAAGAAAAAAAAAGCTTGTACAACAGAAGGCAAGAAATAATAAACATTTCAGTAAACATGAAGATAAAAAAGTTCTCACATGGTTAAGAAATTTACTGTCTTTTGTGGCCCAACCAATCTGCATGACTCCATCTGTAACGATAGTCACTTCATAGTACCATACACCTGAATCCACTTGGAATGTGCATCGAACACTTTCAAAGGATGATGCATCACACCGAGCCTAAAGTGAACATAGATACCTTTATGAGTTTTTTACAATGTGTATACAAATGTTCAAGAGTTATCTATGTATATCTAGGACAAATACACAACTTATTAACTTTGAACTAAGAGGCATAAACTGGAAAGATAAAATATTTTTAAGGATTAAAGGAAAAAAAAAGTCAAACAATACAAGAGTACATGCCTCCAGGCCATCAGCTGATATCTTTAAATATTCACTGACATCATTGCTATTGAGCATAACGTTCAAATGTGACCTGTCTAGCTGCTCATATGAGAATGGACGGCCCTGGACAACAAAACAAACACAATTTTTAAATGTTGATTAGCCAGTAACAGATTAAATAATAAATTGTTATTGGCTGAGAAATAAAATTATGACTCATTCTCATTCATACATAGCAGACACTTTTTATAACATCCAAAGTCAGTAGTAGAATCTTTTGTTTAAAAAAAGAAAAAAATGCAAACTTAAATTACCAATTCAAAATAGTGACAGGTCAAAAGTATAGAAAATTGAAAATTGATGTATTGTTTTTTTAACCATCCATCCATCCATCCCAGTGGCGCTACAGCCCATGGAGGGCTCTGGCCTGCTTTAACACATCCTTCCATTCAGATCTCTCCTGGGCCTTTCGTCTCCACGCCCTAACCCCAAGCTGCTTCAGATCTGCTTCCACGTCATCTATCCATCGCATTCGGGGTCTGCCTTTGAGTTGCCTGCCTTTTGGTTTTTGCCTGTATACGATTTTCGCCCCTCTGTTGTCTGACATTCTTTCAAGGTGACCTGCCCAACGTAGTCTGTTCTTTTTTATTTCGTTCACTATTGGTGGGTCTTCATATAATTGATATAACTCATGGTTAGTGCGTGTCCTCCACCCTGTTTCATCCTGTATGGCACCATATATTTTCCTAAGGATTTTTCTTTCCCAAGTGTTAAGTAAATTTTCAGATGTCTTTGTCAGTGTCCAGGTCTCACTTCCATACATTGCTGCTGGTCTTATTATAGTTTTGTATATTATTTTCTTGGTTTTACTTGAAATCATTTTGCTCTTAAGTAGATGGTGGGTGCTATAAAATGCCCTGTTGCCTGCTGCTATTCTTTCCTTTATTTCTGTTAGTAGGTCATTTTTTAAATTAATAGTACTTCCTAGATATTTGAAAGTTTGGACGTTTTCAAATTCGTGGTCTTTGATTTTGATATTTTGTCCCTCTGTTTGATTGTCTCTTGTCATTGTGATGTACTTGGTTTTACTGTCATTGACCTCAAGTCCTGCTGGTCGAGATGCTTCTTCTAGTTGTATGAAGGCTCTAGCGATGTCAGAGGTTTCTTTACCCAATAAGGCAATGTCATCGGCATAAGCAAGGTATTGTAGAGGTTGGCTGTATATCGTCCCTGTTGGTTGTGGACCCATGTTTTCTCTCCTGAAGTAGTTAGTAATAGTTCCCCTTGTGTTTATGTGTATATTTCTTATAACTCTCTCCAGTGTTAAGTTGAAAAGAATGCAGGAAAGTGCGTCTCCTTGTCTTAATCCTCGTTTAATCCTAAATTCCCGTGAGTGTTCTCCTTGTATTATGACTTTGCTTTTTGAGTTGTTTAATGTCATATGTATAAGTCTTGTCAGCTTATTGGGTATTCCAAAATCCTGTAGTGTGTCATATAGGTATTTCCTTCTGATACTGTCATAAGCCATTTTATAGTCTATAAAGAGTTGGTGGATTGGTACTGTTTTTTTAACCAGATTTAAAAAAATGTTTTGACTTAAATGTGCTATTCAGTATTATTTGCTGTTACAACCACAAAAAAAAAAAAAAAAAGCTTTGTCGATTTTTCATTGCATTTGACATGTTGTAATAGGGAACTAAGCCTGAACTACTAGCTAGATCCACACAGTCCACAGCAGCAACAATCTAGAAAGACAAAGGCATAGTCTTCAACACTAAAAATCAGACTGATAGTCACAGCCACATTCTTTTATGCTTGAGAATCTTGGATGCTGACTGCAGATCTAGAGAGGAGAATCCTAGCAATGGAACTGAGATGTTACAGACAAATCCTAGACATCACTTACAAATACTGCATCACAAATGAAGAGATCAGAAACAGGATTCATTCAGCATGATGACCTAACTACTGCCACGGCAAAGACTTTCCTTCAATAAACAGTACCAGAAAAAAGAAAAAGAAGCAGAAAGAGAAAGCAATCGGAAGAATGAACAGGCAAATCATTGAAAGAGATTCTGTCCAAGGCAAAAGACAGAGAGGAAAGGAGAAAGACAGTCAACAGATCTTGTTTGGTGCCCCAATGTTCAAAAGACTCAGGGATAGGTGAAGGTGAATAAGCTAAGCTAAACAAGACTGACAGCTTTGCTGTGCTAAGCCATTTTGAATTATTCAAATGTATGTCACCTGGGCAAACTACTTAAACACTTCAAATAATTATTAAAATGTAGCATATTTTGCTGTTGAAAAAGAAATAGTTTCAATATCAAAATGTTAAAACTTAAAAAAAAAAGTATTTAAAATATAAAATGTTTAAAAGCTGTAGCACTTTGCAATGTAAACAAGATTATTCTCATTTATTTTATTACACAATGCTAAAATAAGTAAGAATAGTCTTCAATTATTTCACAAGAAGTACATAAAAAGCTTGCAATTATACACACTCTTATTATTTACTTGTTAAAGGTGATTATATTTTGTTTTATTTAGCCCTCAACCCAATGGAGGAAAAGCAGCTATTAATTTTGTGTGGTGTCAATATCACAATACTTTGCATCTTACAAAGTTCTGGTGCAATGGCTACTTTTTCTTTTCTGAAAGCAAGCCGTTTCGTTTTTGTTTTGTTTAATTTATTAAGGTATGTAAGACTTTCTTTTCATACAAATAAACCACTTTAAAAACAATAGGGTGTGCGAGGGTCTAAGTAAATGTAAGGGACATTATACTAAGAAAGAAAGATAAATGTTTGTGAGTAGTTAGTGAATGCTAAAATGTAGACATTCTGAATTTAACACTATCATCTCATGTCTATATAAGTGCATATCATTGCTCTTGACTTGAGCCTTGGCCACTCAAATTGTACATTGTTCTAACAAATTAATCCAAAAGAACTTTAATGTAATTACCAAAAAGGAAAAAAAAAGTTCTTGTCATTGTAAGTTGCATTATAAAGATACAAGTGTTTGGGCCTATCAACAGAATGTTATTACATTTACATATTGTAAGCTTTCTATTTTTATGTTGCAACCGAAGGTGGATATTCTGTTCATCAATTATAAGTTAACCACAATAATGGAAATGCTGCAGTGGCTCAATAACCTTAAATAAGACGAAACTCTTGCAAATTTACAATTAGCCCAAGTAAGGTGACCAGATTTTTGGGAAGTGAAAGAGGGACACATGTCAAACATGGGTCGTTAAAAAAACAAACAGAATTTGTTTTGCTGTTGCTGAGCAACAATACTTTCAACAATTTATAGATCTATGTAAATTTGATATTGCATTTAAGAAAAAAAACTTGATACTATCTCCTTCTCAGCTGTGCTGATGATGGTCTGAAACGGTTTTGCCGGATGAAACATATTCAGAGCGATCCATCTGAAAGCATTTATGTTGTCGAAATGGCAACTTTTCTCTCTGAGATACTTGGAACAATTTTCATAAAAATTTATGATAGTTGTTAGATCATTTTTTCTTAACAATTAGACAGATGCTAATTAGTAAATCACATGTGTACTTCATATGTGAGGAACCTTTTTCTAACTTTACTTCACATTTCTGAATGGCAGAAAATATTTCTGTCACTTAGTATGCAGACGTGCTACATGGAACGGAATATTGCTGCAATGTTGTGTGCAAAATACAGCCACAATTCAGCACATAAGTTTAGAAAAAAAAAGTTTTTGATTCAAATGAAGCATTAAGAAATATCACCCTCATCTTTCTTTAGCCTAAAATTTTGTTATATTCTACATCGACAAATTTCTTTTCATTGATGGAAGTGAATGTTGTAGGAGCTGAAATAATACATTTTAATTTATATGGTTTCCACGTATATTGGTAGACAAAATTGCAGCAGTTTTATGGCACTGTGTACTATTTGGGCATCCCAGCCATTGCCTAATAGTTTTTTGACAACACCGACTGAATCTTGCGAGTTTTTGTTCTTGCCATTTCAATTCTCCGAAAAATAAGCATTAACACCTTCTGTAAAAATAAACTACAACTTTCTCTGTTCATGTTTTGAAAACCATTAGCAATAAATTGTCAAATAAGTTTCAGTAGTATGTCCTGGATGTGGTTCAATTTCCAATACATTAACTCTCATGCCCAACAGTGGCGAAAAAAATTGTATCATTAGGGGATGGCTGCCTGGTTGTGAGGTTTGCGTGCTGGACTGTCGTTCGGATTTATCGATGGTCGAGGGTTCAAATCCTGCCCACTCCCATCCCCCGTCATCCTGCGGGAGGTTTGGACTAGGAAGTAAACTATCTTCAACTCTGAAGGAACATCCGAAACATGTAAAACATTTTACAAACAAACAAAACTTTCATGTCTTTGTGGTTCAAAGCATCTGTGAACACTGTCACAAACTGGGCAAAACTAGCCTGATTCTTTACTTTGTCCAACACATTTGGTTCTTAAATGTTGGATCATGCATTTTAAAAATACTATTGATGTACAGTAAGCCCATTGATCTAAAACTGTGATTATGGAAAGTTGAATGATACCTGGTAGGAAAAAGTATCTTCTGCGGCTGCAAATTAGACTCCTGCATTACTCGTTTCAATGTTCAATGTTTATGAAAATCTTAATGCATGTAATAAAAGATACCATCAAATGGGATTTTTCTTATCTTAAATATGTTACAACATTTTTAAGTGTTGATCAAACATATGTCATAATGAAAATGTTCTTACCTCTTTGATAACTGAAAATAAAAAAAAAACAACAAAAAACCAGTTAAAAAAATAAGAATTTTTAAACTTCAAAATTGTAATATCTAATTCCTTAAAAAATTCAAATTTTGTGTACTTTAACACATTTTATATAAAAAAAAGGTCATTTTCTTTATAAAAGTCCTTTATTATCTTATCTTACAGGGACTTCTTATAAAATTTTCTAAGTCACTGGTTTTCTTTGCCAATAAAGGTAATCCAATCAAGCTTTAATGATTCAGTACCGGTAGTTTACAAGAAAGTAATTATGACAGTTTATTCTATGAGTATGGAACCAGTAAAAATTTTCATCGTTGTCTTAACATTCTTTTGTGTGTTTAAATTTTGGTTTTGTGTCCTATGTACCCTTGCTACATGAGTTTTAAATCTGTTCTGTAATGATATTACTAATGGATTTACTCTTTAACATTAAGTAATTGTTTTTTTAAAGTATGTTTTCAGTCTTTGTTGTATTTATACTAAAGTTGAGGTATTCAAAATGAAAACAGCACTGGTAGAAGAAAAGTGCCGGAGAAGAAAAGCAATGACACTAGCTCCAGCTGGAATAACCTGCTCAGTGTGCAGCTGAATGGAGAAAACTCAAAGACATTTAGTAGTCTACCAAATCCCTACAATATATGCTGGAATTAAAAAAGAATGACTATGAAACTAGTGTCTTTTAGAAAGAAGGTGAAATGTCAGATGTGTAAATTGACATAATTTTGTTCATAATTGGTTGCTCCTTTTTTCCAGTAACATTTATCTATGTCCTCTTTATTTTTACTTGGTTAAAAATTCCTTCCAACTGCAAATTTATATTACCTTCATTGCCTTTCACAAAATTGACTTCTTGTATACCGGGTAACAAGTGTTTTGGAAGCTTTGCAAATGCAGACTTAAATTTTATAGTAAAAAAAAACAAACAAAAACAATAAAAACAACTACATAAATGGGTAATACCAACTCACACAAATTATCAAGGCACCATCCTGCACAGAAACCCACTTCTCTCCGGCTATAACTGAGTGGAGTATTATCGTTGTCACGTGTATACCAGCCCTCTAGTAATGTCATTGGGTGCACATCACAATGCTGCAATGCTTGTGTAATTCTTAGTTTGTTTTCACCTAATAAAACACACAAAGACATGGGTCAATACAAAATTCAGTGATGAATATGTTTATACTAATATACACACCAGCTGATACTCAACTTTTGATGGGTTCAAAAAGTTGGTATGATGACTTTATGTCAAGATAGTGGAAAAGAATCTGCGCTGGCTTTTAAATTTATCTGTTGCTTACTTTGATCAGAACACTTCTTCTTTCAACCTCCTATACTTTGCTTTTTTCTATACACATTTCTGAGGGGATACTGCACACATTTAGACTTTGGCTTAAGCCCATAACTAGAGCTGCGATCAGCCACATATTTCTTTATTATGTCAGTATATCCCCTAAAGATAAAATACCTACTTATTTATTAAAACACACAAACAACGAACAAATAAGAAAATGAGAAAAAAAAACACAAGAAAATGGATTAAAAAAAAATAAAAATTTTGTCAGCAGTACTGCATCAATGAACCACGAAGAGTGCTTAGTTAGCTATTTATTGGATAAGTTTCAGGGTTATTACATCCAAGCCTAAATCTCCTGCAGGATGGCAAAGGGCAGGGTTTAAACTGACGTGATGCATACCATATGACCACAAGGCAACTTACATCAGGATGAACTGGGTTAAAAAGGAAAGTTTAATTAGGAATATTATGATAAGTAAGTCAGGGCTCATATACATATAGAATAATTGTGTGTATAAAAATTTATATATAAATTACTTGATGCCTGTATATAATAATTGCATGTGTGAGAAATATATATATATATATATTTGAAAGTTAAAGTATATGGTATATATACTTACTAGTTTGAGCAAACTTTTCTAGAGCAACCATTGAATGAAGAATTACTACTGGATGATTTTCTGGCTTCTGATAAATAAAACAAACATGATTTGAGAAAAGGAAAATCTGTTGAACAAAAAACAATTTGCCAACCCTAGCTTTTTGCACTGCAACTATTTATAAGCATCAAATAATGAAAATTGATTGACTAATTGGATAACTTTTTGATTGATTCATGTGTTGTGATTAACAATGAATAATTGTGCAAAGTTTTAATTTGATATGAGATTGGGAAGTGGGAGAAATTATGTACAAGATTTCATCCAGACAGAGCGAATTGATATCAGCTTTGTAAAAACATAACTTTATTCTTATACCTCAAAAACAAGTGATTTATTAAAGTAAAGTAAAATATCCCTTTAGACCTAGTGACCTATAGGGCTGATGATGAAAGGTTCTCTGTTTCTATAGCTGATGGTCAACAAAGGTGTCATGTGGCCAGCATAATTACTGATCCCCTTAACTTTCCCCTACTAATGTCAGGTACTCATTAGAGTTGGGTAGGGGCATCCTAAAAATACAAATGAAATACAAAATCTTAGTCTTCACCAAGAGACTCTTTGATTTAGAAGCCAGCCCAGCACTTTACCAGTCAGCCATCATGCCCCCTTAGTGATTTATATCAAGACTAATATATATCAGAAGTTGTATTGAACATAAGAATTTGATCAAAGAGTTACATTTCAAATTATCTGCTCCATGTTCTGCAAAATTATGAATGGCAACTTATACTTCTATTTTTAAACTGAGTAAAACTTGCTGTAATTTAAGCACTAGCAAGCTTTGCATCAAAACAATAAACAAATAATCTTTAACTTACCAAATGTTGTATCAAGAAAGTCAATATGTCCGATGTTAAAAGTGATATGCTGTGTGGACCTACATTTGATAAACACCAAACAAAAAATGAAAAAACTGCAGCAAAATCAAAGGTAAAATAGATGTTTCAATTTTTAAAAACTAATACTGACATTTTAGAATGATTATTTAATTTCTTAGCATTATATAAATGAAAGAAATATCCTAGTGACCTGCTAATTTTTCTGCTAAACACCCCAATAAGACACAAATGTTCCTTTTCTGACAGGGTTTGCAATATGTTTGAGCTAATTCCATCTCAGCAAGGTTTAGATGGCTTTTCAATTCTAATAGAGCATCCTATAAGTAAAGAAATAAAAGAAAATTTCTTAAACAATGCATATATTAGAAAGTAAATAAAGACTATTAAATATTGCCAAGGAAAAAAAGCATTGACAAACCCATGTAAAAGCTATCAACTAGCACATGACTATGTCATCAATTATGCTAAACACTTTTTTAGCGCACTTATTAAACTTATTTAAATAAAAATAAAAATCATCATCATCATCAATCCCTTGACTTTTGTCATAGGGGTGCTGTGACAGTACGCATAACCAATGCCCTCCACTTTTCCTGGTCAGCAGCTGTTCTTAGCAGGATATCAAGAGAGGCTGGTCCATTCTACTACATTATCCAGCCAGCTTTTCTTTGGGTGACACTTTCTTCATGCTCCCTCCATTGTAACTTGAAGAATTACTTTTGGTAGTGAGCCATGTCTTACAATATAACAAAACCAGCTCAGCTTTTATCTCTTCACAGTATTGAGTTCTTCCTTTTTACCAGCCAAATTGTTGACTTATCCTAAATACACATTACAAACTTATATAAGGGAGACAATCAAGATAATAATATTTTAGTTGCATAAGATTAGTCTCAGTTAGTTTCCAAACACTAAATTTCATTGAAAGACAATTTAACATAAGAATTTGGAGAAATTTAAGCAACTAATCGACCCACGGCGTAGCAAAGGCTTTAGGTCAAAGAAAAAATTGTCATTTTGGGGTGTCATTCAATATGGAAAACGCCAATCCTATTGCATTATGCAATACCCATAATTGTGGAATCTGATGCCTCAAACTAATGAAGAGTTACCTGAGGTCAACAATTCTCGTAGATAGATTGAAACATTTTGTAATTCTTGCTATTGAGCGTGATCTATGTAGGAAATAGAATTTTTATGATATACTGTATGACTTCACTACACGCAAGGCCAAAACTTGGCCCGCAAAATCTGTTTTGCATAGGGCCCCAGAACGGTTGAGCCCGCCCCTCTATTTAGTGCCGGGTGAATACAGAGTAGATTACTTGTCCCCCCTCCTTTTTTTTCGCGCTAAAGTTACGTGGGGTAGAAATAAATAAAAGAGTGATCTTTCCACAATGTCTTGGTCACAATGGTTAAGTCCGGTCCTGCTATTTAGTGACTGGTGAATACTACTCCCCCCCCCCCCTCTTTTTTTTTCCATCAGGTAACACTAGTCCAACTTGCAGAAATAAAAGAGTGATCTTTCCTTTACTTCTTGGTGTCCAAACTGTTGAGACATGAAGAGAATTATATTAAAGTAATTTATTCAGAAACATCAAATATACATGGAAATATGACTGACAAAAAATACAGCAAATTATAATAATAATAAATGAAACCATGAATAATAATACTTCAATTCAATAAATAATTCAATTTTGATGATTTGAAATAGAAATTTACAACATTACTAAATGCAGTGCAGGAAAGTAGCCCAAAACACATCTCTGGAAACCACACAATGAAAGTGATCAAGGCTTTAACAACTTTGTTGTTCAATTTTGATAAAATGATTTAATATGGCCAAACTGCTTTTGCTCTAAAGGGGATTCAATCCTTTTTAACACATTTTATTCATCTAGCAAAATGCTCTTGACATAGTTATCTTAGCTTTTACAGTATGTAGCATAACCCATCATAACAGACCATCCTATGAATCAACAGTTCCGTCAAAACATTAACATATTTAACATTGCTTACTAAAAAGTAATTCATGTCTTTAAAATCACCACTGATCAAACGTTAACAAGGTCAATACATTTTAACTAATTGAGAGACTACTTTGTTGCTAAATAATTGATATTTAAAAAAATAAAGATTCACCATTAGCACAGGACAATATTTTCATTTGTATTAGTTTTTTCTATGATGTAATTTATGGCTGCATTAGCTCTGCCCACTAACGGAAACATCATATTTGTGATACATTTTAAAAATATTTTATTTCTTTTAGCATGAAAGTGGTTCACATATACTTATCATTTCAGCATTTTTTTAGTAGGTTAAAAAATAAATGGTCAACAAATTTATTTGTGATTTAATATACTGATTCAATAGGATATGAATATTCTTGAAGGAGTTATAATAAGTACTCAGAATGTCTATTCTTAGAATTGTTCAGTGCTTTTTTCATTTCTGAGTGTGACAACATTTTGATGGTATGATGTGTTGTCATGCCGGGGATTTTACTTGAATTCAATAGTTAACAAAACTGACGATCTAGACTCACAAATTAATTATTCTTTGATAAAACAAAACTCTGGAACTTTATTTAAATATAACGTAAGTACAGTTTATGTACAAATTACAAATCAATGAGCATATTACAAAGGCTTTTCAAACAGAGCTCTTAGAAACGTGACTGACTACCAAGGCATTATTTTATCGACCGACTTTTCTTTCTTACCACCGCCAATTCTCTGGCGCTAACTCTTTTCAAAAATGTCTTTGTTTAAATTCAAATCAACCAATAGATTTCAAACATACTAATTATGTCCCTTGGGTAAATCCTGACTTGAATGTCAAGTGTCTAAATTTGAGGATTAAATCCCGAGACTCATGTCGAGGGCTTATATTTCTTTCAAAAGTGAAATGTACAAACAATTCTATAATGTAATCTGTGACATATTACCCCCCTCTCCATTTAGCATTTGTATGGTAATAGAAATGCTCATATGTATTAAAATATTTAAATATACACAAAATACCATACATGAGATTATAGAAAAATGGTTGAGGTAACATCTGACAAAATAAAGTCAACTTGGAGATAAAAAATATGTAAATGCAGTGAATAAAATTATTGATGACTTTGAACACCTGTCTCACTATTCAAGTGGTTATGAAAATGAGACAATGCTTGTCATGAACAATATCAAAAGTTGTACAAAGCATAATACTTGGATAAACTAAATCTTGAATTGAATAGGTTACTTCTCTTCATGGTGCCTTATGATGAAATTAAAATATGACATTATAACTCATTTGGTTAGTACTAATGTGAAAATGTGTACATGGAAAAATATATTGCATATGAAAAATTGACATAGAAAAAAAATAATTGTGATAGTACATGACAATCTTCTGAGAAAATAATACTCAATGTGATATAAATCTCAATATGTGTGAAGCAATGAAAAATTCCAATTGTCTGTCATGTATCTGTACTATTATAGTAGGATATATGCAATAATATTATACCTGAAATAAAATGCTCATGATTTAAAAATTAAAATGTCTGATGCATGTCATATGCAAAGATGCTGAAACATAATAAACAAAGTATCTTGAATGAGTGACCTTCCTCAGTGGGTTGCTTGGTGCTGAAAAAAATGTAACATAATCTGATATAGAACTCCTGTGGAAAATGAGTAGACAAATTAATTAATTAATTAAATATAACTGGATAATGTTCTTCCTTGACGAGTATGAATGATAATGGATCAAGTGGCACTAAATATGCTATAGTACATATGTAGAGTAGAAATGTAAAGTTCGGAACCCTTCTGAATTGCCGACATGGATGTGCATGTGCGTTTTCTAAACTTGAAGAAAAGGTCTTTCAGTTTATGAAGCTGTTGTCTCCATGTCATAATGATCTCACAGATAATGTCTGATTGAACCGCGTTTGAGTTTGGTGAAAATAAGAACTGTCCGAAACCAAAACTCAATTTTCTGGTTGATGAACTTTGACGCTGTAGAACAATGGTAGCAGAATGCTTTGCATTAGAATGTTCAATAGAGCAATGACTGAACAAGTCTGAGTTCAATCGGTCAATACAGCAATGTTGAAGAAGTTCATTTGTTCCTTTCTGAAGAAAAGTTGCCCTTTGAGTGGAAGGAGGATGAAACTTGGTGTTGTCAATGTTGTTGCTCTCTGAGTTTCTTTCAAGTTGCAGTACTGGAAATGTTTCAGAAACACTGGTAAAGAAATCTGCATGGTCTGGAAACACTTTAATGTTCTTCACTGTTTGTAGTGCTATGTCATCCAGAGTGATGACCTTGGGAATGTCAATGTTATTTGATGTTGGTAATAAAACATCTACCTCAGGAATGGGTGTTGATGATGTTTCTTCTTCCTCAGGAATAGTTGCTAAGCTTGTAAAATGTTCAACTTCTGCTTTGATGTCTTCATTATCTGTTTCATGGTAATGTTCAAACATATGAACATGAAATACTCTGGTAAACTTGTTGACATTGATTTCATAAAGCAGGTTGGAAATCTTTCTGGTGATGGTAAATGGACCTTGCCATTTGTAGAATAGCTTGTTACTCCAATCTGGTAACAGTAAATTGACTTGATCTCCTTGAGCAAAATATCTTGATTTCATGTGTTCATGTAATATTCTTTGACTTTCAATGTTCTTGGATGTAATGGCTTCTTGAGTTGACTCACATTCTTTCAAATGAGGAATACTTGTATGAGTGTTAGAGTCAAGTTGCATAGTTTTTCTTTTGTCTGGTATAGCCAAAGTTGATTGAATATAAGTATCTGCTTCTGGTTCATGAGACTTGTCTTGATTGTAGTAGAAATGTTCAATGCATATCATAGTATTTGATGCAGATGCAGTCTTATTCAAGTCTTGATGTATGAAGTCATCATCAGTGGTTAGGGATGGGAAAGTACTTGGTAGAGGTGGGCTTGTATTGTCAGGTAGGGATGGACATGTAGAACTAGTAGCAGGTAGGGATGGACATGTAGTAACTGGGGGTGTCCATGTTGAGTGTTCTTGATTGTTGCTGGCTACTGGACTAGTAACTGGTTCTGTTGCATTCTGCATAACTTGCGTAACTGAGGTAGCCATGTGATTATTTTGGCTAACTTGTTCAGGTGCCAAATGTTCTTGTTGTCTGGACATGGATCTTGTCATTACTGCCAAACATTTTTGACCTTGCTCTATGGCATTTGTACATTCAGCAAGTTCTTGAGGAGTGCATTCTTTAACTCCTTCTATGTTTCCAATGATTAGGTCCACTGGTAGATTGGGTGTTACTAATGCTTTTGTTTGACCACTGAAGAATGGTGTAGTAACATAAATGATGGCCTCAGGTAACTTGCTGACAGTTCCGTTGAATGCAGTGACTTGGACGTGGTTGCCTGTGAAACGGTTTGCGTGTACGAAGCGTTCATGTACTAATGTGGACGTGCTTCCGGTGTCACGAAGAACTTCCACCTTCTTGTCTCCTACAAAGCCTGGATAAAATTTGAGACCATTGGACTTTGCAATGACTGTCATAGTTGAGTGCTCATTGTAATAGCTTCTGTTATATGAGCTTCTGTTTGGCATATATTGTGGTCTGGAGTCCTGTGAATGACTTCTGTAGCGAGGTTTGTTGTTATCTGGTTTATTGTTTCCAGGTGCTTTGTTGAGATTGTATTGCTCTCTATTGCTGTATCTTTGAGTTGGTGATGTGGGTCTATCAAAATTTTGATTTTTGGATACTGCCTGTTTTTTCCAACATTCATGAGTTTGGTGACCCTTTTTATGGCAAAATGAACATTCTGTGGTTCTGCTGCGGCATTGAGACGTGAAATGCCCTAGTTTATGACATTTGTTGCATTTGACTTTGTCATCTGACTTATATCTTGCATTTTTGTCTTGAGCAAAGCAGACAAAATTTTCTTCAACAGATGGTTTGACTGACTTGTTTGGATAGGCTGCTCTATATTGTCTGATGATCTTGGTTAATGTCTGTATATCAGTAGGATTTCTCTCTATAATGTAGGATTGAATATCTTCTGAGTGAGCATGGGTGATGTTGTCGATAATAATATGTTGACGAAGAGCTTGGTAACTTTCTTCTATTTTTGCCATGGATACCCATCTATCAAACCACATTGACATATTAGCTACAAAAATTTGAGGATCATCATTTTGCTGTGGCCTTTCATTATAGAATTTCTTTCTATAGTTGGCTGAAGTTGCTCCGTATTGGCGCAGTAGAGCTTCCTTGATATCAGAGTAAGTGCTGCGTTCATTGATGGACAGTTGTGAGCAAATGTTGACAGCTTTGCCAGTCAAAAGGGTGAGGAGTGAGCTCGACCAATGTGCTTCAGGTAGACCGGATGTTGTTGCTATTTCTTCAAATCTTATGAGATACGAGTCCATATTGTCAATGTTTTCGTTGAAAGCCGATATTTTGTTCATTAATCTGTATTTGTCAAACATATTTGATTGACCTTGAATTGGAATGCTTTCTTTATTTTCTTTATTTTGCCTTTCGAATTCCATTTTTTCTTTTTCGTGTTGCCTTTGTTTCTCGGCTTCTTGCCTTTGTTTCTCGGCGTCTTGCAATTTTTTTTCTTCTAATTGCATGCGTTTTTCAGAATCTTGCCTTTGTTTTTCAGCTTCTTGCCTTTGTTTTTCAGCTTCTTGCCTTTGTTTTTCAGATTCTTGCCTTTGTTTTTCAGCTTCTTGCCTTTGTTTTTCAGCTTCTTGCTCTTGATATTCTTTCTCTTCTTGTTTCTTTGCCCACTGGTCTGGCTTTGAAATTTGCTTTTCTTTGGCAAATTCTATTAATTCGAAGAATCGTTGTGTTCTAGAACTGGAAGCCATATTTAATTTTTTGTTGTTAGTTTCTTGTATTGGAGCAAAATTTATAATATCTGGATTTTGGCTTTATCTCAGATATAATAATAATATAGATCTAATGACAAAGTTCTTGAAGCCTCAATTTGCTAATAAATTCTTGACAGTAGACTTGTAGTTACTGGAGTCGTATGATTGAATATATAGATCTATTGAGCCGAGTACTTTTTACTGGTTTAACAGTTGGTTAAATCTGGTCTTCTGTTTACTTTGTGCTGCACAAATGATTATTTACTGGTCTTCTTTATAATGCCAGTTATTTGATTTACTGGTCTTTTTTATAACGCCAGTTATTTGATTTACTGGTCTTTTATATTGCCAGTTATTTGCTTTACTGGTCTTTTTTTATAATGCCAGTTATTTACTTTACTGGTCTTTTTTTATAATGCCAGTTATAATGTATATTGGTCTTATTCCTTTTGCCAATTACATATAATAATAAATTTCGTGAGTTAGACGTAACTCTAACGAAAATCTTTATAAAAGAATTATCGATAACCAACTGACCTGTTAAACACAGAAATTCTGTCCTCCGTTAAATAAGAATGAAGTTCCTTTGAAGAGTTTTAGAAATTGGTCCTAGATCTTGAATAAATTTCGTTAAAAGTCGTCCGTGAACTTTTATTAGTCGGAGAGTGCCAGATGTGACAACATTTTGATGGTATGATGTGTTGTCATGCCGGGGATTTTACTTGAATTCAATAGTTAACAAAACTGACGATCTAGACTCACAAATTAATTATTCTTTGATAAAACAAAACTCTGGAACTTTATTTAAATATAACGTAAGTACAGTTTATGTACAAATTACAAATCAATGAGCATATTACAAAGGCTTTTCAAACAGAGCTCTTAGAAACGTGACTGACTACCAAGGCATTATTTTATCGACCGACTTTTCTTTCTTACCACCGCCAATTCTCTGGCGCTAACTCTTTTCAAAAATGTCTTTGTTTAAATTCAAATCAACCAATAGATTTCAAACATACTAATTATGTCCCTTGGGTAAATCCTGACTTGAATGTCAAGTGTCTAAATTTGAGGATTAAATCCCGAGACTCATGTCGAGGGCTTATATTTCTTTCAAAAGTGAAATGTACAAACAATTCTATAATGTAATCTGTGACACTGAGTATTGTGTCCATGGAAGGACAATCAATCCACTAAAATCTATGATCTACTGCTGAAACAATCAAGAAAGACATAACAAATGTTAATGTTCACAACAAATCATAGAATAAACTATAAAACGAAATGTTCAAATTATAGCTACACTGCTTTAGATATGAAAATCTGATTGACACAAAAAATAGAAACAATAAATTTTGCTGAATCATCTTAACAAAAACTAAACTACAGCCAGTCATTATGCTAGGATGACATAGATAAGACTGACTTTGCCTCAGGGGAAACATTTCACCTTTATATATATTTTGTCAACAGTTGAGGATGATTAGAGATTAAACCACAGATTAAACAAAAACAGATTGTTCAGATATAGTTTATTAAACCAAATATAAATCATTTAATTCATTATTTTTTCTGCAATCTAGCCTTTAGATTTGAACCATGTCAAGTAAATACTAAAACCAACAAAAATATTCACAAAAATGTTCTGCTCAAAATCTGAACCACTGAATCTGTGCTGATTCTACTAATAATTAAAAAAAAAATGTCCCTCTCACTACTTTGTTTGGACACCTAACAGTGGCTCAGGGCTGACCTCTAGTGTGAGTAAAGGAAGTAATGTTTACCTTTGTTGGTAAAGGACACTCATCCAGTAAGAGAGCGATGACAGCTGGACCTAATGGGTCTTCCATAGGTATGACTCGTATAAGTGATTTGACTACATTCAACCATCCTTGATCACAGTCAGCTATTTTATGAAGTATTAACATTGCAAGCGGAGGTTCTTGGGCACTAAAAAGAAAAAAAACAACTGAATATAGCTGTAATAAAAAATAATAAATCAAAATGTACAGTACATTATATGAACAAGACATATACAAGTTGTAGTTTGATATATAACAAACAAATTACTACAACTATAAATTTAGTTACGTTGATTAGCATAGACTATTTTAAACTCAAGGATTTCTATTACAATATGAATTTTAATATTTTCTAATTAGTTCTTCCTTGACAAATATTAATATTTTGAAATTAATATAATTATTGTTATCACAAACATCATCTGTTTAAAAAAAGAAATGAACATTCAATTCTGACTTTTAGATTTCCGTTCTGACACAGGATATTATTTTTAGATAGCAATACTTTCATCTTAATAATATATTCAAATGATGTTTTTTTTTTTAAATGAATAGAATGATTACAAAAATAATCAACATTTTAAAACTTTACTGTTATTTTAATGAGATAAAAGTGAAACTAATATTAATTTTATTAAATAGTAGACAGACTAATAATATTTCTTACTTATCAACTAAAGTGCGAATAACTGATAGTGTCTCCAATACAAGACGATCTACATCTTCTTTCTCTGCGTCTCGACTCCTCCTACTTGAACTATGATGTTGTCTCTGAGAAACAAAAATATGGAACAGATAAAAAAAAAACAACAGGAAGAGCAATGTTTGCAGGTAAAAGTGAAGATTTAGGAATCAACAAAGGAACATCTATATACTTCAATGAAAAAGTTGATTAATAAAAAGTAGAAAATCAGTTTCAGATGTTCCTTCACCTAAAACCTCGTATAAAATGTCAGGATTTGACAGTGGGCAAGGTTTAAACTCATTCAATATTCCTGATGAGCAACCCTACTTCAAAGTAACCACACAAAAAATATTTTCAGATCTGAACATTAGATCCCAAAATTACAAGTGTGCTTACCACGCTTCTTTTTTCTCAATGCAGATTGCAAGTTTAAGGATAACGTAGATTTATATTAAACATCAAGATACTTCCTAATTATCCGTCATAAATTACTATTAAAACATAAATGGAGTTTGAAACTTTTAGTGCTGAAACAAGTTATGACTAAGACATGTAACATATAATGGTAGCTCTATGGTACCAAGGTTACTGAGAGAAGAAGGTCAAGAAAATTTGGTGAAACAGGGATAAAATCAAATGAGGTCTTGCCAAGTAGCGGGAAGTACAAGCCTTACATCTACCTTGACCATCCAAGTCCCCTCAAAAAACCTTTCAAGTCAGTAGTGTTACCTGTCTTCCTCATCACAACCAAGGATCATGTGATTATATGCCACTCTCTCCAAAAAAAAATTTTCCTCAAAAATAATTCTATTTTTAGGGTCAACACAAATTGGAGCCAGAAACTTCTTCCAAAGACAATTAGACCCTGAATTGCACCTATCTCTCATTAATAGAGTTTTAAGACTTTATTATATGTTACATGTCATGTTATTCATCAAATTATTATTAGTATCAACATTTGGCCAATTCAAACACCACACAGGTAAGCTTATGATATGACCACAAGTATTTACAGTTGCATTGTTTAAAACACAACATGAGTGAGGTTGTACCATTGCAAAGGGTGAAAAAACTATTGAGTTACTGTCTGGGAAAATTTCAAAATGAAATCTAGTTAATAGATCATGGGTAGGTTCTTGGTAAAGATGAATGAAATGTTTTTGCTTTGTTCAAAATATCATTCTTAGTTAGTGAAAGTCACGTCATTTATGCTTTATATATACATTGGGCGAAATTAATTGAATTTTTGTTTCAATCAGGGAACCATTACAGCTAAAGGGATCACACTTCACAAATAAACAGATGCATTAACTGCAATTACTTTATATAAACAGCTCAACACTTTTTAAAAATAAGAAAATTGTAAAATGAAAATCTAGTTCTACTTCTATTTTTTTTTGAGTGGGTGTTTGATATTCAAAACTAATCAGTTTCTATTTAGTTCCATATTTTTTTGCCTTTCTATGCAAGCCTTTTAGATTATTAGCACAGTCCAAGAGAAACTTATGAGTAGGGCTTACAAACCAAAGTTTGACTGTATGTCTACTAAAATTGTAATAAATAGAAACAAATATTACATATTGGCAGATACATAAAATAAAACTGCTAACGTGAAAACACAATTTTGTGTTGAAGAGGTGCACACAAAATAAAAACACCACAACAGGCTAAATGAAACAATAACTTTTGTGTTGTGAAAAATAAAAAATAAAATTATTTTTTTAACTTTCATTTTGATTTATTCTTTGCAATTTATTATTATTATTTTTTTTTATATTTATGAAGATTTAATGAGATTCTTATATTTTAAAATTAAAAACAAATCATTTATTTTAATTAAAAACAGTTAGATGTTAATATCAATTCAAAACCTATACATGTCATTATGCTTTAGAACTCTTTAGCAATATGTTTACCATTAAAAGAAATACAATGAAACTTCCTTGAATGGATTCATATTAGTAACTGAATGCATCAAATTGCAGAATATATCAATTTAAAAAAAAATAATTTAAAACAGTAGAACATTAATATAATGAATATGTTATCTAAGTAAAACTGTATTTTAAAAATACATTTCGAGGTCCAGTTATTTTCTTTCATGCCACATATAAAAAAGATCATTTTTCTTTTAACAAAAGAAAAGTAAAAAAAAGGTTATTTTAAAAAAGAATATAAGATACTAATAGATTAATACTGAAAATAATGCCAAATATTTGACTAACTACTTAGATATTTGCAAAAATGAAGTTTGCACATCTATATTATTTTTTACAGTGAAAAGTGGAAAAATGCTATATTGCCAAAAATGAGATGCATTGTCAACAAAATATTAGAATGACATTTAAAAAAAAGATCGTTACACAAATTTTATGTGTGTGTTTTGGAATCTTTTTGGAGATTTTGTCAATACTAAGAGAACCTATAGTTAGAGAATGACTTCTTCCTGACCAATGCTATACAATCTTTCTCATGCAGTGTTTTAACTGCAGGTGCAGAAAAAAAAATTATTCATACCAAAATAGCAAAATAAAAAAAAAAAACATATGATGTATGATAAAAGTAATAATTACAAAAATAATAGTGTAAATATAGTGTTTATAATGCATTTACAAGATAGTGATAACAATTGTGAAGCATAATGCAGTATGCAGCCCAGCTGCTCTAAGTTCTAGACACAGCTAGCATTTTGAATGAATATTTCTAATTAAATGTAAAATGATCATAACCCAGATATCTGTATAGTAAGATTTCATTGTATAAAAATAAGTCAAGCCAGAAAATTTAACTATAAGCCAGACACAATCCTAAGCGTCTTATTTTTAGCCTATACAAACTGCAAAAAATTACAAAGATGAATGTGTAAAGTTTGATTTGCACCATCAATTATGGAGTTTTGTGCTTAGCTGGTACAATGGCCACTGGATGATAAGCTTTAGTGATTCACAATTTAGTGAACTCCAAAAAAGTAAAGGTAACATTTTTTCAGAACCAACTGTCTGCCACTGGTCATCAAAACCAATAATAATTCTACAATGAATCATAGTGAGAATTGTTTTGTTTCTTTTATAGTTCCTTCTAGCCCAAACATCCTGCAGAACATTGGAGGTTGGCGGCGACCAGGGTTTGAACAGACCACATGACCAGGCAGACATCCAAACCAGTTACTGGAGATGTATAGCGGAGAGCCTGAAATAAGCTTTTGTTCTCTTTAGCATAATTATTGTGTGATTATCAAATAGTTTTGTAAATACTGAATGTTTTTTAAACTGTTTTAAATTATTGAGCTAAGATCAGTACAGCTTCCTATCAATACTTATTTAAAGCAATGTACAATGTGGTTCCAATGCTCCTTAAGATTTAAAGTTTATTACAACCTAGTCCAAAACTCCTGACAACAGTGGATGGCATCAGGTGGAGTCCAAAGGGCATACCACATGACCAGACAGCCATCCAATTTAATTGTAAATAAAATTTGGTGGCAATGGTAGAGAGTGTGATGATGACGGTTCTAAAACTAACATTACATCAATGTTCTACTGCACAGGATAGTTGTATGCAACCATAAAAGGTCATAATCATTGAAAAGATCACTAAAATACACATGGCTTAATATTGTTTCTACAAACATAATTCTCATAAAATGTATTGCTTATTTTTGTATCCCATTAAAGTGTTATTCATGTTAGAAGCCACATGTTAGCAAATATAAACATTAGTTCAAATAACTAATGTCAATGAAACTAGGTCATAAGTGGAAACAGTACCATGAAAGCCGTATAACCTATCCACACCCTGGTTTCTACCCAACAAGTGCCTCTCTGGGGAAAAATCCAGGAAACAATTCCAAAATAAAGAATTTGATTACAAGATAGTTATAATCTTGAAGTTTTAAAGTGAATCAGAAATCTAACAAGTTTTTTAAATAGCTTGATTTGTAAAGATAGTTTTAACAAAAAGGAAAAACCAAAAAAAAAAACCAACAAACAAACCCAACAACTCATAAATAAACAAAAAACTGGGTTGTTTTTAATTCTGAAGATAATAGACAAAACGTGGCTTTTTTTAAATAAATTTTAACTTCCTAAATAAAGAAAGATGTTTTATTTAAAAGGTGTGCTAATGAATTTATATAAAGGATTTGCAAGTTAAGGGTAGATACAGATCGATCAGTTAACAGTAGAATAGAGGGAAAAAAAAAGGGTTGTCTTTTGAGTCATCTAATTATCAATGCCCAGCTCCAAAAAAAGGTGGAGAGTATTTATCTTACATTCAGTATGTTTGCAGTTATGCATGCTATGAAAAAAAACAACACATTTTTTTTGTAAAACGATTTCAAGTTTCATTTTTATGGACAGACTGAATGTTTATGTAATGAATGAAAGACAATTCATATTCTACTGTAAGTACATATTTAAAATTTTTTTATTTTGTTTTTATACATTATGTTTTCAGCAATAAATGGATAAGATATGTGCAATCACTTTTCACTATATCTCTCTTTTGTGTTTTGATAACATGTAGAAGGTTCATTTTCTGCTTTAAAACTCATCTTTTCCTGTTTTTCTAATGTATATGTTTAAAAGTGCTTAAAATGTAATCTTTCCTTTCAGTATTTTTTTTAAAAGAAGTGCCATTTGTTTGCTTCAATTTTCTTCTTTTTTAAATTGTGGCTTTTCCGATGAGCTAACATTTAAAGTGTTTAAACTTTCAATTATAAAGCTTTGTGTAAATATTTATAAAAATTGTCAAAAATAATTTTATCCTATCTGGATACAAACTATTTCCTAAATGTTGCCTCAAGAACTAGAGCTAGGTGACTTGTCCACAGTGGGTTATTTTTCTTTCTCAATTTTATAATTCAAAATTAAAATCACCTTTGGTCCTATAAACATGAGTTTATTTTATACAAAAAGGGCATGCATTTCTATTTAATTTTATACATTTTCCAAGAACAATAAAAAAGTATTTAAGTTTAACCATAACATGGTAGTGTATGAATGGGCCAAGTAAATAGTTCCAGCGGAACCTGAACAATAACTCCAGAGGGAAAGAGTTGAAAAGCAAACATCTTTGAATAGCAATAAAGTTTGGGTTAACAAAGATTGTATGTTTAATATTAATAAGCATTCAAAGATCTTTTATATTTCTATGTACATAGATGTACATATATTTTTTTGTTTCTGAATTATTTTAAGAAAAAGAAAGAGTATGATGCTTTGAAAAATCTGTTTTCTTTTAGCATAAAAATCCAGTTTAATAAAAGTTAAAAAAAAAACATTTGTTTCATAGTTTAGATAGCATTTCATATTTAACAAATGGTTGAAATGAAAAATAAAAACAATTTAAAAACAACAACACATATCCAAGATGATAAAAATTATACAAACAGCTAACATAAAATTTCATACTAACTTGATTATTGTGAGAGCGGTGGTGATGTCTGTGTCGTCTGTTATCTGAAGTGTCAAAACTAGTTGTTGAGGAGCTACCGAAATTATTTTGGTCCCGCTGTCGATTGGTGCTGGCATGAGAACTGCTGTCGCTTTCTTCTGCTTGCGTTATTGGAGGGTCTTGATTTTTATCCTTGCATACACAAGCCCCCATAATATTGAGTTGTTAAAAGGTACTGACACTGAGTCCAGTATCTAATGAAAAAAAAAGAACAAAAAGGAGTAACAAGTTTTATTTAGATAGCATTTATTAAGTCTATAACACAAGCAGAATAGCTCAGAGATTTATCTAAATATAAAGAGGTGCATGTTTCTTACTGAAAGAGGAATGCTGAAATTGCACACATAGAATATATTTATATATATATAGTAAAAAAATAGGTACTCAGTGATGGATTGCCTAACTTTTAAAACTACTAATAAATTAATATTAAATGCTAAAATGCAAGATAAGTAATAATTTTTTCCCCACATTACAATTATTGCATGAGATATATATATATATATATATATATATATATGCAAAATCTAGTTACATTCATTACGCCGTAATATAATAATAAAACTACATGACAGTGCACATATATATACCAGTGATGCCTCTTTAGAAAGGTGGGTTCTGGGTAGTATTGTTAGCTCCCATAGTGAAGTCCAGGAGGGTATTAAGACATAATTATAACAATATTTTGTGTTTTTTTCTTTACATATATTTGATGTCCCAATTCTTGTAATGAATATTCATTATAACTAGTCCATTTTTTAAAAATATTTTTTGGAAATAGTGTTTTTTAGATAACTTTAAAGTGCTTTCAACACCAGAACATTTATTTTTTTCAGGTAATAGTATTGAAGAAGCAGCAGGTTCCCATTCCAGCCAGCAAGGAGTAAAGTGTTTTCCTGCATTATAAACTTCAGAAATGCATTCTCCTGGCATCTAGGATGCATTTTTTCTAATATAATAAAAGAGCCCATGAAAAAAACAGTTGACGTGAAAGGGGATGTGACAGGCTAATATGAATATATTAAGTCCAATAAAGAAGATGGTAGTACTGGCCAATACAATCACATGAGGGACATTCAAGGTATCAAATCAAATGGTAACATAAGCAAGAAGACAAGAATTGTGTTAATGGAAACATTTTGACATTTTTTTCTGAAAACTTGCAAGTCAATATTTCGCAGTTGTCTCTCATAAAAATGATATTTAAAAGATCCTACTTAGAAGATGAAACAATGCTACTTAATATATATATATTTTAAATTTTTGTATGGGTAAAACGAAAAAACAATTATTTTTTGTGACCTTTGAAAAACAATATGACTCTTCGCCACCTCAAATGTCAGGATATCTGCGAACTTTTTTTTTCTTTTAGTACATGTGACTATTGAGTTATTACTAAGGTTTGAGATTACTAAATTTACATAACATCAGTTCCATAGAAGGGGGCAAAATTCCAACAATCAGTACATAAAACAAAATTTATAGAAACATGGATAGAAAATAGTAAAGCAGATCAAAGATTAAAAAAAATAAATCTTTAACATACCTGGAAAATCAGATGCTCCTTTTGTATTTAACCATAATATCAAATATCCATTTGTAATCACTAGAATCAGAAATGGTATTCAAATAGACACTAATAAGTGAAGTTTCAAGAAATTTGATAAAATCTCTTTAACAAAGGCCACAGTGTATTCAGGCAGCCAGTCATCAATGTCTTTCACGAGACATACAAAATCTCCCTCTCTATATATATATGTTACTATATAATAGAAAATCAGGTGAAAATTGTTCAGCTTCAACACATTAAGATTGACCAGCCACAAAATGGAGTTCATACTTGTACATTTTCATTGTTAACACTGTTACTGTTTATAGACAAAAGATCTAATATTTGTGAGGAGTGCACACATAAATTATTGACACAACAAATGCATACAATCATACATTACAGTGTGTCAAATGGTTCACTGGTTAGTGATTAGATCAAGATCTACTTAGATTCTAAATTTACACCATAAGCCCCAAAGGCACACCTGCACAACATTCGAGGTTTAAATCAAAAACATATTTAATAATGAATCACAACCAAAGTAATCTATAACAGAGATTCTAAATCTAGTTAAGATATATTATTATTAATTAAAATAAATGTTTTTAAGATAATCTTTATTTTCCAGACAAATAATCTAATATATATATATATTTTAGATGTCACTAGATCTGGAAATACATTTATAAAAAGTGCACTTGTAAAGTGATAGTCTTAGTAAATTTACTTTAAAGATGTGATTGGCTACATGTGTATAAAATACATCTTTAGTTTTTAGTCTTCTGTCCTGAAGTGTCTCTAAATACATGATTTTACTAATTATAATGCTGTTTAACTCAAGTCAAATGTGAATATTCATTTGTTATAGATCTCATGGCTCTATTTTGTGTCAGTTCTAGTTTTAGGTAGGTCTAGAGATCTAGATATAATCAATTATTCTTAGCATTCTAGATCAGTGGTCACAAACTACAGCTCTGGAGCTGCATGCGGCTCTTTAAAAAAATGTTTAGTTTTTAACTATTTATTAACTTGTATTGTAAGAGATGAGTACATTTTTGAAACACATGCCAACATTAAAGAAGCCTATTTTCGAAAGCAGCAATAGCACAGATAGTTACTCACAAACTTGTGTATCATTATGACCGTCAAATTTCTGTGAGTGTAATATTTTTCAAAGTGCACTAATGAATGTAGTTTTTCATATATTTATTTTTACATCATTTTTTAAGTTGGTTGTGTAACAAGGGAGGGATGGCACATGGGAGGTACAGGTGATTGATATTATTACCACTAAAGGCTCTAACTATGAACTTTTGGATTTGGTGCTCAAGCTCCTAACCTTTGCCAATTTAATCACCTCACAATAAAGAAGTGTGGATTTTAAATTTTTTCATGCCAATTTTGAGATATTGAAGAAATATATATTTAGGTCAAATTAAGTTTACAATAAAACTGGTCTACTTTGGAAAATCTGTAGAGCGAAGATTTTAAAATTATTTAACACCTGGAATGGTAAAAGTCAAAGTTCATCCAAAGAGCCATCTATTTTTTTAAAACTTATGCTTTGCTTTAGCTTAATTAATCTTATATTAAATAAAGGAACCATAGCAGTTTTTTTTTTTTTTTTTTTTTTTTTTTTTGCGGAATTTAGACTTGCGAGAACAAAACATCGCCAATACGAATGGCGGAACGTGAGCTTTTTTGATGATTTTGCAGGACAGTTCCACATAATGCGGGATGGTAGGCATGTCTGATATAAGCTACTTATTGATATTGAATGTAAAGCTTCCTAAAAAAGGGCAACTTGACAGATTGCAACAACTAGAGGAGCATTACCCTTCTCTCTGTCCTGAACGAAGTTTTCAACATTGTTCTGTTGAAACGGCTTCAACAGTCTGTAGAGGAAGGCTCAGAGAAGAGAAAGCAGGCTTCCCAAGAGGCAGATCATGTGCAGAGCAGACCTTCGTTCTATGAAATATCATAAAACAAAGTCTCTAATACTAACAATGGCTAATGATCAGTTTTGTAGACTTTAAGAAAACATTTTTCACAGTAGTTAGACAATATGGCATCCCAGAAAAATTAATCCAGATTCTACAACACCTATACAGTCAATCTAGCTGCTGCATTAAAACAGAAGAAGGAACAACCGAGTTCTTTAGCATCAAGACAGGTGTAAGACAGGGGTGCATCTTGTCAGTATTACATTATAGAAGTTGTAGTTAAAAACACTGATACTTTCATTGTGAACAAGTCAACGTCAGCAGAACAGTGACAGTCAGTGAGTTGTGCTGAGTGTTGAGTGAGATTGATAATACATCATAATACAATACTGAGATTGAAGATTCACATTGATCATTGACTGATAGAGATATATATGTACATTAGATCTAGACTCTTTATATAGTATATAGTCTAGAAGTAAAGTCAAGTGATAGAGAACAGATTCAATAGTTTAAAATAGTTACTAGATCTATTACTGTTAAACACTTTCAGTGAACACTATTTCACAATGATTCAAATGTCAATAAATAATTGTCAATCTGTTAGAATTTGTATGATTGTAACAAGTTAAGAACAAATTCAAATAAATAGAGATCTAGAATCTAGATTATTCTAGATTAAATCTAAATTCTAGATCGAGAGTCTGGCTAGGATCTAGATAGTACTAATTGGGTAACTAATAATAGATCTATCATCTAGTAGATAAAGATAAGACTGATAAGACTATTCTAGATTCTAGATTAAAATAGAACTAAAAAAATTAACAATAATAACAAACTAAAAATTTTTAAGTCACTAAAATCACTTGTCAGACAAAGTCTAAGACACTATTACTAGATGATGTACTGGTCTATCTAGACTCTAGTTCTCTACTACTCTAGTATCTAATGATAATCTATAGATCTCTATCACTAAAACTAAAACTGGGTGTAAGTGTAAGACTTGTCACTAGTGACTAGTCTAAAACTATATAGAATAACTAACTCAACTCAATAAGAATACTTATGAATACTAATAATACTAGATCTATTATTAGTATTATATTAATCACGATAGATCGATTTAGAAATTTCAATACCACGAAGCAAGGGATTTATTGATAAGCACAATGTCACCAGATACTTTTACAAGCATGCTTTTTACACATTTAACTTAGATCTAGATCTAGAGTCTAGTATTCCAAATCTAGATCTAGCCCTGTAATCGGCCTATAACAAACATGAAGGCTGCCATCTTGAATTTTTCGTCCTCACAATCATTGTAAAATTAAAAACTAAATTACATAAATTAGATTAAATAAAATAGTATCAAAGTTCATCAAATTATTGATATATTAAATTATAAATGTATTATATCAAACTTAATTTATTTTACATATATTAAACATAGCAACGGAAAAGCTGAGAGTAGGTCTATAGCAACCATTATTAGCATCAAAATGGAGGACGATACAAAAAGTATAACAGTTGTGACCGATACTGATGTTTTTCATCTGAAAGGAAGACCTTGCGAACTTTCTGCTTTTTCACATATTCCAGCAAATCGTCACAATGTTCCTAAGGAGAGAAACTACTTTAATTCTTATTCTAAAGTAAGTAGATCTAGATGTAACCGTATATAATTAATATATCACACAGTCAGTGACAGTCTGCTTGAGTCAGAGGTCAGAGACTATCTTATCATTTTATCCCCTATTTAAGTATCTTATCAAATACAGATCACGTTACTTCAATATAAAAAAAAAGAAGATGATTACGTCCTATACTATATATATGACTACACAAAGTATTACTATTAGTATATTGAGTATACATTACAGAGGTTAATCTGGATGTTGGATAGTCTCTGTTATTGAAATAGATGCATTTTTTTAATTCTACTAATCCATCAAACTGTTTTTTCATTATATATATATATATATGATGTATCAATCTCAGATAGACAACATGCTACACTACTTTCAAGAAGTAAATCAAGACCTACCTGTTTAAAACTTTTTTAGATTAGTTTGTCATTTTAGCTCTTATGTTTGAGTTTGTAATGTTATCACAGCGCATTGAGCATACATTTTGTTTGTTAACAGCGCTTTAGAAATAAAATTATTATATATAATAAAATTTGAATATATATATGCTTTCTTGATTGTTTAATAGAAAAGACCTACAGGCCTATTAAAACAATTAGGGTATATTGTTTGTGAAATTTGTTTCTAAATATCAGAGCTTGTGAAATTTTACTTCGCCTGAAGTGCAAGAGAGAGGAAGATAGAAAAGATAAAATATAAAGGAATATTTACTAACATGAAAGCCTGGGCATTATTTATGGTTGGAATGATGTTGCCCACACAGCAGTTCCCTCTTCTCCACACAGCTGATGTGTCCAAAGGAACAGAAATATCTGATACATTTTGGGATCAGCAGCAATGCAGGTTCTTCCAGGTTGTAGAGCTGTGTGCCACATTCTGAATAAGGGTCACCAACTCCTAATTTTTCCTCAGGAGAGCAACTGGCACCTAATGAACTATCAATTAGTTTAGAAAGAAAGAATAAAGTTTGATTTAACCATTAGCCAAACCACTAGCACATGTTTTGTTTTGTGTGACTTTCAAAACTTAACATTAGTTTAATCATAATTATTTTACTTAAAACTATCCCCATATTGGTCTCCAAAAAAAAAAATTAAATAAAACAGCAAAAAAAATGTTTTTTTCCCCCCAATTTAAGTGTATTCATGGTTAAAGTATTACTAATTACCCCCCCCCCCTTTTCCCCCCGAAATCACTTTCCCACAAAGATAATACAGATAAATCTTATGTGCTTTCTTGCTTACAAAACTATCAATAATTTTATTGAAATCAATCAACGTTTTTCTTCCAGCTTTGTTTTTGTGGCAAATCGCCAAATTAGTGAGTCGTAAATTTGTAATATGTTACTTTAGTCATATTTTTTAAAATGTATTTCTAACTATCTTGATGGTTTCCCCTCTTGCGCTCTAGCAAGTTTCAAACAAGCGTTTTGGCTAGAGGCAGTGAATTCTTTCTAAAGTGACTAAAACTAAAAAGAATCATAATGAAATGAAAAAATAAACTACAACAATTATTTAGAGAATCTTAAGGTATATTTATAAAATCTAGATCTAGATAAATGTGTACTGAACAATGAAGTAAAAAAATGTATGCTCATAACAGTGTAATTCAAATAAAACCAGTGCATTGAACAATGAAGTAACAACATGTCACATGAGCCTCAGAAGAAAGTGCATTCCTTCAGAGATTTAAACAAATTTAGGTGATTTGATTCAAGCTGGTCTATAGCTTACATTTAATTTAAGAAAGAATGTAGGAGATTAACAAAGTATCAAAATAAATACATTTTTAGTTTACATTTGAAATACTGGTACAATAGTTTTTGTTTGTTCCTGTATATTCAATGTGTAGTTTTTACTGAAAAGTGTAAGGGAATAGGAGCTTATTGCATACTCCTGGGGGAATGTTTGATGCCCCTCACCACTTGATACCCAGTGTGGCCCCACACCACCTGCACATTACTAGCTATGCCTCTAAACTTTTACAATAAATATGATATAGATATAGACATTGGATTGCTAAATTTTAAATAACCTAGTGGCTGTATAGACAGATATAGATCAGTAGGGATAATTGTAAAATTTTCAAACTACATGAATTTCTAAATGCTTTGGAAAAAATAAGTCCAACTCAGCCTGCTCATTGGATTATACGATAGGCAAAACTACTCTTACTGGGTAATTCGTCTGTTAGCCTAGTAGGGTAATTCATCTGTAAGCCTAGTAGGGAATAATTCATCTGTTCATATGTAAATGTAAGAGAGGCCACTTTTATTCCAAGCCCTTTTTGCTTTTCCAATTTAAACATTGATACATTTGAATCTGGTTAATCAAACCACTGGTTTAATATAGGACCATCTTATTATTCAGACCAAAACAAATCCTTTTATGCAGTCGAATGCAGTTAATTGGATCAGCAGACCATCAGATTAGCTGGATTCTTTTGTGCAAACAAAAGTTTAGGACTATTTTGCCACCTAGTCATAAAAACAGATGGATTCTACAAATAACTATTTTATAATTACCATCAATTTCTAATATAAGTACTGGGTAGGTCTTATCTTTGTAAATCTATGATGAGGATCATAAACTCTGTGATATTCTTGTCCCTGAAAAGTGTATTAAAAAAATAAGATAACAAAAAATCCTTTGGATTAAAGTCACAATCTTCTAAATCAAGTTCACCACTAAGTATATATATATATATATATATATATATATATATATATATATATATATATATATATATATATATATATATATATATATATATATATATATACATATATACATGATTCTTTAAATTGTATTTTTAAAAGTATTTTTAAGAATGTACTTCTATGATAGTAATTAGAATAAACAAAAAAAAAAGAATTTATATTTTTTTATTTCGGGTACTTATAGAATTGCTTGTCTGGTTCACGATATGATAGGCAGTTTTCCATACCTGATGGCTACTGCAATAAGATTCATAGAGATGACAGGGAGCATGCCAAGCTAAGAGGACTGCATGTTAATGATGAGGTATCATATTTAGATCTAAATTTTAGCTTTTGCATTAAATTTATGATTATAATTAGGAGTACAGTTTTTATAAAAATGTATATGATAATAAATATTATTAATATTAAAAAGGATGTTTTATTGTTATTTGCTACAATTTAAAGTACAGACTGTTAGATGTATGAACATATATATCATTGAAAAAAAAAGAAAGGAGTGAGGCAGAAGTTATCTTTTCTTATATTTCAAATACGGTGGAACCAAAATAATAATAACTCTCACTAACAGAAGTTCTGCTTAAAATTGTGTCTTTATTTTCTCCTTATTTATAAAAAGTGGATGTTTTAAAGTCATTTACGTCTGGTTGAAATAAAGATTTCGGTTCCTTGCATGCCTTTTTCACATAATAGGTCAGTAGTCGCCTGTTATGTTCACCAATTCTTTAACATGCTACAAGTGATACATTTTTAACATTCCATTGTGTGTGTGTGTGTGTGTGTGGCATAGAGTATGTTACAACATATATTGGTATCAAATGGCCTAGTAAATAAGACTGACAGACTGATGCCTCTCCACACCCACCCATCCACAACACACCAGACACTTTGCTCCTAAGGTTTGTACAACATACTTTGTGCCTATCCCCTCTCCTTCATTATGACTAAACATATGCATTGTGTTGTATAGCAATCTCTGAATTGACTAAATCAGGCCACTAATAATATTTCTTTCTTCACGTCAATACAGTGCTTACCCAATTTTTTTTTACTGTATTGCTTAACAGTCTAAACTGAACTGCATAATAAAATCTAAATCCTTTGAGAAGAAAATACAAATCTCAAACATGAGTCATGAAATTGCCTCATGTTTTTTAAAGACTTCATTAACAAGGGAAGTAACTTTGTATGATATACATATTGTTCATTTATTTCCCTTGCTGAAGTTCTTTTCCATTTACAATTGTTTTGTTGCTGTTTTACATGTTTCTTTAAAATTGAAGATCATTCAATCCTAGCCCAAACCTCATACAGGACATTGGAAGATGATGGCGGGCATGGTTCGAACCTGAGACCATGAAGATGCAATCCAGAGTGCATACTACATGAGCAAGCAGCCATCCAATAAAGAAGATTCCACTTTAATTTTATTTCCCCCTGTGCATTTTCTTGTTTACACTCTTATGCTGGTTTTGTACACTTTTAATTAGCTAAACCCACCAGTCAGCACTCTTTTTGCATTCAACAAAAGAAAACATTCTTCTTTTTTTTTAAGCTTCAAACATGTAAGTTATTTGTGATTATCAATTCATTTTTGAAGCATCTGATAATTTTATTTAAGTACGGGTAGTCATAAAACTCATAGGAACTGGGATTTTCATGCAGTTCAAAAGCATCTCCAGCATACACTTATGAGTACTATACTGCAACAGGCATTTCTTTAGGAGCATTGAGAAGGAAAGGGTCTATATGAGCCTGATTCTAAACCTTCTCTTGAATGTTTTTGCTAGGATGTAGTAATCTTTACTTCTGAAAGGAAGATCTGAAATTTAAAGTCAATGTAAGGAAAAAAATGACAAGATTGTTTTTAAAAATGTAATCATTGAAAATTAATTATTATGCTTTATTTTTATAAATTCTATTACTGTAGGAGCTTCAGAAAGATGTTCCAACACTTTCATCAACTATTTATGGTCAGAAACTTAGTCTGCATGTTGATCATCCTGATAGGAAACATGTACGCATTGGTCATGTTAAATCAGAGTTCTACAGACGCAATGGTCTTCCTGAAGGAGTGCTAAAAGCATGATACTTTCAATACCTAAAACCTTCACTAGCAGGAAGAAAGCATGGTTAAATACAATTTACCGAGTAACACAGCCTTTTAGAAAAATACATTTTAAACCTTCTTTTGTATTGCTTACTTAGCCTCAACCATTTTATCCAAGGAAATTTTTTTGAAAGATGCTCTGCAGATGTTCTGCTTTTCATGAACATTGTTAAAGCATTGCTTTTCTAGGATCTGGCATAAGCGCTTGCTATAATTCATTTTAAAACTCTTATGTTATGTAATTTGTTTCAAAGGTAGATTTGTTATCAAAGTTCACTGTACAGAATAATTTTATAGGAGCTTTAGCTGTATAGATTTATGAGAGCCTTCCATTTTTGTTAGCATCATTTGTTGTATTCATGTTAAATGGTTTTATTGTAAATGATATTGTTACCAATCAGCAATGTAAACATTACATGCTAGTGGTGTAGTGATGTCAATATATTTATGCATAGTAGATTACAAGTAAAAAATGTAAGCTTGAGAAATGTTTTCCTTGCAGTAGAACAGTGATACTGTGTACATAGGCTGGCAGTTTTTAGTTTCTTTCTATCTGGTTATTATTTCTCCATTGAATACTGCATTCTGTTGTTCTAAATTCTTCAGTAGGTATACAATCTGTAAAAAGTTTATGGATGGCTCTATGGTTGTGTAGTATGCACGCTGAACTGTCGTTTGGTTGTCTCAACAATCCCTGGTTCTTACCCTGCCTGCTGCTATCTCCCATCATCCTGCAGAAGGTTTGTGCTAAGATGTAGATTATCTTCGATTCAAACATGTTAAACATATTACCAACAAAACAATAATTCTTGGTTATTCCCCTTGTGTATATTTCAAGATAATGTAATTTGAGAAACACTGATTCTAGAATGATGCCAGTTTGTCATATCACTGTTCTACTGTATAAATAACAGCTCAATAAAACAAACATTTTGGAATATATATTATGCCAGTATGTTGACTGTAAAAGTGTGAAAAATTATCACCAACACTGGATCTTAACGATCATTTTTTGTATTTAATTAGTATAAAAATACTAAAGTAATCTCAGAATTGATGAACTATTTTCTTTCACTTAAATAAGAGCAAGCATCTTGTGTTAATTTGCATTGATTATTCAATAAAAAATCCAGTATTGCAGGTTAAATAAAATTTGAAATCTCTTAGGCTGTCGTTCCTTTTATTGAATACATGTTGAGCCACTCTTTCACTAAGTAGTAACTGTAACCATTATAATGTCTCTTAAAAATACATACTAAACATTTGTACATCATTATCCTTTTCCTACTAGAGACCTGTCACAAAAAACAAATACTGCAGTCTATAGCTAGAATAAAGGCTTAATGAACAGATTATCTTCTTAACACATTGCTTTCACTTGATTTTTTTTCCTGGCCTTCCTTTTGCTTTGCATTTTACATATCTTGGACTGCATAGTCTCATGTATGACATTTTATTCTTTACTAGGATTAAAATTGACAAATTATGACAATCAACACCTGTTCCGATAGTGATTTCTTCTGTTTGTTTTATATGTTTCGGATGTTCCTTCAGAGTTGAAGATAATTACTTCCTAGTCCAAACCTCCCGCAGGACGACGGGGGATGGGAGCGGGCAGGGTTTGAACCCGGGACCATCGATGAATCTGAACGACAGTCCAGCGTGCAAACCGCAAGACCAGGCAGCCATGTTTCTTTGTTATTCCTTAGCTTTTACAATTCCATTATAAATGATTATTTGCTGCCACATTTTGGTCTGATTTTAATTTGTGAGTGTTGGATTAAAGTAGAGGTTTAAAGGCTGCAGTTATATTCTTTTTTTTTTCAATCTTGACTCAGCTTGTTCTTTGTAAAAAGTTCTTGACTTTTTTTGTACCAGTACTGGTTATTTTGTTGTGCTCTAATCAAGATATTTACATCAAAACATCTTTTCCAGGGCTACCACAAGCATTGTTTTTTGTTCATGTTGTGTCAGACTGTGATCTAGGGATGCAGTTTTCCAATGCAACTTTACTCAGTCTTGATTTTGGGTCTTTTATTTTCTTCTTTAATTACACGACAAACAGAATTTGTGTCTCTCATACAAAACTGAATTAAATTATCCACAGGGTAATGCTACCCTAAAAATATGATCTACCGGTATATATAATTTGTTAATGGTCAAACCTTTTCTGCCAAATCTGTATATATTATATATATATACACATAAGGCTAGCATTAGACCGATGATGGAGGAGTACAGTATTTCATGTGACTACACAGTCCTAGCTGCGATCTACATATTTTGCCCCATCCAGCACAGACACAACCGTGGTCTGCCGGAGGAAGGAAGCTGGTCTTTATAGTATTTTCAGCTCACCAAAATGCAGTGCCACTGGCTTACGATTGTCCCTCAGCTAATGGGTTAAAATTATCTTTACAGACAAGTGTACAGTCTGCTTAGGATAACACTTTAAGAAGCATCACATTATTCAAATCTGGCATTTAGAAAAGATTTCTCTTTTGCTTGTCAACAGAATTAATTTATTCCCCCCCAAGACATTTGATGACTAATAAGCCAGTCTATCATTGGCTTCTGGTGTGGTTATTCATTTAAATAGTTTTCCTTTAAGAACAGGCATCAAGTGCAGATCACATGAAAAGCATCTGTTTCTGTGGCTAACAAACAACAGAATAATTATGTGGACAGAATAACAACCAGTTACCTTTACTTTCCATAATTGATGCCCAGTTCCAGTATTCATTAGCTCTAACTCAACTAAAGGAAAAAACAACAACATTTAAGCCTTTCAAAAAAATGTGAACATTACTACTTCACCACACTCCATTGACAATAAAAAATATCACTAGAGGAATGGATGACTGAGAAATACTTGGCTGTCATTATTATAAATTTAACAGCATTATTTTGTTTGTTTTAGATGTTCCAGCAGAATTGAAGATAACATCCTAGCCCAAACCACTAGCTGGATGGTGTTGGTTTGAACTCAAGACCATCAAGAAGACAGTCCAAAGCACAAATAATACATGCTTGTTGAAAACTATAAAATAAAAATGATAGTTAACCATTTATGCACAGGTGTTTGAAACAAATATTGATGTAGAGGAAGACCAAAAAGAACATGGCAACGCAGTATACTAGATGAAGCTGAGAGGACAGAAAAGAGCTAGGAAGCCATTAAAAAAACTAGCAAGAGACTATGGAGAGTGGCATGTTTGTACTGGGACCTATGTTCCATGAGGAACTCAAGGAAAGATGATGCTGATTTGAAACAAATATTGGCAGCCTGAAAAAAAAATATGTAAAAACTCATTTGAAAGATAAAATACAAAATAAAATAAAATTTTGCACTTCAACAAATCAAACATACCTCCACAGTGTTACAAGCAGTGTCTGGTTATAATAATGAATGGGGAAATAGTAGCCAGTGGCATTATTGCATTAGCATGACAATCTTATTAAACACAACACATGTAGCATTCAACATACTACTGACCAAATCTAATAAAGACACATTCTTGAATACAAACATTTAATTATTATACTTACAACTATTTCAACAGAAAACAAAAAGGTAAGTAATTATTGATCAACTTTTATTAACAGTTTACAAACTTTTAGACAAAAATATAATTAAAACTTCTTTTTATTCATTCTGTTGGCTCACAGAAATGCAGTTTAAAAAAAAGATTAACAAAACATTCATTTTAAACTGCTATAATTTTGGCTGCGACTAGACTGAAAGGCTGATGACAATATTTCCCATCTAATGAAATAATTATGGCTGTTACAATAAAAAAAAATTAGTGAAAATCTACATGTATGTTAGCTATATTTTATACATTAAAATGCCAGACTGAAAATGTAACAAAGTAAATATTTGAATGTACGGTACCGGTGTATCTAGATATATATTCTTAAGTGTCATTTCATTTGAAAACCACTATCAGCTGACACACTAGTAATACTTTTTTGTTTTACTGCTACAGAACTGTCTATGTAAACAACTTCATCTAGCCTTTAATAATTAGGAGATGATGCAGATTTTATGCACTACCACCTACTTCATTAGAAGGTCAATTGCGGCAATAGAGCTCCATGTTTTGGTAGAACTCTTGTAAAAGTTAAATTTATGTTTGAATATATAGAAATTGAAATTTATCACACATCAAGACACATTCATACAGGACACTCAAAAAAGTGATATTAACTTCTGATAGCTATATGCTTTAGTTTTCTTTTTGACAAATATAAAGAATTGTTAAGCCACAGTTGGAAGTACATTAATGATGTTAAAAAAAAAAAAAAGGGTAACATAACTGTGATGAGAAAAAAAAAAGAGCAGAATGTAAAATTATTTGATTTTATACAAGAAGTAAAAAAAAATTACTTTTTGAAATAGTATTAAAAATCATTTTTGAGATATTTCAGTAGATAGTTTTTTTTAAGCTATTCTGCAATGTTATAACTATGTGTGAACATTATTCTAAATATTTAATTTAATTTATTCTAGGAGTTCTGAAATTTATATCTCTTACAAAAAGAAAACAAACAACAACTATCACAGTAGACCTCCTGGGGATTAATGCACAACTTACACTAAATATGTCAACTACCCTTTTTATTCTTTAAAAAATTATTCTTGTTAAAATAATACAAAGTGTATTTTATATAATTTTTCAAAAAAAAAAAAAATCTTTATTGAGATGGGTTTAATAAAGGACAGCTGATCTTTTTATAACGGGATATTCACATGTGTTTCTAAATGAACACAAAAACACGTTACTTACAATAGAATAAGAAAATATCTGAACTTAAAAACATCTGTCAAATCAAGAACATATTTACGACTTAGGACATGTATATCATCAGTTTAACTGTCTTAAACCACTCTTTTCAATCTTTAGCACAAAATAAATGATTCAATCCACAAACTTGTGCAGAATAATGACCTCTTAAAAAAAATAATACAAGACTTTTACAGTATGTATTTTAAAAAAGTATTGACCAAAAAAAACAGTTCTGCTAATTCGCTATATCATAAAATAAACTTTTACAAAAGGTAATATCTGTGCTAAGAGTAATCAAAAGGCTACAAATCAACAAAATACCATACTATACTGGTACTTAAATAGAATATCAGCAAAAAAAAAAAAAAAAAAAAAAAAAGTTTTAAAAATTTGGCAGCTTTTTTAATTATTATTATTTATTTAAAAGATACACTTCAGTACAAGCAAGCAATAAATAGGTGAAAGACAGGTTTGAGACTTACACTTCTGAGCCATTAACCTAGGAAAAAAAATGTAAGGACATAATGGGTGCCTTACCTCTTCAAATCATATTGGACCTTACCGAATTTATCATTATTAAATTATTCATATTACAGTATGTTAGTTTTTGCACTTAAAATCATTAAAATCTTGAACAGTCAAGTGTCAAGTCTCAAACTAACTATTATGAATCATTATTTTTAACGACAACTGTAAACAGCTAAGCAGCTGAAAATGAAATTTATGGTACATGAGCACAGTAAAATGATGATTACAAATTTCGGAATGAGTCTGAAGTTACAAAAGAACTATGTACAGTTATGTCATTGTGATTACTAATGTAAGGCAGTCAGTTTGTTTCTTTCAATTGTTTTGGTGACACTCTATCAGCATCATCATCATCATCTACAGATAATCTTCTTTTGAGACTCGCTTTTATATCCCTATCCTCTTGATCTTCTGATAATCTTCTTTTAGGACTCAGTTCAGTTACACTATTTTCTTCAGGATCTTCAGACAATTTTCTTTTATGACTCAATTTTGAATTATCATCATCTGGCAATTTACTTTCCTGACCTGAAGATGTATCATCATTCTTTTCTTGTGAATCCTTTCCATTATTTTGAGCTTCATTAGTTCCCTTAGAGTCAGTGTTTTTTGTAATATTACTGTCATCGGTTGTTTCAGACACACTATCATTTATAACAATACTTTTATCAACATTCTCATCACATATTACTTTGGGCTTTGCCTTTTCAGCAGAATCCTTTACAATAGTGTCTTTGTCAGATAATAGCTTGCCTCTTTTGCCCAGTTCTACTTTCTCAACAACGACATCATCATCGTTACTATCATCTTCAATTCTTACTACTTCAGATTCAACCTTTGGCTGACTTTCAAGAGGTTTCCTAACTTTGCAAGCAGGTCCCATTCTGGGACGTTTAATTGGAGAAACATTGGGTTTTGATATTTGCTTGACATCATCCTCAGAATCTGAAATCTCAACAAGTATTTCTTTGCTATCTTCAGCTGAATATGGCCTTTTGGTCCACCTTTCAATAACGTCTTTCGACAATTTATGAACTTTAATAGAAAACTTCTTTAAATGTTTGTCCCGCAGATGTTTGACATAGTAAGCAGGATGAAAGCCAGTTTCAGAGCACATACAGCAATCTCTGGTTCCACTAGGCGAAGAAAGACATGTGTGCTTTAGAAGTGATGCTTTATCAATAACCACCATGCCACACTTCATGCAGGTATGATGCATACGCATACAATGTCTTGTGAGATCCACGTTGCGGCCAAAATTCAGGTTACACAGAACACAGACACTGCCCTTGACTAAAGTGTTGCTTCCGGGTGTCTTTTTTGGAGTTGCTGATGGTTTTGACTGTGCCACTTGAGTAGTAGTGCCATTCACTTTAACTGCACCTGTTAACGGGTCTATAATACCATGTGCCCTTATAATATGACGTTCACATTCTTGACGTGTGCTAAAGTGCCCCCCACAGAACATACACATAAGTGCATTTATGTAATGTTGTAGTTCTCTGTTGTGAACAACTCGCATGTGAAGCAGTAAATTTGTAACATGCTCAAAACAAGATATACATTTACCAACTACTCCCCGAGCTTGACTTTCCCCTTTGTGTGTTTCAATATGCTTGCGCAAGCCTTGAGCAGTCCAGAATCTGACGTAACAAGTAGCACAGTATAATGGCGCCTGATTGCGCTCAAACAAATTAAATGGTAAATCGATACGATGAGCATAAAAAAAATGTATGCGCAGTGCTTTTCTGTCTTTGACATAACCACTGCAAATTTCACAAACCTCAAAACCACCTGGTGCAATTCCTTGACTTACTCCTTGAGCCTGTCTATTATTTAATATGTTGGCTACAGTTGGTCGTGGTGTTTTGACATTAGCAGCACTATAACGAACAGGTGGTTGTTGCACAGGTAGTTTGGTTAAGGGTGGTCTAGCAGCATTTTGAAAGTTGAGCTGTGGTCCATTTACTGCCTGCATTCTTGGTTGCTGCTGCTGTTGCTTCTTAGCTGCAAGAGCTGCTGCATTTTTCTGGGCGGCTAAGGCTTGTACCTGAGCTTGCTGCCTCCTGGCTTCTGCTAATGCAGCCTGTTGTTGAGCATGTTTTTGCTGTAGTAGTTTTAAGTTTTTTGGAATCACAGGTTTATAAAAGATGTTCTCTAAACACAAATTTATTTCTGCCCCCGAAAGGCAGCCTGGATGAAGGTTAAACAAGGGCCGGAACTGTTTAATACATCGTTGTTTATGTAATATGAGCTTTTGTTCCTGGTTGTTTTCATATGGGCACAAGTCACACTCATAAAAAGCTCTCTTTTCAGGTAGTTTAGGCTGTACATTATGCTCAGCTTCAATGTGAAACTTAAATGTCATTGCTTGCCGTGTGGAAAATGAGCAATGTGCACAACGAAGATTTTTGCCATCTTCATGGGGATACTGTTTGTGCAAGTACATGACATTTTCAGATTCTGTTTGATAGTTACAACCTTTACAGTGTTTCTTAAGCTTTAGCTTCAGGTGGCCTATTGTAGCATAAAGATCTTTTTCAATTTCTTTGAGCTTATTTAAATCCTCTTTTTCCTTATCTGTCAGTTTTTCATCTTCACCTTTTTTTGATTGTATTTTAACAAGTTCATGGTAGACAGACTCTTTGATCAAATCAGAGCCAATATCAAATAAAAATTTTGCCAAAGGCCCAAGTTCAGAAGATGAATTGGGTTTAAAATATTTTGGGCGGGTATTAATTCTATTCTGAATTTCCCACCTAATTAGTTCAATTTGATCCAAGCTAGACTTTGGTTTAGGTGGAGCAACAGTTGGTGTCAGCAAAGATATGCCAGGTGCTGGAATGCCACTATTAAAAGCATAGTTGCCCTGTACATTAGCTGTTAAAAAAGCTGGATTTAAACCTTGGACAGGTGGAGCTGATGCACTACTTACACCATGAGTAACTACGGAGCTTTGCAGACTGGGTGATGTTAAAAGGCTGCTGTGTGTAGCAGTGAAACCCTGTGTTATGATGTTGTGTGAAGTAACAGAGCTAGTGAGTGCAGCAGGAACAAATACCACATTTTGAGTTAAAAGGGTATTGCTGGTGCTAACTTTAACAACTTTGGATTCACCAATAATCTCAATGTCATCAGTTCCATTGTCACTCTTTTCGGATTGTTTGGACTTTTTATTCTCACTGCTGCTTTTTTCACCTGCCTGTTTCTCCTTATTTTCCTTCTCACCAGTACCGCTTTTCTCATTGGCAACTTGTTTACCATCCAAATCAATTTCTTCATCTTTAGAGTCTTTATTATGACTGTCTTTCTTTTTATCACTTTTTTCCACTGATATATTATTTTCTAAACCTGGAGTTTCTACCTTACTATTTATGGATAAATCCTTTGCATCTTCGTCATCTTTAATTGTCTTTTTATTTTCTTTACTTGCACTTCTTGTCATTTTTCTTTTGTACTCTGATCTTAGATTTTTTTCAACAGAAACTTTACCATTTAAGTTTTTGTCCTCATTGGACTTATCAACAGTTTTGCAGTTTTCTTCATCTGCTTCAATGTTTTGCACAGTATGAGCAGTATCGTTTTCTGAAAGACTATTGTTAACCAAGCCATTTTCACTGATATCTGAGAAGCTGTCTATATCATTGGAGGAAGAGTCTAATTTATCTTTTACAGCAGCACCATTGCTTAGTCTTTTCTTTTTAAGTAAATCTTTAGGACCCTCATTGCAATCTGATTCATCAGTGGATTTGGTCTTTTTGGATGCCATCTTAAAAAAAAAAAAAAAAGAAAAATTTATATAAAAGTAACACAAATTTAATTAAACACGAAAATAACAAGAAATAAAATGCATTTCATTGAATAATTCACAGTAAAAGATCAAAAGTTGTCTCATCTAATGGAAAGAAATAGTACACTTAACACTACAAATACCATATAATATATTATATACATATATTTATGCTTTGCTATTTGATGTGTAGCAATTATCTTATATCTAATATATATATAAAAAAGATAATTGCCACAGATCAAATAGAAACAAAAAAATATAACATAGGGTCAAATAGTCAAAAGCTTTACAAAAAGAAATAGTACATCAATTCATTAGTATGCTAAGAATTAAAACTAAAGATGCTTGTACATTTTTTAAATTGACACTTAAGGTTAAATATTCAATCGTGACCTTGTTTACAAGTTACACACCTTAATGCAATGATGTAAATGAGAGAGGATATAGTATATATCATGAATGCTGGTCAGTCAATGTCACCTATTTGGCCATTTCTATTTTACCCTCTTTTTCTCTTTTATTATCAGGTGAACAGCTAGCATGTCAAAAATGTGCTCAGTTTTTATTTATTTTTATAGAAAAGTAACAATGAAACAACGAAACATAAAGCTTACATTTGCTTTGTAAATAACAAAAATGTTTCATTAGTTATTAGTGATCGATGTAGAAATGAATATAAACCAATTTGAATTAGATCTAGACTATATTAATAATTATTATTAATGTATAGTTTTAAACATTCTAGATCTAAATTATTCTATATACAGTAAGTATGAGTAAGTGTAACAATTATTAAAAATCTAGATCTATAAATAGATACTCTATATAATTAATAATAGATCTAGTATTCTAGACTAGGTCTAGATCTAAATATTAGAGATTAGAATCAGATCTAGATCTATAGACTGTCTCTATCTAAATCTAGTCTAGATTACTCTAGATTCTAGATCTAGCTAGATTAAAGCTGATCTCTGTGGACTCTGTCTTTGGTCTCTAGTGACTATACTATAATACTAGTATTTAGTATACTCATGATGTCAATTGATGATGATAGTATAAGTCACTACTCACTATTCTATATAACTGACTCTAGAACTCATCATAACTCTACTCTAATATTAATAACTCTTAGTCTAGTGCCTCTAGGCCTAAATTTAAAGTAAATATAAGAATCTAGATCTATATTTGAAATAGACCAGAAGATCTAGACCTAATCTAGACTAGATTCCTCGAACTAGCCTACTAGTTTATAAATGAAGGGAGGAAATCATTTGGATTTCCCCCTTCCACAAAATTGTCACCGCGTAAACCGGTGTTTCCCCCCTGCATACGTTATTCTAATACTCAAAAACTACACACACGGATGCGTCCGCTTTCGCCGAAACCGTCACGGCTAATAATTGAATATCCATATCACTAAAAAAAATATCAAAGATAATGTTTAAAATGTATTTTTTTAATTATTTAAACATACCATTTATGACAAATAAATAATTTTCATCCGTAAATCAAACATACAGCATTAATAATGACGTAAAGCCCATGACAACTTTCCAGGTCTATTGCTGAAATATGGCGGACTAGTGTCACGTGATAGAGAAGGCGCCCAACATTGTAGCCGACAACGTCAGTGGATCTGCATAATTACTATTTAAACCAATGAAATCGAAGATAACGTTTGCGCATGCGCGATTTCCTCTTTATACCTCCGTATACCTCCTCCCTCTCATACTCCTCTTTCAAAGATAAGTCGGTATATGACTCTCATCAACTGGCGAATGTGGGGTAGGGTTCTTTTGTGAGCTATAGAGTCTAGACGTAGATCTATATAAACACTGAAAAAGGAATGGAATTTTTTTTTCATTAACCAACTTTTCAATACCTATAACGATTATGATCGATTGTCGTTTCGGAATCTAGACAAAGATCTAGAAATATATATCTACATCTCATGACAAAACAAAGACAAACAAAAATACAGATTCATTAGACAATTAGACCATACAAGAATGAAATTAAAAATAGCCAACTGACAACCATTTCTAGATGCTTTCGAAAGTGCTATTAGTTTATTTGTTGTAGAAAAAAAAGGTGGGGGCGGGGGAGATAGCTGTTACCATTCCTATGTTTCTTTAATTATATTTATATAAATATATACATGAATGATGGAAGACATAATCATGTGAGGGTAAAGAATAAGACAATTTAAGATTTTATTGATTTTAATTTGAGGAGAGGCATCAAATCTTACTTTTACACAGCTATTATTAATAATAGATGCAATAAAACGTGACCTCAAATCAGTGAACATCAATACTGACCATTGGGAAGACATAGCTCTAGACCGCACCAGATGGAGAGAGACAGTGACCAAGAAAGCTATGGACAGTGAAAGAACAAGGGCCTCAGCTCTGAAAGAAAAACGTAAAATGCAAAACAAATGGCCAGCTCCTCTACCACCGAAGCGAAAGCCACCTTAACCTGCGATATTTGTGGACGGGAGTGTCTCTCCAAAATAGGGCTCCATAGCCACGTGAAAAAGTGTGCGAGATGAACCGTAGTCGTTCTACGACTGAAGGAGGCCAACTATATTAATCACTTCAATGTAAATGTTCGTATATCCTAGCCTAGACCTTCTGCTACACGGTAAAGGATGCACAATAAACATGTGTACCTTGCGGGACCAAGTAGAACAAAGAACGCTTGGGCAGTAGCAGTAGGATTCGAACTTGGCACCATTGTGACGACAGTTCGAAACGCATTACACAGCACCAAGCAACCATTTATTGTAGGCCTACAGTTACAGAGACGATGAGGTATACAGATCTAGCGTAAACTGCATTTAATATAACATTGTCAGTAGCTAACAGGCACTATTTGGACATGGCTGTCTAGTTTGTAGGCATATCGAATCACGTGTTATTGACACATAAAAGAGAAATTAATTAGAAAACAAAACAAACAAACAAAAAAGTAAGCGAACTTCCCCATTCAGAGGTTGATTTGGGGGGGGGGGGGGGGGAGGCAGATGATGTAAATATAATCTGTTTCTATGACAGATAGGGGCGCGGCTGAGTGGTTAGGCGCTTGGATTCCAAATTTGGGTTCGGTGAAGACTTGCATTTTGAATTCTGGATTTTTAGGGCGCTCCTAACTCCACCCAACTCTACTGGGTACCCAACTATTGTTGGGGAAAGTAAAGGCGGTTTGTAGTAGTGCTGGCCACATGACACCCTGCTCGTTAACCGTTGGCCAAAAAAAAAAAAAAACAAAAAACAACAGATGAGCTTGCCATCGTCAGCCCTATGGATCGCTAAGTCTGAAAAGAAGAACTTTCAATGACACATGGTTTACGAGCGTGTCTTGTGGCCATGGCAAAATCGCAATCTTCCTGGGAATTCGAACTCGTTACCCCTCTTGTTCCGAAGTCAAGCTTCTACCATTCTATGACATTGTAATATTTACTATACAGAAAATAATGATAGTAATAAATGACCTGAATCTCTAGGTTTGGTTACTGAATTTTCACAAGCACATCACAAAATAAGACGACATACAGAGGACAAATATCAGAGACGATTCTCAGTGGAAGTGATGACATTCACACAGTAACTCTCTTGAAAGTCTCCTACTTTCTAGTTAGACAATGGATGCACCAAGATACATTTCTGGTGCTGTTTTTTTTTTTCTAAAATCGGGCAGAATCTTTGGTGACTATTTGAAGTATAGTTCTAAATAACTAGAAGAAAGGTACCCCCCCCCCCCCAAAAAAAAAAAAAAAGGGACATGGAAAGAGATGTTGGAAATTACTATAGTAATTAGTAAAGCGATAGACAAGTAAGAGTAGCTAGGTAGCGAAAGAAAACTAGATAAGATGTTCTAGATCTAAATCTATGTTTGTGTTGTAAACCCTATTATATGTTACACTGTAGAGACGTTGAAGGTCTATCACGTAACACAGTGTCCACCTTGCTGCATGCTATTTGGACATGAAAATTAAGCAGAAAACAAATTGGGGAGAGAGTTTCTAATTGAAGGTTGAAGTAATTAAATTAAATGTTGATGTCGATGTTAAAAGACATAGTGACCCACAGAACAACGACGTGGTACAGTCTTCTATTATATCTAGATCTACACTGAATAGCCGACTGCAGAGAGTCCTCCAGATGATCACTCTAGTTTTACAGAAAACTCTCTGCAGCGTTGGTCTTCTTCTCTCATCCTCCTCTTTTAGCTCCTCTCTCGCCACTCTCTTCCTCCCCTCTTTATTCCTCCTCAGTCACTCCACCCTCGCTCTACTCCCCTCTCTCACTCTCTCCCTCACACTCTCCTAGCGTGTAGGAACACGTCTCTCTTCGGACACGGTGTGTTGTGTGTGTGTGTGCGTGTGCTGGGGTTGCCGGATGTGGTGGGGGAGAAGTCGGCTCGAACATCAGAGGTGTACATCTACTCCCATGCCTCTTCTGCAAGTGTACAGCTTGACAGCGTAGTATTATTTTTTAAATTAGACGACAGGCAGACGACAATTATCAGGGACGATTCTCAGTCGAAGTGAAGACAATCTTGTCATTAGTATGTTTTACTTATGGTAAATAAAAATAAATAACAAAAGGGTGCCCAATTTACAAACAAAATTACTGGCGATACGCCAACGGAAAGCCTAAAAAGAGGCCTTAAAATATTTGTGTAAAAGAAGAAATTTGAAAAAGGGGGAGGGGAGGTTACAAATGTAGGTGGTTGTCCGGGTTTATGGTGGCAGTCTGGGTTTATGGTGGCTGTCCGAATTGATCACCATGAAGTGAGAATGGTGTATACTAAATGTAAAGTCCACGAACCACTGAGGCCCTACTACTAGTCAGAAGGGGGGATTAATATTGAAGGCTAGCATATATAAATAAACTAGACATAACATCACCAAACGTCTTTCATTATGGATTGATCTCCCCCCCCCCCCCATCATATTTCTTTCCTCCTCCCTTTTATGAGTGTTGGTGATCGTCTACGTGTGCGTGTGTGTAATATACAAAGAGAGGGAGGGAGAGAGAGAGAGAGAAAGAAAGAGAGGGAAGTCGTCTCCAGAGCTCTTTTTGGAGAGTCGTGTTTGTGTGTTCATGTGCTTGTGTTATGTGCATGTGTGTGTGTGTGTGGAAGAGAGAGAGAGAGAGAGAGAGAGAGAGAGCTCGCTCGTTATTCTCCCTGTGTGCCCATGTATGTAGGAGCAAGAGAGTGAGAGGGGAGAGATTTTCTCTTTAGACTTTTGTATGTTGGTGTGTGTGTGTGTGTGTGTGAGTGAGATAAAAGAGAGATATATATCTTTTTTTTTGGGTGGGTGAATCAATGTTTGTGAGAGTGTGTGAGATAGTTTTTTCTATTTCTTTCAATGTGTGTGTGTGTGTTTGCACTTGAGAGAGAGAGAGAAAAAGAGGATAAAAAGGCATGTGGCTCTGGTTTCTTATGTATTCCTTAAAAGAGAGAAAGAGAGAGAGAGAGAGAGAATTAAAAAAACATGGCCACACATTGAGGGAACATTAAACCGTATTACACAATGAACACTTTATAAATATCAACACTTGTGAATGACGATCTGACCCAATGATTTTTACTTATCAACCCATCCACATTCTTCGCCTTTGATTTGTCTCACTAGTATTGTCTACTCGTGTACACATTCAGTCTGTAAACAATCGATCTATGATCCTCGATAGGTCTGGCCAGCGAGGAGATGGAGAAGCTAAAACAATGCAACCAGCCGCCATTTTCTTGTTGGGCCGGAGAATTCCCATACCGAATATCTCTGAAATAACCGGCACAATATTTACACTTCGCAAGGATTTGAACCCTTTCCACTTTTCCACATCACCACACATATTAGATTTTACCTTTACCCTTAGTCTGTTGGACCGTAGGCGCACCATGCAAGATTCGTTGACCGTCTTTCTCCATTCCTGTCTTTTGCCTTAGTTAGAATCTCTTTCAATGGCAGATAACCAAACAAAATAATAATTATAAAAAAAGGAGCTTATCTAAAGGGAAGAACCTCAAAATCACTGCTGCATATATCAATACTGCAACGTTTAACTCCTTTTTCTATATAAAACAAAATTAATGAATTACCACCATTTAATTAACTAATCGGTCTTTTTTTTTAAAAATTGATTCATGTATTGTCATGGACTTTGTGCAAAGTTTTAACTTGATTTAATAATGTGAAATGGGAGAAAAAAACATGCTGACATTCTTTTCAGACGGACAGACAAAATGAGTCGAATGAGCTTTGTAAAAAAAAAAAAAAGAAAAAGATATTTCTGTAAAAGCAGCAAATAACTATTTCATATTCTCTGCTGGCCAAAGGGTCAAATCCAAGAATCATTTGTGTCTCGTGAGACACATTATTTTCTTTCCATTTCTATTATTGTGCTGTCTGTACAGTATATTGGTAAGTGTCTGTCAGTAGATGTTCTAGAATCTAGACTTTACAATTCGACCTTCACAGCAAGAGTAATTTATAGGCTCATAAAACGAGCTCTTGTTGGTAAAAATATCTTTTTTTTTTATTTTAAGCACCTGAGTGTCTATTTTTTACAAAGCTTATATCAACTCACTCCGTCTGTCTGTCTGGTACACATTTTGTTGACCTTCTTAAAAAAAACTTTGCATAATTATTCATTGAACCTGACAAGACATGAATCAATACCCCCCCCCCCCAACCAATTAGTTAATTATTTTGTTGGTGATCAGTTATTTTGTTTGATAACGAAATAAAGGGAATAAATGGTACTTAATGGAAGATGTGGATGCATATATGGATTTATTCCCTTTATTACGGTTTGACACGTTCTCCAACTTCCCATTCTCGGATCAAATTGAAATTTTGTATAATTATTCATAGTCGATGGCAATACACGAATCAATCCAAAAATATACAAATTAATTAATAACTTTTTACTAATTAATAAAAGACACCGATCACAAAAACAAATAGACACAAGGACTCTTTTGTTCCTTTGGCAATTAAATCGTTGAACAAATTGTAACTCACTGTTGTAAATTTCACGTGTAATGTTGAAGAAAAGTTGCGATATGAACGAACATTTAGTGTGCTATCGAACAAATTGTTTGCTCTAATTATGTATTGTTTTTTTTTGCAATGCACAATGGACCTCATTTACCAATCGTAAACAAACAACATTTAGCCAAGTGATAATATTGATAAAGCAATGAAAAAAAAACGTATCACGTGACAGCCTTTATGGATTACGTAATTTGTATAGAAGAGATAGAGAACCACGTGGCTAAATGTTGTTTGTTAAATATTGGTGAATGAGGTCCGTTGTAAAACAAGCTTCCTCTCGGATAATAAAGATTATTATTATTAAGGAATTCAATCTGAAGAGAATGAGCCAATAATTACAATAATATGCTTAAGAACTTAAGCCACAAATATCTAGTAGATCTAAATCTAATGTTTTCTAAAAGCCAAAAAATCTCCATCCAAGCTGTATTATGTACCTTGAGAGGCTTTTAGCTATCCCCAGTTCTGACAAGTCTTGTGTAAAGGACAGTTATACACTAGCTACACGCGAAAACAGAAACACACACTTTCAGGAGACACAAATAAACATCGCACCCCAACACATACATGTATACATACATTAACTACTTCCGCAGACACAAATACATATGCACTTTAACCCATTCTCTTCCACAACATGCATACACGGAGAGGCTAAACATACAGAGGCAACTTTTTTTTGTGTTCAGCTCTTGCACTCTCCGTTCTAAATGCATCCTACATTGTTCACAGATCTCTATCATGCACCGAACCCTGTCACTAAGACCATTCAAGGGGAGTAGTAATTTTTTTTTTTTTTAAAGGTACTGCAATAGTTAGGGCTACCAGACGTTGGGTCGTGTCTTCCGTCCGGCAATCAAATTTAGTCTTTCATAGTGTTTGGTTTTAAAACTAAATTCTTATCTTTTTATGAATTACAGGTGTTCCTTCTAAATAAGATGATTACGTCTAACGCGGCGTATCTATATATTAATCTAGTCGTGCATGTTAATTAGAGATTTAAATTCTGTTACGTCTTTGGTTTTCCTGGCTGATTCCATGCTCTAATGGCGCTGGGGAAGAAGGTGCACTTGTATAAATTTGTCCTAGCACATGTAATAAGAAATATGCGTTTATCTTTGTGTCTTTCTTAGTATTTTATTAGGTTGGGATTTTCGTATTTGTATGTTATAGTTTAGTGTTTTATGTATTATTGCTTCTTTACTTTTTAGTCTTCTGTCCGAAGGTGTCTATAGGTTTAGTGAATTTACTAATGGCGTACTTTAGTCCAATGTAAATATTCATTTGTTATAAGTCATTAAGAGCAGATAAATGACAAGTTTTCCTTGAAAATCTCCTTCAACGAACAAATATTTGTATGCTTATCATTTACGGGCAAAATGCTGACGTCAAAAGGGATATTTTGTCAATCAACACGCCGAAAAAACAATTCATTGATTCATAGAAAAACAATCACCAAATACAATCCATAGAAAATGTGATGGAGTTGCAGACTATCCCGTGGTATTGGGGTCAAGGTGGTTAGAGAAGAGCAAACAGGAAGTTGTTTATATTCTAGTAACTTCCAGTTTCTACACAGAAGAGTAAATTAATGAAAGGGAAGTAACTGATTTCCGAAATCAGGATCTCCTGCAAAGAACTAAATTTTGGGTATTCTAATTAAACACCTGAAAATACCTTGACATATTCACCACTCAATTCCATTGTGACATACACACACACACGCACATATATCTTCGCACAAATAAACTGCTTCTAAAAAGACTATTCGATTAGAAAAAATATATTTACGATTGTTCCTCCTCTCTTTCAGACCTTGCGATCTATAGGGTTAAGATCATCTATTTCTATGACCGACGGTTAACTAGGGTGTCATTTGACCAATACTACGACCATCAGCTTTACTTTCCCCAACTTATATCAGCTAACCGTTAGAGTAGGGTGGACTCATTAAAGTCCCGAAAAAAAATCCCTTCACCGAGATAAGACCACGACAAAATAGCGCCGACAGAATAGCGTGAACAAAATAGCGCCGACAGAATAGCGTGAACAAAATAGCGCCAACAAAATAGCGCAGAAAAAAATATATTTCAGTCATTTTGAAAGAAATACTTTAGTAGATATCGTAAAATATGAATAGAGCCAATTTTTTTAAAATTTATTTTAATGTTATTATTTTTCAGTCATTTTGCAGGAAACACTTAAAATATCTTAAAACATAAATATGCAAACAGTAAGCAAAAATTATAAGCTAAAATGAATAATTTTAAAATATATCATTTATTTACATTCCAAAAGTGTACTTTGAAAACAGGCAAAGATACACACATACACACAAACTTTCGCAAAGTTAATTTGTAGGAAATGTCACGTAGAAATTCCATCACTGCTTGAACGGAGTCACCACATTTCAAAATCCTATTTTGTTTTTAGAAAGTTATGCATTTTAAACATTGATGAAAAAGGAGAACAATAAAGTACTCTCGTTCTCTGTATATATGGCATACTTTCAGATCTATTAATATTGGAAAAGATAGAGACATCAACAAAAATGTTGCCCAGGACATTAAATTACTACTGATCCGGTAGTTTTATACACATCCTATATAAGTACGCGCTATTTTGTCTGCGCTATTTTGTCGGGTCACCTAGAACCAGGGACCCCTCGGTTCTGAAGCCAAGCGCATTTACCATTCAGCAATCGCGCCCCCAATATATATATAAAAGCCAATTATCTCCTGACATGTTTAATCAAAGACATAGTCAGCCTACATTTTAACGATTACTATGTCTATTTTTTTTTTGTCTTCCTTTGTAAGTGTTTGTCCTCTTTTCTGCCCTCCTTGGGGCGTGCTGGTGCCAGGTAACCCTAACATGAGTAGATCTAGCAGTTCTAACCTAGGGGGCTTACTTCCCTCACTGTTAGCTGTTTGGGTAGTTTCTGGATCTGAGAGAGAGAGAGAGAGAGAGAGAGAGAGAGATGGAGAGAGAGAGAGAGAGAGAAACAAAATATATGGAGGAAGATGAAATAAGGTGAAATTTTCAAAGAAATTGCTTCTTTTCAAACTGAATTATGCGCATAATTTCACGTACCCTATGTGTATGCATGACCATGCTAATGATAAATGCAAATCCGAAAAGGTAAGGCAATTTAAAAACAGTTTTGAATGATTGAATTGTCGAACCAATCACGTTATTTAAGATAGAGAAATGTCTTTTTCAAAAGAAACGTTATGAGTTGATTGTGTTGAATACCCGATCTTTATAATAAGGTCCTATCCAATTTAATTATTTAAATTTGTGAAACATTGATAACAATGTCATTTTTAAGTAATCAAATATGGATTTAAAACTACAATGTAATTACAACAAATACTACAAACAAACTTCTAGGCCTATTTTCTTGTATTCTTATAGAGCACACTGCCAAAATAAATGTAGTTAAGGGGACGGGGGGGGGTATTCAATTAAGGTCTTCAGAAAATGAATTCCATCCTTTTAGGGCATGAAACTGATGGTATGCAGTGTCTTTACCGTACATTGCTTGCCTTACGATTGAAGAATGTAAAAAAATAAACTCACCAAAATGTGCTATACCGAGAATTCAAAGCAGAAAAGTGTGTGTGTGGGTATACAAATACAAACTTAGGGAGTGTCATTAAAATAAAAAAAAAGGACCGAAAATTGTGAAATCTGGGGTCCGTCAGAAAGTCAACATAGAGTATAGTCAATATTTTGATATTGAATTGAGTAGCCGAAGTCAGAATGTACGTAGAGCTTTTTTTTTTTTTAGTGGACGGAAGGGAGGGTGATAAGTGTAAGTGATGCTTCCATAATGGATACCGTTAGGTCTTAATTATCCTCTCTTTTGAAAGAAAATTAGTAATTTATAAGATAAAATTATAAGAAATGTGTATATCCCTTGTATCTAAATAACGTGTCTATAATTCATGCATTTATCATATCATTGATTACAATAATATGTACAGAATGTACCAAGTGAGTCTTAATGCTTCAAAAGCAAAAAATGTGATGAAGTCGAAGTTCTGTCCACGGCAACATCATTAAATGGTGTAGGCCTATTTAAAAAAATATAACTCCGCCAAGGACGGTCCCAAGCCCGGCTAAAAAAGGAGATTTGGGCGTAAATCTAGCTACCCTACTCTGTTGAAAAACAACCAGCTACAGAAACCAGGAAATAGACGAATCAAATTTGGTGGCCCCTAATAAAATAGAAAAATAAAATTACACACTATAAAAATAAGATAACGCAATTCCTATTTGTGTGTGTGTGTGTTAAAACAGTCAATACTGATAAGTAACGAAATTTAATTCATAAAGCACCTCTTCGCTTTCTCCGCGTTTTGTTGACGTTTTGAAGCATCGAAATAACGTTTTGACATATTCACAAATAGAAATAAACAAGGTTCTTCTAACATAGGGAGTCTAACAAGTAGATTAAAACATTTACAAACAAACCATGAGTTCAAGTAGAGACTTAGACTTCAGAGTTGATCCAAGTTTCGCATTTTTTATAATTTTTTTTTTCCTGTGCGAGGCCTCCACCAACTGAAGGCCTTAGGCGGCTGCCTAGTTTGCATATGCCTAAGGCCGGCCCTGCAGAAATACCAAACTGCAAATCAACTGTTGTCGCGGACCATCTGGAAGGTGTATGATGCCGGTTGGTGAAAGCCAGAGTCATCTGGAAGTTGACAGGCCAGACTATCGTCTTAACCAGGACCATCATCAACATCGGTACACGGAGTGTCCGGTCTTAACCAGGATCATCACCACCATCGTTACATGAAACGTCCGGAACATTTAAGAGATTTGGAGGACAGTTCAACTGGCAGCAGAGATAAACAAAAATCAACCTCAACATCTTAGAAATCAGCGAGTCAAGACCGACTGGTCCAGGGCAGAAGCCACTGACTTCCAGGAGAGCAACTGTTATTCTTATGAGCAGAAGGCTACATACACACAGGGAGTGGTTCTGAGGCCAAGCAGGCACAGTGGGCGCTTATTGAATGAGAGGCGTATGGACCACGGATCATTACAGAAAAAAAAGGATATTTTCCAGTGCTACGCCCCAACGAACGACACTGAAGGGGTCGTGAAAGACAACTTCTACAACAGATTGATTCCTATCCTACAAGACAAACCAAAGAAGGACATTGTCATTATTATGATTATAATGGGCGACTTCAAGGGCAAGGTCGAAATAACAAAAGAGGATATGAAGAGAACATGGACACCAGGGACTAGATGAGATGAATAACAATGAGTTCGCCAACATGTGCGCCACAAGCAATTATTGGAGGAACTGTCATCCCACACAAACGGATACAGAAGGTTAGCCTACTTGACAGGAAGCCAAATTGACCATGTATGGATCAAACGAGCATCTAAGGGAAAAGGCAAGGCGTGGCAAGGCACACATTTAGGGACAGAATATGTTGAATATATTGAATTATATCTTTTTTTCTGCTATAAAACTATAATTTACATGTTTTGTCTGCTTATTAAATTTTGTGTTTCATTTCTTAATAAAAAGAAAATTATGGCGTGTCATTGCTACGTAATGAACAAATGTGGTTCAACCAAGTTTTAATGTCTACTGACCTTGGAAACTATGAAACTAAGATGGGACAGCATCCAACTTAAGACTTTCCCTCTCTTCTGCACATTAAACTGGTTGTACTTAAAATACAAAACATGTATCCCCTAAATCAGCTCTGCTGTTCAAAGTTCACCAAAGTCAAACATTCTGTTCTCAATCCATTGTTGACCTCTGCATTGGATTAATGAAAATATGTTCAGATTTACTAAACTGGATTTTATTACAGTTGAACAGGATTCTATAAATTACATATATGCTGTCCCACTCAGATGTACTAAAACTTTTATTTAATGCTGTGAATTAATCTGATAAGTGATTAAATATATTAATCAAGTATTGGGATGGTGCTACCAAAATAATGCTATATGAAATTTAATGAAAATTAGTTTAAGTATATTACCTTGATATATTTGTTTATCAAATAGATTTTTGTTATTTCTATACTGTATATTTAACACTAAAGCCCAAACCCCACTTTATTTTGAAATTCTTATATTTTTTTTTTACTTTTCTTTTTCAATCTTTGTGTATGAGCAAGTTACAGTAGCTATGACAGTTGGGTATGTTGGAGCATATTTTACTAATATTAATTCTATCTATTAAAATTTTAAACAAAAAAATTTATGATCTAAAGTAGGATGGAAAATATTTTAATTCTGTTTGCTTAAATTTCTTTGTTTAAATTCCAAAATCAGATAATCTTGTCCCATATAAGTGATTCTCAAAGTTTCACAATTGGCTTCAAATTAATTTTCAGTGTCATTGCAAATAATTATTAAGGACTATTCTCTTTCATATAGGATGATTGGGATTCTTGAGAAAGTCACATTTGAAGTTCAGACGCATAAGTCAAATACTGTTGATAATTAGAGAAGGCTTTTTAATTATTTGTTTCAATATCACAAACGACAAAAAAATATTGGAAAGTTAATTATAAAAAAGAAAGAATAGCAAAAAAAAGATAATAAAGAATTATTTTTTAAATAAAAAATTCTTTTCAGCAGGGTTTTTAATAAATAGATAGCTTTTAGGTTAAAAAAATTAGATTATAAGTCATCAGTTACCAATTGATTTATGGCCTTTTGTAAATAATGTTTGTTCATGTCATAGTTCAGATAACGAGTATAAAAAATTGGCTGCTAAAGCATTTTTTGATAGCTGTGCAATTATAGAAAGTAATTATTAATAAAGAAACATCATATTGATTGAGATATGTTTACTACTTAAATAGCTTTTAGGACATGACCTCCACCTGTCCCAGAATGATATTATTATAAACATAATGCCTAAAATAATAAAAAAAGATAATTATCTTCACTAATGAAATCAAGGTCTATTTTATCAAAACAAAATAAGTTCATTTAAAAAAGCTTATTTGGTTGTTTCATTTAGAACAGCATAGCATTTAATTGGAAATGTAGATTGTTTTCAAACATTACAAAAGAGAACAAACAATAACTTATATGATTGTTATGACTAAAAGTAGTTTTAAAATCATATTGAAGATTGAAGCTTAGGGCAATGGTAGAGTTAGCCTTTATGAAAGATGGCCTGTTTTCCTTTTGACATTTCAAAATGAAAATACACACAAGAGCTCATTTAATTTTTCCTTGCATTCTTATACTTATGACATGGCATCTGACATAAAAAGTCCAAGGAGATGACTTTAAAAAGTGAGAACACAGTGCTCAAACTCTAAACTCAAAGAGATGAAGCTTGTCAGTTAAGTCCTCTTTAAGGGGTATCTAGAACTAGCATTCATCTAAGAGAGAAAACTCCAAAATATTAAAAAAATAAAAAGCTGTCTAGCAGAAAGAAATGTATGTAACTATTGAAGATAGTTACTTTTATGCACCATTTACTCTAAGAGTGTGTCTCATGAGTAATTATCTTTATAGATTACATATATACAAACAAATAATAATAGCTTTTTTGAAGTAACGTCTGTATTATATAAGATAAGATAAGATGTAGGGGGCACAGTGGTTGTGTGATAAAACACTTGGCTTCCAAACCGAGGGGTCTGTAGTTTGAATCTTGGTGAAGACTGGGATTTTGATTTTGGTATTTTATCCCTTACTAACTACAGGCCTTAGAAACAGATGACTTTTACATCATCTACCCTATAGATTGCAGTGAAAGGGTTAATTTAACTTTTATGTATTATTAGATGTCTATATTTATAATTTATATAGAGATATGCAACTAAGGTCTTTACTTTTTTTTTAAACATTAGATCTAGATTTACTAATCTATAGGCAGTATACAACCAGAATAAGCCACTATTATGACTAAAAGAGAAAAAGAGATCTGTATAGATCTATACTAATTTTTCTAGATCTATATTGTTTGATTGTTAAATGTTTAAGTTGTATCGGAAGTTCTTTCAAATTTGAAGATAATGACATCCTAGCCCAAACGTTCCACAGGATGATGGGAAATAGAAGCTTACAGAGTTCAAACTTAAGACTATCGAGACCACCATATGACAGTCCTGAGCGAATACCACATGACCAGGTAACCATACCATCCATATGTTACGGCTTTATAGGTATAATATTTATATAGTTAAATAATCTAGTATAGTATAGTATTTCCCAAACTTTTACCTTAACAGAACACTTTGCACATTCTGAGTATTTAGTGGAACATTTTGCTTATTATTTTAGAGAGATTAATTTATGAGATTGCCTACTAGTTAATTATTCCAGTAGTTCATGGAGCACCTATTCAGGTCTGGTGTTCCACGGAACACAGTTTGTGAAACATTGATGTGGTATTCTAGATCAAAATCTTAGATTGTTTTAGGTATACTATACTTTCATTTTTTCCCCAGCAATGAGTGACCCACTGTGCAGTTACATACTTAGACCGCTACAGTAATTACACGTGAAAAAAATTCTTGGTTCTTATTTTAGTTCTGTTTATATTAATTGATATAGGCCTACTTTAATATTATATTTAAATATTTAAACAAATTTATTATTTAGTCTATAGATCTTTAGGATTACTGATGACAATGACTGACTCATTGTGGACTTAAGCGACTAAAATTAGAATCTAGATCTACTTATCTAGTTAATGACTTAAGGCTTCTTAATTTTATATTGATTAAATTACTAATAGTAATAGATTACTAGAGACAGAGATCTAGATCTTGCGATGGTACGGGGGGGGGGGGGTAGATGAAATCATACAGCTTTGACAATGGGGTGCAGATATAGATCTATCATTTATTAAACATTTTATTATGAGCTAGACTAGACTCTATAAAAAGTATATTTATAATATTTAGACAAGACAGTATTATAAATTATCATAGATCTAGAAAGTTGAAGATGGTATTTAAAAGTAATAACTAAATAAGTCTTTTTAATAAGTCAATGATTATATATAATATAACAATATAACTAGCCTCTATAAAATAATAAGTCTACAGTCTACGACTAGACTCGACAACAACGGTTACGGTAGCCCGGGAAATCCGGGAATGTTCAAGTAATCACACTCACAGGATCAGAATGAGTTGAGAGAATCATAGAATGAGTACCTGACTAAGAACCGAATCGAACGGCAAAATAATATTGACTGGAATATGTATGGTAAGTATTTTCATTAAAAAATCTAGATCTATAAATATAGATATACTACTAGATCCACTGATCCTGATCCATTACCTAAGCTCAGTCAGAATTTGATCCTGTTGTAACTATGTAAACACACAGCTTACTTTGGTTATCTCCCATCTTCTAAGGTCTCTAGGTTAAAAGTTTTAAAGAAGCAAAGTCATTTAGACCTAGACGGCTAGATTTACCTAAATATATTACTACTAGACTTAGATAGATCTATATCTGGACACGAGATTACATTTTAAAACTCTATGCGTTTGTCTAGAATCTAGATTATTCTACATCTTTATCTAAGTAATAAGAGTGTACGTTAGTTGGTGGTGAGGCATAGATGAACATCATCATAATATTTGGTAATAGTTAAAATGATCGAAAATAGAAATTGATTTGCATTCTATTTTTAATTCTACAGATTTAATTATCGTAAAACCAATCTTCTTTCTTTGGGAATTGTGAAAAACTTGATGAACTGGACAACCCTGCCCATTTCAATATGTTTTTTTTTTACCACTCCATTTCGACACAATATTCGAGGAAATAACTGCAGTGCAGGTTTACCATTAGCAAACTATTTAAAAAAAAAAAGATTAAATCATTACTGTACTCCAGTAATGAAGTATATACTTTTAGATGAGCATGCAGACAATTTTTCAATATTTTAAGTCCATTTAGTGATCCTATTTTCTAAAAGATGGAAAGAAGGAGACTTGTCTATAAGTATAAGGATGCGATGGCTGCCTGGTCGTGTTGTTTGCACTCCGGACTGTCGTTTGAGGGTGACGATGGTCCAGGGGTGTGTGAACGAAATGTCAGGTGAATGAATTGTCGGATGAACGCATAGCTGTGAACGATTTGTCGGTGAACTAAAGAACGAAATTTCAGTGAACGATTTGTTGTGTCCCCGGTGAAGGATTCGAACCTATCTGCTTTTCGAACGTGTAAATCAACAAAAAGATAATAAAGGCTACAACAAACGATGTGGGGACGAAGAAATGTTTGAATGATGAGCCATCAAGACTATAGACACAAGAAAAACCTAAAAAAAATAATAATAATAAAAAAAAGACAATAGCCTACCTCTTTTAACCAACTTTTAGATCGATTACTTTTCACTTAATAACTAATGAATGTTAGATTTAAACCAAGAAAATACCTTTTTTTTTCTAAAACAAAAGAAACAATTAAGGGTAAATTATCAATTAGTTTGGATTAGTTATGTAATTACATTTGTATTATAATAGATCTACACTAGCAATAATTAAAAATGTTTTTAACCACTCGTTTTTGTTTAGAGCAATTTCATGCTTTTAGCTTTCTGAATGTGCTATTATGGTATCACTTATCTGGACCAGTTGGGAAAAAAGGGAGGGGGGGGGGAAAGAAGGAGGTACCCTATACAAAGGACCCCAGAACAGTGGACACCAGGTGGGAAGAGGCTTTAGATAGACAATGCCAGTGACAGATCTTTATGGAGACACCATGCCGCCCAATGCGCGGAAGGATCAAAGTCTAAGTAAGTCTATCACTCTCCAAGAAACAGTTGCACTCCTCTTACTCGAGACTCAAATTCTTTATAGGTCTACTATAGCCTTTTTAACTAGTAGGCGACATGAACTTTAATCTAATCTTATTAATGGTAAACCAGTAACACAGACTAAAAACGCAAAATACCTAGGTGTTATAGTAAATGAAAAACTGTCACGGAATCCCCATATTGATGAAACTATCAAAAAATCAAACAAAGCATTAGGGTTTATTAAAAGAAATTTCTATAAATCAAATAAGAACATAAAACTAAAATGTTATTTAACCTTGGTTAGGCCAATAATAGAATATGCATCCTCATTTTGGGACCCCTCAACTCAAGAAAACATTAAGAAACTGTAGCAGATACAAAATAGAGCAGTGAGATTCATAACGAAAGAATATTCACATTTGACTAGAGTAACACCTTTAGTAAAATCACTAAATTTAGAAAGCCTTCAGGATAGAAGACTTAGAAGTAAAGTAGCAATTATACATAAAACATTGAACCATAATCTTCAAATACAAAAACAAAATTTAATAAAATACTCAGAAAGACACAAAGATAAAGGCACATCCTTCGTTCCATATGCTAGGACAAATTATTCAATACTCCTTATTCCCTAGCTCTATTAGAGCATGGAATGGGTTGCCTGAGCTAGCCAGGAAAACCAGTGACTTGGCAGAATTTAGGCATGACTAAATGCATGACGCGTAGGACGTAATCGTCTTCTTTTTTAAAGTAACGTCTGTATTATATAAGATAAGATAAGATAAACCCGGTACTGTTATTTATAATCTACATGAATATTTATAATATTACAGACATTCCTTTAACAGAGAAGATACTTATGTCCTCTGCGAATCGAGGGGGGTTAACTCTTTATCTCGTTATTATTTCCACGTTCTGACAGAATTGTTCATTTTTCACATTTGTACATTCTACCTTGCTATGATTAAACTTCAATAACATTTTTGTTTGTAATCAGGAAACGTTACTTTTGGTATATAATTATAGGAGAATGCATGCTCTTTTTATATAACACAAATTAAAGTTTATAAAACGAAACATTAATTTAATTTAATAGGGCTATATCAACGATGGTATCGATAATAATCCGAGGAAGAGTTTATCTAGCCTTGCATGTTAATTAGAAACTTGAACTCTGCTATCCTGGTTGATTCAGGCAACCCGTTCCATGCATTAAGTCTAATGGCACCAGGAAAGGAGCACTTGTACTATTAACGATTAAGAAAAAAAATGTATGCAGATTAACCCCCTCCCCATTTTTAAAATAAAATTACATCTTATGTAGATGAATAGTCGGCCTAAGTATATTGTTTAAAATGGCAATATACGATATAAGAGAAATCCTCGAAACATCAAAATTCTTGTTTTTTTTTTAGCAACATTCTTGAGAACAAGCAATGGACAGCAACGATCCTTTATGATATTGTTGGTTTGACTGCCAACAGCTCAAGCAACTGGATCGAACCAGCGTCCTTCCCGTCCGTTGTTATGGCACCAGCCCAAAGTCGCCAGTTAGTTCACTACGTCTGCGTGTTGTCCACCAGTCTCGCCACTAGAAATAGAATATATGTCAGTGAAGACGTTGGCTACACCCTGATGTCATTTCTCACAGGAATACTTCAAGACAGGCAAACCACTTGAAGTTGGACCGAAGCTAGATGTTTTGTTTTGAACCCGCAGCAGAAATAGTTTTGTTTGTTATAATGATAATAGTTCAATAGAAAGTAGCTTTTGTCTACTTTTTAATGCCCTAATTTCATTCTTATGTTGAAATTACTTACGGTACTTTTAAACAATAATGGACACATGATGCCTAGGTTTGAAAGTAGTTCAAAAGTCATATAATAATTAGTATTATAGTCTAGAACGCTTACATTTAATACGCACTCATTGCACTGTCTAATGTCTTTTTCTCGGATTGTGCAAATACCCTCTCTCTGTCTCTCTCTCTGTCTAACTCTCTCTCTCTCTCTCTTTGTCTCTCTGTCTGTCTGTCTCTCTCTCTGCCTCTCTTTTCTCTCTCTGTCTAACTCTCTCTCTCTCTGCCTCTCTTCTCTCTCTCTCTGTCTCTCTACCCCTCTCTGTCTCTCTCTCTCTGCCTCTCTCTGTCTCTCCCTCTCTTCTCTCTCTTTGTCTAACTCTCTCTGCCTCTCTTTGTCTCTCTGTCTGTCTGTCTCTCTATCTACCCCCCTCTCTCTCTCTCTGCCTCTCTTTTTCTCTCTCTGTCTTTCTGCCCCCCCCTCTCTCTCTGCCTCTCTACCCCCCCTCTCTCTCTCTGCCTCTTCCTCTCTCTATCTGCCTTTCTCTCTTCCTCTCTCTCTCTATCTACCTCTCTCTGCCTCTTTCTCTCTCTCTCTCTCTCTCTATTAGGTTACAAGACCCACACCGGACCATAAGCTATGTTGAGTTGAGGATCTACATCTAAAGTTTTTATATGTACATATAATAAGTTTTTATGTAAAATTAAAACATGAGTATGCATTTGTAAGATTTCATGTAGCCTAGTTGCCAAAGAAAAAAAATATTTTGAGATTTTAGAATTGTATTTGCAACCACCTGGAAACACTTGAGCGTCGTGGCGCCGCGCTTTGAAAACTGGTGCGAAAATTGCTGGTAGGAGAAAAGTCACAGAGAAATAATAAAACAATAAACAAACGCATCAGTTAAATCCAGAGAAAGTGAGCTTTTGCCTTTTTTTTTACAAAGCAGTAAATCAACTCACTTTGTCTGTCAGGTAAAAAGTTTGAACATGTTGTTTTTTTCTCCCATTTCCCGTTCTCTGATCAAGTTAAAACGTTGCACAGTTATTCATTGTACCCGAAAAGATACAAATCAATCCAAACATTTTCTAATTAGTTAAATTATTTTTTTTGATCAATTATTTTGGTTCATATCGAAATAAGGAGAATAAATGCTACTTAATGAGAGATGTGGATGTATACATGAATTTAATCTCCTTATTACGTTTTAACACCTTTTGTATCCCACTTCCCAATCTCGGATCACGTTGATAACAAGACACGAATCAATCCAAAAGTTTATTAATTAGTTAATCAATAAGTACTAATTTATTAATTTTGTTTTACATAGCAGAAAAAGAGCTAAACACTGCCATTTTCAGATAAGTGACAGTAATTAGAGGTTCTTCCTCCCTTTTTTTTTGCTTGTATGCTATAATTGAACAAATTCTATTTTGTTTAATTAAAAAAAAAAAAAACAAAAACAAAAAATTGTTTATAGCGCTTCTATAATGCAATTGCATGCTCAGTGCGCTATGAAGACCTTTCTTTGTAGAAGATTTCTGTTTTTTGCGCTCAGCAAACACAATTCAGTTGGGATTCGATCTCGATCCCACTAGATAGGTAAGGTGGCCAAGCAGTTTATACCATACATCCAAAAAAACGTGTTCAGTAAGACCAATATAGGCCTGTATAGACCAATATAGGCCTGTATAGACCAATATAGGCCTGTATAGACCAATATAGGCCTGTATATAGTTAAATGTGTGATTTTGTTGAATGATAGAGGGATTTTAAAAGTTTTTTAAACGCATAAAATTGTGATACGGAATCTCAAGTCAATGGGCTAGCATTGGCCTGGCTACACAAACAACATAACGAATGAGCCGCTTTGTGTTATGTATTAGACCCTATTACCTGTAAGACGGTTTACTTTAATTTCCGAGTATTGGACTGACTGACTGACTCTTCTCGTTGGTGTCTGATTGGAAGGTAAGATCTTCCTAGTGGTAACGAGAAGAGTCTGGTTCGTTTACATCCGTCGTAAAACTCACGCTGTCCAAAGCTGATCTTTACAAAAATCTACTTTCTAGAGTCACGTTGGTAGACAGGCTCTTTATAGAGTTTATTGAATGACAGATAACTTCAAGCAACACTATGTAATGTACACTGTAAAAAATAAGGTTCTTGGCTTGACTTTGACAGTGAAAACAGATTTACTGATAGTCACCGTTAGATCGTCTAAGAGCTGAGCCGAAGACTCTTCGACCTCTAAGTTTGAAAAAAAAAACACCTTTTTGAGCGTCAAACAGTAAAAAAAAACAATAAAAAAACCTGTGTGAACCACCGTTCTGTCTGGAAGAGACCCAAGTCAATGCCTATGTAAAGCATTGCTATTTCCGATGCATCTGGCCCCCGAGCGCATGGGCTAGGCATGGCCGAAGGCCGAGTGCACCGGGAACCTACGCCATTTTCCTATGTTGTACCAAGCTAACCGTGGAGGACTCGCCATTAGTGTAAACGGTCCCTTGAGGAACGGCGCATGGATTATTGACAGGGTCGTGAGAGCTCTCTTTCAACTCCGTTCCGTGCAATGGGTAAACCCTCGCCTACCCGTGGACACCCCCACGGGAGTTTTGTTTTTCCATTCATTTAGCCTAGTTACCCCCTCAAGTAACCGTTTCCACACGGGCGCCACTTTGAGACAGAATAGCATACCCGTGCTGATAGTCACCTACTTGTGCGCTAGTCCGGCATATTCAATATTCAAGAGTTGTCCTGAGTTGCTTTATATAGGAAGCATCAGAGTTATTCAGGCTTTGAAGGACTGTTTAGGCGTCGGTACTTGGGTAGTTTACTAGTGCTAGTTCAAGTGCTCGCTTTGTGTTCTGTGGCTGTCCGAGATCCAATTGTAGAGTTAATATCTTAAGTCTTTTTTTTTTTTTTTTTACATAGCTTACCTGTCTGTCTGTCCATCTGTCTGTCTGGTGAAAGAAAGTAGGCCACGTTATTTTCCCCACAACTTATCTCGGATAAAGCTGAAAGTTTGCATAATTATTCCTTGTACCTGACAAAACAAGAATCAGGAAAACAAAATAATTTAATTAGTTAATTAACTATTGGTAACTAATTATTTTGTTTAGTTTTAAAAAAGGAATGAAATTGTGCTTGACTGATGTGGTGGTATAAGTAGAATTATCCCCATTTTTACTTTGTAGGTAGCCGCGTTAAAGTTTGAAGAAGCTAACAACAGATAACTATAAAACCTTTAACTTTCATAAGCGATTCGAATTCAGGTCTTTCAACTTTTAATAAAAAAAATGCATTTGAAAAGTCATAAAGGTAACCTTCACCCATCCATCCCAGTGGCGCTACAGCCCATGGAGGGCTCTGGCCTGCTTTAACACATCCTTCCATTCAGATCTCTCCTGGGCCTTTCGTCTCCACGCCCTAACCCCAAGCTGCTTCAGATCTGCTTCCACGTCATCTATTTATCGCATTCGGGGTCTGCCTTTGGGTCGCCTGCCTTTTGGTTTTTGCCTGTATACGATTTTCGCCCCTCTGTTGTCTGACATTCTTTCAAGGTGACCTGCCCAACGTAGTCTGTTCTTTTTTATTTCGTTCACTATTGGTGGGTCTTCATATAATTGATATAACTCATGGTTAGTGCGTGTCCTCCACCCTGTTTCATCCTGTATGGCACCATAGATTTTCCTAAGAATTTTTCTTTCCCAAGTGTTAAGTAAATTTTCAGATGTCTTTGTCAGTGTCCAGGTCTCACTTCCATACATTGCTGCTGGTCTTATTATAGTTTTGTATATTATTTTCTTGGTTTTACTTGAAATCATTTTGCTCTTAAGTAAATGGTGGGTGCTATAAAATGCCCTGTTGCCTGCTGCTATTCTTTCCTTTATTTCTGTTAGTAGGTCATTTTTGAAATTAATAGTACTTCCTAGATATTTGAAAGTTTGGACGTTTTCAAATTCGTGGTCTTTGATTTTGATATTTTGTCCCTCTGTTTGATTGTCTCTTGTCATTGTGATGTACTTGGTTTTACTGTCATTGACCTCAAGTCCTGCTGGTCGAGATGCTTCTTCTAGTAAATTCTAGTTGTATGAAGGCTCTAGCGATGTCAGAGGTTTCTTTACCCAATAAGGCAATGTCATCGGCATAAGCAAGGTATTGTAGAGGTTGGCTGTATATCGTCCCTGTTGGTTGTGGACCCATGTTTTCTCTCCTGAAGTAGTTAGTAATAGTTCCCCTTGTGTTTATGTGTATATTTCTTATAACTCTCTCCAGTGTTAAATTGAAAAGCATGCAGGAAAGTGCGTCTCCTTGTCTTAATCCTCGTTTAATCCTAAATTCCAGTGAGTGTTCTCCTTGTATTATGACTTTGCTTTTTGAGTTGTTTAATGTCATATGTATAAGTCTTGTCAGCTTGTTGGGTATTCCAAAATCCTGTAGTGTTTCATATAGGTATTTCCTTCTGATACTGTCATAAGCCATTTTATAGTCTATAAAGAGTTGGTGGATTGGTATGTTGTATTCATGGCATTTTTCTAGTATACATCTTAGTGTGAAGATGTGGTCGGTTGTGGATTTGTTGGGTCTGAAACCACATTGGTAGTCACATAAGATTTCTTCTGAATATTTTCCAAGTCTCTTAGTTATAAGCCTAGACAGTATCTTATAAGTCACATTTAGTAGAGAGATTCCTCTGTAATTACAGCACTTTAACTTGGATCCTTTTTGTGTATTGGGGTTATAAGAGCCGTTTCCCATTCTGTTGGTATTACTTCTTCTTCCCAAATTCTTGATATTAGTCTGTGTATTTGGGAATGTAAGTCTTTCCCTCCATATTTAATTAGTTCTGCTGTGATTTGGTCCTCTCCTGGTGCTTTGTGATTCTTCATGGTCCTAATTATTTCTGATGTTTCAATGAGTGTTGGAGGGTTCACTAAGGGATCTGGTCCCCCATGCGGCAGTTCATATTCTCCATTGTCTCCATCTTCAGTGGTATTTAGGATCTCCCCAAAGTATTCAGCCCATCTCTTAATGACCCTGCTGTTTTCTGTAATAAGCTGACCATCTTTGTTCTCACACATGTGTGATCTAGCTTGAAATCCGTTCTTTTCATCTTTAATTTTCATATACATTCCTCCCATGTCTCCCTCCTTTGCTAGTTCCTCAATTTGAGTGATCTTGGACTTTTCCCATTCCCGTTTTTTCTTTCTTAAAACTTTTGTGGCCCTTCTTCTTGCTTCATTGTATTGCTGTCTAGTGTTCCTGGTTTCTCTCTGTAGCATTATCATTCGGGCATTGTTCTTCTCTTCTATAGTTTGTCTGCATTCATCATCATACCACCCTGTTTTCTCGTTCTTTTGTTTAAATCCAACTACCTCTTCTGCTGTTCTTTTGATAGCATGCTTTATTATTTCCCAATGCTCATTTATGTTATTTTCGCAGTCCTTTTCTAATGTTGTCAGTTGTGTTTGGAGTGCCATTCTATAAGTTTCTGCAACAAGTGGATCCTTTGTGAGTTTTTGACTATCATATTGCTGTGCTCTCTTTCTTTGGTAATTGTGTATGGTACTTATTCTTTGTCTAAATTTAGCTTTTACTAGTAGGTGGTCTGAGTCAGCATTAGCTCCTCTGAAACTTCTTACATCTAGTATGTCTGATCCATGTCTCTTATCTATGAGTATATGATCTATTTGATTCTGGGTGTTGCCATCAGGTGAGATCCAGGTTACCTTGTGAATATTCTTATGTTGGAATTTTGTGCTGCTGATAGACATTCCTTTTCCTGATGCAAAATCCACTAATCTTATGCCATTATTGTTGGTCTCTTCATGTAAACTTTCTTTGCCAATTATTGGTCTGAATGCTGGTTCCTTTCCAATTTTTGCATTGAAATCTCCTAGGACTATTTTGATGTCATGCTTTGGCGCTTCATCATAAATTCTTTCCAGTCCATCATAGAAGGCTTCTTTTGTGTTATCATCTGCATCTTTAGTAGGGGCATGAACATTGATAAATGATATGTTCCTTTCAAACGTAGTGAGCAGAGTCTATCACTTACAGGTTTAAATCCAATGACATTACCTACCATTTCCTTTTTAACAGCAAAACCTGTACCTAAGTTGTTAGTGCTTCCACCACTATAAAATATAGTATACTCCTTGGTTCTGAGAATGTCCGAGTCTTTCCACCTGATCTCCTGTAGGGCTACAAGGGGTATCCTATATTTCTTTAACACTTCAGTAAGTTGGGCTAGGGCACCTGCTCTATAAAGGCTTAGCACGTTCCATGTCGCAAAACAAAAATCATGTCCTTTTCCAATCCTAGGTCGTTTTCCGTTGAGATCTGTCCGGGTTTTCGTGTGTGTATTAGCTTTCGTAACAGTATTTTTTATATGACAGAGTTGTTAGCCCTGTGCATAACCATCTGGGGGGCTGCCCCTTTCAGCTCTCTGGATAGCTGCCTTTATTTTCGGGTAAGGTGCCCTAGCCTTTGTGGATCCCTCCACTTCCTGCAAGGCAGCAGGTTTGATTTTGGTCCACCCCGGGTATTTTATTTCCCCGGTACCCACCATATCTGGAGGGCATTCCCCTATCCGCCACCTGGGGAGGCGCTCGATGGGAGATCAAAAACTCCACACGAGAACCTTCACCCAGATACCCATTCTTTCCCCCCCCCCCCCCTTTTTTTCCCCAACTGGTCCAGACTAATGATAGGATCATAGCGCATTGACAAAGCTAAAAGATTGAAATAGCGCTAAACAAAAACAATTGGTAAACATATTTCTAATTTCACTAATTTATTATCGTTATTCTAGATCTATTACAAATTTAATGAAATGACTGATCCAAACTAAACTAATTGATACAGCTAAGCTTAATATAAGCTTTATTTTTTAAAAGTATTTTTTTTATTTTCTTGTTTCCACTGTGCGTTGATCAGCGAAAAGGTTTATAAAAAAACATTCACAGAGATTGAAGAGCTCCGAGTAACAGAATTCACACAAACAGTATTTAATACACAAACTGTTCCTAATGTAGGTTGCCAAAAAATAAACTGTGTACTCTCTTTTTTTTTTCTATAAAATGCAGTATTGACCAAAGAAATGAAGATCGTTCAGATTTAATACATTTTCTTTTCGGTATTTATGCATTACAATACATCATTGATGAGTGTGTACATAAATAAGAGGACAACACATGTAAACAAGAGATGTAGAGAGCACTACAGACTGTGGACAAGGAATGGAGAGACGCACTACAGACTGTGGACAAGAAATGGGGAGACGCACTACAGACTGTGGACCAAAGATGTGGAGACACACTACAGACCGTGGACAAGAAATGGGGAGACGCACTACAGACTGTGGACAAGAAAAGGGGAGACGCACTACAGACTGTGGACAAGAAATGGGGAGACACACTACAGACTGTGGACAAGAAATGGGGAGACACACTACAGACTGTGGACAAGAGATGTAGAGACACACTACAAACTGTGGAAAAGAGATGTAGAGACACACTACAGACTGTGGACAAGAGATGTAGAGAAACACTACAGACTGTGGACAAGAGATGTAGAGAAACACTACAAACTTAGGAGAAGAGATGTAGAGACACACTACAGACTTTGGACAACGAAGATACATCGATCGACCTCTTTGTAAATGTTCAGAAGTCAAAAAGAACATTCTGCCTTTCTTTTCGTTTCATAATTGAACATTTCTTCGTATTCATTGGACTGTTGACTTGTTTAATTACATTAAATATTACCTGAATATAATTAATAATTTTAAAAAGTGGTACCATCAATATCAACCTGCCCCCACGGACTCATTATCATTAAATCTAGATACATAGCAGACAGGGCCCTCTCCCCCCCCCCCCCATGTAAGCCTACATTTGTAATTTTCATAAGCCCAATCTTACACACAGACATAAACACACACACAGCGAAACACACGTAGGCACCACCCTTCCTTCTGAGCCATACACATAAACACACAAGCACACAAATACGTGAAACCACACACACATACATACATATCTACACCGACCAACACACACACACACACTTTGGATCCTGTGCCTACAGCATATTGATTCGTTCCTGTCTCTTCCTCTCTCCGTCTGCCCCACGACCCTCTCTCTCTCGCTCTCTCTCTACCTCTCTTGTCTCACTCCGTCTCTTTCTCTCCGAGTCTCTTTCCTCTCTCACTCACCGAGCCTCTCTTCTCTCTCTCCCTCACTCTATCTCTCTCTCCTACACAGCCACAAATAGCACGCTGCACCAGCGCAACCATCGGTGGTCGGTGTTTTCAGCACCACTGTCTACCATGTCCCTACCCTCTCCGACGCTGCCTTGCGATAAAACTGTTGAAAAAAAAAATTCCGGTTTATAGCAACACGTCATAGGTATGTCTTTTATCCGATAACTGGAGTTCGATTACTTTTCAACACTCTTTCAATCTTTCACTCACCATCTCAGGCCGTGACATCTTAATTAAAAGAATACGAGGACTAGAATATCAGTCTTGACCAACCTCCAAAATGACCATTCTTACATGTTTCTTAGATGTGGTCACATTCTGATTGACTTTCCAGCATATTATACCATAAGATCATAAAAAGTGGGTATTTAGTTTGGTTTAAGTTTCTTTCCTTCTTTCTTTTCTTTTTTCAATTAGGCCAATGCGTTTTTTTTATATAAAAGTTAAACCAAACACATTTAATGGCAATATTTGGGCTTGAAGACAAAGCTTAGATAAAGACATTGATTATTTTTTTTTACAGTTTATATTAAAAAAAATCTAAATCAGTGATGTCATTTTTATTATTGTATTATAAGATAATATTATAGGATAAACATTTATTACTAATTAGGAGTATTGTCATTTTAAGCTTTGATACATCTAATAAGTGGTTTCGTCATTAGGCGAGTGTCCGCTTAATAACAATATCGTAACAAAACGAGAAGTACGTATAAAAAAAGAAGACCGGGAGAAAAACACACGCACACACATATACACAGATGCGCGCGCACATCACAGCAGTGCGGCGAATGGCCACTTCGGCGAAACGAGAATATAGGACACGTTAAAGCCAAGACCACTAGACTATTGATTTCTAAAACATATCAAGAGTTGTACTACCACTAACCATGGGCGTTGTACCATCGTCCTTCACCTTGGCGAACCTCCTACCACCAGCACCACCGTGGTCAGCATTTAGATCTACGTTGTGGTAGGTAATGGTCTAGCGGTGGCCACTGCGCATGGAGGGAGGGGCAAGATGGTTTCCCCCCCCCCACCCCTCTGCTTGTCACGTTTGAGACAAAACGTGTGATTTTTTTTTTTGAGTCACAGACATAGGTGTCTTGTTTAAAAAAAAATCATATTTAGATGTAATTACATTTAAAAACAAAATGCTCCATCACATTATCACACGTAGGATATTTATAGATATTTTTATAAGAGAGAGAGAGAGAGAGAGAGAGAGAGAGAGGAGAGTCTTTATTTAGCACTTATGTGGACTCTATAATTGGTTTTAAAAATAGCATGAGCACACACACACACTCACAAATCACTTTGAAATATTTCAAAATTAAAAGCATGGAGATATAGACTAAGCATGCGCGTTTGTGTCTGTGTTGAGATAATGAGTCACTGTCAAGTGTTTTTGTGCGAGTGTGTTTGTGTGTGTGTGTTTTGTTCCGTTAAAATATTGTGTGTGCTTGTGTATGTGTTTTTATAGAGATAGTTTATGTGTGTGTGTGTTTGTATCTTAGCGTATTTGCCCTGTTTGTTCCCTAGATTGCTGGTGCGGTTGTGGTTGTGGTGGTTTCAGGGACGAGATGAAAATAAAAACGGAGAGGTGGGGGGGGGGGGAGCAGGACTCACTGGTTGATGTCCCAGATACAAAACACCATCATGAGCAATAAGCACTGTCTCACAAGTCACCCACAGCCCTGCAAGTTTGAGCATATACATTCTCTTGGGACAATAAACAGCACAGACAATAAACAGCACAGTATACGCTTAGCTGTAATTAATCTTACATTCTACTATACTAAACTTAGGTTGCTAAAAAAATAAAAATAAAGGGTTGTCAAATTATGTTCCGCGAATCGCTTACGGCCCGCCGGAGTAGATGCTGCCCACGTGCTTTCTTGGCTACGACATTGTTAGTTTTCATTGATTAGAACTTTCAAATACCGGTATGTCACACATTTTATTTGCAATTCTTGTCTACACATCTCTGTCTCTGTCAAACATTGTGTTCAAGGAAGAGGAATAGTTGACAGTTTGTAATTCAAGACAACTGTCCCCAAGTCTACTGACAATGGCTTACTTCGTTCAACTTGCTAGCAAAGATTTTTTTCCCAACATTCTCTTGCATTGAACGAAAGCATCTATGTATAGGACACGCGTAGAACGCGTATGTAACTGTAAGATAGTCCAAACCTCCCGCGGGACGACTGGGGGGGGGTAGTAACAGCAGGGAGGGTGTGAGCTCATGACCGTCGAGACAACCGAACAACGTCCAGCACGCAACCGCACGGCCAGGCAACCTTCCGGACCTGGCAGCTAACCAGCCTGAGACTTGTTTCACTGTAAAGCTTCAAAGATCATGGGAACCAAAAAAAAATTTATTTCCAAAAACAATAATAAAAAAAATTAATTCGCCCGAGTCTGAATTTAAACTTGAGGTATCGAGCCTCCATTATGGAAGGCACAAACTTTTCATCTGCACTTTCATTTATCACTAACCTTCATTTGAATTACTGCTAACCAACACAATTCTTCATATCTTTCTTAGCACCTGCAAACGTGAAGGAGTATTTTAAGTTAAGGGCCTCCATTTTAATGGACCTCATTCACCAATCGTAAACAAACAACATTTAGCCACGTGATAATATTGATAAAACAATGAGAATTGCGTATCACGTGACAGCCTTTATGGATTGCGTAATTTGTATAGAAGATATACAGAACCACGTGGCCAAATGTTGTTTGTTTACAATTAGTGAATGAGGTCCATTGTAACATTGAATACAATCAACTAATGTGACACAGGTTATTGTAATGCAATGTTGGCACATTATGTGTCGACGTTTGGTGCTAACCCGTCCCCTTGTATTATGTATTTAGTGACCATGTATTAGAATACATCTTCTGATAGTGTTTAAGGTGGAAATGTCCATAGATAATTATTTCTCAATCTTTTGATTGTGGCAGAAAGTACTTCCTCGCCCCCCCCCCTCCCTGTTGTTTCTCGGTCGTTGACTCTTAGCACCAAACTGCTGGTAGGCAACTAAACCGTTGTAGACGTAATATATCTTAACTAAAAAAAACAACTTCAAATCACTTGAATAACTTCCTTGTGAACAATACTAAATATAACTTTATTTATAATATAGACAAAATCAACTTGTGATAAAATGAAATAAAAGTACCGGTACTAGACCTAAGTAATAATATCTTTTAACACAATCGAACTCACTACAATAACACAACCTTTCAGTCTCACGTTCTGGAGTCGTCTCACTCAACTAAGACAAAACGACGACATTGCCACCTATGTTGCATCATTCATAACCAATCGCTAACCTCTTCCCACATTCACCATATAGACACACACACACGCACACACTCCATAACAGAAGTGTTGTAAGCGGGATTCTGTATTTTGATCAGTAGAAACATCGTTATAAAAAGCTTTCACTTCCAATGACTTCTTTGATGTGCTTGATTGTCTTAAGATCAACTGTGCATTACGTTTTGCGACCGTTTTGGATTTGGTAAAAAAAAAAAGATGTTTGGGAAAATTTGACCATTCTTACGTAAAAAAAATAATTGTAGGAGACATATATGAAAAACGTCATTGGATGGATATAAATATGTCTTGACAATTTAAAATAATAATAATAATACAAAAAATAACAACAAACAAACTAAGTGTCTTTAAAACCTTTTGATACTACATTGGATGTCGTAGTGTGTTTGCCAGATTACAAAATGATGTAAGGGAGAGAAATGCGAAATTATTAATGTTATTAAAAAATAATCACTAAAGTAAGGGAGATAAATTTAGTGTATAATTCCTTGAGTTACATATTCAAAACTAAAATAAACTTGTAGTTGCTAAAAATATAAAAGAATAAAATAACTATAAAATAGATAATTTGTATTTAAAACAAAATAATGAATTAATGGTGATTATTTTTTCAAAATTGAAAACAAATAATAAAAAAAATAAAAAATATGTATATTTGATAAGCTCATTTTAAAATTATATTGAAAGATCGCTATTTATAAATAACCAGATGTGACGTAAGCAGTGCCCGGATGAGCCTCAGTGGTTTGGGGTGCAGGCTTCAAACCTGTAGCCGACTAACGTCGGAGTGGTTCGATTCCACCCTTCGGGCGATTTTTTTTTCTTTTTTCTATTTAGTATAAATATATTTTAATAGATCCACATGGGGTCTTTCAATCTAGATTTAAAATGTAATCCTTTGTAAATTGAGGGATGCTTAGACATTGAATAATAATGATTAGGCATAAATAGGCCTATTACTAAATCTTGTGCATTTAAGACTAGTATGACTAAGTCCCCAGAACAGCCCAAAATAATGTTACTTAGTTCTCGTAATGTTGTGGAATTAAATATAGTAGGTCTGGTAAAATGGAACTTGCATAGTTCAGCGGCTAGTCCTAGTACTTGATTTCCAATATTTTTTTTTAGATAAAGTTACACTTTTCTATTCATAGGAATTAAAGGTAGATAACCAATAAAAAAACAGCTCCAACAAGATAAATTTAGATACTCTCCCTTGTAAGGTTCGCAATTTTTTCAACATTTGCTCCAAAATTTGGTACCGGCATTCAAAATTTGGTAAGACAGTCTATTCATTTTTAATGGTAATTGACAATGAAATGGTGATTATTGTAGTCAAAATACTATATGGGTCAACATTTTAAAATTGAAGCACGCCTAGCCTTGATAGTCCATTGTAAAGGGGGACTCGACAATTCACTCACTGACATGTTTTTATCGACAAACCGTTCACGATTTTTCGTTCACCCGACAATTCGTTCACAAGACATTTCGTTCACCTGACTATTCGTTCACAAGACATTTCGTTCACCCGACAATTCGTTCACAAGACATTTCGTTCCCCTGACAATTCGTTCACAAGAAATTTCGTTCACCCGACTATTCGTTCACAAGACATTTCGTTCACCCGACTATTCGTTCACCCGACATATCGCTCACCAACAACTTGCTCACAGACAGTTAGTTCACGACAAATCGTTCACACGACAAATCTTTCACACGACTAATCGTTCACTTACAATTCGTTCACCGACAAATTGTTCACAGACAAATCGTTCACTGGATAGTAACATATTGTTAATATTATATATTGTCGGGCGAAGCCCCGAAGCTAAAAGCGTTTTCTTGCATTCTTCACTGCAGAAACCATTCTCCTGACATCTACAGCTCTTTATTCATCGTGTTCAAAAAGGACCTTTTGAAAATGGGAGGCGTAGTCGAGAGGCTAAGTACGCTTGGCTTGGCTAAATATGAAGGGGGCTACAGGTTCGATACCAGACTCGGGCAGAGTTGTGTTTACTGAGCGCCTAAAGGCAGCACGGAAAACCAACTCCTAGATACCCCCTCCCCCCACTGGTCCACAAATGAGATTGGACCATAGCGCTATAAGCATGAAAGTAGCGCTTTATAAAAACCATAATTTTTCTCCCATGAAATATATTTTAATATGAACTTAAAGTCCCTTACTACATTGCAACTTTTCATGCAAATATGCAGGGCACCGTACAGTTTGACAGTTCCGACTCTAAGTCATTCTCCATCAAGAGCGGAGTGAAACAAGGATCTGTTCTGGCTTCAACACTATTCGGAAACTTCTTTTCAGTGGTTTCACCAGCGCTTTTAAATCCCTGGAAGATGGAGTATATATCCACATTAGATCCGATGGAAAGCTATTTAACCTGGCACGCCTTAAAGCCAAAACAAAGAGAAGGCGTATCTTGATTAGGAAACTGCTGTTCGCCGATGATGCGGCTCCCATATCTCACACACAAGAAGGATAGAAGAGGCTTGTGAATGTCAAGAGTTTAGCCTTACAATTAGCCTCTTCAAGACCTACATTCTGACACAAGATGCCTCAGAAATACCAGCGATACATATTGTAAATCACACACGGTGGTGCAGGAATTCACATACTTGGGAACAACAATGACCAGCAACCTAGATTTAGACACTTAGCTGACAAAAAGAATAGGAAAGGTTTCTGCGGCAATGGCAAACTCTCCAAGCGCGTGTGGGAAAATATCAAATTGACTACGGCAACAAAATCCTAGTCTACAATGCCTGCGTTCTGAGCACACTTCTTTATGGAGTGAGAGCTGGGCAACTTACATGCATCAAGAACACAGATTAAATAGCTTCCACTTACGCTGCCTGTGACGCATAATGTGCATCTCCTGGAGGGATCATGTCTCCAACCAGGACGTTCTGAAACGGGCCAGTATGCACAGCATCTATACTCTTCTGACACAGAGAAGACTACGATGGCTCGGTCATGTCAGAATTGGCTTGATCTGTCACACCAGATTCTGCCCCGTCTCAAGACGAAACCAAAGCCATTGATTCACCTGGTCGCATCTATTGTCTTCCGAGACACAAGGAGCCATATAATTATATCAACACATCAGATTTGATTATCAGAACATAGTTTTTTTGTTGTTGAGTATTTTTGCTTATCATATGACAATAAACACGAGAAGGTATCTTTGCTGGACTAGCATTTCTTGTATTACTTCCCTTGTATAGAAATTCCTTTATTTCATTCGCTTTATTCTATTTCATAATGTGATAGATTGCTAACTATATGAACTTTGTTTATAGAAGCACTTGCCTTATTCTCATTGTAACGTGGTATAGTGCACATTGAAATGACATACATTTATATGCAATAAATGTCAATATATTATTGTCATTGTTACCCCTAACTCAATTTATAAAAGTTTCGCTGTTCTTTTGATAAACTCGTTAGATATATATGTATAACAACAATGAAATTTAGCTAAGTAACAATTTGCTCATACTATGCTATTTACCTCAGTCATCTCCCTTGTTTGGAAATGTAACTGTATGTGATAGCTTAAAGGGAAACTCCGATGGTTTTGACAATTATTGATATAATATGTGTTTTGATTTACAGATAATGAATATATTCTTTTTTTTTAAATTTGCAATAATAACTTAGTAATTGATGTTTTTCGGACGTAATTTTCCTGCGCATCCAAAACAGTCAGACTTTCACCGGGTTTCTATGTGACGTCACAAAGGTGTTTTAATCTATTGACTTATTGTATAACAGGAGACCATACAGCAAAGTTTACATTCTCGTAAAAGAAATATATCTTTGTCTATGCAGTTAGATCTAGGATCTTGTAAGCAAAGAAAAAAATGCGTGTTAAAAGTAAAAAAAAAAGAAATGTTTGTAAAATGTTTTACATAATTCGGATGTTCCTTCAGAGTTGAAGATAGTTTACTTCCTAGTCCAAACCTCCCGCAGGACGACGGGGGATGGAAGCGGGCAGGGTTCGAACCCTCGACCGTTGATAAATCCGAACGACAGTCCAGCGCGCAAACCGCACGACCAGGCAGCCATCCAAGTAGATTTACATGCTTGACTAATCACAGCAGTGTGTATTTTCTCGCCAGACCACTCAACACACAACAAACACTATCGCTTGGTTTTCTTGTCATGACCGACTACACGTAGTCTCGACTAGCCTTACACTGACCAGTTTGTTCGAATCATTCAGACACACGATCTATTTACTTCTTGAGATAGGGAGAGGCTTAGATAAAAATGTTACTTTTTTTTCCAAAGTTGGTTATCCTAATGCTTTTGGATCTATCTATACATGTTTATATATATAACTGTATCATAGCTCTGGACTAGGCCGTCACTAAGCCTAACAGCCTAACAGCTACTGTAAGAATGAAGCGATACGATTGGTTAAATCAAGTTTCTCTTTCAGTATTGTTTAGGGAAGTGACGCATGAAATAACTTAAAACAAATCTCAAGGAATCCCGTTTTTTTTTGAGATGTCAAGAATTTACTGACTAATTTATTAAATATAAAATTTTCTAAGCATTTAAATAAAAAATGATATAATGTTTACTATTACAACTTTTTACGCAGAATTTAAATATGTCAATAACTCAAGTTTAAAAAACTATCGGAGTTTCCCTTTAAAATAATTAAGGCTCAAAAGGTTAGCAGCATTTCTCAAACTTAGGGTCGCTGAGGTCCTCAGAGAAGGTGGCTATGCTATATGCTAACAAAACGAGGGTGGAGCGGAGTCGGCAGATTCAGAGGCCTAGCAAGGCACAGTGGACCCGGGTTAAGGAATACGACATTAGGCCCCGTCCGGTAAGTGGAATGTGACTGAACCCCAATCTATATATATAATTCTCTTCATGGCTCAAGAGTTTGGACACGCAAGAAGAAGTAAAGGAAAGATCACTCTTTTATTTCTGCAAGTCAGACTAGAGTTACCCTACGAAAAAAAGAGGGTGGGGGAGAACAAGTATTCACCCGTCACAAAAAAAGCAGGGCCGGACTTAACCGTTGTGACCAAGAAGTCATGGAAAGATCACTCTTTTTTATTTCTACCCCACGTAGTTTTAGCGGCGAAAAAGAGGGGGGGGGGGAGGAGGAGAACAAGTAATCTACTCTGTATTGACCCATCACTAAATAGCAGGGCCGGGCTCAACCTTGTGGGGCCCTATGCGAAACGGATTTCGCGGGGCCCAGTTTGGGTAGCGATACGGATAAGTGAAATTTAAGAGTTTGTATCAGAAAATAAATTCGTCTTTGCATTTTATTCATTCTTTACTACGTACAGAATTACTTTACGAGCCTTGCGTGTAGCAAAGTCATATAGTATATCATAATAATTTTATTTCCTACATAGATCACGCTCAATAGCAAGAATAGCCAAACGTTTCAATCTATCTACAAGAATTGTTGACCACAAGTAATTCTTCATTAGTTTGAGGTGTGAGAAGCTTCTTTCACCAGATTAAAAAATTACGGGATAATGCCGTTTTTTTTTATCGCGCGTAGGATTGTCATTTTCCATATTGAATGACACCCCAAAATGACAATTTTTGTCTATATATTTCATGAGATTTGTATGAGTTTTCAAAGGATTTTAATAATTTCCGGATATTTCCAGGACGTTTTCGTATATTTGCAATTCCAGGAGATTTCAAGGAGCTCCTGGTAAATCAGGAGGCTGAGGGAAATCTGTTAAAAGTTATAAAATAGTTTAATTTAATAATTTACACCTAGAATTAGCGCGGGTCCTCTGAAAGTGCGGGGCCCACTGCGGTCGCATAGGTTGCATTGTCCTAAGGCCGGCCCTGCAAAATAACGAGAATCATTTCCAAGAAAACATCCCATAATACAGACAATAAGAACACAAGTTCCTCAAAAAGTGTGAGTGATGCGTTTGAAAAGTCAATGTCATTAGTTAACTATGTTACATGCAAGGATCCCCAGTGACATGTTAAATCGCTATATAAATCTTAATTTGAATTGTTCCTTACAAGTGTAGGAATCTGTAGAACAGGGGCGGACTGGCTATATGGGGATTCGGGCTAATGACCGGTGGGCCGATACCCTAATGGACCGGTAGGGCCAACGAAAGGTCAGGATGGATATCACTATGACATGTATTAAATAGTTAAAGTTTTAGCCTGAGCGTCGTGTTATAGAAAATATTTGACAGAATCTATTAACACATTTTCCAATATAATGTATTAGCCTGCATCCGCAAAACAGTATTACTAGTAGGCTTCATCCTACACACTTAGAGATTGCAAGACTACGTAAGGACTATATTTCTTATAAAGATATTCGTACAGCTATCGATACATTCTCAAACTTGGCATAATTATTTTGAGGGCAGGTAGACCTAGAACTGGGTACCCAACATTATATACGATTTGTGGGCCGGATTGTGAGTTTTTGAGTTTTTTGGCACATCGGCACACTTTAGGCCATGTCGTGCCCATGGGCCGGATTGTATAGAAACGCCTGGGTCGATTTCGACACCCGGTCCGCCCCTGCTGTAGAAAGTGTTATGGTCTCAGGACAACAAAAAATGAAGTCCTGAAGACTTCCAACGGGGAAAGAGTCCAGACTGAATGTTTACATCAACTTGACAGGAGACAAAAGGTTTAGAAGCACCTTTCTTTCTATCCTTGACCATCCTCTCACTAGAAAATCAATTGTGATCCTGAGCTCAAGTTCTAAAGACACATTTCTAAAATACTTTCCAATAATTGCAAGAATCTTTCTCATTTTTGGTTTAGTAATAGAAAGGATGATTGTGCAACCAAAACAATCATCCAACGTCGGTCACATGTGGCCTTTAAGTTTAATGGATGACATTTGCTGCTTTCTCATAATATTAATTTATGTATCTCAGCTAGTGGGCACATACTGGAATCAGGGTCGGACTGGCTATATGGGCATTTGGGCAAATGCCCGGTGGGCCGGTACCCTAATGGGCCGGTGGGGGTCACCGAAATGGCCGCATCAATGCCACTATGGCACAAATAGTTTTGTTACAGTTTGTATAATATTCTCTTATAAAAATGCCCGCTGTGTGTCGTGTTTAAAAAAAAAATTATCAGACTCTACACTGTAATACTATTTTAATCTAACACATTTTCCGAAATAATGTAATAGTCTTCTAGTAGACTTCATCCTTTTAGGGCCTACATACTCAGTGATTAGAAAGCAACTAAAGGCCTATATTTCTTAGAAAGATAGATGTCACCGTATGCATGCTTCTAGATACATTATCAAACTTAACATAATGATTTTGAGGACAGGTACGTAGACCTAGAATTAGATGCCCATCATATGATAGAGAATTTGTATAGAAATGCCCGGGCCGATTTTGATACCCAGTCCGCCCCTGACTGGAATATAAAAAAAGGAGATTACAATTAACAACAAACAAACAATTTTATTTAATAGAACATTTTCACATTGTTTACAAATTAGTCATTATTATTATGTTACAAAAGAAAGAGTGTTCATTCTCTGGCGCTGCCAGGGTCGAGTTTCGTTAAAGAGAAATACAATTCATCGTAATCCCTTTACCAGTTTCCACCGACGAATTTTCTGGTGATGTGGCAGGTCTAACGCCCTCTGACAGGCAACGAGAATGTTCCTAGGAATAATAAGGGCCTTGAAGGTATCTTTAAGGTCTGTTGATGGTATCCCCTCGGATGATATAACAATGGGGCATATTGTTATTTTAGATAACTTCCATAAACGCTTAATCTTAAGCCTAGGTTCTCATATTTTCGTTGTTTTTTCCAACTCAGTTTTTCTTCTTCTTCTTCTTCTTGTTATTCTTATTATGGAAATGAATTTATGTGTTTATTTGGCACTGTCAGGATCAAGCTTCGTTAAAGGGAAACTATATTTCTTGTAGTCCTTTCAACAGTGTCCACTGAGAAATATTCTGATAATGTGGCAGGTCTGCAGTAGTACCGCACTTTGACAGGTAATAAAGATCTTATTAAGAATATTTAGGGCCTCTAATGTGTTTGCCAAGTCAGTTGACATTATCCCTTCGGTTGATATAACAATAGAGTGTATTGTTGCTATAGATAGCTTCCATAGTTTATTATCTAAGCTTAGATTTTCGTACGTTCTACGTTTTTCAATTTCAGTTTGTCTTATATTGTGAGGTAGTGGTATACGGCGTTGTCAATGATTGTGAGGTATTGGTAAACGGCGTTGTCAATGATTGTGAGGTAGTGGTATACGGCGTTGTCAATGATTGTGAGGTAGTGGTATACGGCGTTGTCAATGATTGTGAGGTAGTGGTACACGGCGTTGTCAATGATTGTGAGGTAGTGGTATACGGCGTTGTCAATGATTGTGAGGTAGTGGTACACGGCGTTGTCAATGATTGTGAGGTAGTGGTACACGGCGTTGTCAATGATTGTGAGGTAGTGGTACACGGCGTTGTCAATGATTGTGAGGTAGTGGTACACGGCGTTGTCAATGATTGTGAGGTAGTGGTACACGGCGTTGTCAATGATTGTGAGGTAGTGGTACACGGCGTTGTCAATGATGGTTACGGAGTTTTCTAATTTTGTTAATAAACAGTACGTCTGGCGATTGATATCCACCATCTTGTCAGTCAAATAAGTATACCCCAGTATAATAGGTAATCGTTTGACTTGAGAACCTCCTGTGGTATTTGTGGTAAGGTGTATCTATCATATTCAGATTATGTGTCAAAGCCAGGCTTTCATGTATTAATTTCGCTACTTGGTTAGGGCGACCCAGATTGACACATTCTGATAAAGTTGAACATCCTGCCTATATGTTGACTCATCCGCATTTCCGAACTTTTTGTCATTTGTCAACAACAAGTTTTAGGATATGATTTTCATAACTTTTTAGTCCTAATTACTCGGTCCTGTTTTTTAATTGTCTTCTGTTTCAGGCTAGAGATGACCTGCTTTGATTCTTGCCAAGGAATCCACCTTGTCGGTCTTGTCATCGTGTAATAAAGCCGAGAATTTTTGATAAATATTTTTTCCCTAAAAATCTTATCTTATCTTAGATTTCAGACATAACTTCAAAAGAGAAGATAATTACGTCATACGCATTTCATTAGTAAATCTATTCATGCATGTTAATCAATAACTTAAATTCTGCTAAGTCGTTGTTTTTTCCGGCTGATTCAGACAACCCATTCCATGATCTAACGGCACTTAGGAAGGAGTACCTATACGGATTTGTCCTAGTCATATGTAATTAGAAATGTGCCTTTATCTTTGTGCCTGTCTGTGTATTTTATTTGATTTCATGTATTATTGCTACTTTACTCTTTATTATTGGTCCGTTAGGGCCCCTATTGGTCGTGGGCTTTGGCACAATGAACCTCTTCGCGCCATGGTTGCTACGCCACTAGGTCAATTTCATTTTAAGGGTCTAACATTTTAAGAAAATTTCATTGCACAGTTAATTGAAAAATTAAAAGGTTCACTTTCGGAAAAGAAAAAAAGTAGCCGTCGCATCAGAACTTTGAATGATTTAAAATATGATGTCCAATTTTCATTTTCTTTTCTAGTTTCTGAGATCTAAACGGGACAGACGAACGGACCAACCGACAGACAGACCACACAAAACTAATAGCGGCTGTTCCCCTTTTGGTTGCCGCTAAAAATAATGACCGGGAAATCTCTGCAACTTGATGAATTAGCTTTGCATCCAGGACGTAAACTATCTTCTATCACGTGACATTGAAGAACAAAGTCTATTGATATAAGTCAAAAGTAGAACAGAAAGTGTGTGTGCTAGACAGATGTCTGACTTATTCTCTCTCTGCTGTCAAGGATTGAAGTATTTTCATATCAGGTTTGCTAGATTCCTTTTTAAAATAGTTGAAATAATATTACAAATATTGCTATTGACTTTGCATGAAACCAACAACACACTACACTTACACAGCTACGCATCGCAGACATTTGCAAGTGTAACTTTTGTTTGGCAAAGACGACTTCAGACTAGGCCGGTAGTTAATTTGTACAAAGCTTATATCGTGCCCTCCGTGACCGTGTCGTATCAACTCTGTCTGTCTGTCTGTCTGGTAAAAAGTTACATGTTTTTTCTCCCACACCCAATCTCGGATCAAGCTTAATTTTTTGCACAGTTATTTCTTTTACCTGACAACATAAGAATTAATAAACAAATATTAACCAATTATTAATTAACTATATTGTTTTGGTATCGAACAAGGGAAAGAAAATGTACTTGACTGATATTGTGGTATAAGCTGATTTAGCTGAAATATAAGTCGACTCTTTCAAAGTTTGAAACTTACAATAGATAACTATAAAACTTTCTTGCACAGTGGTTAGTATATCGGCTTGAGCCCCAAGTTTGAATTCAGGCCGTTCCCTCTTTTAATGAATGCATTTAAAAAGCAATGACGGTAACATTCACAAAGATACCCCCTTCCAACTCAAAGCAAGAAATAGCGCTAAACTAAAACTCTTGTTAAAAATATTTCTAATCACACAAATTTATGATTGTTAGACGGAACAGTATTTTTCTGCTTGGCCAGACAGCCTACAATTGATATATTTACTACTCTGCCAAGTGGCTCCTAAATTGATACACTAACTTCTTTATGACCGAACATACGCGTATAACCCGCACAATGGGAACATCGTACAACCCGCACTCTTATACACCCCGCATGTGCAAAGCGTGACTTGCCGTAAAGTACCGATACATAAAGTACTATCATGGGTACTATTTGTTTTCTTGAGGTTTAGAAGGATATGTTCAAAAAGCTTTTCAATGTACATTTCACAACCACACAGCAAACTATAGTGTTAGCCTAAATCTGTTACAAATTAATTACATGATTGATTCAAAACTATTGAAGCAATTCCACTTTATATTATCTAATAGTGCTATGGTTTAAAAAAAAGTATTTCTTTAAATGTTGCTGGTTTGTTTACTCTATTTCATTTGATAACAGAAGTCAGGATAAAAATTATAAAGTAAAAGTTCGAAACTAATTTGCACCATAAATTTTTTCTTCGCAGGTTCCATCGCTTTAGAGACAAACATGTACCTAAGAATGTTCTCCGCTGCACTTGTCCTGGGATTGTTGGGTCAAGTTATTTCTGAAGACGTAGAGGCAATTCTAGGATCTATCAGTCAACAATGTAAATCGCGAGCTATATCCTGCCTTTATTCAGACACCACGGTTAGATATCTAATCGTGTCTTCAAAATATTGTGAAGCCATTAACTATTTGACTTCTCTGACTTGTCTGGTGGTAGTCAGCGGGTGTACCCAGAGCGAGTACGATAGAGTGAAAAATGCTGCATGTGGAGGAAGTTCAACTGGTGAGCCCGTTGTCTCTACTGTGAGCCAGTCTAACAGAGTGCAAAGTACTGTAAGTGGAACTAGCCCATTAACTGGTCATCCTGGTACCGTAGATGCCTCTACTGTGAGCCAGTCTACAAGAGTACAAAGTAATGTAGATGTCTCTACTGTGGGCCAACTCGGCAGGGGGGAAAATTCTGCTTATGGAGCAAGTTGTCAAATAGTTCGATTTGTTTCTTTTGTATTACCTTCCCTTGTTTTTCTATTTACAAAAGTCCAATAAAAAAATATTTGGTAACCTAATTGTTTGAAACCTTTTTTTTTTTTTAGAAAAAATTCTGTATTTATGTAGGTCAATATGTCGCTATGAAATATGTTTCACTTTAATAATAATAAAAATGCTAAGAATTAAAGCTTCATCTTTTTTTACTTAATTTAAAAACTGTCACTTCTCTTGACCTCGTTAATTTATTCATGATTTTTTAAATCGATGTATACACTACCAATAATAGAACTCCCTGGTTCAAACTGCTTTAGTTAAACTAGTGAAGCCAGTTAAACCAGTGAAGCCCATCTTCACCAGGACGCTGTTCTTTCAACTTATTTTATATTGAATGGTGAATTGAGCAACTCCTGGAAATACTTTGCACTCGTGGCACTCTACAAATAAGTGAACTGTCAGGTTCTATTTTACAAACACTTGGATATTCTTAGAAATAATGTTACAATATTCGGAAACTTTGTTCATGTCAATATTTTTCCGGCCTCCTTCTTTCTGAAGTCACGACCATTCCGCCCCCCCCCCCATTCGCATCAGTCTACACTCCTGCACTCTAACCCTTACATTTTTTTTTACAATCGTATTTTAAAATTTAAGTAAAAAAAATAGTAAGTCTATATTGAGTTGAAAACTGTTATAAATGACTTACATTACAAACATTACTATAAAATATCATTCATTGGCCTCCTTCAGTCGTTGAACGACTATGGTTCATCTCAGAGCACACTTCCTATGTGACTGTGGAGCCCTATTTTGGAGTGACACTCCCGTCCACAGGTAGCGCAGGTTAAGGTGGCTTTTACTTCGGTGGTAGAGGAGCTGGCCGTTTTTTGGATTGTACGTTTTTCTTCCTGAGCTGAGACCCATGTACTTTCACTGTCCATAGCTTTCTTGGTCACTGTCTCTCTCCATCTGTTGCGGTCTAGAGCTATGTCATCCCAATTGTCAGAATTGATGTTCACTGATTTGAGGTCACGTTTTATTATATCTATGTAACGGAGGTGGGGGCGACCAGTTTTTCTTGTGCCAGTCGCGAGTTGACCATAGGGGATGAATTTTGGGATACGCCTGTCCTCCATCCGGCGAACATGTCCAAGCCAGCGCAAGCGGCGTTGTCTGAGAGCTGTAAAGATGCTGGGAATCCCTGATCGCGCAAGGATCTCAGTAGTGCACAACCATCGGAACGTTATATTTATCTAAGTTAAGGATTTCAATGCCATTTTTGACTTAAACATAAGATTTAAATAATCTGTATTATACTTGTAAAATACCACTGACTGACTCACTGACTGACTGATTGATCAAGAGATAACTTAAACTAAAAAAGTGATTTGCATAAAATTTCTTCAGGTTGCTTATACTTCCTCACTAAGACGCGTTTTCGACAGATCGGAACCTGAACACCACAATTAGCAAAAAAACAAATACAAAAAACAAACCCCAAGCTTTCTATCAATCTTTGTATTTTAAATAGCACACATGATTCCGTATTTTTAAAGCGAATTCTTTCTTTTCCCCTAAGTCAACTTATTTAATATGCCTTACATCATTTCCGATTCCTTTTAGACGCGATACTAATTAAAAGAAATCTAATCCTATTAGCATAAAAAAGATAGAGTCGATTTTTTTCTTTTTGAGAGAGAGCGCAAGGAATGATACATTGTAGCACTGTCATTTCTCTACATTCAAAAAGAATGAAATAAAAGATTACAATTAATAAAAAAATAAAACCAAATTAAAATTTTCTTATATTTAAAAGCTGAAAAATGTGTGGTGAAGAGTCACTAATTATGAGGATTCTAAAAAAGTTAAGGGTTGTCATTGTAATAAAAAAGGCCGTAAATTATAAAAGAGGGGTGGTCTGGGGGTGGGGGCTGGTTACAATAAAAAAAGCAACATAGGGTATATTAAATAGCGAATGATCCGAAGAGAGAGAGAGAGATAGAGAGAGAGAGAGAGAGAAGGAAAGAGAATGAGCCGTTTAATTTCATTGTAATACATACACTAATTTACGGGCTAAAAAGTATGTTAGGGGGATCTTTTAATGGGGCCCGTTTATTGAATATTAAAAACAAACAGAGATTGTTGGTCACAACTGGAACTTAGTAGTCAATTTTTACTATTTTTATGATAAATCACTTCTAGTCATTTTCTGGCTCTGCCAGACTCTAGATTCGCTAGAGGAAAACAAGTTTCATTTTAGACCCAATGTGTCCAATGAGGAATTTTGTGATACTGTAGTAGGTCAGCGGTAAAACCACCCTTTGACAGGTAATGAACATCTGCTGGGTAAAATGTAACCACCCCTTCGTCTGCTATCACTATATTGTTATTGTAGTTAGTTTCAATGTACACTCAATCTCTTAGCGAACGTTTTTATTTGTTGTTCTTTTTTGTTCTTGTTCATTTTATTATTATTATTTTAAATTTGTTTTAAATTCTCTGGAGCTGCTAAGATCGACATTCATTAAAAGGAAAGCACTCTTCGTTGAAGTAGTTGAGGACCCGCTACGGACGGACATTTTCTGATAATGATATTAACATTATTTGCATTGGATTTAATAACATGAATGACCTGAAAAGTCGAGAAAAAATCTACTAGACACAAGCTAGTTTGTAATGTTGGTGTTGTTGAAAGGAAACTAGAAAAATGATGACAACTGATAAGAACTAGATGAAAATTTAATTAAACATATAAAATGTTTTTAGGAAGCAAATGTACTGAGACTTTAATTCAACTTTTTCTTTGGAATGTAAGATTCACACTATACAAAATGCTACGGAATCTTAAAATTTTAAGGTCTTAAATGCTATCTCTAGAAATAGGGGAATATCATTCTTTGAAGATAGCGAACATTAGAAAATAAAACATTTATAAGAGTGTATTACCACACTATGAACTTCTGACTTTAGGTAACCCAAAAATATTAAAATCTTCCCCCCAACCCCCCCCCCCCTAAAAATTGATTCCTAGTGTTATAGCTAATATTAACATACTCTTGAGGACATGAGTTTGTGTAAATGTGCATGTGTGTGTGTTTACTTTGGAACAGTGTGGGTGGAGAGTTAAGGGGAAATGTATTAAGTCAATATTAGAGACGCAAGGAGCAATGCAGAGTCGTCTACCGCTGACTCATATTTTTCCCTACACGTTGGTATGTTCAATTGAGGTAATTCTCTTCTTGTGATGTTTTACTTACTGAGGGGGGGGGGGGGGGATCCTCTCCTAATGTGACTAAAAGGACTGATTCTTAATACTGTTATAACCCTGTCTTGCACACTGCCATACGAGTTAGTACAGAAGGTGCGCTTTGGCTCGTGCACTGTTAGAGACGAGACTTAGGGTTAGGGAATGTTAACATTCAAGGGACAACTGAGTTCATCCCAAGTATAGGGGCTTACGAAGAAGCTGTGAAAAAGACAGACCTTGTAATTATGTAATTGTGATGTCCTCTAACTAAACATCTTTCCTCGTTGACTCGCTTACTTTAGACTCATTACGTCGGTGTCGAAGTGGGATTATAGGTGACTCAACGGAGAGGAGGTGAGCTTCTCATGGCTTAATGAGCTTGATTTGAAACAAGAGCTCCTATGGCGAGGCTTGACATGCTTTGAAAGGAACCAAGAAGTTCTGAGGGCATGTCTGTAGCAAGCTCTGATTAAGAAAGACGAGCATCCGGAGGCCTGCTAATTTGAAATAGATCCTGATGAGTTACTTGGTCGTTTAGACCTCATGCAGGAACACAGTAAGAAGTGAGATCCAGAAACAAATAAATACGTCGAAGAATAAGATACCGGAACAAATGATGAGAACCGACCTAACAGGAAAGAGACAGATAAAGAATCAAGAGAAGTCTATTAAGGGCATGAAGATTTACTACTGATGTAACTGCTAGGAGTAACTCAATGAGTCTGCATCCAAGCCTGTTGCTGTGGAGCTTAAAGACCTCTGTCTATCTTGAAGTAGCTACGAGGTAAACTCGAAACTTGATAACTTCACACTGGCGTTTAACAAGAACTGTACGTGCAGCGCCTCGAATGGAGATACCTGCAAGTGCTTGTCAGAGAAGATACCTGCAAATGTGTGTCAGAGGTGATACCTGTCAATGCTTGTTAGAGAAGATACCTGCAAAAGTGTGTCAGAGGGGATACCTTCAACTGTGTGGCAGAGAAAATGCTTGCAATTGTGTAACTGAGAAGGTACCTGCCAACTGCGTGACAGAAGAAATACATTCAAATAGTATGGTGCTAGGGATACCTGCAAATTGCGTGGCGGAGAAAATGCCATCAAACAGCTTGGCTAACTTCCCGTGGGACTACAAATCCTTCACAAGACATCTCTTGAAAAGGTCTGCTGACATGGCGTCCTAGAACAACGGTCCTTGGAAGTACAACAAAGACCGCCACTATCTCTTTATGTCAAAAGTGGCTAACATCAGCGACGACTTTCACTAAGTGGGCAAAGCAACGACAATGACTAGCAAACTGTAGAAAAAGAAAGCGGAAAATAGCACAGATGAATTCGTGGGGAATATACTCCAAGTCGTCTGTCTTGCACACATCCATCTGAACTGACAAACCTTCACTGCCCTTCCGTGAACCTGTTTCTCTTCGGGACAAAAAGTCTATAAAGAGGGGGCAATGTTATAATCCTATCCTTGCAGGCCGCCATACGATTTAGTACAAAAGGTGCGCTTTAGCTCGTGTACTCTTCTTAAAATCTTATAAAAGACAGACGTTACTTAAAACAAGAAGATGATTACGTCCTATGCGTCATGCATATTAACCAATGACCTAAATTCTGCGAAGTCACATGTTTTCCTGGCTAGCTCAGCCAACATATTCCATGCTCTAATATCACTAGGGAAGAAAGAGCATTAGTACAAATTTGTACTAGCATATGGTACGAGGAATCTGTTTTTGTATTTGAAGATTATGGTTTAGTATTTTATGTATAATTGAAACTTTACCTTTAAGTCTTCTATCCTGAAAGCTTTCTAAATTTAATGATTTTACAAAAGGTCAGATGTGAATATTCGTTAGTTATGAATCTCACTGCTCTATTTTGTGTCTGTTCCAGTTTCTTAATGTTTTCTTGAGTTGAGGGGTGTCCCAAACATAGAATGCATATTCTATTATTGGCCTAACCAAGTTTAAATAACATTTTAGTTTTATGTTCTTATTTGATTTATAGAAATTTCTTTTAATAACTCCTATTGCAGTGTGTGTTCACTATCTGTAACTCACATTGGCCTATCCTGTGCGCCCTACTGTTGGTGTCAATCATGAAGAGCTTCAATGTAGCTCTGCGCAGTTCATCTCATATATTGGTCTAGTCATCTAAACACCCCAACAGTTCATCTCATATACTGGTCTAGTCATCTGAACACCCCAACAGTTCATCTCATATACTGGTCTAGTCATCTGAACACCCCAACAGTTCATCTCATATACTGGTCTAGTCATCTGAACACCCCAACAGTTCATCTCATATACTGGTCTAGTCATCTGAACACCCCAACAGTTCATCTCATATACTGGTCTAGTCATCTGAACACCCCAACAGTTCATCTCATATACTGGTCTAGTCATCTGAACACCCCAACAGTTCATCTCATATACTGGTCTAGTCATCTAAACACCCCAACAGTTCATCTCATATACTGGTCTAGTCATCTGAACACCCCAACAGTTCATCTCATATACTGGTCTAGTCATCTAAACACCCCAACATAATAATGAGAACGAGGAAGAAGAAGAAGTGTATCTTACCTGCCCTCATCTGATTGAATTGCATCACTCTGTGCACATTTCCATTGTATTTAATGAAGTAAGGTTAGCAATGCTAGAGGAGGCGCGGTGGCTTATAGGAGGCGCGATGGCTGAGCGGTAAAGCGCTTGGCTTCCGAGGTCTCGGGTTTGAATCCTGGTAAAGACTGGGATTTTTAATTTCGGGATCTTTGGGTACCTGACATTAGTTGGGGAAAAGTAAAGGCGTTTCGTCGTTGTGCTCGCCACAGGACCCCTTTGTTAACCGTACGCCACAGAAACAGATGACCTTTACATCATCTTCCCTATTGACCACAAGGTTTGAAAGGGGTTAGAGCTTATTGACATCATTACAAGAATTTCTTGTTTATAGTCTGGATGTTAACGTCCTCTGAGTGATAGAGCAGAGTACCTCAACCAGACTTAGTTGAAGTCCTCTCGGCAAGTGATTGGACATGGGTTTGCAAACAAAACAGTGATTTAACCACGCCAGCACAAGTCATATATAGCAGAGGTTTGTGGAGCATTTTTCTTATAACCTTGAATACGGAGATAACTCAAATGTGCAAAGGTGAAAACATTTAAAAAACCACAATAACAACAACTACAAAACAAACTTGAAGAGTGCGCAGATTGCGTGATTTCACATCTGGGTTGCAAACTATATTATACCACGTGACCCAGGCGAAAGAGCCTATACATATAAATGAGATGGCAGAAGTAAAGGGAAACTTACCTTATAGATCTTGTTTGACGGGATTCTTTACTGTCAAGGATTCAAGTGTTTTCTTAGCAGCCTCGCTGGATTTCATTTTAAATTACTTCCATCGCTCTTAAAGTATTCAAAGAAAGACATTGTTCTGTTTCTGTCGTTGCACAAAACATCAAGTCTTTTTGGTATGTTAAATTGTTACGAGTCTGAAAAGTTATGCTTTACATTACACGTGATCTATATTAATTTCTTAAATGATGGAAAAACGTTTTTTTCACAAAAAAAGTGAGGTGGAAATTTTACTCAGTAGACAACTATTACGTTTTCTAGTTTTCAAGATCTGTCATTTCTTAGTTTCTATTATTTTTGTTTTAAAAAAATTCTAGATCAATACATTTTGTTTGCAATTATTTTGAGAAATGGCTGATTTTTCTGTTCTTATTTAAATAAATAAAACTTTATTTTCGTATCAATCGATATTGTATATTAGTTAAAACTTATGTTGTTGTTTTTTTAAAGTGATGATAAAATAAAACATTTCTTCTTGTTTGTATTTAAACGCTAAATTTAATGAAATCCCGCATAAAATAAAAAAGAAAAAAATGTGATAGATTTTAAAGAATTTAATTGAAGTCGATGAAAAACAAAATGTTTCTGTTCTCATATGTATCTCTGGTTTGAAATTGAAACAGCTCACTATGTAGGTTATACAAGTTTATATTAGCTAATGGATTGTGTGAGACATAAGTAGTTATTTAGTTGAGATAGTGGATTACTTCTTTAAATATATTTTTTGTTTGAAAAGAATGTTTTGACGGCTGACTGGCCGTGTGGTATGCACTCTGGACTGTCTCAATGCATGAAACATGAAGGAACATTCAAAACATGTAAAACAAATTACAGTTTAAAAAAAAGAAAATTAATCTTAGGATATAAAAACAATGTTTGCTAACCTGACTTACCTATTGTCGATGATGGGAATAAGTTTAATGGACGCGATTCAAACTCTTCTCGGTGACGCTAAACACGAAAACTACGTAAAGAGAACGAGACTGGATAATTAGAGCGATTGGATTCCACGATGACCTACTAACTACTATCAAAAAACTAAAACTCTATGACCATATTGCAAGGTGTCCAGGGCTCACAAAGACCTTTCTTCAGGGAGGAGAACCAAGAAAAAAAAAGAGGAAGAGTCAGAGAAAGCGATGGGAAGAGATCATAAAAGAATACACGGGCCTGCCATTGAAAAGAGGTTATATCCAAGGCAAAAGACAGAGAGGAATTTAGAAAGACGGTCAACAGATCTTGTGTGGTGCCCCAACGGTCCAATAGAAAGAAGAGAATTATGACCAAGGTTAAAAAGACTACCAATAAAGAACCACGTGGTTATATCTCAACCAATCAACATTTTTCAAAATGATAGTGCAAAAGGAGAGCGTCGTTAAAGTGTGTCAAATATTTCAGACATGTACTGGAAGACATGTACTGGAAGACATGTACTGGAAGACATGTACTGGAAGAAGACATGTACTGGAAGATATGTACTGGAAGACATGTACTGGAAGATATGTACTGGAAGACATGTACTGGAAGAAGACATGTACTGGAAGATATGTACTGGAAGACATGTGCTGGAAGAAGACATGTACTGGAAGATATGTACTGGAAGACATGTACTGGAAGAAGACATGTACTGGAAGATATGTACTGGAAGACATGTACTGGAAGAAGACATGTACTGGAAGATATGTACTGGAAGACATGTACTGGAAGACATGTACTGGAAGATATGTACTGGAAGAAGACATGTACTGGAAGAAGACATGTACTGGAAGAAGACATGTACTGGAAGATATGTACTGGAAGACATGTGCTGGAAGAAGACATGTACTGGAAGACATGTACTGGAAGACATGTGCTGGAAGACATGTACTGGAAGACATGTACTGGAAGACATGTACTGGACGATGGCTGTGAAACCAGCGATTACATTTATGGAGTTCAGTAGATAGCTTCTCATTCTTATTCATCGGAACATGTTCTTTGTGTGCATGTTGTTTTCACGGGACATAGCAATAAAAAGGAACAAGCCAGACACATTTTTATGCATGTATTTTGTCCTTTTCACAATATGCTTAGCAATTTAAAAAATGCATAGATATATTTAGAAATGATATACTATCAAACGGACTTTCTTAAACTCAATTCTACTGCTTTAGACAAGTAAATCAATAAATGCTGGCCAATCTATCTGATGCAGACTAGTCTGAGCTATAATGAACCGAGATGATGGCGCAAAGTTGTGAAAGAGTCAATATTGTTGTCCTACCAATTTTCGAAATAGAAGAAAATTAAATTACTGTTTAGAAAGATTTTAGTCCTCTAATTTAGAAAGAGAGAGAGAGAGAGAGAGAGAGAGAGAGAGAGAGAGAAAGAGAGAGAGAGAACGAGAGCTGTTCTCAAATTAATACAATTACTCCTCGGTCAGGTCGTTCTAAGATAACATTATAAGACGTAACGGTGCATGATGTTCATTGAGACTTTCTTAAATGGCCAAAACTTTTATAAGTTGCCCAAATAGTACAAATTATTATCTTAAAATTTATAAAATTAAAATTTTTAATAGTATTCAGTTCCAATAGTATAAATGAAAATGAAACTAATTTACACCAATTTTTTCTTCTTTTTTTCTTCTTAGTGTAGACAAACATGCATCAAATAATGTTCTCTGCTGCACTTGTCCTGGGATTGTTGGGTCAAGCTGTTTCTGAAGACCTAAATACTGCTCTTGCATCTACAAGTCCACAATGTCAATCGAATATTACAAACTGTATAGCCTCAAACACTGCGCTCCAAAAGTTGTACAATTCATCCAAATATTGTGAAATCATTAGATACTCAACACCAAGTTTCGCTTCTCTGACATGTCTGGTGGTAGACAGCGGCTGTACTCTGACCGAGTACTTCAGAATGAGAAATGCTGCTTGTGGAACAAATTCAACAACTGGTCTGGATACTGCCGAAAACGTTGGGATCGCTCTTGTTTCAAGCAGTCAGCAATGTAGATCGAAAGTTAATATCTGCATAGCTTCAGACACCACGGTCAATAATTTGTACATGTCTTCAAAGTATTGTGAAGCCATTAGATACTCAAGTTCAAGTGTCGACTCTCAGACTTGTCTTGTGGTAAACACTGGCTGTTCCCAGAGCGAATACGACAACTTGAGGACAGCTGCATGCGGTGCGAGTTCCCTAATGGTTGGAACTCTATCTCTTCTATTATCTTTCTTTGTTTTTTTATTGAGCAAACTGTAACGACACTGCCTGGAGACCTAATTGTTTGTAACCTATTTATTCCTATTAATGTAGGTCTAAATATTGTTTTGAAATGGATTATTCATAAATGCTACATTGAATATATACGCTGTATTGTCACTAAACAAAAGTTGAGAAAATAGTTGTAGATATAATAATACAAATCAATAACGTGAAAAAATATAGTTGGAAGTGAAATCTTTCTTAGCGAACAAAACATCATATGATAAAGTAGATGGCGTATTAAGACAATTTGTTTTGTATTAGCAATGTACATGGTTACAACATTGTAAGTTAAACATTACAGTAAATAAAACGCAATAACTAAAAGTGGGTTGATTCCTAGTTTATGGTAGTACTAGTGAGCATCTCAAACAGAAATAACACAGAACTTAAAGTGTGTTTTTACCCAGACACTGTTCAACATTCTAAACATAAAAAGGATAAACATGCTGATAAGAACATTATGACAAATAGTTTCAATACACATCCGCCCTTCTTGTCACCAGTTGTCCATGGCCCTTCTTTTTACTATGTCATCCTTTCTAAAGTACACATTGCCAGCAATAGAACTCTATTCAAATCACTTCATAATACCTTCGAAGCCCTAGCACCATGGGCGTAGCCAGGATTTATTTTTCAGTGTGTGTGTGTGCCCCCCGCAGCGTATATATACATATATATATATATATGCGTGTGTGTGTGTTTGTCTATGTGTTTGTGTGTACATAATTAATATTTAATACTGACCCTTCATTCTTTCATAAGACGTTGGTTGCATCATAGAATAGGTTCTTTCTGGAGTTAGTGGAAAGATTGTAGCCTCCCCGCCCTTGCCAGCAAGGTGGTCTGGAGGAGCGCTGTGAGCTACTCCAGCGCGAGGCGTAGACCCACCGCCAATTACTTTTTAAGGTATTGTAAGCGACCCCACCCTGTAAAACCACTATTGCTACAGAAACGGCAAACTTGACACATAATGAAAACTCCAGTGACAGATCATTATGGAGACAGCTTGCCGCCCAATGCGCCGAACAGCGCGGGAGGACCTAAGTCTAAGTCTAAGTAAGCCAACAAAATGCATACTCTGAGGTGTCTACAGTGCATTATCCTGCTATTAAAAAGATTTGGTTCAAAAACCTTATGTGCTATTTTCACTGACTTAGATCCTTCCGCGTCGTTCGGCGCATTGGGCGGCAAGCTCCTTCCACAAAAATCTGGCAATGTCTGAAGCATCTTTCCACCTGCTCTGAGGACCTCGATGACAATGTAGCGCCAAGTTGTACTATGATGTCCCTGTTTGCGCTTTTTTCGTAATGGCCTCGATGTCATCGCAACTCTTATTATGGGTAATTCATTTTGTCGGAAAACATGTCCCGCAAACCTCATGTGACGCTTTGTCACAACCTTACGTAGGGTTCGACTCCCAGTTCGGCAAATGATTGCCTTGATTGAGACCCAAACTCTATAATTGACTCCTAAAATCCATCTTTTTCTATTATTGGTAAAAAATTTAAAAAATATAATTTATATATGCTATAAATTAAATTCTTATATCGAGTCGCCTTACCCCTATTCTTTAATGCTAAATGCAAAGATTAGCAAAAATTATAAAAAGGACCGAGGATTAGGCGTAATCGTTTTCACTCTACCGCTCCTCTCCTTTCCAGACGAAAACATGACGTTTTAAAACAGAATAGTCAAAATGGCGACAGAGTTTATATAATTCCATATGAATTTATCATAATTATTTTAAGAAGGACTTTGCTTTGAAAAATTTCGAATTCATACGAGATTTTTCAATATAAGAGTAACTATTGAGATGAGTTCTAAATCCAAATATTCTTTTCCTAGTCACCCTTTTCCTACCTTTACTCAATCTGATATTTTTCTAGTTAAATAAATTTGGCACTATAACTCAAAAGTTATGCTGGAATCCTAAAAATGCAAAAAAAAATAAAAAAATAATTAGAGTAGAATCTAATTGGTCCACTTGATTTCTCCTTCCACTTCCGAAATTTTTTGTTTGGAGCTTAGAATTCTAATTCTGTAACAAAACAAAGTTACAAACATGTCTATTGAACAAGATGTATCACTTACAAATGAGCGTTTTTAAAATATATTATTGTTCGAATTTCTATATCTATTTCTACATCATATCTATTTCTAGATCTGTTTCTAAATCTATTTCTAGATCTATTTCTAAATCTATTTCTTGATCTATTTATAGATCAGATCTATTTCTAGATCTCTATGTCTAGATCTATTTCTAGATCTATGTCTAGATCTATTTCTAAATCTATGTCTCGATCTATTTCTAAATCTATGTCTCGATCTATTTCTAAATCTATTTCTAGATCTATTTCTAAATCTATGTCTAGATCTATTTCTAAATCTATGTCTAGATCTATTTCTAAATCTATGTCTAGATCTATTTCTAAATCTATGTCTAGATCTATTTCTAAATCTATTTCTAGATCTATTTTTAAATCTATGTCTAGATCTATTTCTAAATCTATTTCTAGATCTATTTCTAAATCTATGTCTAGATCTATTTCTAAATCTATTTCTAGATCTATTTCTAAATCTATGTCTAGATCTATTTCTAAATCTATTTCTAGATCTATTTCTAAATCTATGTCTAGATCTATTTCTAAATCTATTTCTAGATCTATTTCTAAAACTATTTCTAGATCTATTTCTAAATCTATTTCTAGATCTATTTCTAAATCTATTTCTAAATCTATGTCTAGATCTATTTCTAAATCTATTTCTAGATCTATTTCTAAAACTATTTCTAGATCTATTTCTGACTAAGCAGTGACGACTACGACCAACAATGATGGCGATGATCAGAGGCGGCCTTAGAAGTGCGCGGGGACCAGGGAGAAGGTCATATGCGGGGCACTGATCCGTAAGGGAAGACTTTATATAACGTACCACGTCACGCTAACGGATCGTCCGTCTCTAACGCCGAAGGCTTTATTGTTGTTACAGAAATACTACCTTACGTAGGCCTAAATACTGTACTACTGGCCTTTTAACTATATAAACTCGAAATGTTCCACACCTTAATTAACTTCTGGATCTGATACGTTCACCAAACGCTTTGTAAAAGATATCTGCTCCTCATGGTAAACAAGAAGCGGCCAAAGATGACGGGAAAATAGGCCATCAGGTCTTTTCCTTTATCCGCGGTGCTGGTCATGAGCCTCGGCGTTCTTTTATTTCGCCAAAGATGTTCTTGCATCATGTTGCATGGTTGGGTCGAATTTTCAAGCATCCCAACCAATCCTAAAAACTGACCGTTGATTGGCGCATCATTTTCTCTGTTCTCCCACGAAAAGCGCTGTTTTTTGTTGTTGCTTTTATCGCAAGGTACAGAACGACCGCTAGAAATCTTGGTAAGACTGCGCGCTAATTGCAGTTTTTCTTTTCTAATTTGTTCCAGCATCAAGTTATTCATTGCGCTACCATAGAATACTCAGAGCTTAATCCAACCATGCTGATACGTACTTATAAGTATGGATGGCTGCATGGCCGTGCGGTATGTGCGATGGGTTGTAGTTCGGTCATCTCGATGGTCCAGGACTAATGTAAACCTAACCCTAACCGATGGTCCCGGGTTCATACCTTGCCCGCTGCCATCCCTCGTCATCTTGTGGGAGATTTAGACTAGGAAGTAGATTATCATCAACTCTGAAGGAACATCCGAAACATTTTAAAAGTTTATAAACATTTTAACGTGATTTATAGAAACCTCAAGCTGATGAATTTTATTATCAAGCTGTTTCCAGTCGCTTCAGCTTCCGTTTACATTGGTCCATTGACTTTCGCAGATCCGACTTTCTAATGAAAAAAAGATACACCCGTGTTGTTGTTTTTTTGTACACTGAAACACGGGTTTTAACACGGCCACCCGATGTATATGCACAGTAGCCCGTTGGAGAAAAAATGAATACGTCATCGTCAAAGTTTCTGGATGTTGATTGGTCGAAATAACTCTACGAGCTAGGCCAAAGTATAAAAATAGAAATCCTTCTCACACACCATAGTCCCTTTTTTTCCTAGGTCGGACTAAAGTAATAGTATATTTACTGTATACCTACCTATTCTTTTTATACTGTAATGCGACATATCAATACCGTATAACTATTTATTTACAAAGTAAGCGATTTTGATTGGTAGCTTCCGAGTACGTGTTTTTTTATGTCAAGGTGAACTATTAAACAGTAATAGCCGCTTAGAATGTACAGGTCATAAGATGCTGTCTTTACCGAAACTGAATAGTATTTAGAACCCAAAAATGTTATTTTAAGAACTAACATGGTAATTGGTATCATATAGATGCCAGGAAATATGGAGTTACAAGTCCTAGTTAATGAAAACTGGTCTGGTTTTCGAACCTGATGGTGACAAGGGAATCTCTTCTCGTGGAACCGCCCTTGGGCGCGGGGCCTGGGTCGATTGCCCCATTTGCCACCCCCTAAGGCTGCTACTGGCGATGATGTTGAGCAGTGTGTTGAGAGACAATTGTTTAAATAATTCAATTAAAATTCCTCTAGGATAACTTAGACATTATAAATATTATTTTTGTATTACAACTGCTATATAGTCATGGCTGAAGCTTTGTCTTCATAATACTACTACCGAGATAACTTGCTCTTTAATAGTGAGGGAGGGAGGGGGAGAATTTGAAAATACACTTGAGGGGGCTTCCAAATGAATTTTTTTTTTTTACATATTATTAAATATTAAATATTAAGCAAAATGCAGGGGCTCCCATAGAGGTCAAGCCCTCGGGGGCCCCCAAATGATATGGCAAATTCCTAGCTACGCAACTAACTCCATCTTATGGAGTTGTGTTAGAACAGCGAACTAGAGATAGAGATATAAATATTATGTCTATAACGGCCTAAGAGTTGGGATTATTGACTTAGTTTTCACTTTACAAACTTGGGAGGGATTGATTACTTAAGGCGCAACATGAGATTTTAATATTTGCATTGGCCTCTCATTAGTAGTTAACTTTCAACAACAGAAGACAGGCAGAACAGCAGGTGCAGTGATAGGCAGAAAAGCAGGTCCAGTGATAGACAGTAAAGCAGGTCCAGTGATAGGCAGTAAAGCAGGTCTAGAGATAGGCAAAAAGACAGGTTCAGAGATAGACAGAAAAGCCCTCGGGTCTTAATTTGCGGATCAATGTCGATAAAGTTACTGAGAGTGTTTTGGAAACAATTAAACGAAATAATAATGCTATAAGAAAGCGAATGCGTGAATTCAAAAAATAGTATGAATGGAGCTATCAAAATAGCTAAACGACCTAAATTCATTTTTTTAATTAAAAACATTGGCTTGTAGGTTTACATATATTTAGATCTAGATCTAGAGTATAGATACTATTATAATAGATGCATACCTACTATCATGGGCGTAGGGGGGGGGGGATCGGAATTTAGTGACTGATTTTTTGCTTTGATTTTGTTTATTTTAGGTGAGATTTTAATACTAAACTATCACTTGCCCCAGCACACGAAAGGAGGTTTTGAGTTTTAAAACCCCTACCAAGGGGTTTTTGAAGTTAAATTCTCGTCTTCTATAAAACAAAACAAAAAAGAAAGCAAACGACAATCCCCAAATTTCACGAGCACAGTTAAGGAAGATTTTGATTTTTAATCCCCCTTCAAAATTTACGTTAAAACCCCTTCTTCATATAAACAAAGAAAATTACACTTAAAATTCTATGAGCGTAGACAAAGGGGTTTAAAGTTAACCCCCACCCCCTCTTCAGTAGGGTTCGAAGTTAAAAAATACCTCTTCAATACCCGGTATAAAAACCCCCCCACAAATTACGCACTTTTGCACTCAAAAAGTTATGAGCGTAGCTGAATGGGTTTTGACTCAGTTTTGAGTTTAAACTCCCCTCCAATGGAGTTTGAAGCTAAAAAATACCTCTTTAATATAAACAAAAAAGAAAATTACACACTCAGAAATCTATGAGAGTAGCCAAAAGGGTTTTGAGTTTAAACCCCCAACAAGCGGGGTTTGAAGCTAAAAAATACATCGTCAATGTAAGAAAAATGCAAATTACACACTCAAAATGCTATAAGCGTTGCCAAAAGGGGTTTTGAGTTAAAACCCCCCTTTAGAGTAATTTGATGCTAAAAAATGCCTCTTCAATATAAAAAAAGAAAATTGCACTCTAAAATTATTGGAGCGTAGTCAAGACAATTGGGGGTTTTGAGTTTAAATCCCTCTCCTACAGATGGCTTTTTTAAAAGTTTAAAACCCCTCGAGATGGTTTTGAGTTTAAAATCCCCTACAGAGCGTTTTGATGTGGAAAACCTCTATCTTCACTATTATTCTAAAGCAAACTACAGTTACTAAATTCTATGACCGTAGCTAATTGGGGTTTTGAATTAAAAAAAAAACTTCAAAGATTTTTTAGTTTAAAACCCCCAACAGATGATTTTGACGATAAAACTTCCCTTTTCGATATAAAATGTAAAGCAAACTACAGTCACTTAATTCCAAGAGCGGATTCAAGAGATGTTACACATTTCTACCAGTAGCGGGGCTTAATTTATAAAGTGCATTGAATAGTCAACTGCCAAAATAGAAAAACACTAAATGTGGTTCAACAAAGATGGCTAAGACAGATTTTAGGAGTCAGTTATAGAGATCGGGTGTAAATCAAGGAAATTCTATGCCGAACTGGGAGTCGACCCTTTAGTAAGATTGTGACAGAGCGTCGCATGAGGTTTGCGGGACATGTTCTCCGACAAAATGAATTACGCATAAGAAGAGTTGCGATGACATCCTAGTACAACTTGGCGCCACACATTTATGGAGGTCCTCGGAGCAGGTGGGAAGAGGCTTCAGACATTACTAGTGACAGATTTTTATGGAAACAGCTTGACTGCAAATACGCCGAACAGAGCGGGAGGGTCTAAGTCAGTAAGAATAGCACATTAGGTTTATATTTTATTGAACAAGCACACTATATAACAAAAAAAAAAGGCATATAAAAAGAGAACAACTCTACATTTAAAGCTGTATATAATAGAACTGTAAGATTTCGGTATCAAACAAAATTTATTTATTACCACTATTTAATTATTAATGGTAAGTGGCAAGTGGGCGAATGGTAAGTGGGAAGTGGGCGAATGGTAAGTGGGAAGTGGGCGAATGGTGAGTGGCAAGTGGGCGAATGGTAAGTGGGAAGTGGGCGAATGGTAAGTGGGAAGTGGGCGAATGGTAAGTTGGAAGTGGGCGAATGATAAGTGGGAAGTGAGCGAATGGTAAGTGGCAAGTGGGCGAATGTTAAGTTGGAAGTGGGCGAATGTTAAGTTGGAAGTGGGTGAATGGTAAGTGGGAAGTGGGTGAATGGTAAGTGGGAAGTGGGCGAATGGTAAGTGGGAAGTGGGCGAATGGTAAGTGGGAAGTGGGTGAATGGTAAGTGGGAAGTGGGCGAATGGTAAGTGGGAAGTGGGCGAATGGTAAGTGGGAAGTGGGCGAATGGTAAGTTGGAAGTGGGTGAATGGTAAGTGGGAAGTGGGTGAATGGTAAGTGGGAAGTGGGCGAATGGTAAGTGGGCGAATGGTAAGTGGGAAGTGGGCGAATGGTAAGTTGGAAGTGGGCGAATGGTAAGTGGGAAGTGGGCGAATGGTAAGTTGGAAGTGGGCGAATGGTAAGTGGGAAGTGGGCGAATGGTAAGTTGGAAGTGGGTGAATGGTAAGTGGGAAGTGGGTGAATGGTAAGTGGGAAGTGGGCGAATGGTAAGTGGGCGAATGGTAAGTTGGAAGTGGGCGAATGGTAAGTGGGAAGTGGGTGAATGGTAAGTGGCAAGTGGGCGAATGGTAAGTGGGAAGTGGGCGAATGGTAAGTGGGAAGTGGGCGAATGGTAAGTTGGAAGTGGGTGAATGGTAAGTGGGAAGTGGGTGAATGGTAAGTGGGAAGTGGGCGAATGGTAAGTGGGCGAATGGTAAGTGGGAAGTGGGCGAATGGTAAGTTGGAAGTGGGCGAATGGTAAGTGGGAAGTGGGCGAATGGTAAGTTGGAAGTGGGTGAATGGTAAGTGGGAAGTGGGCGAATGGTAAGTTGGAAGTGGGTGAATGGTAAGTGGGAAGTGGGTGAATGGTAAGTGGGAAGTGGGTAAATGGTAAGTGGGAAGTGGGCGAATGGTAAGTGGGAAGTGGGCGAATGGTAAGTTGGAAGTGGGCGAATGGTAAGTGGGAAGTGGGCGAATGGTAAGTGGGAAGTGGGCGAATGGTAAGTGGGAAGTGGGTGAATGGTAAGTGGGAAGTGGGCGAATGGTAAGTGGGAAGTGGGCGAATGGTAAGTTGGAAGTGGGCGAATGGTAAGTTGGAAGTGGGTGAATGGTAAGTGGGAAGTGGGTGAATGGTAAGTGGGAAGTGGGTGAATGGTAAGTTGGAAGTGGGTGAATGGTAAGTGGGAAGTGGGCGAATGGTAAGTGGGAAGTGGGCGAATGGTAAGTGGGAAGTGGGTGAATGGTAAGTGGGAAGTGGGCGAATGGTAAGTTGGAAGTGGGCGAATGGTAAGTGGGAAGTGGGCGAATGGGAAGTGGGAGAGATTAAATTTAAACAAGTTCGAAATTTGTACCAGAGGGACAGACAGACATAGTGAGTTCATGTAAGCTTTGTAAGAAAAAAAGTATGCGTACATACAAAGTGCATCAGCTACTGAAAGTTTTCCGAAAGGCCAGTTATTAAATACATTTATTATGTATATTGTGTTTACAAATTGAGATTTAAAAAGCAGTTCGAGTAAATCAACAATAGTATGAGATTATATTTTTATGGAACTATTGGGCTAGATCCAACTTAAGCGCGATTCTATGAGTAATAAAATGTGTGAAAACAACTGACCCACATAAGCGCCTTACGAGTTTGTGTGTAACACAAAATCCATTTATTTTATTTTGTTTAGTTATTTATATTTACTTATCTCAGAACTTAATCTTATATCGAATTAGAAAGGGAAGAATGTGATAATATACATTGTCTGGATAAATAATCCTAGGTTGAAGCTATTGATTACTAGTGTGACTAGCTTACGTAACGAGTTGTCTCCATTTGCAAAATTTATAACTTAATGTCCATGCGTTACTCCATCACTTCTGCACCCTTCTCAATAGATAAAGAAATAACCAAGGCTTAAAACATTTTTTTCTCAACTTGACAAACATAACACTGAGCAGTCCAGCTAAAAACGAATCTATAAAATCTATATGCATAGCTAAAATATAATAAAAAATAAATCCCCCATGTCAAGAGCGGGGGTGTGTAAGATGTGAGATTGTGTGATTGTTTGTTTATTTTATTCGTTGTGAATGGTGAAGTGTTTTAGCACGGGGTTTTCAAGCGGAGACAATAAGGTTTCCTGTGGTCAGTTGGAAAGCTGACCTGGTCTGAGTAAGGTGTTGTTGATTGTTGTCTGTTGTATTGAGAGATATTATTTCCGCCATTGTGTGAACTGACTATTTGGGGGTAATACTATGTTGTGGCATTGATGGCCTATGTTAATTGAATCTAGTCTAAGCGCCCTGTAGTATTTAATTTGGGCACATTTAGTACTTTTAGTTATTGAAGATTATGTATTCAATGTTACATGTGTAACCTATTGTTGGCTATAAATAAATACAAATTCTAAACTCCTTCGTCGAGTGTATTGTATAATACTTGTACGTTTTAAGGACCAGCATTGGAGAGTCATACCCTTAGTATATCGATCTATTTGTCTATAGCAAGAACTAACCAAAGTTCGTTACACCCGCCCCCCCCTCCCCCCGATTTCCAATAGTGTTTAATGTTCACGAGGAGACTCACGTGTGAAGAAATAAAATTGCCGTGAGCTATAAACCTTTGTATCCAAGCGACGAAATGTGTGTAGAAAGAATGATATCCGACTGTGAGCAAAAAGAAACTTAGTTCCTTCCCATAGAGATTTAGGTCCTTTGAAACTAACAAGAGATTACTATAAAACCTATTTTCATTAGCACTTCACAGGCGCAGTGGTTAAGACTAGAAGTAAGACTGCTATATTGATCCTTATGGAAATTTGTTGTGATCAAAAAGTCAATGTGATACAGTCTGACCGAGTAAGGAACGAACGAGTTTTTTGTACCGCTCGGTTGTAGTCTTGATTGGCAGAAGTCGCCCACCGAAGTCAACGACTGGACGTAATTATTATTTGAGAGAGTGGCTGTTGTCTTCCAAAATTATTTTATTTTTTACTGAGACATTTTTGTTTAAAAAGTGCGTGTCGTTTTGATATTTTTTTTATAAGGTTGTTTAGTGGGCGCAACAGTTGAAATAAAACGTTGCCTTGCCAACAAGTGATTCCATAGATTAGCAGATTTTGTGTAGGCGCGCAGTAAACATGATCTAGGATATTCTCATGTAGTTTAAAGCTATAAAGTTTGTATAGGAAAAATAGCCACTGGGCTGTTTTCTTTGCCAGTTTCAAGGTGGCCTTCCCACGAAAGCCTGTTATCAACAATGACAAATAGATGTTGCTATGACTTCACTTGTATCGATGAAGTGTCTATCTGCAGTTCGTGTATCATTTGCTTATTCTTTCTGAAATCTATTATAAGTTATAAGTTGTGACATTCAATTCTAGAAAGTTGTCAGCGCACCAGCTTATAAACTCTTCTACTGAGCTTCGGTTAGTGTATTGGCTTGAGGAGGCTTGAGGAGGCTTGAGGAGGCTTGAGGAGGCTTGAGCCCTCGAGTTCAAGTCGTACATTTAACAAAGCCTATATTAACTCTGTCTGCCTGATAAAAAGTTCCCTTTATAGGCCGTCGTCTGAGTCCTAGTGAACACAAACCTGAAAAATAGGCCGAGACTATAGAAACAATAGATAACTATAGAATCTACCATGTTCTTAAGCTCTCCGCATGCAGAGTGGTTACCGTGTTGGCTTGAGAAGCCTGTAGAGCAGCGGTTCTCCACTTTTTTAGCTCCGCGACCCCCTAATACAATTTCCCACTAGATGGCGACCCCCAACCGTAATTTTGTATGTCATAGATTTAGGTAGGCCTAAATCTGATTTATCTAATGATATAAAATGAATATCAAAATGTATATAACAAATATCCATAATGTTAATTTAATTGTTACAAACTTATCCTATTTATTTAGTGTAAAATAAATTTGTGATTTTAATTTTTTTAAAAAGCAGATTTTATGATTTTTTAAAATTTACTTTTCATTGCGTGTTAATAATATTCACATTACATACATAGTTTACCATTTAAAAAGTATTACTAATCATGGACAACGTTGAGACAGTATTTGAACTTGTTTTTATTTCACTAGATTAGGAATTCACATCAAGTTTGTTTCTGTATTTAGACTTGATAACTGACAGGCAGAAAAAAAAACATGTTTCACAATGTTACAGTGTTGGAAATGGAAGAGGAAGTCTAGAAAAATCCTCATATAGAAAAAGAATGACTGCAAACACTTGATCCATATTAGTGTGAACTGACATTGAAGAGAAATATTTAGATGCATTGCTATTGACATTGCTAATAGATGTGGATGAATCATACAATGAGTTACAATGGATTCTTATGGTGACTCATTCTATACCAAACATTGAAATCCAGACATCCAAGCATACTTAGAGCACCATGAGTGCAGACACTATAAATATTTTTCCAAGAAGTCTTTTAATTTTTCAAATTTAACCAACTTTGTCAGTTAATCACTCGCTGTAATGGTCGTTTATAGAGGATTGCATAGAAACTTATCTTGAAAATCGCTATTATATATACATCTTAAGTAGACCGGAACTAGTAATTGTGAACACTCTACAACGCCTGTGGATTCATCAAGCTGGATGCTAAATATAGTAAAAGAAGCAGACACCATTTCCTTAATATCAGAAGACATGTCAACTAATCTCCTGTGTATAGTGTCATTAGGTATGCAAACTGCACTAAATTTATTAATTAATTTGGCTCCAAACATAACCAGCAATGTCTTTGGCCGCTGACAAAAACTCCTTGGTAATGGTGTGAGGTTTTTAGACTCTGGGAGCTACCAAAATAAGAAGCTTCATAGGCTGATATGTTTTAATTATGGTACTTTCCATCTGGGTCAAGTCTGAATTTCATCAGGATTCAAAACTAAACTACTGGATGTCGTTATCGGCAAAGCTTGGACATATGTTCGACATTAATACATACGACAGAGAGAACTTCATTATAAATGCTGCATCGGGATCTCTGAATTCCTGCTTGAACTATTGAAAGAAAAGTATGCCGCAAAATAATTGTCATTGTCTTTTCTTTTATTACTTTTCTCTTGTTCGAAGTCCGTGTTCATGAGTTGGTCCATAATGAATTTATTTCTATTGACTATAATACGACGGCGAATTATTTCGCGATTAGATCTTCACCAAAGAAATGTTTGATCCCGCAATGGTGTTTCGACGCTCTGATGGACAGTAGATTCATTTGTTGCAGCATCTATTTTTGAATGACAATTATAAAAAAAAACAATAAAGAACCAATAAAAAACAAAACATGTCTACTTTCCAACAAGGATGTTACTTCACTAAAAGTGCCCTCTGTATCCTCTGGTAGTATGTCCTGGTTTATATTTGTCTACCCCACTTTTTATATTTTTTTTCCATTGAAGCTTGACGATCGTTTCATAATTTCTTTGGTAATAATGTAATTTGAGTAATGTCCCATCAAAACGCAAATACACTTGCTAGAACACATTAAAAACTACAACCAAAAAAAATCCGATAAAAAAATTGCTACCCCCCCAATTTTCCAATGGTCTTAGGCGACCCCTGGTAAATGGTCATTCGACCCTCAAAAGGGTCGCGACCCACAGGTTGAGAACCCATGCTGTAGAGGCTTGAGTTCGAATTCAGGTCGTTCCTCTCCATTTTAAATTTTTATAAATGTTTTTTTTCTAGATCTATTACAAATTTAATTACATGACTGATCCAAACTTATTAATATAAGTACTCTTAATATTTGCTTTGTTTTTAAACGTATTTTAAAAGTATTGTTAAAAATTATTTTCATGTATAGTAGTACATTGGCTTCCGAGTGTATTATATTGTGTATGGTAAAGAGAGCGAGTCCGTGAAGTATGTTGAAAATATCAATCCATTTCAGCGGCCTAGAAAGGGGAAGGGCCGGTTTTAGTTATTTGTGATCTGTTTGTCAATCAGTCCGTCTTTCCATCCTTCCCGTTTAGATCTTTCAGATCTTGCTAAATTCTGATGCTACAAGTACATATTGTTTCTGTAATCTAACCATTTCATTATTTACATTAAATATGTAAGCAGTTTTTTTTTATATAAAATACACCATTTCTACAACTGTTCAATATCAGTTAAAAACAGGGGAGGCTTTAATATTAAAGGGGATCAATACTACATACATTTATGCAAAGTTTTTTTCTTTTCTAATTTTGTAAGTCAAGATCAAAATAATCAATCTAGAGTTTTCTTTAACCCGTGTAGACTTATACATGGGCACAACCGGAATTCCTCTCGGGGTGGGGTGAGGGAAACATTGGGGTGGGGTATAAATCAGCATACACTTTCTTCATGGTTGAACACACAAACAAAAAAGAAGCCTGGGTGGATACAAATCTCGAAAATGGCTCAAACGATTTTGCCAGAACATGACGGTTTATGCAAATCTGTGTGAAAGATTTACTGGTTAATTGGTCACACTGGGAATAATTTGGTTTGACCATTATGATTTTTCAAAATATAATAATCTTTATGATTAAATTTGATCTGGAGGTCTAGACATTCTATATCTTGAGCACTTGTACGTCAACACGTATTCCCTCATGTATTCGTTAAAGGTGGTTGAGTGGTTAAGCGCACGGTTTCCGAACCTGGGATCCTTGGTTCTAATCGCCTTGAATCTCCTTTTTAGGGCGCCCTGAGTCCACCCAACTCTAATGGGTACCTGACTTTAATTGGTTAAAGTAAAGGTTGGTCGTTGTGCTGGCCACATGACACTCTTCTAGCCAACTGTTGGCCATATAAAACAGATGACCTTAACATCGTCTGCCCCATAGATCACAAGGTCTGAAAGAAGAACTTTACTTGTTAAAGAGGGAAATAATAGACATTTTGGGCGCCGTCTGATTAGAAATCTGTCTAGACTGCTACCTTTTTTATGTTTCTAAGTCTGGGCTTATAGCCAAACTAAAACTTTCTATACCATATCTCTAGATCCAGTAATTTCGATTACTGTCTTTTATGCTTCAAGTCTGAGATTAAACAAAGACATTTTACTTTTTTGCGTCCCGCGGTTCATGCAGTGGACTCCATCTACGTAAAGAACTATCGTAGTCCCAGAAGAGTCTCAAATAATCTTATTTTTTGAAACGGCCCACTTAAAGCAAAAAGCCGCTGTTAGTTCTTTATTGTCTATCTGTCCGCCCGTCCGTCCACTGTAAGCTCTGTGTGGTCTATCTGTCCAGTCGGTGTATCAGTCTTTCATCTTTATGTAGCAAACACTAGAAACGATGGTGTAAATCTGATTTTAATGTAGTTTTAGCCTGAAACGTTTAGGCGCAAGGGCTTCTTCTGATCTTTGTTGGCCGTTTTTTGAGTATTTGATCTGTGTTTGCAGTGAAATGTAATACATTAATTTAATTAATATTTTATCATTATCTAAAATCTTGACAGTGACAAATATTTATGGAGACAGCTAGCAAACGGCTGGGGAGGATCTAAGTCTGTCATTTAAGGCAGTGCTCTTTAAACTGGGGTGCGCGTACGGCGTACCATATGTAGAGTCTCAAATAGTTAGTCTTTTTTTTTCACGCCTTAATGTTTTCATCTTCCTTATTTTTATTTGTATACTTGTTCAAGTTTATCTCTAAAAGATAAGAAACAAATCACAAAAGGAAGTAGAGTTTTGAACTTTTCGAGAAAAAGCTTCTAAAAATGATGTAATACGAGTCACTTGCCATTTTGACGCGTCACGCTTGACTTCTCAGCAGTCATTTCTTAAATCCATTGATAGAAGTGTTGTTCCAATCTGTGTGCAGTATTCAGTTTTATGAACGTGTGTGGCTGGTTACTTTAAGATGGAAAAAATTTGTCCTCAGGAAAGTGCCAACACGAGTACAAGACAATGTCGCAGTTTGAGCAATGAGGTTTTTGGCGATACCAAAACAACATCGAAGCTACCACAAGGAATAAAAAAAAATGTTTGTAAAATGTTTTACATGTTCCGACGATCCTTTAGATTCTGGAAGTAATCCTCCGAGCGGGAACTTCCGCAGGACTGCGAGGAATGACAAAAAGCAGAGTTCGAACTCGGACTTTCGAGACTGTCCAGAGCGCATGTCAACAGACTGCTGGACCAAATCGCTAATAAAGTGCTAGCGACGTCAACCAGTAGCAAGTGTGTGTTGTCAGCGGTGAAATTTAGTTAATCCAATTTGTGAAGCCCTGCGAAATTGTATAACTAAGTAGACATAGAACAGGCAGCAGTTTGGAGGAAAGACGAATGTTCGAAGTGGCAAGCAGTTCTCAGATAAACAAACTATTATGTGGTGCTGTATTATTTCTGGCGGTAAAAACAAAAATAAACATCAAAAGCTGTCCTTGAAAAATTGCGCGTCTTTCGGCAATATAAATTGCATCCAACACGTTGAACGACTAAATGCTTAGCGCTTTGAAAAGAATCTCAAAGTCTGATTACATCGTACATATTTAGAATTCAAGCTTTATTTCAGGAATTTACTTAAGATGATACATTGCATCGAAGTAGTTTTCGGTTTGTGGACCTTTTATCTTAGAGTTGAACTCAACACCGCTGCCTGGTCGTGCGGTATGCGCGCTGGACTGTCGTTCGGTTGTCTCGGTGGTTCCGTGTGCATACCCTGCTCTCTGCCATCCCCCGTTTTGACTTGGAAGTCGATTATCTTCAACTCCTAAACATGTAAAACGTTTTACAAATATTGTAACAAATCTTCGAACTTAAAAATGATTTCTTTCGCAAATTATAATTATTTATTTATGGTTCTAAAAATTAGTTTAGACGAAGTCGCAGAAAGAACAGGAAGAAAACATTTTAAAACAAACTGAATTCAAACTCAAGTCCTCTCGTCAAGCTTCCTGAAGCCAAGACTCTAAACACTGCCCCCGGAAATCGACAGAAAAATGTTTCTTAATAGCTTAGCTTTTTTACCCCATCTTTTTTTTACCTTTAAAAATGTTGTCACATTATTTTTTTATTGCGAAAATTTTCAAAAATAATTTACATAGGAAAATATCAAGGTATTTTAAATGAGGAAAAAATATGTCTATTGGGAAGTCGAAAGCTAACTTATCTTACTTAGACTTAGCTTGCCTTGGTTAACTATGAAGAGGGCTCGAGGTTAGACACCCGACTCAAGCAGAGTTGAGTTTAATGAGCGCCTTAAGGCCTCACGGAAAACCTTCTCCCAGATACCTCACCCCACCAACTGGGCCTAACACGAGATTGGACCATAGCGCTCTAAGCATGAAAGCACTATATAAAAGCTAGATCTATAATTTATTATTCTAGAGCAGGGGTCGGCAACCTTTTGAGTCGGAAGAGCCAAAAATTAAAATTAACAAAATTTCAAGATTTTTAAAGAGCCACAAATTTGTTTTCTTCCAAACAATAAATAGTACTCGCATAAATAAAGTTTTTTGATAAAAAAAAAGAATCCATTCATTCATAAGAAAAAATATCTATTTATCTTAATATAAATAGTGCGTTTCACAACAAATTAGATTATATATATATTTATATGGTATTATTAGATATTTACTTATTATTTTAACAATAAAACATTAATATATAACACCATCTTGTCCTTCAATAACAAATAATTGAGCAAACAAATTCAAGTTATGGCTTTGGTTTTAGAAAATTTGGATACATTTGGCTCATAACTTGTTTTTAGTTTCAAACACGACTGCACATTTTCATTTGTTAGTTGGCTTCTTACTTTACCTACAATTACGTTCATGCAAGAGAACACTTGCTCGCACGAATATGCCGATCCGAAGAGCTCCAGCTCTTCCAACTTGCTTTTCAACTGTGTAAATTCGCCATTCCATAAACTTTACTTTATAAATCGATCAATAGCATACTGGATTTCTAGAGATCCAGTATCAATTACAAATAGCTAATGCGGATTTCGTTACTATTTGTGTTGAGAGGATTTTTTATAAAAGCTACAACAGTTTTGTTTGTTTTGACTTGCTCAAATCTGTCAGTAAATTCATCTTTCATTTTTTAAATAACTGTGCTGAACTAATTCGTGTCAACAGTTGCACTGGTTTTATCGCAATATTGCTTTACAAATTTAAAATGAAGTAATTGACCGCTATGAATATCTTCTGCAAAAAGATTAAATTTTTTTTCAAAACAAACCAATTCTTCTACCAAAACATCGGTTGGGTTTCTCTTTCCTTGCAGTTGTAGATTCATCTCATTTAATTCCACTGTTATATCCACCATAAAGTAAAATGCTTGCAATCATTTGTCGTTTTCTAATTCAGGTTGATTAATAGCTTTTCATTTATGGGTGTATTTAATTCATTCAAGCACATAGCAAAACGTACACTATACCTTTGGAGAGCCTTTGCACTTTATTGTAAAGAAGGAGGTCGGAATACCGAGTCTCCATTTCGTTAAGAATTCTTTAAACTGACAACGGTAGAGTGCTTTTGACAAGATGCTGTTAACAATCTTGATTACCAAATCGGCCGGAATGTTTGGACACAAAACGCTTCTTGGTGTATTATGCAGTGAAACGTAAAAATTCAGTGGTTTATTTTGGGCCAAAGAATCGTAGTTGCCCCTTTTTTCCTGTCATACTTCTGGCTCCATCAGTTGCTATTGAAACGATTTTATTTCTATCGATTATATTGTATTCAAGGTATTTTTGCACGACATTAGCTGTATCTTCTCCTCTAGTTTGTCACGAGAGCGGTAGCAATCCTAGAGGTTCTTCTTTTGGACCTTGGGAAGACATCTGACAAAAAGGTTAATTTGTGCCGTGTATATCTGACAAAAAAGTTAACTTGTGCCGTGCCTTTTATGTCGCAAGTCTCATCTATATCAAGTGACAAGGAAGAAGAAGAATATCTTCCACCTGCAAATATGTTACATTTCAAGACATGGGGGAGGGGTGCGCTTAAAAGCGAGTACAGGTGGCTGAGAGATAGAATTGGTGTCTAATACTCTTTAATCGAATCAAAACAATTTTTAAATGTTGTTTTTTTTCGATAAAATAAATAATATTTAGCGCATGGAACTAAAGAGCCGCAGCTTAACATCCAAAGAGCCGTATGTGGCTCGCGAGCCGCAGGTTGCCGACCCCTGTTCTAAAGGACCAGGATGTATTGTTGTTGTTTTTGACAGGCTACTTGTGACGTAGTAAAGTTGATGATTTCCAGCGTTGATGTCGCTGCTTCTATGTAATCTAAAACTGTCTTTTTTTATGTCTGAACCTAACTACCTGTTGGTTCTAGATTATAACATACCCGATTTATATTCTATTTTCTATTTGTACTATAATGTAGCGTGGCATCGAAATGCATTCAGGCATGGGTCTCTGACAAAACAGTGTGTTTCTGTTTAGTTTGTATTAGTTGAATCTTGCGTCTTTCTAATGCAATGGACTTCTGTAATCATTTTTTATTGACGCATTATACAACTCAACGTAGTAGTCAAACTCTGTTTTTATGGATATAAAGTTGTATTGAACTATGAAATATACAATAAAATAGTCACTCAAGTCACATATTGCAACAGTTGATCATTCATTGCATTCTCAACACTGCTTTGAAATAATTCCTTATAAACAGCAGTACTGCTGCAGGGGTAAACAACTGAATGGATGTATTGACATGTAACGACATACATAGATAAAACCTTTTTAAGTTTTTAAAAGTTTTTTAGTGAACGTCTTTTCAAGTTTTTAGGAAACTTCTGTTTTAAAGTCTTTGGTAAAACAAATTTTTAGTTAACGCCTTTTTCTAAGTTTATAGCGAATCTTTTCTTTTCAGGATTTTGGTGAACTTCCTTTATAAGTTTTTTTTTTAGTAAACTTCAGTTTCAAAGTTTTTAGTGAACTTCTGTTTCCAAGTTTTAGTGAACTTCTGTTTCCAATGTTGTTTTGTGTAATACACAGAACTAAGTATTCAAGTAAATTGCTACATTTTTTAGCCAAGTCTTAATGATGTAAAAATAATCATTCTTTGGCACTGCCAAGATTGAGGTTCCTTAGACCCTAACTTCCTTTTATGGCATTTTATTGAGCCGTTGCTAGCAAGATGCTTTTAAAAGGTATAGCTGGAGAATCTTGCAAAGTTGTATTTTTCAATAAATAGCCGCACCTAATGTTGTAGCTTTTATTTGGGTCAATTGGGTGCGTTTGCTCTTATTACGGAGTGGGCGCAGAGTGAAGAGGAAGGCTAATATGTAGAACTTTTGATACGTAAACAATGGAGATTTGTGTGTTCCTTGAGCTATTCTTCCTAGTAGTTAAGTTACACACACACACACACACACACACATACACTAGAGTAAGAATTTTCTTGAAAATTAGTGTATCTTTACAATTCTTCCTGGACAGTTTTTTTCCCCTTTTTTGGGGTTATTTTCTCTGACTTTTAGACGCTGTCTGAATATTGAAAAAAACTTGAAACTTAAATAGATCGCCTGAGGAGAATGTCATTGTCAGCACTAGAGGCGGAAAAATATAAATGTCGCAATTTGGAATCGTAACAAAATAGGTGGATTGATGGATTGCCTAAATTTTAACTATTAATAAATTACTAATAAATACAAGAAAAGTAATAATTTTCCCCCACATTGAAAAACTTGCCGGTACGCCGTACCGGTGCGTACCGTCACAGGTATCAAGTATTATAATATGTGACTTGGGTGACTATTTTATTCTATATTTCATAGTTCAGCACAACTTTGTATCCATTAAATCAAAGTTTGACTTATATATTGAGTTGTATAATGCATCAGTAAGAAAAATAGTTACAGAAGTCATTAGCATTAGAGAGATTAACATTTACATTTGTTACATAGGTCAAATGTTTCTTAACACTCAATTACGTTTGTTTTATCTTTACCAAGCCAACATGTACAGTCTTTGATCTATTTCTTTATTGAGATTTCAATCTTAACTGTAAGATTTTCTATTTTATAATAAGTCAATAAAATAACAAGGTTACAAAGACAGTTTGTGTGGAAACACAGACTCAAAAACGGCCCCCGAAGTGGTACACCTAGAGTCTTCACCAGGATTCGAACACGGAACTTCCGGTTCCAAGTGCTTTACCCCTCTGTCACAGCATCTACATTCATTTAGCGTACACTTATTTTTAATAATAATTATTAACCTTATCCATACTTTCTAAATTAATAACATGTTGCATATAATGAAGAGAAACTGAAAACAAAAGAGTTATTCCTCTTACAAAATTAGATAAAATGGCAACAGGAAAAAAATTCTTGACCTACTTTAGATAGTGAGCTAGCAAGAAATGATTTGACAAGAGTTTCCCCTCGCAAATAAAAATGTATATCTCCATCGTCATTTGTCATACAAACTAGATCTATATCTATCTAGTTCTAGATCTAAATCTAGATTCAAGATCTAAGTCTAGATCTAACTCTAGATCTAGAACTAGATCTAAGTCTAGAACTAGATTTAGATCTAAGTCTAGACCCAGAATTAGATATAGATTTAAGTCTAGATCTATCGCTAGATATAGAATCTTGATATAGAATCTACTAGATCTAGACTAGAACTCGTATGACTTTGCACGGTTAATCATAAAATTACTAGACCTAGGCCAACGTTATGATCAGGAATAGTAGGCCTTTTGTTACCTGGTAATGGTGTACTATGCTGTTCGTATCCTATTCGTATCCTATTCATTTCTTAATGTGATACTACTGTTTACATAATAAATAAATCTACACCCCTAAGCAGTCAGAACAAAAGTTATTGCCTTAATAATTAAAATTTTGTTCAAAATAATTATAAATATATCTAGATATGGGCTCTTTTTAGTCTTATTTAGATTGTGAAGTGTATATGTCAAAACTGCGCGCTATAAAAGTAGTTTATTATTTTTGAAACTTATAACTAAAACGAAGTTCGTGTCAAAATTCTTTTTTAAAAACAACATTTGAGTCAGTATTCTATTCAATGAGTTAGTTAATAAATGGAAAATATATTTTATAATGATCCATTGACACTTTTACCATTGTGACCTTAGATGCAATTTTTTTGTACCTATGCACGAATCTATGAAAGAAGCTTGAGTTATTAATGAAGACGTCCATGACCTTTAAAAAAGACTTACCTCCCCTAGAGTTTTTCATTTAAAAGTGGTGTAATTTTTTGAAAAATCTACTTACATATAAAATTTTATAAAATTAAAATGGTTCACTTTCGGAAAAGAAAAAAGTAGCCGTTGCATCAGAACTTTGAATGATCTAGAATATGATGATGTCTGACTTTCATTTTCTTATTTAGTTTCTGAGATCTAAACGGGACGGAAGGACGGACGGACAGACAAACCACAGAAAACTAATAGCGCCTTTTCCCCTTTTGGAGGCCGCTAAAAACTGAAAGTAGCCTTCTTTTGTAAAGGTTTCAATTCTTGGAAAAAATATACACAAACATTTTTTATTTACTTTATTGTGCGAGAACGCATGTAAGAGAAATATTCATTAATACTGATTTTTTTTTTTGCGGAGAGAGATTTTTACAATGATAAAAGAATTTAGATCGAACCATACGTCTAGTCATATAAATTAGCTAGGTCTAGATTCTTGACCCAACAAACCAAAAACAAAAATGATGATTAGCTGTCAAAGTTTTCTTTTTCTAGTTGTTTTTAAATATTTTTTTTTTTTTACAAAGACTATATTAACTGGCTATGCCTGTTTGTCTGTCTGATACAAATTTTGAACACGTTATTTCTCGCACTTCTCATTCTCTGATCACGTTAAAACTTTGCACCATTATTTGTTGTCTCAAATAACACATGTACCAACAAAATAAATGAACCGAGTTGTGAATAAAATGTTTGGCAATTTATTTATTTTGTTTGATATAAACATTTAAATAGTTCTTACTGTATTGAGATATATGGCTGTAAATTGTATTTTTCCCTTACAGTTTTGTATTATTTTTTTTTTTTACAATTATTTTTAAATTTTGTTTAAAAATAGTGATTGACGTTTAGTTAAACTACTTCATTTTAGTTTAGTTTATATTTTTTTTTATTTAAAAAGACATTAAATTGGTTCCCACCGAAATAGTTAAATATAGCTGTACTAGTCGACCGGCGGCGTATGTTGCCGCTATTTTGAAGAGCCGCCTTAGGCCACTGCAACCAATGCGACCGCAGTGTGCCCAGTACTTTCATAGGACCCGCACCTCCATAAGACCCGCGCTATTTCTAGGTGTATAAATTATTAAATTAAACAATATTATAACTTAAAACAGATTTCCCTTATATATATATAATCTTCAAGCTCTTCGTGATTAAAAAATATCTGTCTTTTGACCTGCACTTGCTTGATGTGCAATGAGCCTAAACAGTGATGCCCAAAATACGACCCGCGGGCCAGATCCGGCCCGCCAAAACGACGCCACAAAAAGTAGAAAATTCCCTCTACAAAAAGGTTGATAAAGTTATTTTTACCTACGTTTGCGCCTTAACTTTTTCTCTGATGAATTGGTACTATGGTAATGTTGTGTTTATGAAATGGGACTAGATGAACGGATCTTTACTTTTTATGTAGAACATGACAATATGCCATTGTATTTGATTTGTGAAAAAAAGTGTGGCTGTTTAAAAACCAACAAACAAATATAGCAGCATTCTTGATTTGAGCTGCGAAAAAAAATATTGTTAAACTACATTTAGAGATTGAAGGATTGAATAGTTGCCAAAAAAAAAAAAAGATTAGAAAATGAGTCGGTGGTTAAGATATAATGTTGCTCACATTTTAAGTAGAGAAATGAAGCTATTTTCCGAAGGGTACTAAAGAAGATAAACTTTAAACATCTCCTTAATTACTGTAAGTGCTAGATCCACGGTAACTTCAAACATCTCACTAATTACTGTAAGTGCTAGATCCACGGTAACTTCAAACATCTCACCAATTACTGTAAGTGCTAGATCCACGGTAACTTCAAACATCTCGCTAATTACAGTAAGTGCTAGATCCTCGGGATTCTAATCAAATAGTTTTAGTTCCGTTTCATTACGTTTTTTTGTATCTTTTTGTTCATGTGGCCCGCGATACGAGTGTCGAAAATTAAAAATTCCCGCATGTCAAATTACGTTGGGCATCACTGGCCAAGAAGATCCGCTATTGAATTTGTGTGAAAGACATTTGATTTGTTCTCTCCTTAAATTGTTATATAACAAATAAACACAAGAATTAAAAGTTCTCCACGCGTTTTTGTGACCTCATTTTTTGTGGCTGTTTTTAACTATTTTTATATTTTTAAAAGTATACGTATGCAAGACCCACCTCTTTTTTTTTAAGTGAAAATGTTTCTAAGAAATTCTATGCAGATTCATGTATCAGATTTTAGTTCCTGGATGCCAAATATTATCTGTCACGTGAGGTTGAAGAAAAAGCTTATAAATATGATCGAAAGAAAGGATAAAATTGCACAGATTTTGTCTGACGAATTCCATCCACTGTCAAGCATCAGCTACTTTCATATCAGGTATGATAGATTTAATTGGTCAATACATAGTTCAAATAACATAATTCGTCGATCGTAATACAATCATGTCCACTTTGGTCATCCTGGGGTTTCATACTTTGGACTGAAGTTTATGTGCAATCTCATACGGCTTGTGAGATCTATTTGGGTTAAAAAATGTTCAGATGTGCACGGGGCAAGCTATTCCAGCTAGAGGTTGTGTGAGTAGACTTAGTTGTCTTCTCTTGCGTGTTTCTTACGCTCTCATTTATTGCCTCTGACTCTTTTTGCAACTGTTTTCACAACAAGGCTTCATTATGCTTTATTATTTGATTTAATGTAACAGGTGATGATGAAGGTTCTCAGGGAGGCTTGAAAAGATGCAATACTGGTCCGCTCTTTTCACGACTTCAAATAATATCAAAGTATTAAATTAAAAAAAACCTTGTCTATTACATGATTCACAATCGCATTAAGTTTGTCATTTGGCGAGTAGTTAATTCTGGCACCAATTCAAACAAATGAATTCAGAGGTGTGATGTAACATTGAACTCAATCACAACACTTTAGAACAAAGCCTCTTGCGAGTAAAACTCTTTTATGTTCCTGAACTCTTTAACATTTTCTAGCTAAAACATTAAAAAATCTAATTATTGTTAATATTATGTTCCGATTTTTAAGGAAAACAACTTCCGAAAAACAAAGTATGGTATGAAAATCTCTCCATAAGGCTGTGGTACAACTAATTTTTATACGAGACCATCTCAAAAATTTAATTAACGGTATTACCTTTATCTGGAATTCTCTTTTTCTTTTACCATTTTAGAAACATCCGGAACAATCCATTATATAAGCTTAAATCTATTGCGTTCATACTTAAGACTATTGCGATGTTTTGAAACGAAAATTAAAGTTTAAAATTTTTTTAAATAGCTTTTAGTTGTTTTTTTTATATTAAGATGACGGACAGACAGACTGACAGACAAAACGCAAAAAAGAATGCGTCTTTGATCCTCTTTAATAAATTATATTAGAACTCAGTGCACCAATGTCAATGAACCCTCGTAAAATATCTCGTATTAATAAAGAAATTGTTTTGGTACTAGCCTATTGTGACCTAATAGAATTTTTTCCTTTGACGTTATAGGAATGGATTCTTTAAATGTAATGCTAAAAAACTCGGTGCAACCTCGAAAAATTGCTCGTATTGATGAAGGCTTTTTTTTTAGGCTAACTAGGCCATGTGACGTAGTGTTTTTTTTTTATTCCTTTGACGTCATATGGAATTAATTCTTTAAATGTCGTATTGATGAAGGCGCTTTTTAGTTTAACTAGGCCGTGTAACGTAGTGTTTTTTTTTCTTTAACATCAGATGGAATGAATTCTTTAATGCTAAAAGAACTCATTCGGTGCCTCGTTATGTGACTCGTGTTTAAAAAAGGAATGATAGCTAGATTTAGATCAAATCTAGATTTTTAAAACTAGATCTAGATTTTTTTACAGTATATCTGGATCTGGATTTATATATCCAATTAAAATCATTGATAAGTCTAGATCTGGAATTTCTAGATCTAGTCTAGACTAATATAGACTAGATCAAGATGTAGAATCTCAATTTCTAGACTTAAAGTGTAGATTTTGATTTCCTAACGACTTGATCAATATTGCAATGTTATAATATTGTTACGAATCTCACTATCCAGGCTCTCTGCAAACTGCACCATACACCACCAACTTAAAGAACTTGACAACTCAGGGCTCCAAAGTAACGTAACACTTTAATAGTTGAAGAAATAACAGCCAATACTGTACAATTGGCAGCACGTAACACAAGACCGTACAAATACCTCTTCGATAACACCGTTCCGCCGTATCAACTCTTGCACTGGCCTCTCCGTCTTGTTCCGGGCTTTCACTGGGTTCAACAGTTCAGGACTGACTTCACACACTAGGCTCGTTGTGTCGGACTCGATCACAGACCAAGATCAAGACGCCGTTCGTCTCAACTGTACTTGATAGTACTCCGCACTGAACCGTCGTAATGCTCCGTACAGAACCACACCGCTGAACTGTGCTGTAGTCGACCGGACTGTAGTGAACCGGGCTCTGAACCCCTGCCGTGAACCTTGCTGTATTGAGCCCCTTTTCTCGACTGTCTTGTATTGCGACACCTCCGCTCTTATATAGGGTCCCTACTGGCCTTCTCGAACCGGACAGAACGCCCCTCGACGTTTCTAGGTGGTCAGATGACTACAACTCTCGTGACGCTAATGAGCTCTGTTCACGACGCCGATCCTACTCGAACCTTCATGTTGTTAACTCGTCTCGGCCGATCGTCGTAACTCGTCACGGTTGACCGCTCGTCTAGCGCTGGCCTGGGGCGATTTGCGTCGGCTGACTACACTCACACCACTACCCCTCTCTGTGCCACCACCAGGTTTATAACACTATACTAAAACTAATATACTATTTTAAAATTTAATGTTGCATACAGTCTATTGATTTAGGCCTATTATCTAGGATTCTTTTTTACATAAATCTTATCTAAATTACATCTACATTACTCCATTATTTTATAGACCTAGATCTAGTATTAATAGATCTTAAGAGTGCTAAATCAAAAGTTTAATTTAGATAGATCTACATCCTCAATGAAAACGCCAATATCTCTGTTGATAACTGTGCTGAGACATCGAAGTACAAGCACGATATATCTGTTCGTTTCTTTTTTTTTTTTCAATTACAAATCAATGCTGAAAGGTTATCTAAAATCGCTCGTCTGACAAATTGTACATATCCGGTTTATTATTAAGTTAAGAGCAATGCCTGGTCGTGTGGTTAGCGTGCTGAACTGATTATCTCAACGGTCCCGGGTGGTTTGTTTGATTGTTTTACATGTTTCGGATGTTACTTCAGAGTCGAAGATAGTTTACTTCCTAGTCCAAACCTCCCGCAGGACGACGGGAGATGAGAGTAGGCAAGGTCTAAACCAGGAACCATCGATAAATCCGAATGACACTCCAGCGCGCAAACTGCACGACCAGCCAGGGTTCATACCCTGTTCACTGCCATAATCTATCGTCCAGCGAGAAGCTAATTATTTTTAACTTAGAAGGAACACCCGAAACATGTAAAACAGAAAAAAAAATCATTTTTTTTTTGCAACGGCAAATGAATCTTTGAAACATTATTACTTTTGACCATCAAAATTAACTCACGTCTTGAATATTTCTTGCGATAGGCAGATCCGACAGGGATCCAACTTCGACGGGGCTGCCTCTGTAATCTTGTTTATATTTTTATTTTAGATTTGTTCACTTTAAAAAAATGTCTTTTGATACATTTTAGAATGTATAAATGAAAGTTTTAAATGAAACAAAAAAGTTCCCATCTGACTATAGCCTCACTTATTTGTATGAATTGCTGTTAAAATAGTGTATTGAAAAAAAAATCCTACAAATGAAATATATCCAAAATGGTCGGCTTTCAGAAGACAAAAAGTAGCCAATGCGATTGTCAGTAGCTTTTCTAGTTTTTATGTTTGTGTGGTATCTGCTCTGGATTGTCGTTAGATGGTCTCCATAGTGTTATGACTTTGCCATGCGCAACGCCATCCAAGATAGTGCAGAAAGAAGGTGCGCACTATCTGTGACCAGACAAGTCAGATGTTGACATGAGAGACAAACTATTTCCGCCCAAGTCGAGAGCCAATATGGAGATGCTGTGCCCAAGGCAGATGCCTTTGTGTTTGTGATGTCCTCGTGTAAATAAACGTCTATGTCCTCGTTGAGTTGCCTCCCTTCAATTATTACAATAGTTTGAACGAAACACTTAAAACAAACAAAATAAACGTGAATAACTGACAAACGGACGGACAGAAAGATCACACAAAATTAATACAGTTAACATACATGTAACATACAGGTAACATACAGTTAAATTACAGGTAATATACAGTTAACATACAGGTAACATACAGTTAACATAAGGTAACATACAGTTAACATTAGGTAACATACAGTTAACATACAGTTAACATACAGGTAACATAGTTAACATACAGGTAACATACAGTTAACATACAGTTAGCATACAGTTAACATACAGTTAACATACAGGTAACATACAGTTAACATACAGGTAACATACAGGTAACATACAGGTAACATACAGCTAACATACATGTAACATACAGTTAACATAAGGTAACATACAGTTAACATACAGTTAACATAGTTAACATACAGTTAACATACAGGTAGCATACAGTTAACATACAGTTAGCATACACGTAACATACAGTTAACATGCAGGTAACATACAGTTAACATACATGTAACATACAGCTAACATCCAGTTAACATACAGCTAACAACATACAGGTAACATACAGCTAACATACATGTAACATATAGGTAACATACAGCTAACATACATGTAGCATACAGTCAACATACAGGTAACATACAGCTAACATACAGGTAACATACAGGTAACATACAGCTAACATAATGTAACATACAGGTAACATACATGTAACATACAGGTAACATACAGTCAACATACAGGTAACATACAGTCAACATACAGGTAACATACAGTCAACATACAGGTAACATACAGTCAACATACAGGTAACATACAGTTAACATACAGTTAACGTACAGTTAGCATACAGGTAACATACAGTTAACATATAATTAACATTAACAAAATTGATTAGAAAGATATATTTTATTTTCACAGGTTTTAGAACTCTAAACCAAGAAAAAAAATGAATCCAAGTTTGATCTACTTCGGACTAATTCTTGGACTGTTGGGCCAGACATTGGCTGTTGACGTGAAAACAGCAATTACCCAAACAAGTGATAATTGCGGAAAAGTGTATAATGATAAATGCAATGCCAACGCTGATTTTCTAAACCTTATTGCTTCAAACAAATATTGTGAAGCCATCATATATAACAAAAACGGGTTCTCAGTCCAAACGTGTCTGGTCGCGCTGAATGGATGCACCCAGGCGGAATATGACAAAATTAAAAGCGCCGTTTGTTCAGCAGATTCTCTTGCTGTTGGAATTGTTTCACTAGTTCTCTCTGCTGTTGTTACATTATTTGCCAGTCTATAAAACAGTCTCATGGAAACCAAAAAATTCAATAGCAAAAAAAATATTATTGTAAACTCATAAGTAAATATCTAATGGATTTGCTTCTTTTTTTTTGAATCAACAGTCCATACGTAGAATACATACATGTATATAGTTTTTGAATTGATCTTAAAGCATTTCCAACCTCAACAAGATTTTTAGATGTGTACAAATAGCTGTAGCACAAGGCTTATTTGTTTCATTAACAAGTCATTATAAATGTATAATATTTGTACACATTAGAGGGGCGCAAAAAAAGGAAGTAATCCACCATTTGTTTTGTCTGTTAATATGATATGATTAATATGTTTACCTTAATTCTAATGCAAAAAAATATAAGACTAATTTCATCATGGATAATAAAGATGTATAAAGTTGTGTGTGTACGTGTGTGTGTGTCTGTGTGAAGTTCGATAGTATCATTAAAGTACTTATCAGCTATTGTCGCGCCTATGTATTGTATCTAGTTTGCCAATTTCATTATTACCATGAAATACTATAATGCGAATTTATATATGCTATTGTAATTACTAAATAACCATCTGATCGAAAATTTGTATTTTATGGATAATTTTCAGTAGAATTTGATTTCCTCTCCATAAAGCTGTGAGAGTTGCATTTTTTAAATACAAAAATAAACGTTGCTTGTCACATTTATTAGAATAGTGTTACTTGTAGTATTCTATCAATATGCAGGGAATAGCAAATTTGGTTTTTGGACTACAATTTTTTAATAGCAGGATAATGCACTATAGATACTTCAAAATATATATGAATTTTTTTTTTTAAATACTGGAAATAGTGCTTGATCCCGCTGGGGGGAGCTCACAGAGCTCACTAAAACCCCTGGCTGGCAAAGGCTACAGTCTTTCCAATAACTCCAGGAAGAACCTATTCTAATGTACAATAAACGTCTTCCGAAAGAATGAAGCAAACACACACACAGGGCCGAACTTAGTCCACTGCAACCTATGCGGTCGCAGTGGGCCCCGCACTTTCATAGGCCCGCGCTAAGTCTAGGTGTAACTTATTAAATGAAAACATTAAAACTAATATATAACAGGTTTTCCGCGGCTTCCTGATTTTCCAGGGGCTTCTGGAAATTTCCCGCAATTCCAAAATATAACAATAAGTCCTTTGAAATCTCCTGAAAACTCATAAAAAAATCTTCTGAAAAACAGACAAAAGCTTTTTTGGGGTACCACTTTGACGTGTGAAAAAAAATTGCATTTAAAATTTTTGAACTTATGCTTATCTCTACCCAAACTGGGCCCCGCGCAATCCGTTTAGCATAGGGCCAAGCAATAGCTAGGACCGGCCCTGCACACACACATACATTATATATATATATATATATATATATATAAATACTGAATGTCAAATGTCAAGACAAAATACCAGATACTGAATTCCTTCGAAGAGCTTGTCTGCAAAGCAACCACACAATCCTCATGCAGTCCCAGTTGCGATGGGCAGGACACGTCTGCAGAATGGAAGACCACCGCATCCCAAAACGACTCTTGTATGGCCAACTAAGCGAAGGAAAGAGTTCGCAAGGTGGTCGAAAAGCGCTTCAGGGACACCCTCAAAGCTTCTCTGAAGGCGTTCAGCATAGACTCAGGCACCTGGGAGACAGAGGCACATGACAGAGCATCATGGCGTCGCGCTGTAAAAACTGGCGCACAGGTTGCTGTGGAAAAGAAAACAACGCTGGCAGAAGAAAAACGCCAGAGAAGAAAAGCAAGGCGAACGACACTAACTCCAGCTGGAATAACCTGCCCAGTGTGCGGCCGAACATTCCGGGCTCACATAGGTCTCACCAGCCACACGAGGAGGCATAAAACCCCAGTGTAAAGCCCTCAGCCCCCCCCCCCCCCCGATGTCAAAGTGGTCATCATCGAACCACGATGGACGAACTACATATATATATATACTAGCCATATGTTACCCGCGGCCCGCGTATCACTTTCGATATAGTCACTGAGAGTGCTTTGTAAACAATTAAACGAAATAATAATTTTATATGTCTAGCGAATGTGGAATGCGTGAATGTAAAAATAGTATTAAGGAGCTATCATAATAGCTAATCGACTAAAAACATTTGCTTGTAGGCCTACATATATTTGATTAAAATTTTAAATGAATAGACTTTATTTTGTATGATAATGTGTTAAAGTATAAAGTAGATCTATCATCTTTGAATTAGATCTTGAGCTAGAGGTAGATCTAGATCTACACTAATCTACTTTTCTTTTTATTTAAATATTGCCTTGGATAGAGAGTTCGTTCTGCGCATGCATGACCTTTTTTGTTAGATGTGCGCGATAAATGAATGGAGCTATTGATATGTATTCAAATACCTCGGAGCTATTGTCTCAGATGAGGGAACAAAACCCGAATTATTGGCCCAAATATCACAGTCCACAGCAGCCCTTTCAAAACTTAAAATAATATGGAAAGATAAGGGGTTAGCCCTCGGCACCAAAATCAGACTGATGCGCTCTCTGGTCATGGCCACATTTTTATAAGCTTGCGAGTCGTGGACGTTGAATGCAGAGCTTGAGAGGAGGATCCTAGCAATGGAATTGAGATGCTACAGAAGGATCCTAGGCATCACATTCAAAGACCGCATCACAAACCAAGAAATCAGAGACAGGGTTACTGTAGCGATCGGAGCCCATGACGACCTGCTAACTATTGTGAAAAGACGAAAGCTTAAAACCTTTGGCCACATTACAAGATCTACGGGGCTCGCAAAGACCTTCCTTCAGGGAACAGTGACAGGGAAAAGAAGAAGAGGCAGACAGAAAAAGCGATGGGAGGACAACATTAAAGAATGGACAGGCCTGCCATTGAGAGAGGTTCTAAACAAGGCAAAAAAAAGGGAGGAATGGAGAAGGACGGTCAACGAATCTTGCCTGGTGCCCCAACGGTTCAGCAGACTAAGGGGTAGGTAAAGGTAAAGGTAAAAGGTGAGTATGTCAACACAGCTTCGCAGCTATAGCGAACGAATGTACGAAAAATGCTTTAGAAAAACAAATTTGAATGTTAAAATTGATTAAAATATGAAATGAATGGACTATAATTAGTATGTTCATGTGTTAAATTATAAAATTATCTTTGTGAAGAGAAGCTCTATCATCTTAGAGTTTTAGACCTAGGAATAGAGAGATGTGTAACCTTTGGGGTAATGTCTAACGAAAGAATTCTTAATTCGCAGATATAAAGAACGAATTTATGTAAAAATGCTTTTGAAACACAAATCTGAAGCTTAATTTTATTAAATATGAAATTAATCTATTTATATGATCCCCTTCTTCCCTCAACAGTTTGGACTAGCAAGAAGTAAAGGAAAGATCACTCTCTTATTTCTGCAGATAGTAACCCCACGAAAAAACAAAAGAGAACAAGAGGGTATTCACACGTCATCCGAAACATGTAAAACATTTTACAAACAAACATTTTACAAACACTAAATAGCAGCGCCAGACTTAACCATTGTGACCAAGAAGTAATGGAAAGAGAACAAGTAATCTTCTGTATATATTCACACGTCACTAAATAGCAGGGCCGGACTTAAGCATTGTGGGGCCCTATGCGAAACGGATTTCGCGGGGCCAAGTTTGGGTAGGGAAGCGGACAATAAGTGAAATTTAAGAGTTTGTATTAGAAAATAAATTCGTCCTGCATTTTATTCATTCTTTACTACGTACAGAATTACTTTACGAGCCTTGCGTGTAGCAAAGTCCTACAGGACATCATGATAATTCTGTTTCCTACATAGATCACGCTCAATAGCAAGAATTACCAAATGTTTCAATCTATCTTTGAGAATTGTTGACTTCAAGTAATTCTTCATTAGTCTGAGGCGCGAAAAGCTTCTTTTACCAGATTACACAATTACGGCTAATGCATAATAGCGTTTTTATCAAACGCGCGTTGGATTGGCGTTTTCCATAGTGAATGACACCCCAAAATGACAATTTTTGCTATATATTCCGTATATTTTAAGGACTTTTCGTATATTTTGTAATTTCGGTAGATTTCCAGGAGCTCCTTGTAAATCGACAGGAGGGCACGGGAAATCTGTTTTAAGTTATAATATGGTTTTATTTAATAATTTATACATCTAGAATTAGCGCGGGTCCTATGAAAGTGCGGGTCCTATGAAAGTGCAGGGCCCAATGCTCTCGCATAGTTGTAATTGCCTGAGACCGGCCTTGCAAAATAGTGGCGTATGCTACGTCGCCGGTCGACTAGTAGACTATATTTTGTAATTTTCGTGTGTCAAAGTAAAAAACTATCTGTGCAAAATGTAGTTCTTCAAATTAGATCTAGATCTATATCCTTCGATCTTTTCTCATGTCAACATGGTAAGCATGGCCTAGATCGATGAAGTTATAATGCTTTTATAGAGTTAGTCATTTTTTTTTTTAAGGTCTTAAGTTTATTTTAGGGCTAAAATACATACACTACAGTATGTAAGACAAATTTCCTTACGGATAATAAAGATTATTATTATTATTATTATTATAAGTTAGTACCCAAGGAACATTTATGCCAAGTTTTATCCAAATTGGTCAAACGGTTTTGATCACTATTCGGCACATACATACATACGCCTTACATTCTACTTTATAGTATAGATATATATATGTCCGGGTGGACCCCCCCCCCCCCCAAAAAAAAAATCCTGGCTACTCCAATGAAGCTCGCTCTCCATATGGATCTATCCAGTGCCACTGTATCGATTTTGAAGAGCTTCATCTCGCGTTTGCATTGATTATCTATTTTTTTTTGAAGGTGTAACAACCTTAAAGAAAAGTATTTGTGTGTGTGTGTTTTATTAGGTAAGAGAAACCTTATATAAATAGTAAAAAAAAATAAATATGTTCACTTCCGTGTTTCTGAAGTGTGGGCAGAAATTAAGATGTTTTATTTTTCAATGTTCCTTACTTCAGGTTATAGTATTTTCTTAGGGATGTGGTATGGGTACAAGAAAGTGTCATTGTTAAGTGACATCAGCTGTGCCATTCTATAGCCAGGAAGCGAGAGGCATCGGAAAACAAAACATACCTCGCCACCCTTCAATTCTACCATTACTGTAAGCCACACCTAGATTCAAACAAGATATGACAACACCAGACAATGAAATAGCTTGAGCAACTAGACAATCTAGGTCATGACGTCACACTACCATGTGAAGTTTCTCGGAAAATACATTTGTTTTAATTTTATTCGTTTGAGAATCCATGTCTTAAATATCGCACTTGTAAGAAGTCAAACTATGTGAGAGAGAAATATGAGTACAATGTAATGCACTCAAGCATCAATCTCCGACAATTTGATCCACCCATGTTTCCGAATTGAATGATTTCTGACAGCTTTTTGTCCATGTAACTTTGTACAACTTAGTAAATAAGTCAACTTCGTCTACATAGGTATAGTTTTATTCACATCATAAAATGCACGATAAAATTGTCACAAAATAATTTCCAAACACAAGCACAATCACAATCACAAGTGAAAAACACAATCTAGACTGTTGAATGTTTAATACATTAAGGCCACATTGGAGTCTGTCAGTATTCAAAGTTGTCACCTTGAAGACATAATACAGATCAATCATATTACTACTAAGAAGTCAAACCCTACTGTACATGACGTCCCTAAATGTCGCGTTTAAAGTGCGTCAGCTATGGCAAGTCGCTAGACTAACGAAGTGGCTAACATACGACACTATGCCATAGTATTAAACAGAAGGTCGCCAACGTAGTACGTCTCAAGAGGTTGTGATGACCTCCTCTTCCCCATTAATTATACTTGTACATTTGCCGCATTTTGTATCATCTGTTAAATAGTATAATTTTACACGCCTAAGGCCACATTGGAGTCTGTCAGTATTCAAAGTTGTCACCTTGAAGACATAATACAGATCAATCATATTACTACTAAGAAGTCAAACCCTACTGTACATGACGTCCCTAAATGTCGCGTTTAAAGTGCGTCAGCTATGGCAAGTCGCTAGACTAACGAAGTGGCTAACATACGACACTATGCCATAGTATTAAACAGAAGGTCGCCAACGTAGTACGTCTCAAGAGGTTGTGATGACCTCCTCTTCCCCATTAATTATACTTGTACATTTGCCGCATTTTGTATCATCTGTTAAATAGTATAATTTTACACGCCTAAATATAAAAGTCCGATAACTTTTCACAACATTATTCAAAACATATTTCAAGAGTTATCTATCTTACGTCATACAAAAAAAAAATACACGTAAAAACGATAACAAATTGTTAACAAGGTTACAAAAGACAGTTTGTGTGGAAACACAAACTCAAAATCGGCCCCCGAAGTGGTCCACCCAGGCAGGCTTCAATATTTTCAGAAAGAACATCCAAATGAAATTATATCAAAGACAAATGAGAGATAAGGATGGAAAAAGAAGGTTGACAGATCTTGTGTAGTGCCTCAACGGTCCAGCAGATCAAAGGTTAGGTGAAAGTGAATGTAAAGCTAGATGTGAACCTGGCCTAACTAGTTCCCCTTTCAGACCTTGTGGTTTATAAGGCAGATGATGTAAAGTTCATCTGTTTTTGTGGCCTACGGTTAACGAGGGTGTCACGTAGCCAGCACAACGACCAACCGCCTTTACTTTTCCCCAACTAATGTCAGGTACCCATTAGAGCTGGGTGGACTCAGAGGCGCCCAAAGATTCCGAAGTTGAAAATCCCAGTCTTCACCAGGATTCGAACCGGAGTCCCCTGGCCTAACTGATGTCTTATGATTGATCTAATTGTTTTGAAAAGGCTTAATCTCTTATTCGAAACTTGAAGAAGAAAAAAATTTCCGTAAAAAAAAAAAAAAAAAGGATATGGATGCTGCACTGTCTCCGCTGCTGTTCCTTTTAAATTATGTCGAGCTTATAATGCATACTTCGTTTAAAATTATGTCTAGCTTATAATGCATAATAAATAGATTTTTTCTCTTTTTAAAAAATAGTAAACATTTGTTTATGTGTAAATATAGTCCTTAGTATAACAGAACTTGCATAGGTTAACAAAACAAATATAAAAAACAAAAATTTTTGACATAAAATCTACAACTGTTTACATAAATGAGTTAAAAATATTGAAAACAGCAGTCTCCCCTGATACAGAGCCACAAGTGTTTGAGTGTTTAATAGTTAATAGTTGTAAAAGTGGTGTATTTTTATGAAAAAAATGCTTACATAAGTGATTTAAAAAATTAGATTTTTCGCTTTCAGAAAAGAAAAAAGTAGCCGTCGCATCAGAACTTTGAATGGTCTAAGATATTGTGATGTCAGATTTTCACTATCTTTTCTAGTTTACAAGATCTAAACGGGACGGATGGACAGACGGTCAGACGAACAGACATTTCACACAAAACTAATAGCGTCTTTTCCCTTTCGGGGGCCGCTAAAAATCGTATTTCAAGGCTTTTTTTTTCTTTGGAATTTTTTCCCAACCTTCAATTTGTATTTCTCTTTGTTTCTAAGCTTTGTTTCCTGGCGCTCTTTGTTGATAATTTTCCAACTGTAGATACTAGTGGCGACGCGGCTAAGGTTAACTGTGTGTGCGATCATCAAACACAGCGGTTCTCAACCTTTTTAGCTCCGAGACCTCCTAATACAATTTTTCACTAGGAGGCGACCCCCGACTAAAAAAAAAAGTGTCATAAATCTAGGTAAATGTAAATTACCTAATGACATAAAATGGTTATCAAAATGTATATAACTAACATCCATGATGTTAATTTAATTGTTTGAAACGTGTCATATTTATTAAGTGTAAAATAAATTTGTGCCTATATTAAAAAAAACAACTTATTTTATGAATATCATTTATTTACTTTTCTATTGCGTGTTTATAATACTCACGTTTCAGACACAATTTACAATTTAAACAGAATTACCAATCATGAAAAATGTTGCGACAGTATTTTCAAGCACCTCAAAGTAAGTGCGAAGGTTGAGCTTGTTTTTTGTTTCACTAGATTAGGAATTCACTTCAAGTTTATTGCTGTATTTAGACTTCATAACTGACAGGCAGAAAAACAATGTGTTGGAAATGGAAGAAGTCTCGAAAAAAATCTCACATAGAACAGAATGACTGCAAACAATTGATCCAGAATTTTCTAACTGAAATTGAAGAGAAATATTTAGATGCATTGCTATTGACATTGCTAATATATGTGGATGAATCATAGAGTTAGTTACGACGGATTCTTATTGGGACTCATTCTGTACCAAACATTGACATCCAGACCGACATCCATTTAGCGCACCATTTGTGCAGACACCACAAATATTTTTCCAAGAGGTCTTTTACTTTTTAAAATTTAAGCAACTTAGTCAATTACATCAGGAGCTGTAGAGGTCGTTTATAAAGGTTTGCATAGAAACTTATCTTTAAAATTGCCAATATGTTATTATAGTTCGTTCATCGTGGTTCGATGATGACCACTTTGTCATCCAGGAGGCTGAGGGCTTTGCACTGGGGTTTTATGCCTCCTCATGTGGCTGGTGAGACCTATGTGAGCCCGGATATCTTAAGTATACTGGAACTAGTAGCCTAATTGTGAATCCTTTATAACGCCTGTGGATTCATCAAGCTGGATGCTAAATATTGTACAAGATGCAGATATCTTTTCTTTAATATCAGAAGACATGTCAACTTATATCCTGTGAATAGTGTCATTAGGTATGCAAACTGCACTATATTTATTAATAAATTTGGCTCCAATCATAACGAGCAATGTCTTTGACCACAAAAAATAACTCTTTGGTAATGGTGTGAGGTTTCAGAACTCTGGCGATTCTGAGAGCCACCAAATAAGAAGCTTCATAGGCTGATATGTTTTAATTATGGTACTTGCCATCTGAGTCAAGTCTGAATTTCATCAGGATTCAAAACTAAATTACTGAATGTCGTTATCGGCAAAGCTTGGCAAAGAGAACTTCTATACAAATGTCACATCGGTATTTCTGAATCCCTGCTTGAACTTTTAAGTAAAACTTTACCGAAAAAAAAAATCGTCATTCTCTTTTCTTTTGTTAACTTTCTTTGTGTGTTCATGAGTTGTTCCATAATGAATTTATTTCTATTGACTATATTAAGATGGCGTATTATTAATTAAATTTTCTTCACGACGTGATTAGATCTTCACCAAAGAAATGTTTGATCCCGCAATGGGGTTTCGACGCATTGATGGACAATAAATTCATTAGTGGAAAAATGTATTCTGCAACAACGGAGATGTGGTCTGCAACATCTATTTTTGAATGATAATAATAAAAAAAAAAACGAAAAATAAAGAAAAAAACTTAAAAAAAAAACAAAAAACATGTGTACTTTCAAACAAGAATGTTTTACATTCACTAAAAGGGCCCTCTTTATCCTCTGGCACTATGTCCGTGTTTATATTTGTCACCCTCCACTTTTTATTTGATTTTTTATTGAAGCTTGACTACCTTTTCATAGTTTGTTTGGTAATAATGCAATTTGAGTAATGTCCCATTCTACTATTATCACCAATATAAATCTATATCCACTATGGTAGCCTACAAATATGCTTGTTGCAACACATTAGAAAGAAAAAAAAACTTCCGATAAAAAATTGTCAAAAAAAAAAAAAAAAAAAAAAAAAAACAACCAAAAAAACAACACAATTTTCTCATGGTCTTAGGCGACCCCTGGCAAAATGGTCATTCGACCACTAAAGAGGTCGCGACCCACAGGTTGAGAACTCCTGATCTAACACATGAGGCACAGATCAGTGACACCGGCCAGCTTGCTGCTAGCTGTGTCAAGGGACTAGGAACGGACCTGCGGGAAAGTGCTGGTTTACGTGAATATCACGTGATTTGGTCACATGATCGTTTCTACCGTTTTAAAGAAAGCCTTATTAGACCCAATATAGATACCTTCGATAAAATCCAGCAGGGAATCGGCGCCGATGACGTCATTATCTGGAGTGGTTTTGATCCAGCGGACATGGACTGTGAGCTCATCGTCCTTAGTCCTGACAGAAGGTTCCCAGTTGTACGGCCATAGACCGAGAAAGAGACCGTACCACATACACAGCGCGCCGAGTTGATGTTTAGCGTTGCCAAATGTACTTTTTTGGCTGTTACAATTAAATTTCACGGTATCCGAAGCCTTTGTTCTCAAGTTCTAGAGTTGGTTGTGTTGATCAATTTTTGCAGAATGACTGATAGAGAGAATCGTTACACTATGAATATTTGGTACCAAACAATGTGATGAGAAAATTCGAGGACACAATCTCCCTGATTTTTTTACAAAGCTTATATCATTTCACTCTGTCATTCTGTCTGTCTGTCTGTCTGTCTGTATGGTAAATGTTTGAACATGTTTTTTTCTCCCAATGCCCATTATCGGATCCAAGTTTAAAACTTTGCACAATTATTCATTAAACCTGACAAGATATGAATCAATAAAAAATAAACAATAATTTTATTATTTTTTGGTAATTAGTTTTCTTTTCTTCGGAATCCTAGTGTTCCACGAGGACTGAATTGGTGTTCCATGAACTACTGGAATAATTAATTAGTAGGCCACCAGGTGAATTAATTTCTCAAAGAAAGTATAAGCTATGTGTTCCACTAAATACTTAGAATATGCGGAGTGTTCCGTTAAGGAAAAGGTTTGGGAATTAATTCAAAAGGGCAAAGGTCCTAAACTAAAAAAAAAGAAGATAAAACCCCAGAACCAAACTGGTTGTAAGAGACGCTAGTTCTAAAATTCTTTATTTCTCTCAAAGTTGTCTGAAAGAGGCCGCTGCAGAACAAAGTTTCAAGTACAAACAAACTAAGAAATGAGAGACAAGTTTATGTCGCGTATTCCAATTCCCCCCCCCCCCAGATGTCAGTCACCCATAGACAAATTTTGAATTTAGGTGAGATTAGGATTATGTGATAGGATGATTTGTATCAGATTATAATAGGCCTAAATATTACGTTTAAAATGGTCGATTTTCTATTCCTATTGTTAGATAGATTTGTTTATCTTAAGCTAGAAAGTCATGAAGACTAACTAAGGTTTAACTCCCCTATTTTCTATTTCTCGAAACCGTTGCAACATTTTCATTTCCCTTTATTCTAAAGTAACTTGGAGGTCTAATCAGTAAAGGCCGAATTTAAATAAATGGAGGCCCCGGGGCAGGATTTTCGTGCAAACCCCTACACTTTGTCTTTAATTAAGAATATTTATATCTAAAAGCACGTGCCAAATTTTAGAAAAAAAAAAAAAAAAAAAAAAAGAAAAAGAGTGCTGGTAAATTAAAAACTCATTTTCCTTCTATAAACAAAATTAATATGCATGAAAAAAAATATTTTTCTGTTTTTGGAGGGTAGGTCCCTGTGATGACGCACAGCCGTCAATCCATATCTACATTTATATATTACGAGTACCTGGAAAAAAACACTTTAAAAAAAACCACGAGTGTTGCCAACTGCAAGATTAAAAGTATTGTTGGTAAAAATGCGCAAAAAATGTTACATAGTATAAACAAACAAAAAAAACATATAAGTTGTGACATTTTAAAAAACTCTCAATTGTGGAGGCCTCAGTCTTGTCAGTAGCTCTGTCTTCCCTCCATTAATATACCCAAGAGTTGAGTTGTAACTCATTGCTCAGTTGTTGTTTAGTCATTAAGATATTAAAAGTGTCTTACTATTGATTTCTTATTGTTCTTAAAAGTGGACGCAATTTGTTCGAAGAGAAATGTGTATGTGTGTTTAGTTAAATAAGAGAAGCGTGCACACAAATAGCGAAAATGTATATGTGTGTGTGTGTTTCTTCGAGGGGGGAGAGGCTTTTGCGTTTAAAAATGTGAATTACTTTGGAGTATTGACCTCAAAGTGATGCGGGTCGGGTAAAAAATATCACTGCATTAAAAGAAACTATGTGCAGGGTCACTCTTTCCTGGTTGAAAAGTTGGCATGCTCTCCCCCCCCCCCCCCCCCACCCAAGGGAAGGAAGCAATAAAACCCACCGCCTTACTACCAAAAGCGTGAGTCACACAAAGACTAAACTAGACGTGCCTGGACCAGAAACTGACATTGTAATAGCTTGAGCAAACTAGGTTATGACTTCACGACACACCTGCAGTTTCTTGGAAATGACATTAGTTTTAGTTGTAGTCGTTTCAGTTTCAGTTTTAAAACCCCATGTCTCAAATTTCACCTCATGCAAGAACTTTTTTGTTTCTGTTTCTGTTTCTGAGCCTTGAGCTCCTGACCACTGTCTATCTAGAATCCTGTCTACCTTAGGATTGTATTGAAATGTAGACGTTTGCTAGTGTTTACACATAAACAAAAATGTAAACCATCTATTATTTAAAAAAGAAACTAAAAAAATAATCTTGAACGTTATTACAAAAAATGTGAAGTAAAGATTTCACTATCTGTGTTTGAAAATTACAGATTTACACTTAGATGACGTGAATCACTTAACACGAAAGCAATAGTGTAAAATCAATACTTCAAAGCAGAATATTGCTTTTAACGAATATTGCAAGTAAATGAACTCTGTTTAAACATTGAAATTATTTCTAGATACTTATGACCTTTTTAATGACCTTAGTTATATATTTGTCACTAAGGGCAGACTTTTTTTTTATCTATACTGTTATTGTACAGTAGTTACGCTGATGTTGTCAATTGTAGTCAAACTGAATTTCCATTTGATTGGATCAATAAAATTATCGTATGCTATCTATATTTCATTATGATATTATTATCATGTCCTCAAATCCTGTATCAAAGGTGACATTCTTATACATTGAAAATAATCTTTATCTTTCACATTTTTTTTTTGTATTTGTTTTGTATTTTTTAAATCTGTATTGTGGAGGTCCCACTCATGGCAATGGACCATGAGTTGAGCTGTAACTCATTGCTCAATTGATGTTTTGTCATGCGCATATTGAAACTGCCTGACTATTGATTATTTAGTGTTCTTAAAAGTGGATAACATTTGTTTCAAGAAAAATGTGTGCGTTTGGTATTTGTTAACTCTTTCTCTATTAAGTGACGATACTGACGTTGATCCCACCAGAATGTGGTAAATAATTACGGAGAGAAAGAGTTAATACGTTTGAATTTGAGTCACCTTCACCTATCGGTAACTTTTTAAACCGCGTGTGCACCACTCATGATCTGTCAACCGTCTTTCTCCACTCCTCTGTCTTTTGCATTGAATAGAATCTCTTTTAATGGCAGGCCTGTGCATTCTTTAATGTTGTTCTTCTGTCTGCCTGTTCTTTTTATTCCCTTGAAATGTTCCCTAAAGAAAGGTCTCTGTAAGCCCTGAGGACCTTGTGATATGGCCATAAAATTTTAATTAGCGTTTTGTTGATAGTTGCCAGTATTTCATCGTGCTGCCTAATCGCCATGTAAAGAGACTAATCCTATTACAAAGTTGACACTATGTTGAAAATTGTATGTGTTTTTAAATAACGTTTTAGTATTAAGAATGATTGAAAAGAGAACCTTAAAACTATTGGCTGCTCATTATTTAGTGTATTTTTCAGGAACGTGTTTCAACTTCACCTATCCCTTAGTCTGATGAACAGTGCACCACACAAGATCTGTCAATCGTCTTTCTCCGTTCCGATCTGGCCTTTGTCTTGGAAATATATGTATATATAGTTCGTCCATTGTGGTTCGATGATGACCACTTTGTCATCCAGGGGGCTGAGAGCTTTGCACTGGGGTTTTATGCCTCCTCATGTGGCTGGTGAGACCTATGTGAGCCCGGAATGTTCGGCCGCACACTGGGCAGGTTATTCCAGCTGGAGCTAGTGTCGTTTGCCTTGCTTTTCTTCTGTCTTGGATAAAATTGTATCCAATGACAGGCCTGTCCATTCTTTGATGTTCACTTTTTCTGTCTTAATAATAATAATTTTATTTATAAAGCGCTGTTAACAAACAAAATGTAGGCTCAAGGCGCTATAATAACATTACAAACACAAACACCACAGCTAAAATGACAGTTAATCTGAAAAAGTTTTAAACAGATAGGTCTTAATGTTCTTCTTAAAAGTGGTTATAATAATGTGGCCGTGACCAGGGAGCGCAGCAGTCTGATTTTAGTGTCGAAGGCTGTTAAGCTCTTACGCGGTGTCAAGTCTTCCTCTTCTTCTATTTCCTGGTACTGTACCCCGAAGAAAGGTCTTTGATAGCCATGAGGACCCTATGACGTGGCCATATATTTTAAGTTTACGTCTTTTGACAGTGGTTAACAGGTCATCGTGAGGTCACATTGCTGTATTAATCCTGTTTCTAATCTCTTCATTCGTGATGCAGTCTTTGTGACACTTAGGATCTTTCTGTAGCGTCTTAGTTCCATTGCTTAGATCCTCTTCTCGAGATCTGCTGTCAGCGTCCAAGATTCGCATGCTTATAATAATGTGGCCGTGACCAGAGAGCGCACCAGTCTGATTTTAGTGTCGAAGGCTGTTAAGCTCTTCCGCGGTGTCAAGTATTTTGCTTACATAACATTCGTAGCTCTTTCATTATTCTTTCAATGAAGATATTGAAAAGAGTTGGTGAGAATAGGTAGCCTTGTCTAACTCCAATTGTGGTTTTAAACCAGTCTGCAGTGTTCTCGTTAAAGTACACTGCACTAGTGGCCTGCTTATGGAGGTTCTGGATAACCTTTATTATGTTTTGATTTAAATTGTACTTTTCCATTGTGTTCCAGAGTGCCCCACGCTCTATCAAAAGATAGATTAATTCCGAAGGACCAAGATGAAGTATTGTTAAATATCATAACACATAACACATAACACATAACACATAACACAATTTGTGAGGAACTAAATCGTTCTTCACCAGAGTTAGCAATGAACACAATGAAGAATAAAGAGCCCAACTTCTAACCAGAACTTCTATTGCCCTAAGGTAGATTTGTAACATAAGATGCTAATAAGATTTGAGTAATATGATTACAATGTAATGCACTCAAGCATATAACTCGGATAAAGTGGTGCATTGTTCAGTCACAGTTAGATGGATTCTCGTTTTGTCCACAGCAAATTGCTTCTGACCATTTTTTATTTATGCTTCGTTGTTCAGCACAGTATATAGATCACACTCGCCTTTACGGATATAAGGTTGTATTTACATCATAGCTTCAAAATTAAATTTTCAGATAGGCTTGTCAAATATTATAATCCTTCGTCTTTCTTTTTTAATCAGAATTTCCACGAAAAAATGTATAACTATTTATAGATCGAGAATTGGAGTTTAATAATAATAATAATAATAATAATAATAATAATAATAATAATAATAATAATAATAATAATAATATCATTTCCTGTACATTACAATAACCGTCTATGACTATTGGACTATCGTAAGTCTCATTTAGAAAGATAGCACACAACTCCTTTTCAATATCACTCATCTAACCCTTGTCTTATTATCAATATAGATCTAAATCTCATTTATTAGCATGGGCGTAGCCAGGTACTGGGGTTTCAACCCCAACCGCTGGAAATGACCCACTCGGTCAACAGATCTTGTATGGTGCTCCAACGGTTCAACAGACTAAGATAAAGCTGGATATTGCACTGCAGACAGCTCAGGAAAGGCATAGTTTTAGTTTCAAATGCACAGAAAATAATGCATGGCGTGTGTCTGGCTAATGAGCAAAGAATTCATCCCTCCAAACCCCACCCCCATTAGTACACCAATATTATAAGAACAGAAGGTTGCACAGCTCTAGAGACTCCTACCCCTCCCCATCTCCCCTTCTTACTGTGTTTCTGACTTAGCCTGGAAAAGGAGACACGACTTCCTAGAAGTGGATGACGACGTTGTGTGTGGGTGGAGAGGTTCTATGTATGTATATGTGTATAAACAAGTGAGTGTGTGTTTGTGTTTTAATTGTGTGTTTGTGCATTATGTGGGCTTGGAAGAACATTTGCACAATCCGGATTCAAATTACAGATCTAAATTACAGATCTAAATTACAGATCTAAATTACAGATCTAAATAACAGATCTAAATAACAGATTTAAATAACACCTCAAATTACAGATCTAAATTACAGATCTAAATAACAGATCTAAATAACACCTCAAATTACAGATCTAAATTACAGATCTAAATAACAGATCTAAATAACAGATTTAAATAACACCTCAAATTACAGATCTAAATTACAGATCTAAATAACAGATCTAAATAACAGATTTAAATAACACCTCAAATTACATATCTAAATTACAGATCTAAATTACAGATCTAAATAACAGATTTAAATAACACCTCAAATTACAGATCTAAATTACAGATCTAAATAACAGATTTAAATAACACCTCAAATTACAGATCTAAATTACAGATCTAAATTACAGATATAAATAACACCTCAAATTACAGATACTATGTCAGGCAGAAAAACATCAACAACAAATGAGATCGAGTTTTAAATGTGAGTACTAAAAGCAATTATTAACAGCCGCATAAACATAAGTAAACCAATAATTGTTTTAAACAGAAGTGTTGAAGATGTATTCACTAAGTTATTCATAGGTACCCACTCCTTGTTTGCAGTTCTAAAAAAAAGTGCTAGAATATTTTTCTTTTTTTTTTCTCTTTTAAACATGTATAGTTTATACCTCCATATTCTGAGTACCGGATACACGAAAAATGTTTGTCATGTCTAGAGTTTCCTCCACTTAATGAAAATCTCCACTACATAATCCCATATAAAGGTATAAAATGTAAAGCAATTGATAGCGTAAAGAGGAAGTTACAACAAAGGCGCTCAGGGACAGGAAATTACGTCATAGGCCTCAGAAACAAATATACTTTTACTGTCATTTTATTACAAGCAAAGGGTAATTCAAAAGGCAGAGGATATGGGATAACTGCGTTATAAATATTTAAAACCCTAAGATAAGCACAAACGGAACTCCCCAGGAGACAAAAAACCACCACCAACAACAACATATCTGCATCAGTTGGGACAGAATTTGTAAGACACAGCTGTAACTTAATCTTATCTTATCTTATATAATACACACGTTACTTCAAAAAAGAAGATGATTACGCCCTACGCGTCATGCATTTAGTCATGCATATTAACCAATGACTTAAATTCTGCCAAGTCACTGGTTTTCCTGGCTAGCTCAGGCAACCCATTCCATGCTCTAATAGCACTAAGGAAGAAGGAGTATTTGTACAAATTTGTCCTAGCATATGGGACGAGGAATGTGCCTTTATCTTTGTGTCTTTCATAGTATTTTATTAAATTTTGTTTTTGTATTTGAAGATTATGGTTCAGTGTTTTATGTATGATTGCTACTTTACTTTTGAGTCTTCTGTCCTGAAGTCTTTCTAAATTTAGTGATTTTACTAAAGGTGTTACTCTAGTCAAATGTGAATATTCGTTTGTTATGAATCTCACTGCTGTATTTTGTGTCTGTTCCAGTTTCTTAATGTTTTCTTGAGTTGAGGGGTCCCAAACGGAGCATGCATATTCTATTATTGGTCTAACAAAGGTTAAATAACATTTTAGTTTTATGTTCTTATTTGATTTATAGAAATTTCTTTTAATATCCAAGGAAAACTTTAACATTCTCACAATCTATTTGAAATAATAATAATTATTAATATGCAAACTATCTTAGAGTCGTTTTCTAACACTGCCAGGGTCGAGATTCGTTAAACGAAAATAAGATTGTAGGCCCCTAATGAATGTCCACTATGGAACTGTTTTCTGATGATGTCGCTTTTGACAAAAATCTGGATACTGCTCATGGTCTCGAAGGTGTCTGTAAACTTATAAACAGTCCTTTAGTCGCTTAATGTCCAAGCTACTGTAATTTGTACAAAGCTTCTATCAACTCACTTTGTCTGTCTGGTAAAGCTTTGTACACGTTATTTCTCCGACACCCAATCTCGGATCAAATTTTGCACAATTATACAATCTTCCATTTTAAGACTCTTCTTTACCAGAGTGGTTACCGAGTTGGTCTGAGAAGGCTTTACCTACAAGTTCGAATTCAGGTCCATTTTTTTTAATTTATTTTCATAAATGCTTTTTTTTATTGTTAGTCTAGATCTATTACAAATTTAATTACATAACTGATCCATACTAATTGCTACAAGTACGCTTAATATTAGCTTTTTTAAAAAAATAATTTAAACATGTTCTTGTTTCTCAGATCTGTTGACATCAATCTTAACAAGCTTCAATGTCACGTTTACATACATCAGACTATCTTAAGATTGAAAGGCCTTCCCTGCCTTTAATTAGATCTCTATAAAAGGTGTCCTATGGAAGTCTACCATTTATTATTCACTGTACACGCTCACGTCTACCAGATGTATTCTGCTAAAACAGTGTTGACGTCCGGCAGCATGATCTTTGCTGAACTTCTAAGTCGATGATTGTCACAATTAAAAATCAAAACGAACATAACAACCTGGATAATTACTATTCGACTGCTGTGGTGGGTAGGACAGCTATCCCGCATGGGGGACGACATCATGCCAAAGGCTATCTTTTTTGTAGACTGACGGCGTAACAGAGTAGCCCTCTGGAAGCACTATTAAGATCAACTTAGGCGAAAATTTGCACTCACTGTCATAGAATAAAGCAGCTGGCAGAAGATGGCATCTAATAGAGACACTCAGATCCAGTAAGATCTGGTTTCGACATGAACAGATCCGATCTGATACAATCCCATCCGATTTGGATCCTATTAAATCCAAACCTATCCAAACCAATTCGATCCGATCCGATCAGGCTTAATAAAATGAGGAATCATAGAAGACTATAATTTTCATAATTCAGGAATGAATACTTTTTTTTATAGTAAATTTTATTTTTATTTCAATAACCGCCATCATACCACTGTTTGAATTTGTCAATATGTGTTAAATATTCGTCAAACATATTCCCACAGATATCATGATGAATGGATGTCTTCGTACCAACCAACTATTATGCCCCTTCTTATTTAAAGTTTAAGAGGCCTATACACTATTTTTTTTGGATCTAGAGATAAAAAAATCTTAAAAACAAAAAAACGCAAAATCACTACCATATATATATCTCAATATTTTTTAAAAAGAATTACCCTTAATTCACTAATTGGTGATTTTTTAAAAATTGATTTAACAATTTTCATCAACTATGAATAATTATGCAAAATTTCAACTTGATCTGAGAATGGGAATTGAGAAAAAAAAGTATACAATAGAATAGACAACCACTTATCTCAATAAGTAGCATTTATTTCCGTTTTCCGATACAAACAAAATAATTAATTAATTGTTTTATTTTTTTCGATTGATTCATGTTTTATTAGATGTAATAAAAAAATTGTAAATTGTACACAAACTGTACCAGACAGACAGATTGAGTTGATATTTTTTGTTATAAACTATTTTCGAATGCTTTTTTTTCTAGCAACAGTCAGCTGTAGAAAGATCTCAATTGGTATCATCTATCCAGTAGATCCATTCAATTTAACTATAAGCTGTAATTGATTAAAATAGCTGCAAATTTGAAAACCTTTCTTTTTAAAAAAATAAATATGCAAACCGTTTTCAACTATTCATAAAATAGAAATATGATATCTTTTCTGTGCGAAATGTAAATGGTAAATATATAAACAGCCCAAGCAATGTCTTCGTGTTCCGAGATTAAGGGTGAGTGCAATGTTGCAAAAAGCTACGCGCAACATGCAAATTTGTCTCCACCTGATTCAAACCAGGCTGCTGTCCTCCATGGATCCATTTGTTTTCTGGACGTCTCCTCTGCCTGCCCTATACAAGATCTTTCATCTGGGCCTTAAACGTGTGTTCCGCGGCCTTCGTGAGAGCTCTCCAAATGTCTTTTTTCAGAGGCTAGGACTTCTGCTCGTCTGAGACGTGTACGCTTTTGTTGTCTAATGGTATGTGGCCAATTCATGTTAATAAGAATTGTATGTTAGCTACAAATCTATATTCAAAATAATTTTGTATTGGAAAAAAGATACTCTCCTTACACTGACCGTGAATCGTAATAAGTCTAGCATTGAACGTTATCGTCGTCTATCAAGTACATTTTGCCTGCAGGAAGAAATGATAACGTTAGTAATGGTTTCACTATAATTTTGTTATTCATATGTGAATCATTTTTCCTGTAACGTTTTACTCGAAATTGCACGTTAAGTATTCAAATCTCAAAAATAATTGAATAGCATAATTAAAATAGGGTAGGGGGCACGGTGGCTAAGTGGTTACCTGACTTTTGTTGGGGAAAGGAAATGCGGATAGTCGTTGTGCTGGCCACATGACACCCTGCTCGTTAAACGTCGGCCAAAGAAACAGATGACTTTAACATCATCTGCCCTATAGATCTCAAGTTCTCTTTACCTTTTTTTTAATAAGAGAGAAATTGATTTCAAAACCTTGTTTTCTTATTGATTGCATACGATTCTTACCAATTCTGTGCTAAGTGAGAGGATTTATTCAGTAATCCTACACAGTACACCAAGAAAAACAGATAATTGCTTTAACTATTTTGAGCTAGTAAACAAAAATATTATTTGATCTACAAATGTTACTGATAATTAAAACATTGCTTAACATTGCTTTACTATATAATTCAAATAAAATATCACCCTAAAAGTTCGCCGTGTTAAAACAATATCAAATACTATTTCTACTGAATAAAGGACCCTAAGGGAATGCATCAGAGTTTGTATAAAGAACACACACACACATATATAAATCAACTTTGCTCTATTGTTTCGATTGATAAATCGTGGCACTCCCAAACAGTTTTGTTTGTATTGTGTGTTCTTTTACACCAGGTTTATTACTGCAATTATCATTTAGAGAAAACATCACAACGGTGAAAGCAAATATAATAAAACAATGTTTCTGGGGGAAGTTTGATCAGGATGAATGATTTCAAATCCGGGATGCATACTATCTTCTGTTACCTCCCTTTAAAAACTCACTAAATGTGTACACATCTACGAAAGGACGAAAAAGAAACTTTCAAGACTTTCAAGACTTTCTACTGTGGAGAATGAAACGTATTTCTTGACAGGTTCGCTGGATTACGTTGACATTAGTTCAACTACTGTTAGTGTGTACTATTAGTGTGTACTATTAGTGTGTACTATTAGTGTGTTCAGAAAACGTAAACTATAACATCTTCTTACTTTAACCTGCGCAAAACGTCAAGAGTGTGTGGTATGGCTAGACATTGTAACCATGGGATAGTTAATTTAGAACACTCTTAACATTACTTGCTATTAGAATTTCATTCTTCGGCTTTCTGATTTTTAGTTAGAGAATGGGACATTTAATTAAGTAGTAAAATAGTAAAGAATAGTAAATAGAGAATGGAACTAAGTAGTAAAGTTCCCCTAACAGATCTATGGGACAAATTATATACACGATAGAAACACATCAATTTATTATGTAGGCGACTATAATCTCTCTATATAATTCTCTTCATGGCTCAACAGTTTGGACAAAAAGTAAAGGAAAGATCACTCTTTCAAATACTAGAGTTACCCCTCGAAAAAAAAGAGGGGGGGGGATAACAAATAGTATTCCCTCGTCACTAAATAGCAGGGCCGGGCTTAACCATTGTGACCAAGAAGTCGAGGGGACGGGGGAGCAAGGGGGTGCAAATGGATTCTCAGTAGCTAAATACTAGCCATTTTTTAATACCACCAAATCAATTAACTTCTAAATAGCAATTGGTTAATGTAGTAGTAAATTAGCCTAGGCGTATCAGGAATTGATGGCCAAACATGTACGAGCACGCCTCTGAATTCTGAGTAGTCACATTTTAGCCAATTAAAAAAAAATTATATAATGAAATTCATCGTCCAGATCTGTTTTTTTAATACGTAGATGTAGATTTAGTTAGAATCCAGGGGGTGCAAGTGCACCACCATGTACCCCCCTGCGGGCGTCCATGCATTATATATTCAATAATTTTAATAAATTAATTTTCAATTTTCCTGGTAAATCAAGAGGCCGCGGAAAATCTGTTATAAGTTATAAAATGGTTTAACTTAATAATTTACTATACACTTAGATAGCGTCAGTCCTATGAAGGTGCAGGACACACTGCAAAATTATATTTAAATATTTAAATAACATTCTATGTTCGTTAAAATGTATCAAAAAATAAATTTTAAAGAGTTTTTTTTTAAAAACATTTTATATATTTCAATCAATACCTCACACAGCAAGAAAATCAGAAAAAACAATATTTAAAGAGCTAACACAGCAAAAGAAAAAACTTTACGATTTTATCATGAAGTTTTTCAATGTTGTTAAATAGAAGCTTATCTTCGTTAAAACAATAGAAAGAGAGCGAAAGAGAGAGTAGGAGAGAGAAACAAAGAAAGAGAGTTAAGCGACACATCTTAGACAACACATAACTTTAGGACTAGGCTAGGTGATTGTTTATTTAGTGAATTACAATGTAAGCTGATTATATTATCTTATCTTATATAATACAGACGTTACTTCAAAAATAATTAATATACAAAAGAGCTTTGTTTGATTTTTTTTAAGGTTTCATCAATATGGGGATTCCAAGGCAGTTTTTCATTTATTATCTTTTCGCTAAAGTTTAGACGTCTCAGTCTGCTCTGACTTTATAAAAACATACCGCAAAATATTGTCATTATATTTTTTTCTAACATTCTTTTGATGGAGATCCATGTTCCTGGGATTGTTCCATATGAATATAATACCTTCAATAACATGGACTAGAAAACGATTAGGTAATACTAGTTTTCATTAATAGTTTTAAGACCAATCTACACCATTGAAATAATGTTAGATTCCTCAATGGAGTTAAGCAAAGTGTTTGAAAACAGAGGTAACTACTAATGGAAAAATATTTTACCTTCAAGCAATGATGTTACACTCACTAAATGTACCCTCTGTATCGTCTGATAATATGTTCATGTTTCTAAACATGTCTCCCTAAACCATCCATGGTACAAATGTGTTTGTTACAACACATAAGGAATGACTAAAAACAAACAAATTCTCAATGTAAATTAAACGCAAAACAAAAATTTCCGATGGCCTTAGGCGACCCCAGGCAAATGGTCATTCAACCCCCAAAGGGGTCGCGATCCAAATGTTGAGAACCCCTGATATAGGATGTTAGCTTTAGTTTCATTCATTACCATTACGTGTTAAGTTATCTTCTCCTTTTAATTGTGCATTTTTTCACTTTATCTTCTTCGCAGAATTAAATATAAAAAAAAGAACATAAATCAAAGAATGCTCTACTTCGCACTTGTTCTGGGATTGTTAGGGAAAGTTGTTTCCGAAGACGTGGAGACAGCTCTTGCATCTACCAGTCAACAATGTCAATCACAAGTTACAAGCTGTACAGTCTTAAACAGCGCAGTTAATTTATTTTACTATTCTTCAAAATATTGTGAAGCCGTTAGATACTCAACGCCCAGTTTCGCTTCTCTGACTTGCTTGGTCGAAGACAATGGCTGCACTCTGACCGAGTACTTCAGACTGAGAAATGCTGCTTGTGGCACCAATTCAACTACTGGTCTGGATAGGGCTGAAAATGTTAGCATAGCTCTTGTATCGAGTAGTCAGCAATGTAGATTGCAAATTTCAAACTGTATAGTCAGAGATACAGCCGTCACGAAATTGTACATGTCTTCCAAATATTGTGAAGCCATGCAATATTCAACTGCCAGTTTCTCTTCTCAGACGTGTCTGGTCATAAACAGTGGCTGTACCCAGAGCGAGTACGACAGCGTGAGGAATGCTGCTTGTGGAACAAATTTAACAACTAACCATAATGGTACCAAAGACGTGGAGACAGCCCTTGCGTCTACCAGTCAACAATGTCAATCACAAGTTACAAGCTGTACAGCCTTAGATATAACGGTCCAAAATTTGTACACGTCTTTAAAATATTGTGAAGCCATTAGATACTCAACGCCCAGTTTCGCTTCTCTGACATGCTTGGTCAAAGACAATGGCTGCACTCTGAATGAGTACTTCAGACTGAGAAATGCTGCTTGTGGCACCAATTCAACTACTGGTCTGGATAGGGCTGAAAACGTTAGCATAGCTCTTGTATCGAGTAGTCAGCAATGTAGATTGCAAATTTCAAACTGTATAGTCAGAGATAAAACGGTCACGAATTTGTACATGTCTTCCAAATATTGTGAAGCCATGCAATATTCAACTGCCAGTTTCTCTTCTCAGACGTGTCTGGTCATAATTAGTGGCTGTACCCAGAGCGAGTACGACAGCGTGAGGAATGCTGCTTGTGGAACAAATTTAACAACTAACCATAATGATACCAAAGACGTGGAGACGGCTCTTGCATCTACCAATCAACAATGTCAATCACAAGTTACAAGCTGTACAGCCTTAGATATAACGGTCCAAAATATGTACACGTCTTTAAAATATTGTGAAGCCATTAGATACTCAACGCCCAGTTTCGCTTCTCTGACATGCTTGGTCAAAGACAATGGCTGCACTCTGAATGAGTACTTCAGACTGAGAAATGCTGCTTGTGGCACCAATTCAACTACTGGTCTGGATAGGGCTGAAAATGTTAGCATAGCTCTTGTATCGAGTAGTCAGCAATGTAGATTGCAAATTTCAAACTGTATACTCAGAGATACAACGGTCACGAATTTGTACATGTCTTCCAAATATTGTGAAGCCATGCAATATTCAACTGCCAGTTTCTCTTCTCAGACGTGTCTTGTCATAAACAGTGGCTGTACCCAGAGCGAGTACGACAGCGTGAGGAATGCTGCTTGTGGAACAAATTTAACAACTAACCATAATGATACCAAAGACGTGGAGACGGCTCTTGCATCTACCAATCAACAATGTCAATCACAAGTTACAAGCTGTACAGCCTTAGATATCGCGGTCCAAAATTTGTACACGTCTTTAAAATATTGTGAAGCCGTTAGATACTCAACGCCCAGTTTCGCTTCTCTGACATGCTTGGTCAAAGACAATGGCTGCACTCTGACCGAGTACTTCAGACTGAGAAATGCTGCTTGTGGCACCAATTCAACTACTGGTCTGGATAGGGCTGAAAACGTTAGCATAGCTCTTGTATCGAGTAGTCAGCAATGTAGATTGCAAATTTCAAACTGTATAGTCAGAGATACAGCCGTCACGAATTTGTACATGTCTTCCAAATATTGTGAAGCCATGCAATATTCAACTGCCAGTTTCTCTTCTCAGACGTGTCTTGTCATAAACAGTGGCTGTACCCAGAGCGAGTACGACAGCGTGAGGAATGCTGCTTGTGGAACAAATTTAACAACTAACCATAATGATACCAAAGACGTGGAGACGGCTCTTGCATCTACCAATCAACAATGTCAATCACAAGTTACAAGCTGTACAGCCTTAGATATAACGGTCCAAAATATGTACACGTCTTTAAAATATTGTGAAGCCATTAGATACTCAACGCCCAGTTTCGCTTCTCTGACATGCTTGGTCAAAGACAATGGCTGCACTCTGAATGAGTACTTCAGACTGAGAAATGCTGCTTGTGGCACCAATTCAACTACTGGTCTGGATAGGGCTGAAAATGTTAGCATAGCTCTTGTATCGAGTAGTCAGCAATGTAGATTGCAAATTTCAAACTGTATACTCAGAGATACAACGGTCACGAATTTGTACATGTCTTCCAAATATTGTGAAGCCATGCAATATTCAACTGCCAGTTTCTCTTCTCAGACGTGTCTTGTCATAAACAGTGGCTGTACCCAGAGCGAGTACGACAGCGTGAGGAATGCTGCTTGTGGAACAAATTTAACAACTAACCATAATGATACCAAAGACGTGGAGACGGCTCTTGCATCTACCAATCAACAATGTCAATCACAAGTTACAAGCTGTACAGCCTTAGATATCGCGGTCCAAAATTTGTACACGTCTTTAAAATATTGTGAAGCCGTTAGATACTCAACGCCCAGTTTCGCTTCTCTGACATGCTTGGTCAAAGACAATGGCTGCACTCTGACCGAGTACTTCAGACTGAGAAATGCTGCTTGTGGCACCAATTCAACTACTGGTCTGGATAGGGCTGAAAACGTTAGCATAGCTCTTGTATCGAGTAGTCAGCAATGTAGATTGCAAATTTCAAACTGTATAGTCAGAGATACAGCCGTCACGAATTTGTACATGTCTTCCAAATATTGTGAAGCCATGCAATATTCAACTGCCAGTTTCTCTTCTCAGACGTGTCTTGTCATAAACAGTGGCTGTACCCAGAGCGAGTACGACAGCGTGAGGAATGCTGCTTGCGGAACAAATTTAACAACTAACCATAATGATACCAAAGACGTGGAGACGGCTCTTGCATCTACCAATCAACAATGTCAATCACAAGTTACAAGCTGTACAGCCTTAGATATAACGGTCCAAAATATGTACACGTCTTTAAAATATTGTGAAGCCATTAGATACTCAACGCCCAGTTTCGCTTCTCTGACATGCTTGGTCAAAGACAATGGCTGCACTCTGAATGAGTACTTCAGACTGAGAAATGCTGCTTGTGGCACCAATTCAACTACTGGTCTGGATAGGGCTGAAAATGTTAGCATAGCTCTTGTATCGAGTAGTCAGCAATGTAGATTGCAAATTTCAAACTGTATACTCAGAGATACAACGGTCACGAATTTGTACATGTCTTCCAAATATTGTGAAGCCATGCAATATTCAACTGCCAGTTTCTCTTCTCAGACGTGTCTTGTCATAAACAGTGGCTGTACCCAGAGCGAGTACGACAGCGTGAGGAATGCTGCTTGTGGAACAAATTTAACAACTAACCATAATGATACCAAAGACGTGGAGACGGCTCTTGCATCTACCAATCAACAATGTCAATCACAAGTTACAAGCTGTACAGCCTTAGATATCGCGGTCCAAAATTTGTACACGTCTTTAAAATATTGTGAAGCCGTTAGATACTCAACGCCCAGTTTCGCTTCTCTGACATGCTTGGTCAAAGACAATGGCTGCACTCTGACCGAGTACTTCAGACTGAGAAATGCTGCTTGTGGCACCAATTCAACTACTGGTCTGGATAGGGCTGAAAACGTTAGCATAGCTCTTGTATCGAGTAGTCAGCAATGTAGATTGCAAATTTCAAACTGTATAGTCAGAGATACAGCCGTCACGAATTTGTACATGTCTTCCAAATATTGTGAAGCCATGCAATATTCAACTGCCAGTTTCTCTTCTCAGACGTGTCTTGTCATAAACAGTGGCTGTACCCAGAGCGAGTACGACAGCGTGAGGAATGCTGCTTGTGGAACAAATTTAACAACTAACCATAATGGTACCAAAGACGTGGAGACGGCTCTTGCATCTACCAATCAACAATGTCAATCACAAGTTACAAGCTGTACAGCCTTAGATATCGCGGTCCAAAAGTTGTACACGTCTTTAAAATATTGTGAAGCCATTAGATACTCAACGCCCAGTTTCGCTTCTCTGACATGCTTGGTCAAAGACAATGGCTGCACTCTGAATGAGTACTTCAGACTGAGAAATGCTGCTTGTGGCACCAATTCAACTACTGGTCTGGATAGGGCTGAAAACGTTAGCATAGCTCTTGTATCGAGTAGTCAGCAATGTAGATTGCAAATTTCAAACTGTATACTCAGAGATACAACGGTCACGAATTTGTACATGTCTTCCAAATATTGTGAAGCCATGCAATATTCAACTGCCAGTTTCTCTTCTCAGACGTGTCTTGTCATAAACAGTGGCTGTACCCAGAGCGAGTACGACAGCGTGAGGAATGCTGCTTGTGGAACAAATTTAACAACTAACCATAATGGTACCAAAGACGTGGAGACGGCTCTTGCATCTACCAATCAACAATGTCAATCACAAGTTACAAGCTGTACAGCCTTAGATATCGCGGTCCAAAAGTTGTACACGTCTTTAAAATATTGTGAAGCCATTAGATACTCAACGCCCAGTTTCGTTTCTCTGACATGCTTGGTCAAAGACAATGGCTGCACTCTGAATGAGTACTTCAGACTGAGAAATGCTGCTTGTGGCACCAATTCAACTACTGGTCTGGATAGGGCTGAAAACGTTAGCATAGCTCTTGTATCGAGTAGTCAGCAATGTAGATTGCAAATTTCAAACTGTATAGTCAGAGATACATCGGTCAATAATTTGTACATGTCTTCCAAATATTGTGAAGCCATGCAATATTCAACTGCCAGTTTCTCTTCTCAGACGTGTCTTGTCATAAACAGTGGCTGTACCCAGAGCGAGTACGACAGCGTGAGGAATGCTGCTTGTGGAACAAATTTAACAACTAACCATAATGATACCAAAGACGTGGAGACAGCCCTTGCGTCTACCAGTCAACAATGTCAATCACAAGTTACAAGCTGTACAGCCTTAGATATCGCGGTCCAAAATTTGTACACGTCTTTAAAATATTGTGAAGCCATTAGATACTCAACACCAAGTTTCGCTTTTTTGATTTGTCTTGTCGAAAACAGAGGCTGTACTCTGACCGAGTACTTCAGATTGAGAAACGCTGCTTGTGGCACCAATTCAACTACTGGTCTGGATAGGGCTGAAAACGTTAGCATAGCTCTTGTATCGAGTAGTCAGCAATGTAGATTGCAAATTTCAAACTGTATAGTCAGAGATACAACGGTCACGAATTTGTACATGTCTTCCAAATATTGTGAAGCCATGCAATATTTAACTGCTAGTTTCTCTTCTCAGACGTGTCTGGTCATAAACAGTGGCTGTACCCAGAGCGAGTACGACAGCGTGAGGAATGCTGCTTGTGGAACAAATTTAACAACTAACCATAATGATACCAAAGACGTGGAGACAGCCCTTGCGTCTACCAGTCAACAATGTCAATCACAAGTTACAAGCTGTATAGCCTTAGATATTACGGTCCAAAAGTTGTACACGTCTTTAAAATATTGTGAAGCCATTAGATACTCAACACCAAGTTTCGCTTTTTTGATTTGTCTTGTCGAAAACAGAGGCTGTACTCTGACCGAGTACTTCAGATTGAGAAATGCTGCTTGTGGAACAAGTTCTACAACAGTCGAGAATACTGCTGGCGAAAACGTTAGCATTGCTCTTGTATCGAGTAGTCAGCAATGTAGATCACAAATTTCAAGCTGTATAGCCAAAGACAACACCGTAAAAAATTTGTATATGTCTTCAAGATATTGTGAAGCCCTGCAATTTTTAAGTATCTCTTCAAAGACATGTCTGGATGCAGACAGCGGTTGTACACAGCGCGAGTACAACATGGTAACACAAGCTGCGTGTAGAGGAAGTTCTCTTATTTCTGGGACTTTATCTCTTGTCATATCTTCCTTTGTTATTCTCTTGAAAAAATTGTAATTACGCTGTCAGCAAACTTAGGTTGTTGAAATCCAACGTATTGCTTTAAAATTAATATTTTACCTTAATTAAAATGCAACGCATTTTCCTAAACTGCTACAAATAGAATAGTAGAAATAATGGTGATAATTAAGTTTAAAAACTTTCTTTTTACCCTTCTAACTATTAACCGACAATATGTCAGTTTTTACAAAGCTTCTATCAACTCACTCGGTCTGTCTCTCTGGTCAGTTTTTAGAAAGCTTCTATCAAATCACTCGGTCTGTCTCTCTGGTCAGTTTTTACAAAGCTTCTATCAACTCACTCGGTCTGTCTCTCTGGTCAGTTTTTACAAAGCTTCTATCAACTCATTCGGTCTGTCTCTCTGATCAGTTTTTACAAAGCTTCTATCAACTCACTCGGTCTGTCTCTCTGGTCAGTTTTTACAAAGCTTCTATCAACTCACTCGGCCTGTCTCTCTGATCAGTTTTTACAAAGCTTCTATCAACTCACTCGGTCTGTCTCTCTGGTCAGTTTTTACAAAGCTTCTATCAACTCACTCGGCCTGTCTCTCTGGTCAGTTTTTACAAAGCTTCTATCAACTCACTCGGCCTGTCTCTCTGGTCAGTTTTTACAAAGCTTCTATCAACTCACTCGGCCTGTCTCTCTGGTCAGTTTTTACAAAGCTTCTATCAACTCACTCGGTCTGTCTCTCTGGTCAGTTTTTACAAAGCTTCTATCAACTCACTCGGCCTGTCTCTCTGATCAGTTTTTACAAAGCTTCTATCAACTCACTCGGCCTGTCTCTCTGATCAGTTTTTACAAAGCTTCTATCAACTCACTCGGTCTGTCTCTCTGATCAGTTTTTACAAAGCTTCTATCAACTCACTCGGTCTGTCTCTGGTCAGTTTTTACAAAGCTTCTATCAACTCACTCGGTCTGTCTCTCTGATCAGTTTTTACAAAGCTTCTATCAACTCACTCGGTCTGTCTCTCTGGTCAGTTTTTACAAAGTTTCTATCAACTCACTCGGTCTGTCTTTCTGGTCAGTTTTTACAAAGCTTCTATCAACTCACTCGGTCTGTCTCTGGTCAGATTTTACAAAGTTTCTATCAACTCACTCGGCCTGTCTCTCTGGTCAGTTTTTACAAAGCTTCTATCAACTCACTCGGTCTGTCTCTCTGGTCAGTTTTTACAAAGCTTCTATCAACTCACTCGGTCTGTCTCTGGTCAGTTTTTACAAAGCTTCTATCAACTCACTCGGTCTGTCTCTCTGGTCAGTTTTTACAAAGCTTCTATCAACTCACTCGGTCTGTCTCTCTGGTCAGTTTTTACAAAGCTTCTATCAACTCACTCGGTCTGTCTCTCTGGTCAGTTTTTACAAAGCTTCTATCAACTCACTCGGTCTGTCTCTCTGGTCAGTTTTTACAAAGCTTCTATCAACTCACTCGGTCTGTCTCTCTGGTCAGTTTTTACAAAGCTTCTATCAACTCACTCGGTCTGTCTCTCTGGTCAGTTTTTACAAAGCTTCTATCAACTCACTCGGTCTGTCTCTCTGGTCAGTTTTTACAAAGCTTCTATCAACTCACTCGGTCTGTCTCTCTGGTCAGTTTTTACAAAGCTTCTATCAACTCACTACACTTTATTTCTATCACATCCAATCTCTGATTACATTTTTTTGTTGTACCTAACTAAAGGAATATCAATAAAAAATTATTTTATTAGTCAATTAATTACTCGTTATTATTCAGGGCAGACTGGGTGTCCATATCGGCACGGGCATTTCTTTCCCATCGGGCCAAAAAATCGTGTGCTTTATAACGGACATCCTTTCATGCTTGTCCTCAAAAGCATTGTGTAAATAATAATGTATCGAAAGTAGTTAGCTATAGGAATGATATATTAGTTAATTTTGAAACTATATAATAATCAATATTACTAAATGAATAAAGTGTAACTCTTAGAATTGGGAATCTCTTACCATCAAAATGTCCTACTACCATATACATTGACAGGCGCGGTGGCTGAGTGGTAAAGCGCTTGGCTTCCGAACAGGAGGGTTCCGAATCCTGGTGAAAACTGGACTTTTTTTTCGGTTTTTTTTTAGGGCGCCTCTAAGTCCAACCAGATTTAATGGGTACCTGACATTAGCTGAGGAAAAGTAAAGGCGGTTGGTCATTGTGCTGGCCACATAACGCCCTCGTTAACCGTAGGACACTGAAACAGATGAACTTTACATCTTCTGTCATATAGACAACATGGTTTGAAAGGGGAACTTAACTTAAAACAAGGTTGTTAGACATATTAGGCGTAATGAGCAAAACTTGTTATGAAAATTGTTCAATCCATCTAGGTCTAGGATTAAGGCTATATATCTATCTTTAAACAACTTTAAAAATAATTTGCAAATTTATATTTAAGCTTTACTTCTCCCTATTCGAGTCCTTAAAATGGATTTCGATCTACCTACTAGGCCTACTCTACGTACATTAAAGAAACACGTTGACAATTTGAACTTTGTTATAGAGTCTGTGTGCGTATAGCTGTCTGGAAAGTAGGGCGAATGTTTTGGTTGTATAGACTAAAATGTTTCTGATGAAACCCCGAGGTGGTCTGTCGTAATTCAAGTAAATACAGCATATGTAAAATTTTTAAGGGGAGAGCAGCCGGAGACGTGTGGAAGAAAAGACGTTTAATTTTTTTTTTTTAGATATATCCTGTTTAAAATTGTCATTTCACTTGTATTTTTGCAGACACTTCCTTTCAAGGTAAATAGATGTATATTTATAATAAAAGTTATATTCAGTTATATTCAGTTTTAAAGAAGATTACTTACTTTTAATGGAATGACACCCCAAAATGACAATTTTCGTATATATATTTCAGGAGATTTCTAAGAGTTTTCAAAAGATATTGATACTTTCCGGATACATTCAGGACTTTTTCGTATATTTTACAATTTCAGGGGATTTCCAGGACCTCCTTTTAAATCGACACGAGGCCACGGGAAATCTGTTATAGGTTATAAAATGGTTTAATTTAATAATTTATACACCTAGAATTAGCGCGGGTCCTATAAAAGTGCGGGGCCCACTGCGGTCGCATAGGTTGCAGTGGCCTAAGGTCGTCCCTGCAAAATAGCGGCGTATGCTACGCCGCCGGTCGACTAGTGTGAATTTGTGCGATTGGGAATCAAAGCAAATATGGGAACCTAAGCTTAGTGATTAAGCGACTATAGAAGCGGTCTAAAATTTAAATACACCTTGTTGTTATATCAACTGATGAGATATGGACAACTGATCTCACAGACACATTCAAAGCCCTAAGCATTCCTAAGAGGATCTTTATTAACTGTCAAAGGGCAGAACTGCTGCAGACCTGCCACGTCGTTAGACAATTTCTTAGTTTACTCTGATAAATGGACTACCATGAATTTTGTTTACCTTTAACGAAGCTCAACTTTGGCAGTGCCACAGATTGAAACTTAATAAACTTCCATGATAATAATAATAATTAGGCCTAATATAATCTTTTTTTCCTAGAGGATAGACACTTTATAAGACTTGTGTCTACAATTTAAGACATTTGACTTAGATGTATGACTAAAATGTAAGACACATTATAAATTATAAGGTAAATAACTATAAAATAATTTATAAATATTCCTCTTTAGCTGTCAATATCTTATTAAAACTATTGATTCCCTTACCTTTCCTTAACCTATCCTTCGATCCGTGAAATCGTTGGAGCTACACTAATAATTTGTCTTTCAATGGCGAAGCTAAGGTGGGGAAGGAGGGGGGAGAATTTGAAAATCCCCCCGGGCCCCCACTCGAGAGGGCCCAAATGAGTGTTTTTTACATTAAAAATTAAATATTTCGCAAAATGCAGGGGCCCCCAAGGAGTCAGGCCCCCCGGGCCTCCAAACGATGGAAAATTGCTAGCTACGCCCCTGTTGTCTTTCTTTATTCCTCTCTGTCTTTTGCCTTGAATAAAATCTTCTTCAACGAGAGATCCTCTCATTTTATGTCGTCTTACCATCGCTCTTTTCTGTCTGCCTCTTCTTCTTCTTCCTGATACTGTTCCCTGAAGAAAGGTATTAAGTAAGCCCTGAGGACCTTGTGATACAGCCCTTAACTACATTTCTTATTAATCTTCCAAGACAAGCCTTATAATTATTATTATTTTTAGTATTATTATTATTATATATCATATTAGCTTGATTTCAAACTTAATCTATTACTTTTGGTATAGAGAAAACTATGAAGAAAACAAAGCATTTCTTATGTGGACCACAACTAAAGGGAGACAAATATTTGAATGTCCACAGGTGCAAAAAAATGTCATTATGTGTGTACTTAAAATATTTTTTTTTCTGGATAAGGGTCAGTCAATCTGATTGATATATGGGAAAAGAAAAGAAATTATTTCTTTTTATCATATCACGTTTTAACAAATTTTTTTGTGTAATATATGTTTTACTAAGAAACTCCCTTAGCAAATTTTGTATTCTAGTAAAACAGAAGCATTGTAATGATATCGTTTCATCTGTAACGCAGCTTCTTTATATAAAAATCACAAATGAAATAGTAATGGCTTAATGCTGTACATATTAAAGGTAAATGAAAATAAATAATAATTATAGATATTATTAAATAATAATCATTAAATATTAATGTATATGACTATAAATATAAATAAGCATAGAATAGCCAGAATGTATATATGTTTTCAATTTTTATGGTCAATCATCTTAAATAAAATGAGGAATTTAAGTGATCTTTTTTGAAACAAATATTTTAATATTCGAAATTTCATTAGGAAGAAACATAACGCTACTAACTATGTTTGGTTATATTCATGGTAGGGCTAAATTTAGAATCTTATTCTACCTCGTGTACTTAAACATTGACCATGGCTATTATGAGGGGGTGAGGTCCTGGTCAACAGGTCTAGGTGAATGGTTGCAGACGTGTATGAGGGGTGTGAGGTTTGAAAGGAGTAGGTAACGGGAGATCGAGAGAGTTCGAGTTGGAGTTAGGGCTTGGAGCGAGACCAATCGTCATTAGAAGGCCTGAACACTGACCTGCAACGTCACAAGCTGTAGGCGGTGGAGACGAATGGTTTGTTGCAACATTAAATGAAAGTTTTACAAATCAAACAATAACATAGAACAAAAATGCTATTTAACGTTATTAGAATATGTATCCTTTGTGTGGGATCCTCCAACTCTTGAAAACATAAAGAAACTAGACCAAGTACAAACTAGAGCAGTGAGATTTGTAACAAACAAATATTCCAATTTGAATAGAGTAAGACCACTAGTTAAATTACTCAACTTAGAGACACTTCAGGGCAGAAGAATTCAAAATAAAGTAGGTATAATACATAAAAGATTGAACCATAATTTACAAACAGAAAAACAAAACCTAATGCAATACTCAAAAAAAGAAAAACACAAAGATGGTGGTACATTTCTTATTTCATCAAACAAATTCGCGCAAGTGCTACTTCTTTCCTTGTGTCATTAGAAAAGGGAATGAGTTGCCCAGGGGCGGACTGGGTATCAAAATCGGCCCGGGCATTACCATATAAACCGGCCCATAAACGAATGGCATGTCACATCATGGGCGTAGTCAGGATTTTTTCGGTGTGTGTGTGTGTGGGGGAGTTCTACTCAACTCTGCAATGTATATGTATGTAATTAATCTTCATTACATTCTGACCTTTTGATTCTTTCGGGCGTTTTTTTTTAGCCTAGAATAGGTTCTTCTTTTAATTAGTGGAAAGACAGTACTCACCACCAAGGACAGCTAGGGAGTCTGGGGGGGGGGGGGGGAGTGCTGTGAGCTGTGAGCTCTCCCAGCTGGGTCCGGATCCAGGCATTATTATTTTGAGCTTTAAAAAATGCATATTCTGAGGTATCTACAGTGCATTTAGCTTGCTACTCTTTCGCTAAAAAATTCAAAAAACAAATCTGCAATTCACTGCACTTAATTGATGGAGTCGTAGAAAATGGTAACTGTAGTTTTGTTTTAGTTTTTGAATTAGAGGGGAAGAGTAACCACAATACCCCTTTTGACTACACTTAGGAAATTCGGTGACTGTAGTTTGCTTAAGTTGGCTGCACTGGGGCATTAAGTAAAGTTTCCATTTCAGACAATGAGGTCTGAGGCAAGTAATGATTTAAACCCTCCCCTCCCGGCTACGCCCATGTGTCATATTATAGGTGTAAGACTAGTTCTCTTCAAAATATATAAAGTTTGATAACGCATCGAAAACTGAATATATGCTTGCGTAGGATTACATAATGTATTTTATTTATACAAGTATGTAGTCTGAAAACTATAAAAAACACAATAGCAGCCTTAATGAGTTTGAAACTTTTTGCTATTACTTATAGATTACAGACGTTTCTTCAAAAATAATATAATTACGCCCTACGCATTTCATGTTTCAATATAGTCATGCATGTTGATCTGTGACTTAAAATATGCTAAGTCATTGGTTTTCCTGGCTGACTCAGGCAACCTATAAACATAAGTTTGCCATTAATTATAACACTCAAAAATGATTGAAATCTAGATTTTTAGAAAATTAAATAATATTTTTTGTAAGTGTAGTAGGCCTATTTTTTTTTAGATATTTGCTTTTAAAAATAAACAAAAAGAAGACTTACTTTTCTGTTCAAATCTCAGAAAGAAGAACTCTATTCTCTATACCCATATTGAGTTGTGAATAAGCTGGGTGGTTTGCAATTTCACGGCTTTGTGTGTGTGAAAGTTAATTCCTATTAAGTATTGGTATAGAGCTTCTTCTTCCTCGTTCTCATTTTTATGTTGAAACGTTCAGATGACTAGACCAATATATGAGATGAACTGCGAAATAGTTTCCAAATCAGGGACCTCTCCATATAGTTTTCTTTCTATTGGGGTGTTTTTGGGCCAGTGTCTTGTACATGCCTCATGGTAAAGAAAACAGTTTTGAAGGACATGTTGTCTCATTCTGTTGTGTCCGGTCCTGATTCGTAAGATTAGACGTTGATCTTATCGGGATAGCTAATAATAGGCATCATCTTTTCCGTGATTCGGATGAGGTCTTTTCCATTTCTCATTTATTTTATATACTATTAGTTTCTTCATTTCTTCTGGATAGAGTGCAATGTTTAATTGTGAGTTTGTTTTCCGACTCTTGCCGAGTGCGTCAACCTTCTCATTTCCTTCTAGTTCTATGTGTGCTGGTATCCATTGTATCCGTTAAAGAGCTAATAACCCCCCTTATTTTTCTGCGTTATATCAATGTTTTATAACTTGAGCTCTCTAATCCCTCTTTTTCGTAAACTGACAATGGAACCATCAAAAGACGGGGGAGGGAAGGAGCAAAAAAAAAGGGAGTGCCATCAACGTACATGCCGACCAGCTAAATGATTAGGCCAAACACAACCTCAAAAACATCAAAGCTGTTTTGAAGTTCATGCCGCTCTTGCATAGCAAAAAGTAAAATCTAACGTTTTGCAAATGATAATACGTAGGCTACAGTGTATAGTGTAGTAAAAAAGTGTAGTAATTATTTAAAAAAAAAACGTGTTCGGGCATCTGTGTCTCGCTGCTGTCACTTTGTAAAAAAGTTGTCTGCATTCAATTTTTTTTTTCTTTGGTCGCCACCAGATCGGCCAATTTGATACCGCTCACCGGGCATTAGCCCGTTTGCCCATATAGCCAGTCCGCCCCTGGAGTTGCCTGAATCAACCAGGAAAACCAACGACTTTGCAGCGTTTAAGTCAACTAAAAACATGCACGACTAGATTGACACATGAAATGCGTAGGGTATATTGCTCTACTTTTTTGAAGTAACGTCTGTAATATATAAGATAAGAAAATTGCTCACACGTTGCTCGTTAATGTTGGGCCTTCTGTAACGAATGATGTTCCTTGAAGAGAGCTAGTTGTTGGCCTTGGACGTTGCTGTGTGTGATATGACTTTGTTTGAGTAAGAAAGGTTTTTCTATCGGAAATAGGTAGTTTCTTGTGAGGTGTAATTAGTTTTGGATTTGTCTGATGATCCACAAGGATAGGACTGTACATCTGTGAAATAGTTCAATAAATTGTTCATTTACTATCCCATTGAGTTGAGTCTTCTTGGAGAGTAAGCTATTGCTCCACTGCTAGAGTTTTCTGTGTTCATGTTGTCAATGGACTGAACTAGGGTTTGGACTCGCCAGCTCTTCAACCCCCTAGACAACACCATTCACTACCACTTAAGGCAAGCCTTATATTCAGGCGGTTTATGCCATAATCAAACAATTAACATGCACTCGTACAAGCCTAGCAAAAGTATATTATGATTCTATCTATCTACTAATCTACGTACATAATAGAAACAGACAGACAATGTAAAGCAGTGTACAATATTTGAGTATATCACAAACACACAGTCTCTATTTTATGAGATGTATAAATTATATTAAAAGTCAACTACTTGTTGAAGATATACACAATGAAAGTTACAAGCAGAGTTGCTGTTCCTGCTATCAGAGAGCATGCGCCACAGACTTGACTTTTAATAGAGTTGTATTCGTCTTCTGTGCATGTGTTGCCAGTGCTCTGGTCTAGCAAACAAGTCTTAGTGCTAAAGATATAGTCGTTGTAGGTTAAGGCTAAACAATATTGCTTGGTACTGTAATAGGAATATGCTTGGGGTGAATTTTGCGTTGTCAAACATCTGAATGCTTGGTTCAAGCAGTCTAAAGATAGAGTGACACGTCCAGTATTTGCCGCCATGACGTTCTCCTGGCCTATTAGCAGTGACAGCGCCAAAAACAAAGTAAAACTTTTGGTGTTGGTCGCCATTCTCTTGACAAAGTAATGATCTGGAAACAATTTTTTTTTAAATGTCAGTAATGAGTGGAAAAGCTAATTTAAGTCTTTAAAATGAATACAGTTATGTTAAGCATCGTTTGAATTAGTAAAAAAAAAGTAAAGTTCCCCTTTCAAACCTTGTGGTTTATAGGGCAGATGATGTAAAGGTCATCTGTTTCTGTGGCCTACTGTCAACGAGGGTGTCATGTGGCCGCACAAAGACCAACCACCTTTACTTTTCCCCAACTCATTAGGTACTCATTAGAGCTGGGTAGACTCAGAGGCGCCCAAAGATCCCGAAATAAAAAATCCCAGTCTTCACCAAGATTCGAACCCAGGACCCCCGATTTGGCAGCCAAGCGCTTTACCTCTCAGCCACCGCGATTCCTTGTTTGAATTAGTAACATTAAAATATTGGGACAGATTTATAAATAATAGTTTTAAGATTTCATAAAAATTGTAAGGAAAAAAATTCATTAAGCAGAAAAAGTTTGTAGGTTTAAAGTTAAAGTATCTTTTATTTACAAGTTTGTCAATTGTTGATGGGTGGTCATAGGGTTGTAGCTTGAAACAGCGTGTACATCTATACCGATGTGAGTGTATTCAGTGTATTATATTCTTAATACAGACCTTGAAATAAACTTGAATGTAACTCTTGCTTATAAATATGTAAAGCTTTCAACTTAAAAGTAGATGCATATACAGACACATATTTAATGTTACAATAAGCAAGATCTAATTCACTTTGTGTCTCTCATCTCTCACGTCTATTTCTCTTCTTCCACTTTCATATTTGTATTTTATAACTTGAATTACGTCATACCAATTTGTAGTTTCATCTAAATCTCTTCAGTCTACACAGCCAAAATAATCTGCTCACCTTTTCTAGTGCTCACATCACAAAAACGTCATTCCAGACGACCTGATATAGTTAAATCCTAGGTGTCACAAAGACCGCATCATGAATGAAGAGGGTAGAAACAGGATTTATACGGCAATTGGACCCCACTGTCAGGTGTTTTTTTTAACTAGGGTATGCCGGTTCTCCACCTGAATGCTGGTTATTAACTTTCTGCCGGGGTTGTAATTTAGCCGTGGCTCGTCTGCCTGGGCACCCTAACAGTCTAGCAAACAATTTATTAAATGAGTATCAAAGAACGACTAATACAAATATTAACGTATACTAGTGAATAACAAGATTGCATACAACAAACAAAGGTTAATGGAGTAAGGATATGATGTGGTATAAATGACGAATAAATATTGGTAGCATTTACACAGGCAACTACAAGTTATACATTGTATTCAAATGAAATATAGCACACCTTAAGCACGGTGCCACAATTTAATCAGTGCTCGCGAAGCCTACACACAATCATTCACTATGCCATGGATGCAAGAACCAAACCATACAATCAGGCTTGACTCCAACAGAGTCCCAAGCTTGCTTCCCTAAACAAGAAAAATACGCATTCCTGAGACCGTCATTACAATATCTCAAATCTTCCCCGCGAAGACTAACGTAAAATCAACTAACTTACCCAACACCGGGGAAGAAAACACCTGAAAAAAAAAGATCCGCCATCGGCACAACCACAACAGAGGCAAAGAAGCAAATGACATCAACAAAGCGCGTCCTTAGAAACTAAAGCGCACAAACCATTATTGTACACAAATGAGAAACATCACACAAGAAGCAACTCTAGATGCGCATGACACCCACAATGAAGTTAAATGTGAACCAGGCCTAACTGATGTTTATGAATGATTATCTAATTGATTTAATTGTTCTGTAAAGGGACAATCTCTCATTCAAAGCTTCAACAATTATAATTCTTCCCTTAAAAAAACAACAACACTTTTCCCTTTATTTAGATGTTTGTGATTATTGATGGTGCCACTACAGTGCACGTTCAAGATATAGTTCAAGAAGACACTTATATACGGAGCTTCTGGTTTATATTTGTCTTCGTCCTTTTGCATTAATACAAATTGAATATTTATTATTTGAGTAATCAAAACGTTGCGACCTTTTTGTATACTAAAACTAAAAATAAACAACAAAAAAAAAAAAAACAAAAAAAAAAAAAACGGCAAAACAGTGAAATATACGTGCCATGACAAAAAAAAAAGATTTTAAAAAAAAATAAAGTAAAATTTGTTAAGACAGGATACATTTTCTATAAGACTGATGGTTATTAATTTTTAAACAAAAGTTATTTACCAATTCAGATTTAGTAAAATAGTTTCTGAAAAACAAAACAATAAAACACAAAGAAATGACACATACAAGATATTCATATAAATCTATACACTTACCTCTGTTGTTTGTCTTATTTGATGATATACCAGCAAATAAAAATGTCTACAAATACTGTTATCTGTTTGTCAGTTCCTGGTACCAGACATTATATACTATATGAAAGTGTGTTTACCTTGGAGATATTTGCATAACACTGGAACTAGTTCTGAGACTCAGTACATGCCAAATCTGCTTGCAATGAGTAGAAACAGAAACAAGACAAACATTAAATAAATACTTTAAAAAATTCCTTCTTTACACAACTTTTGAATCGATTCTTGTTGAGTTTTATACGGATACGGATCACGAAAACGGCTCTAAATGACTTTCTGTGAAACTTAATAGAAATGTAATAGAAATGTATATCGCCAGGGCCGGTCCTAACAATTGCGGGGCCTATGCGAAACTCATTGCGCAGGGCCTACCTGGGTGGGAATATGGATAATAAGTGAAAATGAAGATTTTGTATTAGAAAAAAAAATCGACTTTGAATTTTATTCATTCTTTACAAAGTACAAAATTGCGATTAAATTAACTTTACTTTACGAACCTTGCAACCTATGGCATATAAAGTATTGGAACTTCCTATTAAGGTGAAAATTTGCCAATTTTGTCTATTTTTCAATAACTTTTTATAAGTTTTCAGGAGATTTTAATAAATTCAGGAGATTTCCTGCTCATTTTTCGAATATTTATTGCAATTTCTTAATTACACCTAGAATTAGCGGGGCCTATAAAAGCGCGGGGCCCACTGCGACCGCATAGGTTGCAGTGGCCTAAGACCGGCCCTGTATATCGCTGAGAATAACTAGCTCGTTGGCCACACTGGGAACACTATAGTTGATCGTTATAATTTTTCAAAATAAAAAAGGAATAAATTAAAATTTGGCTTGAGAACGAGAAAGTATTTATCGTAAACGGTCTATTACGTCTTCGGATAATTCCGCATGAAGGCATTATTCATTCAAGAGTTGAATAAATTAATGTTCTAATTCTATATCTAAAGGCCTTTCCTTGGAATATTAGGCTATAAAATGTAGATTTATACATTCGCTTGATCAGGATTTTTACTAAGGTGAGGAGGTGGTGTTAAAAAGGTTCCTTTTAAAAAAACAAAATCTTTAACATGTGTGTATGCGTATGTGTGCATGCATGTATCAATCAATCAATCAATCAATCAATCAATCAATCAATCTATCTATCTATCTATCTATATCTATCTATTGTAATGTACTAGTTTAGAGAGTAGGTTAGTTTTGTTAGATAAATATATTGTGTATAGTTTTAGCGACGGTAAAAGTAATGACGTAGTAAGACAGAATAATGACGTAGTAGACCTAGGCGAACAAGAGACCAACATGGCTTTATGTTAGAAGTAGATTGTGTTTTGAATAGTAGTTGAGTAGTAATTAGATATAGCGACGTTTCAGGAAGACTGGACGGATTTCCCAGTGGTTAATAAAGTCTCATTTTATAGAACTGAATGTTGTTATCAACTATATTCAACTTGTAATGTTCTGAGGCTAATGTTAAGTAATAATTGATACATAGCCGAAGTCAGATTAGATTAGCCCACAACACTATCTATCTATCTATCTATCTATCTATCTATCTATCTATCTATCTATCTATCTATCTATCTATCTATCTATCTATCTATCTATCTATCTATCTATCTATCTATCTATCTATCTATCTATCTATCTATCAATCTATCTATCTATCTATCTATCTATCTATCTATCTATCTACCTATCTATCTATCTATCTGATACTTTTTTTTTAGTAACCGAAAAAAAAATCATGACCTTATCGTCACAAAGGAAATCTGTTCTGTTTTTTCTGATGACCTAAAAGTTACGTAAGACACTTGAAATAGATTCAGGAGTGAGGGTCATTTTAGGGGTGCAGAAGTAATTAAATAGAGAAATTACATAATTTACGGAAATACTTCAGGGGGGGGGGACGGTGGAATACTTCTTATTAAATAGTTCACAGTTTAGAATTGATTATGCTAGTTACTCATTTATACATTTACTATTAATATATTATTATTTGTTTGTTAAAGAAGACTAAGACTGCTTTATTGATCCTAACGGAAATTTCTTGTGATTACATATCGGAAAAAAACACACCGGCACAAATGAGGCGAGGTGGCTGAGCGGTAAAGCGCTTGGTTTCCGAACCGGGGGTCCCGGATTCGAATCTGGTGAAGACTGGGATTTTTTCTTTCGGGAATTTCGTGCGCTTTTGAGACTACCCAGCTCTAATGGGTGCCTGACGTTAGTTGGGGAAAAGTAAAGGTCGTTGTGCTGGCCACAGCAATAGATGAACTTAACATCATTTGCCCTATACACCACAAGGTCTGACAGGGGGACTTTACTTTTTTTTTAACATACACACAAACATACACCTAGTGTCATTGACCAGAGTTTCTTTTCACGGATGACCTGGGTAGACCTCGACATTTATATATACAAATGATCGAAACCAGTTTCGTTAGGTGCTTTGAATCACTTCCTGCCCCCAACAAAAGCAAATCAAAAAGGGAAAGACAGGTGCATTCTGACATAAAAAAGTCCACCGTCCCTCCCCACTAACGTTCTCTATCTTCTTAAATCTTGTCTTTTCAAATTGTCTAAACTCGCCCACAAGACCAAGTCATGTATTAATAATAAATAAATAATAACATCAATACACACGACACGACATTGAGGTGAAGTAATAGTTCTGGGAAAGAAAAAGATCTGATTTCACTTTGAAGTACTGGGGAAAAAGGCATATGATTTCACTTTGAAGTACTGGGGAAAAAGGCATATGATTTCACTTTGAACTTTGTAGACGAAAGGTTTCAAAAGCTTTAATTTACTTCTTGAATGAATATTTCCATTAAAAAACAAACAAACTAATAAAACTTATTTCTCGCAAAAGATAGCTCCAATAAATATACTTTTTCTAATGTCTATTTCTGTTGTAACTGAAATGTTTCGCCATACTTCCGAAGACAATGTTTCAAACAATGATCTGTTTGTCCTACTAGTCGCGAGGCAATATCTATATAGTAAATAAATTAAAATTTAATCAACAGCCTGAAAAAATTAAAGTAACTCATTTTATCGTTCCTTTAATTAACTTTAAAAAAAAAACAACAAAATATAAAGTTATTTCATGAGCACATACAGCAAATGAACACAACACTGCTCGAACACACGCATACAGATAAGACAAGTATTAATATTTGCAGATTTAAAGGCTTATGAGCTGCTAGCAATACAAACCGGGTACGCCCGTTGTTTCTACGATTTATATTGTTTATTACTGCTAGAACGTCCTCTCCTTTTTTTAAATTACCAATTACCGTCCCATACTCTCTCTCTCTCTCTCTCTATATATATATATATATATATATATATATCATGGGCGTAGCCAGGATTTTTTTCGGGGGGGGGGGGTTTGGGGGATTTCCCCCCCCCCGAACCCCCTGCCCCGCGAAATTTTTTTTTATACGTATTTATGTGTGTGTGTGTGTATACATAATCTTTATTGCATTCTGACCCTTCATTCTTTCGGAAGACGTTTATTGTGCCCTAGAATAGGTTCTTCCATGAGTTAGTGGAAAAATTGTAGATTCCCCGCCAATACTAGCAAGGGGGTCCTAGAGCTCCCACAGCGCGGGGCTCTTCGCCCCGCCGCCAATCACTATTTCTGATATTGAAAGCCAACAAAATGCATATTCTGAGGTATCTACAGTGCATTTTCCTGCTATTAAAAAGTTTTATTTCAAAAACCTATGTGCTATTCTTACTGACTTAGACCCTACCGCGCCGTTCGGAGCATTCGATGTCAAGCTGTTTCCATAAAAATCTGTCACTGGTAATGTCTGAAGCCTCTTCCCACCTGCCATGAGGACCTCAATGAATGAGTGGCGTCAAGTTGTACTAGGATATCATTGCAACTCTTCTTATGCGTAATTCATTTTGTCGGAGATACAACCTATCAGCATGTGAATCGGGAGCAGACACGCAACGACACAAGCAATGAAAGATAGATACAAAAGTTAAAAATGAAGGATATTTATTTACATAAATATACATATAAGAATAAAAAGGGGGAGGGTTTGCATGTATCTCTAAATAATACTAGATTTAATCATCACTCTTGCACTTAATAAGAGAGTATGTCACTTTGTCCTCTGACTTAGCTGGTTTTCCTGTTGATGTCGCAGCTGGCTGTGTCCTGGCTTGAGGTTCTGCAGCTGGAGGTGGCGCTCTAGCGGATAGAGGGACGCCGGTGATATAGTTCTTGTGGAGTCTCAATCCCAAGTTCTAATATCTGTAGTGGGCACAGTAGGCCGGGTGGCCGGCTACCGTGGGCACAAGGTTACTGCGGGCAGAGCTGATCTGCCGTGGGCAGCGTAGTTGACAGGATATGTCCAGTGAGTTGCAGAGGGTTGGCGTAGCTATGACGTCTCACACAGACCTGGGTCTATAGGGACGTCGCACATAACAAGTTGACAGGTGGGCTGTCGGATAGGCGGGCAAGGCCGATAGCGCCAAGTAGTAGAGTTGAGTAGTGTCGTGTAGACACTAAGCCACAAATAGCAAATAAATAGGCAGGTAAGTAGATCGTTGATCCAATAAATAAATAGGCAGACACCTGAGGGAGATTGCGGATAAATAAAGACAAGTTAGGACATGTCTCTCATGCATCTTATCGATGCCCTCGACTGAGGTGCATTCGTCAGATTGGTAAAATTGCTTTAGAGCACAATGGGGAGATGATGACAAATGGGATTTGAAGAATAGATGGCAGATAGTAGCAATATAGAAATGTACATAAAAGGGGAAATAATAATATAAGAATGTACATAGAAGGGGAAATAATAATCTCAAATAAACAACACAGGTGGATAGAGAAAGAAAGGGGGGGGTGAATTGGGCGGTGGTCAGCTACCAGGACGGTTTGTTTACATATGACCGTAGGTCGAGAACAATGGATCGCGCTTGAATGGAGAGGGTGTCCGTTCAAGCGGCGCAACTCTCGTTAGAGTGAAATGACTACAGGGGAGATAATTCATAACTCTTTTCTAGACGCAGTATTAGTGCGCTAGTAAAATTATCAAGGCGGTCAACCGAGATAAAGGAAATAAAATAAGATGCACAAATATATACATGGTTGCATCAACGATCAATTGAGCAGCGTAGCATTATTAGATTAATGCAATTCATAAATACATACATAGGACATGTTTATGTTCTCTACTTACGCCAGTGAGAAATACACAATGCACTAATTAAATACAAATGAAATAATAAAATACACATAATAGTCTCCAGTGAGAAATATGCACAAAGTAACTAAGATGGAGCTTGTGATTAAGTTCGGCTTACCACCAGGTATTCCTCTAGGAGTAAGAATAAATGAAGCAGTCCAGACTCGATAGCTCAGCTCGAATGAGAAATGAAAGAGAGTCTGGCCTGATTTAATTTACCTTATATACAGGCCTGGAGAATGTGGGCGGAAACAGGAAATGTCCTAGGCTTAGAATTATCTTACACGTGGGTGAGGTAGACTTGAGATGGGAGTCGCACATTGGGAAGGTCAATGGGCGTGTTTCTCCTCGTGGTCTCCTAGATCAAAGAGGAACGTGGGAAAAGGGGGGGGGAGAAAGATTGGTTGGCATTCCTACCAAGGTGGTGTAAACCGCGACCGTCCTTCAGACATCCGGCGGGTAAGACAAAAGAGATTGTGTGTTTACCTTTCCCCGATCAAGGGCAGATAAATGAAAGGACGCGCCTCAGCTATCTCCAATGTGGTCAACTAAGTCTAGCCTGGAGAGGAAAAGGTGGGGCGGGTGGAGAATTTAGGGGTAGGATGGGGAAATAATTAAAATAAAATAAATAAATAATGAAAAATAATAATTAATGCTGTGATAAATTTGAGTGACTCTGACAGCGAGTTTTTGACTTGTCACGGGAGAACATGTCCCGCAAACCTCATGCGTCGCTCTCTCACAATCTTACTAAAGGGTCGACTCCCAGTTCGGCATAGGATTTCCTTGATTTAAACCCGATCTCTATAACTGACTCCTAAAATCTGTCTTAGCCATCTTTGTTGAGCCACATTTAGTGTTTTTCAATTTCGGCAGATGACTATTCACTACAGTTTATTAAGGGAGCCCTGCCACTGGTAAAAATGTGTAACCACTCTTGAATACGCTCTTGGAATTAAGTGACTGTAGTTTGCTTTAGATTTTATATCGAAAAGATACGTTTTATCGTCAAAATCATCTGTTAGGGGTTTTCCACCTCAAAATGCTCTGTAGGGGGATCTTAAACTCAAAACCATCTGGAGGGGTTTTAAACTTTAAACAAACGCCATCTGTAGAAGAGGGGTTTAAACTCAAAACCCCTTTTGGCAACGCTCATAGCATTTTGAGTACGTAGTTTGCTTTTTTTCTTACACTGAAGATGTATATTTTAGCCTCAAACCACCTTTGGCTGCGTTCATAGATTTTAGTGTGTGTAATTTGCTTTTATTTATATTGAAGAGGTACTTTTTAGCTTCAAACTCCACTGGAAGGGAGTTTAAACTCTAAACCCCTTTGATTACACTCAAAACATTTTGAGTGTATAATTTGCTTTGTTTTTATTATTAAAGAGGTATTTTTTACCTTCAAACCCCGCTGAAATGGGGTTTAAACTAAAAACTAAGTCAAAACCCATTTAGCTACGCTCATAACATTTTGAGTGCGTAATTAACTTTTTTTTATATTGAAGAGGGGGTTTATCGTAAATTTTGGAGGGGGTTTTAAAATCAAAATCTCCCTTAACTGTGCTCTTGGAATTAGGGGATTTTCGTTTGCATTTTTGTTTTGTTTTGTTTTATAGAAGAGGGGGGGGGGGTTAACTGCAAAAACCCTAAGTAGGGGGTTTAAAACTCAAAACCCCTAGTAGGGGGTTTTAAACACAAAAACCCTGGTAGGGGTTTTTAAACTCGAACCCAAGGGGGGGGGGAATTTCATTTCGGGGGTACGCCCATGATATATAGTTCGTTCATCGTGTTTCGATGATGACCATTTTTGTCAACCAGGGGGTAGGGGCTTTGAACTGTGGTTTTGTGCCGCCTCATGTGGCTGGTGAGACCTATGTGAGCCCGGAATGATCTGCGGCACACTGGGCAGGTTATTCCAGCTAGAGCTAGTGTCATTGGCCTTGCTTTCTTTCACTGGCGTTTTTCTTCTGCCAGCGTTGTTCTCTGTTCCTCAGCAACCTGTGCGCCAGTTTTCACATGACTCCATTATGTGTCTCCCAGGTAGCTGTGTCTATGACTCTATGCTGAACGCCTTCACACTTTAACGATCCCCTAGCATACTTTTTAGCTCGTAATTGAGTGGATCTGTTGGAAAGTAATGGCATAGCCCGGTCTCTTTCTCTTATCTTCTTATCTTATATAAACAGACGTTACTTCAAAAAAGAAGATGATTACGTCCTACGCGTCATGCATTTAGTCATGCATATTAATCAATGACTTAAATTATGCATAGTCACTGGTTTTCCTGGCTAGCTCAGGCAACCCTTTCCATGCTCTAATAGCACTAGGGAAGAAGGAGTATTTGTATAAATTTGTCCTAGCATATGGGACGAGGAATGTGCATTTATCTTTGTGTCTTTCAGAGTATTTTATTAAATTTTGTTTTTGTATTTGAAGATTATGGTTCAGTGTTTTATGTATAATTGCTACTTTACTTTTGAGTCTTCTGTCCTGAAGGCTTTCTAAATTTAGTGATTTTACTAAAGGTGTTACTCTAGTCAAATGTGAATATTCATTTGTTATGAATCTCACTGCTCTGTTTTGTGTCTGTTCCAGTTTCTTAATGTTATCTTGAGTTGAGGGGTCCCAAACGGAGGATACATATTCTATTATTGGCCTAACCAAGGTTAAATAACATTTTAGTTTTATCTTCTTATTTGATTTATAGAAATTTCTTTAAATAAGTCCTAATGCTTTGTTTGAATTTTTTTATAGTTTCATCAATATGTGGATTCCATGACAGTTTTTCATTTATTATAACACCTAGGTATTTTGCGTTTTTAGTCTGTGTTACTGGTTTGCCATGAATAAGATAAGTGGAATTAATTTGTTTTAGTTTTTTTGTTACTCTTTCCTTCTCTCTCTCTGGAATCTCCGAACTTTTTTTTTTCACCCTGTGCATCGTTATTTCTCTGACATAGAGTTTTATAAGACACGCTTTATAACGCCCACCCACACACACACACATCTCACAACCCGACACATGCACTCACACACGCTTTTTTTATCCACTCCCCCCCCCCCCGCCTTTTCCCTTCTACACCAAAAATGTTAGACCTGCGTAAGAAACTCTTTGTTGCTTTTTTCTTTTTCGACCGGAATCTCACTTCCTTCCCCCATTCATACTTTTCAGCCATTTTTGTTAATACAATATTTGTAATGGCTTGATAAATAAAGCGGAAACGACGTAGGGCAATGTTTTTGTAAAAGTCAACTTAGTGAGAAAGAAAGAAAATAGGCTTTAAAAATACAGGAAGTCCTTTTTTCTTTATTGTGGTGCTATTTCTATTTATGCTTTATATACAGGGCCGGATTTAAGTATGTGGAGGCCCCGGGCATAATTTTTGGTGGAGGCCCCTACGCTTTTTTGAAAGCTTGAATAAAAATCAATTGTATTATAATAATAATCTATAGAATCATACCACATTTTTAAAGAAATAAATAGAATACTTGTGAAGTAAATATAATTTTCCAACTTTAAAAACATATGAAATATGTAATTCTAGTTAAAAATGCATATTTAGTATATTTAGAATTAGTGTAGGGTAAGGCTCTGAGTTGACCCATTGCCTTAGATTCGGAACTGCAATTGTATGTTAAGAGAACACTCGAGACGGACACTTGTTCACATTCCTTCAACTTATCCCTTATTCCTATGGATCGTTGGGGCACCACACAAAATATCTTGACAACCTTTCTCCACTCTGGATAGAATCTCTTTCATGGCAAACCCGTTTATTCTTTTATGTTGTCTTCCCATCGCTTTCTCTGTCTGCCTCTCTTTCTTTTTCCTGATACTGTTCCCTGAAGGAAAGTCTTTGCGAGCGCTGAGGAACTTATATGACAATAGAAGTTAGTTTCCGGTGTTGACAGTATTCCTGGGGTCAAATCCCTTTACTAAGCGTGTCTCTATCTCTTCTTTTGAGATGCGGTCACTGTATTTAGGATCTTTCTGTAGCATCTTAACTCCATAAGCTAGGATTTGCAGTCAGCGTCGAAGAATCCCATGGATATAAGAATGTGGCCATGACAGGGAGCGCATCAGTCGGATTTTAGTGTCCAGGGCTATACCTTTGTCTTTCCATATTGTTTTGAGTTTTGCGAATGCTGCTGTGGACAAAGTCACCAACAAACTAATATGGCTCTTTTCTGTCTCGAGAGACAATCGATGCACTTATGTGCCCAGAGTAAAAACTAGTTTTGCTTTCTTCGTGACTTCAGGCAGAATTAACAAGCCAATTCTGGAGCAGCAATGTTGATCACAGTTAGTGCATGTGAATGCACCTGATTTAGGGCTGATAAAGCAGTTTTCTTTCATTTTCTTGTCTATGTACGCTTCATTCTTATTGCTCTCGGCCAGATTCAGCTCCAGGCTGTCCGATCTTTTCGCAATTTCCACCAACATACTTTCATTATTGTCTGTTGTCCTCACATCTCGCTCAGTGTTGGTTTATAAATGATAGACCATCATTAGCCTCATAAAGTGGGAACTGGTTTAAACAACAAGACTGATCCAAAGTAATGGATACAATAACTCTGGGCAGATGTACACTTTCGATGTTTTCTTTGTTATATCAATCCAGATTAACTGTATTCTTTAATAGGTTCAAGTACGTGTAGCAACTACTTTAAAAAAAAAAAAAAGAAATTTTTGTTTAATTTGAAGTTAAACAAGCAAAATATATTTTAAAAAATCATCAAAAAAAAAAACCCAGCAACAAAACAAAACAAATTATCTAAAGGGGAAGAACTCCGTCCTTAGAGCTATATCTACCAATAATGTACATGTTATTTCCCTTATTCGATATCAAACAATATAATTAATAACCAAAAATTAATTAACTAATTGCAAATTTTTGTTTATTGATTCATGTTTTGTTAGGCGCAATAAATACGTGTTTAAAGTGTCAACTTGATCTGAAAATGCGTAAGGGAAAAAATAGCGGTCTCAATTATTTAAAGGGACTAAACCCAACACATTTAGACACATCTGTGAATACTGAAGTTTTAGTTACCACCTGTTGCTATTAGACAGAATAATGAATTATTAGTAAGAACTCCTCAATCAGTTCCTTTTATTTATTGAATCTTGTCATTGAATACTTGTGCGAAGTTTCAGCTTGAACGGTCTGGGAGAAATAACCTGTACACACGTTTCACCAGACAGACTGACAGACAGACAGAGTGACTTAATTTAAACTTTGTTATAAAAATAGAAATTTCTCCAAAAAAACTAAAAAAAAACCCAACTAAAATTGTATAGTCTAAGTACAGAAGGCGCGACGATTCTATACAATACCGGAAATAATTTATGTAACGTGCACGTATACAGAGATAATGGAGAAAGATTGTGGACAGATCATGTGTGGTGGCCCAATGGTTCATGACTAAGTGACATGTGAAGGTGAAGTTTTTTTTTTTTAAATAGTAAGCTTATCATCTGAACATACATTTTGCATATTTAAAAAATAAGTTTTAATAAAAAGTTTATGGCATCTACTCGTTAGCAGGAACTCTACTGTCAAGAGTCTATTTTTATTCTAATGGCCGATAACTCTGTCATATTCAAGCAGATGATGAGCAGAAATTCGTGAGGTGTCAAGGTCATTTCTAGTCGGTGTAATCGCAGTCAAGTTTTAATGGCAAATTTTGCATGCATGACCGTAGAAATATAACTACTAAAATTTATCAAATCTGAAAAAAAAAAAGTTTACTAAAGCTGCACTCTAATTGCACGGAGGGAAAAAAAACTCTCATGGGACGCATACGAGTTTATGTAAAAAAATAAATTCTCCTATTTTGTTTCACTAAAATTATTTGTAAAATGTGTTACTTTCCAATGTTTTTTGTTCCAATTGGTTTTCTTTTACATCTGTATAACAGCACCCATATTTTCAAAATAACTCAAATCTAAAAAGCAGGGTCAACAAAGAAAATGAGTCTTTCTTGGAAAGTCCCCGCGGCTTGAATGATGACATATTGAGGATGTAAAATATCACGTGACACTCAAAAAAGTGTTCATAAATCTGAGCGAATCCACGAGAAAGACACATACGTACCTTGTTTGACTAGATTCTCTATCGTCAAGGATCAAAGTATTTTCATACCAGGTTCGCTGGATTTCATTTTAAACTAGTTAAAATAATGTTGATGAATACAGAAATTAATTATCTTGCTCTAAAACATCAATTTTGTGTGTGTTTATGTGTAGAAGAGGAGATCACATTGACGGGGTTACTTTAAACCTCAGAACATTTACTCTAGCATTATGTAATCTGATTTTTAGCGATCCCCGAAAGGGGAAAAGACGCTATTAGTTTTGTGCGAAATGTCTGTCCGTCTGTCCGTCCGTCCCGTTTAGATCTCGTAAACTAGAAAAGATATTGAAAATCCGACATCACAATATTTTAGACCATTCAAAGTTCTGATGCAACGGCTACTTTTTTTTTTCTGAAAGCGAAAAATCTAATTTTTAAAATCAGTTATGCAAGCAGTTTTTTAAAGAGAAAAAGCTAATTAGTATGCATTATAAGTTGGACCTAATTTAAAAAGAATAGTAATCTTGTAAACTACATTTTCCTGAACTTTTATTTATTGCGGGGATAATATTCTTTTAAGGATTCGAATAAGAGATTGAAAATTTTCAAAACAATTAGATCAATTATAAGACATTAGTTAGGCCAGGGATGGCACGGTGGCTGAGCGGTAAAGCGCTTGGCTTCCGAACCGGGGGTCCCGGTTTCGAATCCTGGTGAAGACTGGGATTTTCAACTTTGGAATCTTTGGGCGCCTCTGAGTCCACTCAGATGTAATGGGTACCTGACATTAGTTGGGGTTAGGGGAAATGTAAAGGCGGTTGTTCGTCACCCTCGTTAATCGTAGGCCACAAAAACAGATGAACTTTACATCATCTGCCCTATAGACCACAAGGTCTGAAAGGGGAACTAGTTAGGCCAGGTTCACATCTAACTTTACATTCACTTTCACTTATCCTTTGATCTGCGGGACCGTTGGGGCACTACACAAGATCTGTTAACCTTCTTTCTCCATTCTTATCTCTCATTTGTCTTTGATATAATTTCATTCGGATGTTCTTTCTGAAAATAAAGAAGCCTGCCTGGGTGGACCACTTCGGGGGCCGATTTTGAGTTTGTGTTTCCATACAAACTGTCTTTTGTAACCTTGTTTTGTCTTTAATTTTTTTTTTAATAGCGCAACTTTGATGCTTATAGCATGCTCAGAGCACCATGGTCCATTCTCATTTGTGGACCAGTCGGGGGCAGGGGGGTATCTAGGAGCTTTTCCGTGCTGCCTTTAAACTCTTAGTAAACACAACTCTACTCGAGTCGGGTGTCGAACCTCGAGCCCCGTTCATATGTAGCCAAGTTCAAGCGTACTTAGCCTCTCTGCCGCACATCCCGTGTGTCTTATGCATTCAGCTCACTCAGTGAAGAGGACATTTTATTAACCAGGAGATTATAACATATTTTTTAAGTTTCCCAATTTGCCATGTATTACTTTTGTATTTGCATTTGTTTCATTGTAATTATTCATTTCAAATAATACTTGACTCTGCGATGGACAGGTGAGGGCGACACAGATTATCATGGTCTCGAAACCTGTACTATGACCATGACTTCCTTATATCGAATACCTGCATCTCTGCCATCTCAGAATATAAACCAATGCAGTGGGTACAGAGTTTGCATAGGTGTGGTGGTAACGCCACAGCAGACTCATAAACCAAAACAGCGCCTCCCTGTGGTGGAGACTACCTAGGCCTGAGCTCTTGTAGCGCAGTGCAGGATAGGGTTAGGGTTGGATCATATTTCGCTCAGCTCAGGCTCAAGGTGGCCCAGCAACGGGGAGGAAGAGGAAATTGTTCTTTTCGTCTGCTTCAGATTTGCCGATTCTCCGTCTCGGCCTGGGAATCCACACTTTCTCGACGTATGTAACAAACAAGTACTTTTCAAAAGAGAAGAGTTTCTGTCCAGGGCTTTTAAAAAGTAGGATTTGAACATCTAAGGTTCACTTAAATAGAGTTGAATGTGTTTCTTTAGTCGTAAAATTATTATTTGTTTAAGTTACTAGTCGATCGGTGGCGTAGCATACGTAGCTATTTTGCAGGGCCGGCCTTAGGTGACCGCAGTGGGCTCCGCAAATATGCGACCGCAGTGGGCCGCTGATTGTGGGCCCCTCACTTTCATAGGACCCGCGCTAATTCTAGGTGTATAAATTATTAAATTAAACCATTGTATAACTTATAACAGATTTCTCGCGGCCTCCTGTCGATTTACCAGGAGCTCCTGGAAATCTTCTGAAATTGCAAAATATACTAAAAAGTCCTGGAAATATCCGGAAATTATTAAAATCTTCTGAAAACTCATACAAATCTCATGAAATATATAGACAAAAATTGTTCATTTTGGGGTGTCATTCAATATGGAAAACGACAATTCTTCGTGCTATAAATAAAAACGGCATTATGCATTAGCCGTAATTGTGTAATCTTGTAAAAGAAGCTTCTCGCGCTTCAAACTAATTAAGAATTACGAGGAAAGAGCAAACAGGGACATCCTAGTACAACTTGGCGCTACATTTTCATGGAGGTCCTCAGAAGGGGTGGGAAGAGGCTTCAGGCATTGCTAATGCCAGATTTTTGTGGGAGCAGCTTGCCGCCCAATGAGCCGAACGACTTAGGGGGAACTAAGTCAGCAAAAATAGCACATACTTTTTTTGAAATAAAACTTTTGAATAGCAGGAGAGATACCTCAGAATATGCATTTTGTTGGCTTTCAATACCGGAAATAGTGCTTGGCCCTGGGGGGAGCTTACATTGCTCCCCCAGACCCCCTTTGCTGTCTTCAAAGTTTTCCAGTAACACCAGAAAGAACCTATTCTAGAGTATAATAAAAGTCTTCCGAAAGAATGAAGGGTCAGAGTGTAATAAAGATTAATTATGTACACACTCGCACGCATACACGTTTTTTTTTGCGAGGAAGAGGGGAGAAAAATATCCCCCCCCCCCACCCAAACTGCCCTGGCCTAACATGTTCCGAGAGAGAAGAAGAAAATAGAAAACAAATAAATAAACAAAAACAAAAGTGTTCTATTCATATTGGCATTGTATGTGTGTGTGGGAGAGAGAGAGAGAGGAGAGGGAGAGATGATTCAATTTCATTTTATCTTACAACTTAGGCTGCAATCATCACTATTTGACAATTTTCTTTGGCCAGGTGCTCTTACTTTATACATTCATTCTTAAAATCTATTTTTCGGTCAGGTGTTCTTAATTTAAACCTTATTTGGCCAGGTGTTCTTAATTTAAGCACTATTTGGCCAGGTACTCTGAATTTAAACATTATTAGGCCAGGAACTCTTAAGTTAAACATCTATTATTTGGCCAGGTACTCCTAATTTAAATACAATTTGGCCAGTTACTCTTAATTTAAACATTATTTGGCCAGATAATCTTAATTTTAACATTTATTTGGCCACACGTTCTTAATTTAAACATTTATTATTTGGCCAGGTGCTCTTAAATTAAAAAATTAATATATTGTACAGGTGCTATGGATTTGATTTTAGTGACCAAATTTAAATTAATTTACATTAAAAAAATTACTTTGAGTTTACTCCAATGTAAATGACACAAAGCTTATGATAGTATTGTATGAACATTTCGAAATTATTTTACTTCCTTTTCTTTTTTCTCATCATTTTAGACAAACATGACTCAAAGAATGCTCTCTGTTGCATTTGTCCTGGGATTGTTGGGTCAAGTTGTTTCTGAAGATGTAGACACCGTGCTTGCATCTTTAAATCAGCAATGTAAATCTGATTTTGTAAATTGTCGAGTGGTAGCAAAAAATAATTACAATCAAACAAAAAATTGTGATGCCATTAGATACACAGGACACAATTTTATTTTTGTGCATTGTATGCTTGGAAACAGTTACTGTACCCTGAGTGAGTACTTCAGAGTTAGAAATGCTGCTTGTGGAACAAATTCAACAACTGCTCTAGATAGTACCGAAAACTTTGGGATCGCTCTTGTATCAACTAGTAGACAATGTCGATCCAGTTTTGGACATTGTGTAGGCAACAACGCGGCGGTTATTAGTTTGGTCACGTCTACGAACTATTGTGAAGGAGTGCAATATTCAAGTTCCGGTTTCTCTGTACAGTCGTGCAGCGTAGTAGACAGTGGCTGTACCCAGAGCGAGTACGACAGGCTGAGACAAGCTGTTTGTGGGGCGACTTCTCTTTCTGTTGGAGCTTTATCTCTAGTGTTATCTTCCCTTGTTTTGCTATTGAAAAAAACAGTAACGACACTGCCTTAAAACCCATTGGACCTCATTAAACAATTAAACAAACAACAATGCTTCGCTATCTCTTTTATACAACTAAAGAACTAATATGAATTAACAATGGTTATGACGTGTCAGTTTGTTTTTTCGTTGTATTGTCAATGTCATGTGACCGTTCGTTTTGGCGACTGAGGTCCAGTGCTGGTAATCTATGTATTCATATTTATATAGGTCAACATATTGTGAAATGTATTATTGAAATCAAATTGAAATGCTTTGAATAAATGCTGCACTTTCCGGGGAAAATTAAATTCGCCGATAGTTGTAGAAATAATGATGAAAATTAATTACATAAAAAAATGAAATCTCTCTTTATAAACATTAAAGGACAAAAGACATCTGTATTATAAAGTTGATAATGGATAAATACAGAACATTTTGTTTTAACAATCTATATATATATATAATTCTCATCATGGCTCAAGAGTTTGGACACGCAAGCATGAAGTAAAGGAAAGATCACTCTTTTATTTCTGCAAGTCGGACGAACTAGCGTTACGCCACGAAAAAAAAGAGGGGATGGAAAGAACAAGTAGTTTTCGACCTCTTTAAATAGCAGGGCCGCACCGTTGTGACCAAGAAAGATCACTTTTTTATTTCTACCTCACGTTGCGGCGAAAAAAGAGAGGGGGGGGGGACAAGTAATCTACTCTGTAGTAACTATAGAGGCGACAGAGAGCACGGCTCAGCTAAATAGCGGCGTATGTTACGCCGCCGGTCGACTAGTGTATTTTAATACGACATATAAAATTGAACACCACATTAAATAAAACACAAAACTCAAGATGTTTTTCTACCCAGACACTGTTCTACATCTAAAAATTAAACAGCCCAAAAACCCACTTTATGAATATTGTCAACTCACAATCGTTCTTCCTGGCATCATATTTCCCATTTTTATCTACCTGGCACGTTCATTCATGCTTTTTTTTTTCTGTTGTACATATTACCAATAACAGAATTCAATTCACTTCATCCAATCAGCAAAGCCCTAGCACAGCTGGCCATTTTTTTCAAAGCGTTACGAAATATTGATCTAAATATTCACTTAATTTCGCTAACATCTTTTTCATTATGTTTTTAATCTTTTTCACTTTTAAAATAGACATATAGTCCCTTATTATTTCAAGGTGAAAAAAAATAAATAAATCTAAAACATTCAAAAACTGTAACTAACAATTTGATATAGGGACTCAAAGCTATTTTTGACTTTAAAAAGATGTTAAAAAATTTTATATGTGTCATTACACACACAAAATTAATCAAATTAGAAAAATAACTTCAAGACTCTCTAAAAGTCTAGGTAGAAATTCATTTCAAATGTCCTAGAACACATAGGCCTATAGCTAATCATTCCTAGATGCCAAAGCTAATGATATCTGCTTATTTTGTTTCTTGTTTTCATTGTATTCTTGGATTACTATATATATATAATTAGTTTTTAATGCATTTATTTTGCCCTTTTTTTAGATACGTATACTGAACAATATAGATACAGATTTGTAAAATTGAAATAAGTGTTACGTATTACTTTGATGAGATCTAATTTTAGAAAAATAAGAGAAACAAATAAAAAAATATATGTGTCTTATGAATTGTTTATTTGTTTCGTAAAGAAATTTATTCTGAATTACTCCAGGGTCTAAAGTGTGTTTTGAAAGGTCAGAAAGACAAATCTTTATTGACCTGAGTTGGAATATCAAAATTATGCCATATCATATGAGTCAAATAAGAAAGTTTCTATATGTTAAGCCTTTTAAAGCTTTGAGCAAATTAACATTGATGATTATAATAATGATGATGGTGATGATGAGGATCTGATCTGAAATTTCTTCTCCTTCAGAAACATCGTTAGATCCTTTTTCGAGAACCGTGTCCACCCACACAGATTTTAAAAGATTTTGGTCTTTTTTTTGACCCATTGAAGATTTTGCAAGCTGAATAGAGAAACTTTAAAAAAAAAATGAGCTATTCAATCGTTGTACAATTTCTCTAATCAGCTTACAAATTCATGGGAATTGAACACCTAGGTTGATAGGGTTCTAAAAGGTGCTCATGATTTTTCTAGAAATTTAGCCATTGATGTGAGAAAAAAGCGCAGAAAAAAAATTATTTTAGTCATTTTGAATGAAATACTGTAGATATCGTAAAATATAAAGAGCCAACATATTTTTTTTGTTTTAATGTTATCATAGTTTTTCAGTCATTTTGCAGGAAGCACTTTAGATATCTTAAAAACACAAATAAGCAAAAATCATAATAAGGTAAAATAAATAATTGCAAAATATAGCATTTATTTACATTGCAAAAGTGTACTTCGAAAAATGCAAAGATACCTGTCACACTTACACACAAACACACAAACTTTCACAAAGTTAAATTGTAGGAAATGTCACGTAGAAATGCCATCACTGGCTTGTTTCTGTACATTGGCAATATAACTTCAAGTCGTCTGTTAAGTTGGAGCTACTTTGTCTTGCTTGCAGCTTTACTTCGTTCTCCAGCATTGTACCTCAGAATCTCGTTCTCAGTGTTCTCTGAGGACGTTAAAACATCTCTGAAAACCTTCAGCGTTGACCCAGCCACTTAGGAGACAGAAGCACATGACAAAGCATCATGGCGTCGCGCTGTAAAAACAGGTGCACAAATTGCTGTGGAAAAGAGAACAGCGCTGGCAGAAGAAAAGAAAAAAGCAAGGACAATGACTCTAGCTCCAGGTAGTATAACCTTAGAATAACCTGCCCCTGTGTGCAGCCGAAAATAAAGGGCTCAACATATGTCTGTGTCTCTGTGTTCGTTTCCTTGGACGAACAAATAAAAAAATGAATGGACAGGAAATACCTTTTGTTTTTTTAAAGGGTTCCTAGGTTCAGTACGGATGTTCATTGATTTTATGTCAAATAATATGTGCAAGGCTTCTATTGGCTGGTTCTATTGTTGTCATGCCAACTACCCAACTTCCCACTAGGGAATGTAGCAACAAAACCTAGCGTCTTCCAACCAGTACTGTAAGCCACACCAAGGCCAAAGTAGACTTGTCTGGACCAGAAACTAGAGTGTCGTAACATTAACATTGTAGATCAGAGGTTCTCAAACCTTTTAAGTTCTTGGACTCTTTTGTATGCCACACAACACAGCCTGATTTGTCCACTTAACGTATTTCTAAAGCCGTTGTCATAATAAAACCGTGTTTGTTTCTTAATCTGCTATATTCACAATGCAATGATGTATGAAACCTTAAGAGGTTTTCATTCACTGTTGTCGCGTTGCTAATTATTTTCAGCTTATTTTTTGTATATACTCCAATTTGACATTTAATGAAATCTACTGGTCTCTTGTTTAATTCATTATAATGTGTGCTCGGTGGGTGAGTGGTTAAGCGCTTGGCTTCCGAACTTGAACTTGAAGTCCTGAGTTCGAATCTCGGTGAAGACTGGGATTTTGAATTTCAAGATTCTTAGGGCGCCGTTGAGTCCACCCGACTTTAGTTGGGGAAAGTAAAGGCGGTTGGTCGTTGCACTGGCTACATGACACCCTGCTCGTTAACAGTTGGCCAAAGAAACAGATGACCTTAACATCATCCACCCTATAGACCGTATGGACTGAAAGGGGAACTTTACTTTTACATTATGATTTGTTACAAGATAACGCTTTAGTTTAGTAGTTTGTAAACTCTCGTTTGATAACGCATTGAAACATTGTGGCTCTTCACTTTGCTGTTATATGGTAGAAATCTGAATTGTTAAAATTCAGAAGCATTTATAGGTTACGGTTCCCGGTCACTTCATCCCCGGTCACTTCATCCCCGGTCATTTCATCCTCGGTCATTTCATCCTCGGTCACTTCATCCCCGGTCACTTCATCCCCGGTCATTTCATCCCCTGGTCACTTCATCCCCTGGTCACTTCATCCCCCGGTCACTTCATCCCCTGGTCACTTCATCCCCGGTCATTTCATCCCCTGATATTTTCATCATCTGATCATTTTTATGTAACAAATTGTAATTTTAAAAATTATGAAATGAGCAATATTTAATGTATTCATTTTTATTTAAATGACAAAATTGTAACACGTTAATGTTTAAAAGGAATTAAAGCAAAACTTATACAGGCGACATGATATCACGAGGATGGGTGAACTTTGCCTTTATTAGAAAAAAATAAAACCTTATTTCAAGGCTAGAAAAGACGCGCCCATTTTCAAGAAAGAGCGATTGAAAAATCAAATAAAGTGAAACATGGTCGTTCTTCCACCACACCTTGGCCTCTGATGATAAGTTATCAGCGGCACGGTCATAATTATTGTAATCGCACTTCTATCTCTCAAAAGATTTCCTCTACTTCCATCACACCTTGGCCTTTGATGATAAGTTATCAGCGGCACGGTCATAATTATTGTAATCGCACTTCTATCTCTCAAAAGATTTCCTCTACTTCCATCACACCTTGGCCTTTGATGATAAGTTATCAGCGGCACGGTCATAATTATTGTAATCGCACTTCTATCTCTCAAAAGATTTCCTCTACTTCCATCACACCTTGGCCTTTGATGATAAGTTATCAGCGACACGGTCATAATTTTTGTAATCGCACTTCTATCTCTCAAAAGATTTCCTCTACTTCCACCACACCTTGGCCTTTGATGATAAGTTATCAGCGGCATGGTCATAATTATTGTAATCGCACTTCTATCTCTCAAAAGATTTCCTCTACTTCCACCACACCTTGGCCTTTGATGATAAGTTATCAGCGACACGGTCATAATTTTTGTAATCGCACTTCTATCTCTCAAAAGATTTCCTCTACTTGCACCACACCTTGGCCTTTGATGATAAGTTATCAGCGGCACGGTCATAATTATTGTTATCGCACTTCTATCTCTCAAAAGATTTCCACTACTTGCACCACACCTTGGCCTCTGGTGATAAGTTATCAGCAGCACGGTCATAATTATTGTAATCGCACTTCTATCTCTCAAAAGATTTCCACTACTTGCACCACACCTTGGCCTTTGATAATAAGTATCAGCGGCATGATCATTATTATTCTAATCGCACTTCTATCTCCCAAATTATTTTTTACTACTTCCACCAAACCTTGGCCTTCGATCCGGAAAATATTATGATATTACAACCCACACATCCAATAGAAGCGCTATAGCCAAGTACACACCCAGATTTACAATATAATATAAGATTTGTCATTAAGAAAACAAAGTGGAACAGGAAACACTATAAACGCATTAGTAACAAAATGTCAAAAAGCATTTTACATAATCATATTTATATATAAAATATTTAATTGGGGATGAAATGACCGGGGATGAAGTGACCGGGGGATGAAGTGACCAGGAGATGAAATGACCGGGGATGAAGTGACCGGTCACCATAGGTTACATTTGCCTCATTTGGAGAGGTCTCTCTTAAGGCATCGTGTCTCAGTTCATTGTCACTTCTAACTCTATTACACTCTTGCTCCTGTTCAGATGTCCGCTTACGCCTTGTTTATTTATCCATAATCTAAATGTTGGGCGGGCAAAACAATTTAACTAACACACTTAATAATTACTCAGAAAAAGTGCACAATTAATAACCAGACTGACGTCTGTGTGTTCTGGAGTCTTAGAGTCGTCGGTTGGAAAATTAAAAACGAGGCTTGACCTACTTCTTTGAAGGTCGCGATAAAGCAGAGAAATTGAAAGAAGACATTGATTAAATTGTGAAATAAGTAAATTTGATAGGCATGCACTAAATAAAATTGTAACACAGGACTGTTATTAATCATTGTTTGTTTGCCAAGATGCGTCATTGATTAGTTCATAATAGAAACAAATGACCTTTATAGTGTTACGTATTTCTGAATCTTCTGGCTAAATGTACTAGTAGGCACACAAATAAAAACACTGTAAAGAACTTGACGACTAAACTTTCAGTTTCATATAACTTTAATGACTATTAACTCTAACAATTCGTTAATGTAACATGTAGCGTAGAAGACTGTACAATATCTGTCAGTTTACAGTTAGTTATACTTCGTTGCAATTCATCTCTTCACTTCGTTGCAATTCATCTCTTCTCAACTTGCATTGAGCCGTATTCCACAGAACAGACCAACGACACACTTCCCAGTGTCGCTCCAGGTCTCCCAAAGCTGAACCAAGTCGTACTCAAGTCTACCGAATCAGAGCCGCACACGTCTTACATCGACTGTATCGACTGTAACGGCTCAAGTCCACTATAGTTCGCTGTATAGACTTAACGACAGTAGTCCACTCCAGTTAACTCTACCCTAGTTAACTTGCATCGATTCGTACACATTTCTCTTCCACTAGGGCCGCACACGTCTTACATCGTCTGTATCGACTGTAACGGCTCACTCACGACTGACTTTCACATTAACTCTCTGGCTTATATAGAGTCCCTAATCGCTCCTCCAAATTTGCACAAACACTGCTAGTTAGACACTGCTACTTCTGGAATAACACGTGAGGAAACGTCACATCCTGTCTTTGTTTATACATGTACATTCCAGAGAACACTCGCTGCTGTGTCATCTCGCCGGGGTCATACGTTGACCTCTACCTATCACTGTTCATTTGTAACACTATCATATGCCCAATAGATCGCAAGATATGAAAGGAACTTAACTATGTTTCCAGAAGATATATTCGATGACCCAAACTTTAAATGTCTAGTTGACAAAAGTAACAGAATTCCCTTTTTAAGAAATAAAACGATTAAATTCTTTAAGTAGAAGTTATAGAAAGACTGAACACACTTTTAACACAATATAACTTAATTTCAATAACAGAATCACCAAAGAAGACTTAACATAAAGCTTGAAACTTATGAACTAATCCTGCTTGTCTCCGTTGTATTTATCTCCTCTCCAAAAGTACTTCTTCATTAGACAAGAAAGAAAAAAGAAAGATCCCTGCTTATTTTGAAGTGTAAACTGCTGAAACTTAGTAGTTAAGTAAATTTCTGTGATTCTGCAGCTCTTTGAAATTTTTAACTGACCAACTGGAGAGAGATAGAGTCTGTTAAAGTGAGAGAACAGAAGACAGATACATCTAACAAGTACAGAAGACATGTACACAGAGAAGGTACAGAAGACAGGTACATAGAGAAAAAAAAAGTACATAGAACAAGTACAGAAGACAGGTACATAGAGCAGGTACAGTAGACAGGTACATAAAACAACTACAACAGACAGGTACCTGCAACAGGTAAAAGAAATACAGAAGAAAAGTACAGAATACCACACAGAAGACACATACATAAAACGGGTATTAAAGACACGTGCACAACAAAAATAAGTGTACAAGACATGCACTGAAGACAGTTACATATAACGGGTATGGAGGACAAGTGCAGAAGACAGATACTTAGAGCGGATACGAAAGACAAAGACAGAAGACAGATATATGTAATGGTTACAAAAACAGCTACAGAAGACTGATATATATATAACTGTAAAGAACTTTGATTAGTTCATAGTGGGGATTGACTGCCCCAACTGTAGATCATTAAACGTGTACAAGTATTATATGGGCGCTGGTCAAGTATGACAAGTGCAGGTGGGTTTGTGTTTAACACCCATGGCTAAAGGTATGATTCTCTATTCATATTGAACACGAAGTACATGCCACTGTTGTCGATTCTCCGGTATTACTTATTTGTTATGATAGATCACATTCAACAAAGGATCATGCATGTGTTACACATATAGTATACATACACAATCATAATATACTAAAAGGTATTAAATGTGCCCAAATTAAATATTCAAGGGCGCTTAGACTAGATTCAATAATTTATTACCTCAAGGTATCATCGAATTCCATAACATTACACAAATGTTCAACACACACACATAGAAAGAATAATATCTCCTCACTCTTAAACAGAATAACCAAAAACAACCACCAACACCCTACTCAGACCAGGTCAGCTCTCCAACTGACTAGACTGACCACTGGATGCACTTATTAACCCTATTGAAAAACCCGAGATAAAAACAGTTCACAACTCACAGCTAATAAAATAAACAAACACACACACAATCTCACATCTTACACACCCCTGCTATTGACAATAACTCATGCAGAAGACATGTATAAAAGAAGACAAATCCAGGATAAGAATTTGACAGCTCCAGTCAATCCAGAAGAAGAAAGCTCAATAAAAAAACAGCAAAACAGCTTCATAAGAAAGGTCTAGAAGACAGGTCTAGAAGAAACAATAAATGTAAATACAATGGCTATAGAAGACTTTTAACTAAAGATGACTGGACTCAAAAAAATCCTTGCAATTGTTTTCAAAGCCCACCGTCCCAGCCCATCAACCTTCACATTCTCCTTTAACTCTTACTCTCCGTAATTATTTACCACATTCATAGTGGAATCAACGTTGGTATCGTCAGTTGGGAGAGAAGAGTTAATCTAGCTTAAAAATACTCTTTCAGCTCCAGAAAGATCTACAAGACATGCAGAAACAAGTCAGTGCATTTATCCATAATTTATACGCCCTATTCTGCAGCGCTGTGTAAAGCTAGTTCTAAGAAAAATAGTTTGATTTCACTTTGTACTTCCTTGAAGGAAGGTTCCCAAATGTTATAATTTTAACGTGTTTATATTTTTGTAATTTTATTTTACTTTTTCTAATTTAAAATATTTATCTGTATATCATTTCAAGAGCTAAAATACAATAGGTGATACAAAAAGTAAGAGAAAAGTAGTTATATATTATTATATGCCTAGTTATATACTTTGTCATTCTCTTTACTTCCTCATTATTTTCTTTACAGCATGCAGCAATTTGTATGAAAAGTCTTTATACGTTGTCTGTGGTTTGTTATCAAAACTTTACTTACCCTTTGGCCTGCATGCCGAATATCATACAATGTCCACACTGACCAAAGTCAGGCAGGAGACAAACAGAACCTTGTTTATTTGGGACTGAATGATCTCAGGCAACCTTGCTAACAATGAATGTTTGTGATAAAGGGAGTTGAATAATTGATAGTTATCTTGAGACCTGCCTTGTTTTACAAAGCTTATATCAACTTATTGGCAATTCATTATTTTGTTAAATAGCAAGAAAGGAAACGAATCCTTCAGTTTTCCCCGATGCGTCTAAATGTGTTGGGTTTAGTCCACTGATATTATTATTAACACTATTTCTTCTTCACGCATTCTCCGATCAGTTGATACTTTATACATGAATCAATGAATACAAATACTCAATGACTCAATTAATTAGGCCCCTATTGTTATTTTTTTTTTATATCGAAAAAGCGAAATAACGAGTACGTTATTGGTAGATAGTTTTAAGAACGGAGTTCTTACCGTTTAGCTAAGGTAAAAAGTTTTTTTTTTTTTATATTTTGCTTCTGGCTTAATATAGATATAATATAATTATACTAATTATATAATTATTTAGTAGTAACTTGCATACAAGATTCACACACATAAAACAGTTCGCTCTATCTTAGAAAAATCGCAGGTACTGTTCATATTCTTTGGAACCACAACATCAGAGTTGTTCATTGATTACATTTTTTTTCAGTTTGCTTCAAACATTTAAGTAGATTGGAAATCAATGAACAAATGTAAGTGAGTGAGTAGGTGTCTAAGAGTGTATGTGTTCCTGTTCCTATGTATATGTGCATCAGATGTTGAAAATATTTTTTTTGAGACAAAATCAATAGAAAGAACATAAAAACCGCAAAAACTTAAAGAAACGAAGGTCTGTCATGTGACTATAGAATGCAGCTTATAAATGGCATTGACCATGAAATTCAACTGTCCAGAATTCACAGTTATCTCCACAGATCTTTACCTTTACAGAGTTACATTTTTCTTTAGCAGGTCAGTCTAGTCTAGTTTTTATAAATCTCAACATAGATCAGATTTATCGTTAGAGTAAACATCTCAGGATATCTTTCACTATAAAAGAAAATTATGTAACATTTCAATGTATTTCAGATCTTGCACATGATATTAGCAGCCAAGAATTTTTAAAAATTTTTTGTCACAATTTATTTTGGTTAAGATGTCCAGTAGACTTACAACTTATATAATTTAGTTAGCTTTGGGAGAATAAAGCAGAAATATACATTTTCAATCACATTTTAGATAGACTGGATATGAATATCTAGTATTGTTGTAAAAACTGAAAACTCTTTTTGTTTTTCAAAAGTGGCGTGGTGAAGGCTGAATGATGAAGACTGGGATCTTCTTCTTCTTCGTTATTATTTTACATGTCGGAGGTTTCAGATGTATAATCCTATACCTGAGAAGAACCGCACAATAGTTTTCTGATCAGGCAGTTCTCCGTATAGTTTTTTCTTCTATAGAAGGGTTTAGGAGCCAGAGTCAGGCCTCCTCCGGAACATATATTGTCTCATTCTGTTGTGTCCTGTTCTGAGTCGAATAAGTATGCGTTGGTCAAGTTTATGCGTTGGTCATGTTATGTATTGGTCATGTACTGTGATTTTGAATTTCAGGATATTTTTAGGACGCATCTAAGCTCACGTACCTCTTTCTAATGGGTACCTGACTTTTGTTGGAGAAAGTGAAGACTGTGTTGGCCTCCTGCCACCCGTGTAACAGTCGGCCATAGAAACAGATGATCTCTACCTCATCTACCCTATTGATCGCAGGGTATGAAAGTGTATATCACACTTCAACGATAAAAAGAAACAAAAAATGGACGACATGTTTTTCCACGAATTTGCTCGACACTTTGAGAAAATTAAAGATCTTTTCTTTCTTTCGAAATATATCGATTCCTATATTGAGGAATAACACTTTAAAAAATAATGGATATAAAGTACAGATCTTAATATAGATGAGCATTGATTGATGTTCCAATCTCGAGCATGCATAATGTTTTACTAACAATAAACCATTGCATTTTATCCCTTTTTTTTCCGTCTTTTAAAACTAAAATTGTCCTAAAACGCTAATAAAGAAATCTAGACATTTAAAGATTTAGAGAAAGTTTCTGCATACATTTTCTATTTGTATTTTAACTATCGCGTATTTCTAGATTTACAATTTATCATTGTTATGTAAAATTTGTAGCTACAGTATGAAAAGAAAAACATAAGTAAAAGAAAACACAAACAACAACAACAACAACAACAAAGCTTATACGAAGTGTAATTGAACCAATTAGTTTGCATCAGTCATGTTATTAAATTTGTAATCGATCTAGCCCAACAACAATAAATCTATGTAATTAAAAATCTTTTTCCATTTTGTTTTTGTTTATTGCTTTCTCATGCTTTTAGCGTTCTCAATACGCTATGATTCTATCACTTATCTGGACCATTTGGGGAAAAAAAAAGAAAGGGGAGGGAAACGGGATAAATGGATGAATTTTATATTAATCGCCTTTTAAAAGCATATATATATATATATTATTATAAACTTGGTGGTGGCACAGAGAGGGGTAGTGGTGTGTGTGTAGTCAGCCGACGCAAATCGCTCCAGGCCAGCGCTAGACGAGCGGTCAACCGTGACGAGCTACGACGGTCAGCCGAGTCGAGTGTCAACAGGACAGTTCGGGAAGAATCGCCGTCGTGAACAGAGCTCAGGAGCTTCACGAGAGTTGTAGTTGTTACGATGGACACTCAGATATAAATACACTTGACATAAGAACAATCTCAGGTAAACACAAACAAGTTTAATCAGCCATCTTGATTACTAGAGTAGTTTCCCCTGTGAATGGGCACAACTCTTCATACAATATAACCTTCCATCAACATCCCCTCTCCTGCCAAAAAAAAAAATTAAAAAAAAAAAGGAAAGTTGAAAGACAATATAACGAAAAAAATAATTATACAGTCAAATTGACAAAACTATTTACAACCGTAAATATGTTTCAAATTAAATAACTACAATCAGATCATCAAAACTATTTCAAACAGTTCATATATATAGATCTTAAACATAGTCTCCATATCTTGACGGTTTCTGGAGAGTTGCCCTAGGTCGCAGAGAGTACTGGTGAGTGTTTTCGGCGTTGGGCGGATTGTTAATACACTCATTCTCTGTGTCTGGGAAAATGTCAGTACAATTACTTTCTCTATCTGGAGAAAAGTCTATGTTGTTAGTGGTGTCAGGTCTTAGGTACCTTCTGTTTCTTTTGTACTTAAAACCATTTTCACCTTCTACAATGTAGGCACGTTCGTTCACTTTCCGACATACTCTGCCTTGTCTCCAGGTAGTATCGTTTGGCGATTGATAGAAGACTTTCTGTCCGACGTTTATAAGCTTCATGTCACGAGCTGTTTGGTTGTAGTGTTTTCTGACACTTTGGTGTCGCTTCTCCCGTTTGGCCGCGGCTTCTTGTTGTGACATTCTTGCAGGATGCTCTCTTCTTGGCAATAGCGTTCTTGTTGCCCTTCCAAAGAGCATCTGAGCCGGACTTAAGTTGGTATCTTGCCTGGGTGTATTTCTAAACTCTAATAGGGCTTCATAGGCATCTGATTTACTTTCTTTGGATTTTTTCATCAGATTCTTTAATATTTTCACTGCTGCCTCTGCCTTGCCGTTTGACTGATGGTGTCCTGGTGAAGATTTTAAATGGTGGACACCCCATGCTTTCATAAATGCGGTGAATTCAGCAGATGAAAACTGAGGTCCAAAATCACTGATGCACACTTTGGGGACTCCATATCTGGCAAACACATTTTTTAGTTTTCTTATAACAACGTGACTTGTTGTCGTGTGCAAATGTTCTACTTCAATAAAATTTGAATAGTAGTCAACTATGGCAAGGTATTGTTGGTCAAATATTTGGAACAAATCTATTCCAACTTCTCGTATTGAAGACATATCTCTCATATGTTTCGTTGGTTCTCCCAACATAGAACTCTTCAAAACTCTTTAAAATTTCATTTATTTTTGTCTCCTGCCCTTTTCCAAATGAATCAAACACGTCTGCTGCCTCACTTCCAATTATGGTCATTAGTGTTGCTACACGTATCTCTTCTGTCTCTGTTGTGAGTTTCGTGGCCTTTTCATAGTTATCCCAGTCTCTTCTGAATCTTTTCCAATTGGCCGCCATATTGCCTGTTTGCAATAGCGGTTGCGGTACTGGGAAATATCTGTTTACAGTTGCCATTTTAGCTACTGATTTGGAATATATATTATATTTTCCTCAAGTTATTCTAGGTTATCGTTTACCTTTATTAGATGTGTAAACCGCTGCCACCATGTTACGATGGACACTCAGATATAAATACACTTGACTTAAGAACAATCTCAGGTAAACACAAACAAGTTTAATCAGCCATCTTGATTACTAGAGTAGTTTCCCCTGTGCATGGGCACAACTCTTCATACAATATAACCTTCCATCAACAGTAGTCATCTGACCACCTAGAAACGTCGATCGGCGTTCTGTCCGGTTCGAGAAGGCCAGTAGGGACCCTATATAAGAGCGGAGGTGACGCAGTCAAGACGGTTCAGAGCCCGGTTCACTACAGTCCTGTCGACTACAGCACAGTTCAACGGTGTGGTTCTGTACGGAGCATTACGACGGTTCAGTGCGGAGTACTGTCAAGTACAGTTGAGACGACTGGCGTCTTGATCTTGGTTTGTGATCGAGTCCGACACAACGAGCCTAGTGTGTGAAGTCAGTCCTGAACTGTTGAACCCAGTGCAAGCCCGGAACGAGACGGAGAGGCCAGTGCAAGATTTGATACTGCGGAACGGTGTTATCGGAGAGATATTTGTACAGTGTACGTGTTGCCAATTGTACAGTATTGGCTTTTATTTATTCAACTATTAAAGTGTTACGTTACTTTGGAGCCCTGAGTTGTCAAGTTTTTTAAGTTGGTGGTGTATGGTGCAGTTTGCAGAGAGCCTGGATAGTGAGATTCGTAACAATATATATATAAGGGGAAAGACCTGAATACGAAATTATGGCACAGCCCTCCTCAAGCCGACGTACTAACCACTCTGCTAGTAAAGTGCTTTTAGGAAAACTGTATGTATATATCTTTGGTTTGTTTCAAACATACGTTAAAGTGACGACCTATTAAGAGGACCGATTCAGCTTATACCACCTCTTCAGTCAAGTGCTATTTCTTTTTCTCTTGCGAGGTACCAAACAAAATATGTAATTACCAACAGTTAATTACTTATTAGTTAATTTTTTTTTATTGATTCCTGTGTTGTCAGGAAAACAAAATGTGCAAAATAAGATTTCAGATCCGAGATTGAGTGTTGGAGAAATAACATGTATAAACTTTTTAACCGACAGAGTGAGTTGATATAAGCTTTGTAAAATCCCCATTAATTTAATGCTTCTCATTTTGTGTCTAGAGATAGACTTATAGACACAGTTTATCGATGTCTGGGTTAATTTCAGAAGTCTGAAGTATTTTATACCAACGAATTTCACAACATTCAAATCATTTTAAATTAAAATAAAACCCTTTTAATATTTTATTTTGCTCTTTTAGGTTCAAACAGCTACAGAAATATGATTGCAAGGATTGTATATTTGTCATTATTTTTGACAATCCTATGTCTACTCAATCCAGTGTCTGGAGACTACTATAGTGTTCTAAGCGCTGTGACTTCCAGTTGCCAAAATCAAGTCTCAAAATGTATAGCTCGTAATTTGAATGTTACGTCTCTAGTTGACAAACAAAACTATTGTGATGCCGTGAATTACAACAGATCAGATTTCAATTCAATGACATGTTTAGTTAACAACACAGATGGCTGTACATTGTCGGAGTACAAACAAATTCAAAGTCAAGCTTGCAGTACCAATGCACAGGGTACAATAGGAGTCGTCACCGTCACCTTACAGTGTCAAAAACAGGCGGAAAAGTGTTTGGCCGATTCCGACGATGCTTTGGTGCTTTTCCTTCAGCGAGAATATTGCAAGGCGTTGCTCTACACCTCTGACACCTTTAACGCCAAGAATTGTTTGGTAGTCAACGGCGAATGCACTGAAGACGAATATAGCAAGGTCAAGGTTTCTGTATGCAGTGCAACGTCACTACTTGTAGGAACGACAACAATTATTTTATCTGTTTTCTTTAGCTTGTTAAATTAATTCAGTGAATTAAAAAAAAATATTATCTCTCTCACACAATTAGTCAGAATTGTAGACATTGTGCTTAGTCACTGTACATTGATGTTTTAAAATAATTGTGATAAGTGTGTAGAATGTATTAGCTTAGTGAATATACAAACATATTTTGTAATAAGTAGACAATAAAGTTATTTATTGAAATGCTGTATTCCTTTATATATTACAGTCACTATATAATTATATATGGATCATTCTGTCTCTGTCTCGGAAGACAATGAATGCACCCAGATGAGTCACTGGCTTTGGATACGTCTTGAGAACGAACGAAGTCTGGTGTGACTAATGACTAATCAAGCCGATTCTGGAGAGGCATAGTTTGCCACCGTTTGTCCATGTATGTTCATCTGTGTTAGGGCTAGCTAGCAGAGCAGCTTTCTTTTTCTTTCCCTTGGCTGACGCAGCTTCGTTTCTTTTGCTTTTGGCGAAGTTCGCACCGTCACGTACAGTCTGTCTCCATGCTGTTTGGTCTTGGGCTATCCTACCACATACTTTGCAGAAGGAGTCAGACCCAAGAGTCGCCCGAGACTACTTAGTCAATACTACACTTAAAAAGGAAACAACAGTCATAATCAATCATCACACTTTAGATCAATGCAACTGCAAAAATAACCTAACATACACATCCATAATACTAAAGAAGATTACCCATCACAAATGGAAGTTCTCAATCAGACACAGCAGAAATAAATACCTATCACTGTTAATATTAATAGCAGGAGATGTAGAGTCAAATCCAGGGCCTAGATCTAAAGATAGATGCAACATCTGCAAAAAAGTATGCACCATGAAACAGAAAGCCATTCAATGTGACACCTGCGATGAATGGTACCATGCATCATGTCTCCATATGAATACACCTTTGTATTATGCCTTAGGCAACAAAGATGCATCATGGCTCTGTGTACCGTGTGGGTTACCTCAGTTTACATCAGGACTGTTTGATTCCTTTGATGCAGACACATCTAACCCATACAACATCCTAAACACCATTCCAAACCAAACTCACCAACCACTAGCCAGATCCACTTAGATGCACTGACGTACATTATATCTACAAATTTAGATTTCCTGACGTACATTATATCTACAAATTTAGATGTCCTGACGTACATTATATCTACAAATTTAGATGCCCTGACGTACATTATATCTACAAATTTAGATGTCCTGACGTACATTATATCTACAAATTTAAATGTCCTGACGTACATTATATCTACACATTTAGATGTCCTGATGTACATTATATCTACACATTTAGATGTCCTGATGTACATTATATCTACAAATTTAGATGTCCTGATGTACATTATATCTACAAATTTAGATGTCATGACGTACATTATATCTACACATTTAGATGTCCTGATGTACATTATATCTACAAATTTAGATGTCCTGGCGTACATTATATCTACAAATTTAGATGTCATGAGGTACATTATATCTACAAATTTAGATGTCCTGGCGTACATTATATCTACAAATTTAGATGTCCTGACGTACATTATATCTACAAATTTAGATGTCCTGACGTACATTATATCTACACATTTAGATGTCCTGATGTACATTATATCTACAAATTTAGATGTCCTGACGTACATTATATCTACAAATTTAGATGTCATGACGTACATTATATCTACAAATTTAGATGTCATGACGTACATTATATCTACAAATTTAGATGTCCTGGCGTACATTATATCTACAAATTTAGATGTCCTGACGTACATTATATCTACAAATTTAGATGTCCTGACGTACATTATATCTACAAATTTAGATGTCCTGACGTACATTATATCTACAAATTTAGATGTCCTGACGTACATTATATCTACAAATTTAGATGTCATGACGTACATTATATCTACAAATTTAGATGTCATGACGTACATTATATCTACAAATTTAGATGCCCTGACGTACATTATATCTACAAATTTAGATGTCCTGACGTACATTATATCTACAAATTTAGATGTCATGACGTACATTATATCTACAAATTTAGATGTCATGACGTACATTATATCTACAAATTTAGATGTCCTGGCGTACATTATATCTACAAATTTAGATGTCCTGACGTACATTATATCTACAAATTTAGATGTCCTGACGTACATTATATCTACAAATTTAGATGTCCTGACGTACATTATATCTACAAATTTAGATGTCCTGGCGTACATTATATCTACAAATTTAGATGTCCTGACGTACATTATATTTACAAATTTAGATGTCATGACGTACATTATATCTACAAATTTAGATGTCCTGACGTACATTATATCTAGAAATTTAGATGTCCTGACGTACATTATATCTACAAATTTTGATGTCCTGACGTACATTATATCTACAAATTTAGATGTAATGAAGTACATTATATCTACAAATTTAGATGTCCTGACGTACATTATATCTACAAATTTAGATGTCCTGACGTACATTATATCTACAAATTTAGATGTCATGACGTACATTATATCTACAAATTTAGATGTCATGACGTACATTATATCTACAAATTTAGATGCCCTGACGTACATTATATCTACAAATTTAGATGTCCTGACGTACATTATATCTACAAATTTAGATGTCATGACGTACATTATATCTACAACTTTAGATGCCCTGACGTACATTATATCTACAAATTTAGATGTCCTGACGTACATTATATCTACAACTTTAGATGCCCTGACGTACATTATATCTACAAATTTAGATGTCCTGACGTACATTATATCTACAAATTTAGATGTCATGACGTACATTATATCCCATCCATTGCTCTTTTCTTTTATTAGACAAGACGTAAAAGTTACGCATGCGCAGAACAAAAAATCTCTCGAACCCTAGATCTAATTTAAGTCTAAGATAATAGAAATACTCTTCGCAAAGATAGTTTTATTTTACTATTTGAAGGAGGTCATATTATATTATTGAGTAATGGATTTTTGTTTTGCTAATAAAAGGTAACACTTGTGAAAAGCTTCAACTTAATCCGAGAATTGAAAATGGGAGAAATAACTTGTTCGAATTTTTTTTAGACGGAAAGACACAGTGAGTTTATATAAGCTTTGTAAAAATCTACACGCCTTTATAGCGACTGTAGGTCAACATGCTCTTAAAACATTAAGACATAAACAGCAAGACGCTCTGACATAGCATGCAATAAACAGCTCCATATTATTCCAGACAGTCAGTCGTTTATGAATGGTCTCTCCCCCCCCGCCCCCCACCAAACATGTCACTAGGGCTGTATGTCTGTCAACAATACTGTTTCATTTTGTCGAAGTGTGATTCAATTATATCTACCTCGAAAACAAAATCAAATCTTACATTTGTTTACACCGACTAAGATAATGTACACTGTGCCCGCCCACTGTGTTGATTACATCTGTTATTTGATCTTTCCTGTCATTGATATTTACTGGCAACTGTGGTACAAACAAAAATTGTCTTTAACATACCACGACAGGAAAACGTTTCACAAAGTAAGGCATGGGGGACCTAACAGTCCAAGCGCAGAGTGCAAGGTCTTTAGCACCTCTTCTAATAATCCATCGCTGTCGCCATTTTAATGGTAAATTTACAAGTAGCTTTTTTACTAAGACAAATTGAAATTGACACTGTTAGACATTTAATTAAGGACGCTACTTACATTAGTTGTCGTCACGGATAGTAGGGTTTGTTTTGTTTATATCATTTTTATTCAGTTGGTGTTAGGTCTTTAAGATGTGGCCTTTACATATTAAATATTGTTTCAAATTATCTAAAAGTCTAGATTTAGTTGTAAGAATATATCCATACAAGACACTCCAACATCTCGTGAGTAATTCATTACAGTCAGACAGATATTTAAAACAGCAGGGCAAACCTGTTACAACATCCAGTAACAAAAAAAAACAAACTTTTATCAAATGACAAAACTAATTCAGTCTATTGTAATGCTTTCAAACGAATAAATGCGTATGTTTTTTTAAATAATCAAACTCTTTATTACGTGTAGTGTTGAGTCAAGATTCTACTCTTGAAAATACGCTCTATTTTAACAACGAAGCCAAGCAAAATAAAACTTTTCACTTTTCAAAATAACACTTTGGATTTCAATAGCCAGCAATAACCATTCACACTAAAATTCTTTAGTAATAATGGCAATGTCCTCTATTCAGAGCATTCAATACATTGTGAGCTGTTTCACATGGTTACACAGGCCCATCTGCGACCGGCTAATTTTCCTCATCTGATGCAGACAAAGTGGTTGTCCGCCAAGGTATTTAAGTATTTTTCAGGTCATCTGGAACCTGTCCTCTACAAGGGGTTTCTTCTGGGTCTCAAGTGTGTCCCTCCGCTACGTGAGAGTTCATCTACTGCCATCTACTTTTCTCTATGCCAGTGAGGGCAAAATGGCGTCTGAGTATAGTAATAAAACATGATGTAAGTGTTTAATAGGACAGGGTTGGGAAAAATGCCCATCGGAGTAAAAGGTCTACCCCCATTTTGTGCTAAATAGTGCCCTGCCAACTGATTGTACCTTAAGCAGCGTGTTATGGTGATCTTATTTTTCCTCAAAACTTAATTTGAATTTTCGGATCTAGGCGTAGCTAGGAATTTACCATCATTTGGGGGCCCGTGGCTTGACCTCTTTGGGGGCCCCTGCTTTACTTACTTAGACTTAGGTCCCCCCGCGCCGTTCGGCGCATTGGGCGACAAGCTGTCTCCATAAAGATCTGTCATTGGCAATGACTGAAGCCTCCTCCCACCTGCAGTGGCGTAGACAAGGGTTAGCCGGCAGGACCTTTTGCTTTGATTGTAAGCTATCGCAGCAGTGCCGGATTTAAGGGAGGGCAGAATAGAGACGCTTTGAGAAGAAGACTCGACGAGCATTGTCCCTGTAAATAAACGTTTTAACGGATAACTAAAGCGATATCCAAATCTTTCAAGAGCGTCTGAAAAGCTGTGCGACTAGCTTGTGTGTTATAACTCTTGATTGGAGCATAACAATGTATCCAATGTGGTAGCAGTCTGAGTGAAAGCACAAACAGTAGAGACTGATTTAGACATAGCTTAAGGAACTTAAGAGACAGGCTCGAGCTACATGGGAGATGGCATAAACACGGCTTGGTGTTGGACCGAATTGATGTTGGAAATCAAGTGCCAGTGCTTCTTATGACTGAATTAGAGACAATATTATTCTTAAAAGCACGGGATAAAACGATATTATTAATTAATATCTTTTCCTTTTAAGACACATTAGGAAGTAATATGTAAGCATGTAGTTTAAATATTGGACTATTATTAGTGTTAAAAAAGTAATTATGTCATAACGTTTGATTCAGTTAGGACTATTAGTAATAATATCTTAAAAGTCAATGTTTTTATAACTTAGTTAAACGACTTAAAAGTGTTTCAAATGAACAAACAAATGTTCTTCCTAAGTTCTAATGTGGGCCCCAACTGGTCTTGAGCCATGGGCCCAAGCATAATGTGCCCCTTCGAGCCGTGGTTGCTACGCCACAGCTGTGGGCCCCTACAGCTCGTGGGCCCGGGTTCATTGAACCCCTTCGCGCCATGGATGCTACGCTACAGCCCACCTGGTGTCCACTAATCTGAGGTCCTACATGAAGGTGTGTCGCCAAGTAAAACGAGGACGTCCCTGTTAGCGCTTTCCTCGTATTGGCCTCCATGTTATCGCAACTCTTGGTGTGCGTAATTTATTTTGTCGTAGAACATGTCCCGCAAACCTCATGCGACGCTCTGTCAAAACCTCACTAAGTGTTCGACTCCCAGTTCGGCATAGGATTTCTTTGTTTGAGAACAGATCTGTGTAACTGACTCCCAAAATTCGTCTCAGCCATTTTTGTTGAGCCACATTTACTCTTTTCTCAATTTTGACAGATGACTACCATGTCTCACATGCATATGTAGCAGCTGGAAGGACGATTGTGTTAAGAAGGTGTATTTTTGTCTCGAGTCCAATGGCTTGGCTAGTCCAAATAGGCTGCAGCCTTTGGAAAAGGCTCCCTGTCTTTCCTATTCGGCACGATACATCACGGGTGGCATCCTCATCATTTGTTATGATGCTGCCAAGGTACGTGAACTTGTCCAGCTCTTCAAGCTTTGACTCGCCAAGTCTGACGGGGACACCCTTTGCCTTATATCCCACTCGCATAATTTTAGTCTTTGGAGAGTTTATACGGAGGCCAATTTTGGGTGCCTCTCTGTCATTTCTTGAATGCCCCGAGTAGTGCAATATCATCAGCAAAGTCCAAGTCCGTCAATCGGAGTTGTTGACGCCATGGAATACCAAAGGCAGTCTGGTTCATTGATCTCCTCATTATGTAGTCGATGGCTAGGAGGAAAAGGATGGGAGATAAGATGCACCCCTGTCTCACACCTGTCTCGATGGTAAAAAACTATGTTGTTCCCTCTTCAGTTTTAATGCAGCAACTAGACTGACTGTAAAGGTGTCGCAGGATCTGGACGAATTTTTCTGAGATGCCGTAGTCTCCAACTATTTTCCATAGTGATTCTCGGTGGACACTATCAAACGCTTTTTTTGAAGTCCACGAAACTGATCGTTAGCCGCTTTTGGTACTCAAGACTTTGTTCTATGATATTTCGTAGAACGAAAATCTGCTCTGTACATGATCTGCCTCTTCGGAAACCTGCTTGTTCTTCTCTGAGCCTTTCATCTACAGACTGTTAAAGCCGTCTCAACAAAACAGTGCTGAAAACTTTGCCCGGGACAGAGTGGAGAGTAATGCCCCTCCAGTTGTTGCAGGCTTTAAGCGTGAAAAAAAAAGATTCCAGAAAACTTCCTCTCCTGAGAAATTTCCACTGAGAAGCTTCCCCTTATAAAAGTAGTCAGGTTAATGACTCCTACTAGAAGTTATCCAGACACTGGGTATTATGACTACGAACTAAGTCAGCAGGGGCTGAATGGCTATGTGGGTCGCATGAATGCCAGTAAATTGTATTAAGATTTCATAATTTCCTCTTTAGCAGCAACACTTTGAGCGTCACGATTTAAAAAAAAAAATTACACTTTGAAATTTAATATTAATCTAAAGTATTGTCATCATTACCTTTAACAATATAAGCCAGTGATGCCCAAGCCACATCATAGAATAGATAAAAATGAAATAGAGAATAAATAATTTCAAATAGTTTTATTAGAAACTCGTAGCACTACTTGGCATACTTACACACGTAATTAGTTAGGTGTCAGCCGTTTTATTACTGAAAAGTTTGTCTGCTCAATTAAGTGCTTGTAAACATTGTTATCAGCCTTAACACTTAATTTCGGAAATTCGAAAAGTTTTTTTTTGATACAACACGGCGAAGTAATCAATTGTCTGCATCGCTCTAAATTTCTCAAGCAGGGATGTCTGGCTTTGTAAGTCAATCAGTTCCAGTTACAGATCTGTCGGAGTAATCCTCAGTGGCAATAGAAAACATTTCAAAATCTGCTGCTCTGTCACTGAGTTTTGAATGGAAATGTTTGTAACTCCTATTGTCCACTCGTTTTGTAATGCTTTTGTTTCCAAAGGACAGATTCTTTCATCACAGCTAGAAATCACATTTCTCATAATTTGAGCATCACAGTAGATTGCCCTAACGATGAACTCATTTTCTTGTCTCTTTTTACTCGTCAATTGCTCAACTAACTCAACTAGGCGTAACTTAGCGATCTTTTTCTTTGCAGCTCAAACCAACAATGCTTCCATATTTTTTATTTAAAAATGATTTTGTTATATTTTTCCAAAACAGCCACATTTTCTTTACAAATCATGTTGGCTTATTATCATGTTCTACAAAAGCAAAGATGTGTCCACTTTTCCCGGAAGTTTCTACATTCAGAATCTATTTTTCGTTTCTACGGTTCTAGCATTTCACTAATCAACAAATATTAAATTCTCTTTGATATAAAAAGAATGTTACCAAAAATGATGTAGAATTGATGCCCCTGTGTTACACACAAGATGTTAAGAACACGACTAGCTCAAGACAGCAGCGGAATGATCCAAGAACCTAAAGCAACTGCCAACACTTGTCACCGAAACAAAATATATACATCGTGTTCATTTAAAAAAATAATAATATGAACATTAGAATAACATGGATTGGAATGAAATAAGTCATAAAGAAACTGTGAGTCCTAACGTTGGGAAAATACATTTTTCAACCTTTTTAAAAATTTTCTTCCCTTTGTGCCGATGTTTAGGCGGGCCGGATGGAACCACATCGCGGGCCGGAACTGGCCCGCGGGCCGTAGTTTGGGCATCACTGATCTAAGCGATGGGTAAGAAACATAAGGCCTTTATTTCTTATAATAATTGACGTTAGTGTATATATAGTGAATATATTTGGATGAATCTATAAATGGACCAATAACAACGTTCCAAGTCCTAGAGATGACATGTTTAGTCACATACGAATCCTTATTGGTTTGTTAGAGTTGTCGCATGATCTCAAGTTAGACTCACGAATTGGTCCTTCATAAATCACTGGTTGGAATTAAAATGCAAAAGAATAAACAAATGAAGGATCAGAAAATAGATTAGATAAAAAGCATCCATAGATTGAATCTTGTGCAAAAAAAAAAGTAAAATTCTCTCGAAACCCTAACGCACAGTAAACCGTAACCTTATGTGCCAATATTTATCTATCTATCTATCTATCTATCTATCTATCTATCTATCTATCTATCTATCTATCTATCTATCTATCTATCTATCTATCTATCTATCTATCTATCTATCTATCTATCTATCTATCTATCTATCTATCTATCTATCTATCTATTTATATATATATATATATATATATATATATATAGAGAGAGAGAGAGAGAGAGAGAGAGAAAGAGAGAGAGAGAGAGAGAGAGAGAGGAGCGAGAGAATAACAAAAAGTTTTCATATTTCAACCAAAGTTCTGTTTCAAAAACAGAAAGTCCTAACCCTAACCCTAACGGCATGAGTCTTTTTACATTGTTCACTACCAAAAACTCAATTTCCTGACATCTACAGCTCATTATTCATCTTATTAAAAAAGGAAGGACAAATTTAGAAAAATAAAGGAACGTGGAGGCAATGGACGATACTGAAGTGGGATTGACAATCGAAATACAAGTAGTGTAAGCATATCTTCATTAAGCATATCTTTCTGTTCAGAGTGATCACTTGTAGGAGGCTTTTTTTTGGTCAGTGTAAGACGCCAACTAGAACGATGCTTAAACGCTATTTGGGTATTCAACAGTTTTGACTGATTCAAATACAAAAATTTGAGTTATTGTCCGAAATGTATTTATACCATAGAAAAATCTCAGATTAGGTATAGGTGGTAAAAGAAGGCTGTTGACCTACTTCAGTCGTAGACTATGGTTCATCTCGTACACTTTGTCATGTGACTGTGGAGCCCTACTTTGGAGAGACACTCCCGTCCACAAATATTGCAGGTTAAGGTGGCTTTAGCTTTGGTGGTAGAGGAGCTGGCCATTTTTTGCAGGGTACGCTTTTCTTTTAGAGCTGAGGCCAATGTTCTTTCACTGTCTAAACAAGATAGTGAAATTAAAACCCCCGCACACGAATAAGGATGTGGAAATCAGCTGGAATAAACTAAGGGACTCTGTGTACTCTATAGCTAGAAGCGTCCTCGGTCAGCCTCAACGCAAGCACCAAGACTGGTTTGACGAAAACAATGTGCGAATTGAACAGCTTTTAACACACAATCAACATTGCTTTAAGGCCTTTCTGTGTAATCTAGCCTGCCCCCAAAGCAGAGAACGTTACACTAATGCCAAAAGAGAGGTCCAGCGGAATCTGAGACTCATGAATGAGTCATGGTTCAATAAAAAAACAGAAGAACTCTTGTCCTATGATGTCATTAAAAATGCAAAAATGTTTTTCCATTCAATCAGCAAAATGGCTTATCCCCCATATTTAGTGCTTATGAAAACAAACTTCTCACAGACAAGGAGGACATACTTGTTCGCTGGGCTGAACACTTCAGTACCGTCCTTAACTGTCCATCAAGCATTAGCGCCGAAGCCATTGCACGCCTAGAACAAGTCCCAATAAACCTTTAACTTGCTGACCCTCTCGTGCTCAATGAAGTAATGACTGCAATATCCAACCTCTAAACTGGCAAAGCACCGGGACTAGACCCCATCCATGCAGAAAAATACTAACTTGGCAGTTTAGAGCTGACAGTTTAATTAACAGAAATCTACCAGATAATGTTGGAACAAAAGAAACTACCACAAAAGTTCAAAGACGCTTCCATCATTCATCTCTACAAGAGAAAGGGAAATAGGCAATTATGCGGTAACCATCGTGGCATATATCTCCTATGCATTGCTGGCAAGATTCTGGCTAGGGTGCTATTAAATATACTACAACACCACATAGAAACTGCCCTACTTCTGGAGAGTCAATGCGGCTTCAGGCAGGGTAGAGTCACGTTTGACATGATCTTTGCAGTCCGCCAACTCCAAGAGAAATGTAGAGAGCAAAATTAAAATCTCTATACGGCATTCATAGATTTGACTAAAGATTTGATGGCTGCTTGATCGTGCGGTTTGCGCGCTGGACTGTCGTTCAGATTTATCGATGGTCGAGGGTTCAAACCCTGCCCGCTCCCATCCCCCGTCGTCCTGCGGGAGGTTTGGACTAGGAAGTAATTATCTTCAACTCTGAAGGAACATCCGAAACATGTAAAACATTTTACAAACAAACATTTTTACAAATCATGTCCAAATTCGGCTGCCCGAATCAATTCATAACAATGGTGCGCATATTCCATGATGACATGCAAGCAAGAGTCCAAGACAACCTAGACTACTCCAAGCCTTTTCCTGTCTCAAATGGCGTGAAGCAGGGCTGTGTGCTGGCTCCAACGCTTTTCAGCTTAATGTTCACCGCCATGTCATTCGCACAGAAAGCATTGGAGTTGGTATACGATTTTGCTCTGATGCAAGTTTAATCAACACTCAAAGACATAAGGCAAGGACTAAAGTAAACTACGACTGCAGCAGAGACCTGTTATTCCAGATGATTGTCCTCTAAATACCTTAAACGAAGAATAACTTCAAAAGAAAATGTCCCTTTTTGCTAACGCCTGCAAAATTTTGGCCTCACCATTAATGTGAAAAAGACAGAAGTGCTGCACCAACATCCCCCAAATAAATCTGTCACCGTCGTCATCATCAAACTCCATTTAAGTGAGGGCTTGAGAGGCTCAAATCTTATCTTGCAAAAGCCCTGGACAGAAACCCTGCTGTTTTGCGTAGTGCATAAATGTTGCCATACAGGTCGAGAATTTTTAGTTTCCCAGACCTGTCGAGACGGAGATCAGCAAGTCTGAGGCAGTCAAACAGAATATGAGGCACAGTTTCCTCTTCCTCCCCGCAGCGGGGGCACCGTGAATCGAAATTTGGCCATAGCCGTGAGAAATATCAGCCAACAGGGCAATGGCCTGTCCTGCACTGTGCTATAATAGCTTGCTCAGGCCTGGACAGCCTCCACCATATTTTCGTTGTTTTTCCAACTCAGTTTTTCTTAAATTATGAGATTGTGGTACGGCGATGTCGATTATGGTAGCGGCCTTTTCTATTTTATCGATGAGCAGCAGATCATGGCGATTAAAATCTACCGTTTTGTCGGTCAAAATAGACCTATTACAGTACAGCAGATGATCAGTAGACTCGAGAATCTCTTGTGGTGAGTATTTGTAATAAACAGGAGTATCCACCAGATCCATTTGTGCGTCAAAGCCAAGTGTTGGTGTATTAGCTTTGCAACTTGGTTATGGCGACCTAGGTAGGCTGATTCTGATAGGGCTGAACATCCTGCCATTATGTGTTCAATTGACTCACCCACATTTCCACATTTTCGGCATTTATCAACAATATTGAGTTTTAGGATATGTTTCTCGAAATTTTTTGTCCTAATTATTATTATTATGTATACCAGTAATAATAATCGTAATTGTCATTGAGGAAATGCATGTACATTTAATATATTAGAAAAATATTTATATTTGAAGGCCCCATTAAAAAAAGAGCTATCTTACATTATATTCTAAAAAATGCATTACATCTGCTTATAGCTCTAAACATATTTGACCAATTGTTTTGCACTAAACAGTTCTTAAGATATAACTTGAAATTTTGCAAATCACTAAAATGCAAAATAATACAAAATATTGTGAGAGACATACTGCAATGTAGGCCTATATTCTAACATCAGACGGGTTCAATGCACGATATCCCTGCTGTTAATGGTGTTCGAACAGAGAACCCTAAGTTCGGAACCCAAGGGCCTAACCACTCAGCCACCGCCATGTTAACGTCATCTGCCTATAGAGCTCAATGTTTGGTAAGGGAACTTTACTTTAAACCTTTCCCATATGCTTCCACAAACACACACACTCACACTTTACCCGCGCCAGAAACATTGGATGACCTTATAATATATATAATAAGCATATTTTGTGTTATTTTTTTTTTCCTTTTTTTTCTCGTATATTTGTTGTTTGAATTCTTAAAGATAGATTCATAACTAAAATGCAAATACGACATTTGTGTCCTCACGCAAGAAACGTATCCTATTTTAGCTCATTGAGTATTTTAAGGGGGTGCCATACAGTTTGAGAAACTCTGTTGTACACTATACCGTTAAGGGAACGCTAAATGATATTAGAGCAGGGGTGGGCAACCTTTTTCTATTGGGGGCTGCATTAAAAAAATGTTGAAAATGGGGGCCGCATATATATATACATATATATATATATATATATGTATATATATTGTTTCGATCTTCTCTATCAGGCCTTCTGTAACCACTGCTAAACAACACAGCACATCTAACACAAGAGCTTGACTCTCTTTGTACTTCTGGACTCGTACAGATACATTCTCGAGGACCCACATTCATTCGCACAGTCATAACTGCCTTGCTGTCCTGGACTCAACTGTCCTTTCTTACACACTCTGTCTCCTCCGTGAAGGCTTTCGATCACATGACTATTACACGGGTCCTATTTGTGTGTACTAGCAGTATTGTCCTTGTCCATCAACAGCCGTTGACCTGTGTGATTCGCCTTAGTCTCTCGTGTGTCAGTAGGTCACACACACACACATTAACCCTATCAGTCCGCCATCCAAATAAATCTTGAGATTTTCTGCCATTCCACTAGAAATGATAAGACCCTGAGAAATGGAATATCTCTGTTTGAAAAGATTTAACATGCACATACATTTCATCTGTAAACAACCCATTGCAATTATATCGGCGGCAAACATGTCTTCCGTAATAGAAATATTAGTTACAAGGTCACAATCCCACATTCCTCTCAATACCTGCTCCATGCTAATCCAGTGGATACACTTGTGATACCGAATGTTTTGTTTTCTCGGAACTGACATAATTGGGTCAATAGTATATTTGATATTCAATGCAGCTTTGCACGAACTTTCCCATGGATAGGTAAGGTTATGGGGTTGGGATAATGTTCTTTAATTTTATTAACAAACCAAGCAGTTGATCAACTCGCCATCGTGTTCCATGCTAACTCCACACTTTCAACACAATTCTTCATAGCATCAAATAAATACAAACCTTGGTTTGCGAATTTAACTGAATATTTTTGACATATTTTGCCAATTACTATAATTTTCGTTTTCTTTAAACGTTTAGGATGACATGTCTAGAGATTGTTTCTTTAGCCTCTTCATCATAAGAATCAGAAGTTTCAATAATTTTATATATTGAAATAATAAAAGTTTAAAATTATTTATTTTTAGTAAATTTACATTGTTTTAAAGATATAATTTGTGGGCACACCTAATATTTGTAGGTGTGGGCGGGCCGCATAAAATGGATGGAGGATGATTGAAAGCCCATCTGTTTATATTGCCACGGTTACCGAGGATGCTAAGTGGCCAGCACAACAACCTACCGAAATTGTTTTCCAAACGTCTGCCGTATACCCATTAGAGTTGGGTGGACTCAGGGACGTCCTAAAAATCCAGAAATTAAAAAATCCCCTTTTTCCACAGGGATTCAAAACAGTTCACCATTCTTCCAATACGCCCCCGCATCTTATTGTCATAGAACGTGTGTCTGTGTTCGCTTCTTGGGAGGGGGGGGGGATAAAAATGGAAGGGGCAGGTAGTAGTTTTTATTTTTTTAAGGGTTCCTATGTTCAGTATTGAGACCTTCCATGGATGTGGTGCATATAAAAATATTGTTTTTGTGAAAATTAATATCTTCAAGGCTTCTATTGGCTGATTCTATTGTTGTTATGCCAATTCCCCCCTAAGGAATGTAGCAATAAAACCTAGCGTCTTCGAACCGGTACTGTAAGCCACACCAAGGCCAAAGTAGACATATCTGGACCAAAAACTAGCTTGTCATATCTGTAGATCAGAAGTTCTCAAACCTTTTCAGTTCAGGGACCCGTTAACACGCAATACAACACAGCTTAGTCTGTCCACTTAACATATTTCTAAAGCCGTTGGCATAATCAAACTGTTTTTTCTCTTTAAATCTTCAGTATTCGCAATACAACGATGTATGAAGCCGTAATGTGTTTTACTTCACAGTTGTCTCATTGCTAATTATTCTCTGCTGATTTACATTTACTCTGATTTGATATTTCATGAAATCTACCGGTTTGTCTTTTAAATTATTATGATGGGGGGGCGCGCTGGCTGAGTGATTAAGCGCTTGGCCTCCAAACTGGAGGTCCTGGATTCGAACCTCGGTGAAGACTTGGATTTTGAATCTCGGGATTCTTAGGGTTGTTAGAGGATTCTTAAAGGCGGTTGCTCGTTGTGCTGGCTGTCGTGCGCATCTAGAGTTGCTTCTTGCTTGATGTTTTCTTTTATGCGCAATAAGACCATATGGGTTTGTGCGCTAAGGAAAGCTCTATGTTGATGTCATTGATTCTGTTGTGTATATGCTGATGCGGACCTTTCTTTTGTTGTTTTCTTCCCCCAGTATTGAATAAGTTAGTTTATTTTCCTTTACTGTTCACGTTGTAGTTTTAAAAACGTTATTAATATAATCTTGTGAATGGCGGTCACAAGGAATGCGTATTTTTCTTGTTTAGCGATGCAGGCTTGGGACACTGCTGGAGTCAAGCCTGATTAACAGTGTTTTGTTTTGGTATGGTATGTGCATCCATGGCATTGGGTAGTGGGCTTCGAGAGCCCTGATCGAACTATGGCACCGAGCTTAAGATGTGCTATATCTATTGTAAATACTTTGACTATGTGTACTTGCTTTTGTGAATACCATTGAGAATTCATCATTCATATAATAATGCTTCATTTCTTCATTAAATTGCTAAACGTACGCACTTGTTGTTAACTAATGTAAGTTAACTTAACGTTATTATTATATATTATTCGTGTTTAGCAATTGTTGTTATTCACTAACTGTTTAGTTGAACAACATTTTATTCGATGTTTAGCAATTTAGTTTAATATGCTAGTACTCTATGTCTACACTGCTCAGGTGGGGGGAACTCAATGCAAGTATATCCACCCTTAGTTAAGTAAACAGCAAACCCACCTGACACTGGCCACATGGCATTCTGCTCGTTAACCGTTGGCCACAGAAACAAATGACCTTAACATCCTCCGCCCTATAGACCGTATGGACTGAAAGGGGAACTTTACATTACAATATGATTTGTAACAAGATAACGCTTCAGTTTAGTAGTTTGTAAACTCTCGTTCCATAACGCACTAAAACATGACACTTTGTGTCTGTTCACTTTGTTTTTATATGGTAGAAATCTAAATTGTAAATATTCAGAAGCATTTGTAGGTTACTTTTGCCTTACTTGGTGCCGCCTCTGTGACGGCCTCGTGTCTCAGTTCATCATGTCACTACTTCACCATAACACTCTTGCTCCTGGACAGATGTACGCTTACGCCTTGTTTATTTATCCATAATCTAAATGTTGGGCGGGCAAAAAAAATTTAACAAACAAAAAATGTGTAACTTAAATAATTTTTCAGAAGAAGTGAACTATTAATAGCCAGACTGCTGTCTGTGTGTTCTTGAGTCTCAGGGTCGTCTGTTGGAATCTTGAAAACGAGGCTTGACCTACTTCTTTGAATGTCCGTGATAAAGCAGAGAAATTGAAAAAAAAATGGCATTGATTACATTGTGAAATAAGTAACTTGATAGGCATGCACTAAATAAAATTGTATCACAGGACTGTTATTAATCATTTTGTTTGCCAAACTGCGTCAACGATAGTCATTGATTAGTTCATAATAGACATATTAAACAGAAGAGAGGGGCCAGTTGACTATTTTCAATGCGTCAGATCGGATTAAACTGGCTTTTCCAAAAAAAAAAAAGTTATTATAATTGTATACAATATTCCTCTTTCTAAGGTCGTCTCGCGGACCCTCAGCGAACCAGCGTTTGAGAACCACTGTCCTAGATCATAGCCTGACAGCCCGTTTAATTTCTGGGAAACGACTTTTGTGTTAGTTGTAAAGATTTCAAGGCTAAAAAATATTTTTTAAGAACACCTTTTGTTTGTTCATAACCTAAAACTTTTTTTAAAAATAGTATTGCGATCTAGGTACATAGTAATGTTAAACCTTATATAGAGTCTAGTTTATGTAATCAACTTTAAAAAAAAAGTAAATTAAAACGTTATATAGGCAACATGAAGCAATGATCTCGATGCAGTTTTTTAAATGAAAGAAACAGCATTACATAATGTCATAAAGTGGAAGGTATAATAATACTAAGGTTCGTCTTAGAGTCCAGGATTAATGAGGAATGCAGTATTTCCCGTTTATACGCAGCCCAAGCTGTGACCTACATATTTGCCACAACCAGGGCAAGCATAACCATTTCTTTTCGCCGTCTGCGTCTGTCCTAGCAGCCGATTTTCTTTTGGTCTCGAATGTGTATCAGCGGCCTTTTAAGGCGACCTCCTGCTGTCTCGTTTTGAAGTCGCATGCAACAAGTTGTCAGCTTAGACAAGTTGGCGCCTAAGCTGGAATTTAAAGCGTGGGGCACCTCTGTTACGTCGACCACCTTTTAGCGCACCGAAAAGACTTTCTTTTCATTGCTATAGTGAATGAGAAACAATAAGAGCAATAATATTTTAACTCTTTCAAAACTTGCCTTTAACCTTTTTAAAATCGAATTTTTTATGTGATTCATCATTTTTTTGTGGAAATATATTTTTTTAGTAACCTATGGAGTAATAATCTAATCAACATCATCTAATTCTCTATTTATCTAATCTAATAATAATCTAATGTTTTTATTTATAAAGCGCCGTTAACAAGCAAAATGTATGCTCAAGTCGTTGTGATAACATTACAAACATAAACACGAGAGCTAAAATGACAAACTTATCTAAAAAGTTTTAAACAAGTAGGTCTTAATGTTCTTTTTGAAAGTAGTGTAGCATGTTGTCTGTCTGAGATCAATGGGGAGTGAGTTCCAAAACTTTGTCTGGTGCACTGAAAAAGCCCGCAGACCGTAGCTTTTGAGAGAGAAACGTGGCACCACTAGAAGCGTTGAGTCCATTGAGCGCAAGGCTCTCTTAGGGATTTCTGGAGTGATCAGTTCGCTAAGGTACAAGGGCATTTCTTTATTATAGATACACTGATGAAGTGTGGTCACCTTGTAGTCGATTCTCGCTTTTACAGAAAGCCAATCTGCAAGCAGAATCTCGTCTTGTTTTTCTTAGGACTATTCGTGCGGCGTTTGTTCTGAATTCGTTGTCACGGGTATACCTTCTAGCACAGTGTTGCAGTAGTTTAGGCGGGAGAGTATGAATGCCACAACTAGTTTTTTTTTATTGACTCCGTTGTTAAATATGGTAGGATCTGTCCTAATTTGCGCAGCTGCAGATAAAGACCCTTGCAGAGCTGACTTATGTGTGGGTCGAAAGATAGTGTTGAGTCAACTCCAAGATTCCGCACTAAATGGACATAAAGAACCTGGCAGTTCCTGATAAAAAGGGAATCTGTGCTCTCGACGTTCGAGATGTTGTTCCGAGTGCCAATATTAATTATTTCTGTCGTGTCTTCGTTCATCTTGAGCTTATTCTAAACCATCCAATCGCTCACCCTTGCATCGGTACCACTGATTTTCTCTGCCAAATGCGACACCTGTGAAGGTACTGAGAGTCGTCGGCAAAGAAATGGTAAAAGTTTCCGGTTGGCTGTATGATACCGCTGAGTGGATATGTATTCACAGTGAACAGTACTGCGGGTGCTGAGAATAGACCTCAGATGTGGAGCTTAGTACTCAGTGTTCGCTGATGCCACGGTTCCTTCCTCCAGCCACAGAGTTAAGGGTGGGTTCCACAGGAACAGGAGTTCTGGAAGATCAAGGATTCTGATCAAGTAGCAAGCTGTAATTTCACGTAACAGGAAGTGTGGAGATTCTGGGGCAGGCTGGAATTCCACTAAGCAGGAACCAGTCGGTGTCTCCAGTCGCAATCAGGCTGAAATAAAACACCGAGCTTAATATCTATATTATAAAGTAGAATGTGTGGTGTATGGATGTATGTTACTTATAGACATCAAAACCGCTTGACCAATCTTGATAAAACTAGGCAGGAATGTTCCTTGGGTACCAACTTAGACCGTAGTGTATGTATTGTAGCCCTAAAACATACTTAAGACCCTAAAAAAAAATAAAGTTGTCCGACTCTATTACTGCTATAGTATTTTATGGATCTAGGCCATGTCTACAATGTTGACATGAGAAAAGATAGAAAGGATTTAGACCTAGATCTAATTTTAAGAAATACACTTTGCGCAGATAGTTTTTTACTTTGACACATGAAAAGACAAAAGAAGATCCATTGATTTCATTATATAATAAAATTAACCTTCAATTTTGTGTTTCAAAAGCATTTTTTACATTAATTAGTTCCTTATATCTGTGATTACAGATTTCCTGACGAACATTCTTTCATTAGACAATTCCGTAATGAATCGCGTACTAAATATTAATTCGTTTTATTGTTTACTTTATAATCCCATCCCTAGATCTAAAACTCTAATTCAACTCTAAGATGATAAAACTTCTCTTCGCACAGATAGTTTTATACTTTAACACATAAACATATTAATTGAAGTCCATTCATTTCATATTTTGATCAAATAAACTTTCAAATTTGGTTTTTAAAGCTACATTCATTTACGAAAGCTGCGAAGCCGAGTTGAGATAGGCCTAGATCTATATTCATTCATGAATCGCGTACTAAAAATTATTTCGTTTAATTGTTCACTTTATAATCCCATTCATTTAACAAAGCTATCGCTCTTTTCGTTTGTAATAGATATGAATTTATCGGCTTCGCTGGTAATCCCATTTTCGCAAACCTAATTTTATTTTCGTAGCGAAAGAGAAAAAACTTGAAAGGATTATTAGTTAAGTTTAACATACATCTAAATCCAATCCACTAGATTAGTAAACACAAACTTAGACTCGAAGGCCGCGGGTAAAGTCTGGCGAACATCCTTTCATTAGACATTACCAAATGGTTACACATTAACAGTGATTAACACATCTCTCTACTGAGTCTATTCCTAGGCCTAGGTCTAAAACTCTTATTGAACTCTAAGATAATAAAACTTCTTTTCGCAAAGATAGTTTTATGCTTTAACACATAAACATACTAATTATTGTCCACTCATTTCATATTTTAATCAAATTAACATTCAAATTGGTTTTTGTAAAGCATTTTTAATACATTCGTTCGCTGTTCGCTAAATAGCCGTGTTGAGATAGGCCTATATTCATTCATGAAAAAAGGTCACGCATGCGCAACACAGAATGAACTCTATAAAAGGCAACTAGATTATGTCTACCTCAAGATCTACTTTATACTTTATACACATGAACATACAAAATTTAGTCTATTCATCTCAAATTTTAATCAAATATATGTAGGCCTACAAGCAAATGTTTTAATTTAAAAAAAAATATGGATTTAAGCCTATTAGCTATTCTGATTTGATAGCTTCATTCACACTATTTTAACATTGACACATTCGCTTTACTTATTACATTATTATTTCGTTTAATTGTTTACTCTCACTCTCAGTGACTATATCGACAGTAATGCGCAAATAAAGACCCGCGGGTCGCGGGTAACATATGTCTAGTATTCAATACATAAAAGAGCATCGTGTTCTCCGTCGATGAGAGAATTACTTAATTCAATGAACACTTACAAACAACGCAGGTCGATGAGATCAGTTAAATACATGGGGGAATGATCACAATACTAAAGAGGGGGGTGGTAAACATAAACAGGAATAATGGATAGTGGTCAGCGATCATGACGTTGGCCACAGAACACTGGAATGCAGAGTGTCCATTCAAGGCACACAACTCTTGACTAAGTGAAATGGACTAGGAGAGCTAATTTACTTATCTTTCCTAAGCGCAGTCTCAATGCGCTAGAAGATCAAAGAGATGAGCCGATATAAGATAAGATGTAGCAATATATACATGATTGCGTCAATGATAAAGAGCAATATAGCGATAATATGATGGGCATAGGTTAATGCAATTTACAAATATGTACATATGAAATGGTTATGTTTCTTACTTAGGACAGTGAGAAATACACAAAATACACATTTTTAATGCCAATGTAGTAAGTTACATCCACATTACAGAAGTCCAGTAGTGAACAAAATCTTACCCCATGGTCCAAGTGAAAAGAACAAGAGTAAGAGAGCACAAGGAATGGAGTCTGTAAATGAACGTCCCTCTACGTTCTTAATAAAATGTGACGACCGCTGGAGCAGTTTGAGCATTATATGTCGCTTGGCCGGAAATAGGAATTGGGATGGACAGCATGTGATAGATCACGCGAAACGTCCAGATAGATAGTGTGGCATCCGGTCAAGATTAGCTCTCCCCACTCATTTGTCAATGAGAACACCTGGCTAGTGGTCAAGCGTGACGTGCGCTCAGTGTCTAGACAAAGGAGAAGGGACGGTCTGGCTGCCTCGCAAGATGAAAGGAGCTTAGATCGTCTCGCGCTAGAAATAAAGTCAACAAGGTTGATAAGACTTTACACTAGAATAGAATATTGGCCCGGGTGGGCAAACTGGTGAGTAGCAAATATGGTTTGACATTCCTATTAAGATAAGGGGAAAGACGGGGGAAATAGTATGGATACACACCTTTTTACGGCATTTGATATGACAAAAAGAAAATAAATAATCTCTGCGTAATTTGATGAGGTCGATTGGTTTGCTCAGCGGACGGACCGTCACACCCTCCTCGGATCCCTATAGGCAGTAGCGACCTTAGGGGGTGGCAAGTGGGGCAACTGCCATAGGTCCAGCGCCTGTGGGGGGGGCCCCGCGATCGGTGATTTTATTGTCAACCTCGAAAAACAAATCATTCTTATAAACTAGGACTTGTTACTCAATATATTCCCAGTATATTTTTCCGGTTTAGGCCACTGGTCTCTAGTAAGCTGGTCTGTGTGACCACGTAGTGAGTGTAGTGTAATTTCGGCTGGGACCGCCTGTAAGTTGGGAAATGTTTTTATTTTTACTTTTTTTTTTAGTTAGGTTTATATTAATTGTTCCTACATCTATAGCTATAGTCTAGATGTAGACTGATTAGTGTAGTGGCATCACTGGCTAGTTAATTAGCCATGATTACCTCTGATGGAACCGGAAGTTCTGTAGAGTTGGGTAGCGTCACCCCCTTTTAGCCATCCTTAATGATCCCCTTATTGTTTTTCTATTGTTTGTCTATTGTAAATATATTATTATTTTATGTCTTCTAAAAGTATTTTCATTAATATAATATTGTTAGGATAATGGCTTTAACAAGTTGGCAGGTTCCTAATTTTAATTTTTTAATGTAAATGATGGCTGCGTCCTACTCAACGCTCCATGATGGCGGCTTTATTAAGACAAATCTAGATGTATGTTTATTATTGTCTTGCCCAACATGTGTTGTGGCGTAAGCTTTTAAGTAGGTATCATAATAATAATAATGTATGCGTTTTTATTAGCTAAATGAAGGTAATAGTATTTACCTCATGCATTTAGGTATGTGTATGTGCTAGACTAGGTCTAGTTCATTATTATTTTGTTATATTATGTCTTATGTTTGTTTATATTTGTAATTGCAGGCTATAATTCCTGCCTGTCTGCCTAACTGCTTTTACTGCTGCCAAAGTAATTATTGCTGCTGCTAGTAGCTTACTGTTGTAGTTTTGCCAAATAGCTGCTTTATTTGTTAGGTTCAGTTAAGTAGGGTTGATCAGTCGTTTAGTAGGTGTATATTTAGTTTTATTACTGTTGCTTTGGTTTCATGTAAATAAAGTATATATAAGTTGTTAAAAAAAATCTGTATGATAACCAATTACCATTTAAGATCTTAACATACATTTTTTGTTTCAAAATACCGTTCAGTTTCGGTAAAGACAGCATCTAACGACCTGACGATTCTAAGAGGCTATCATCGTTTAACCGTTTACCTTGGTGGAAGCAACCAATCCAAATCGCCCATTTCGTGTACAACATCGACGTCCATTCGGATTTTATTAGGAAAATGCGTAGAGATAAAGTTTGAACTACTGTTTGCATTATGAAAAATTGTATATGAAAGAGGCTTTTATAACATTTGTAGTAACATAAATGCAACTTTTGATAAATTGATTTTTTAAATGAAAATTAATAATCAAATATGCAGTGTTTTCTTCACTGTCGTTGGTGATAAGTTCTAAGAAGAAGACAGGTGTAGAAGAAATAAGAAATTGTACAAACAATGGTTATAGAAAACTTTTAATTAGAGACGACTGGACTCAAAAAAATCCCACCATCCTTACCCATCAACCTTCGCATTCTCTTTTAATCTAGTTTAAAAATACTCTTTCATCTCCAGATGAAGTCATGCAGAAACAAGTCAGTGAATGTATTCATAATGTATACGTCCTATTCTGCAGCGCTGTGTGAAGCTAGTTCTAAGAAAAATATTTAAATTTTACTTTGTACTTCCTTGTAGGACGGTTCCAAAATTGTATCATTTTAGCCGTGCATTTTTTTTTTTATAATTTTAAATATTTATCTGTATATCATTTCCAAAGTTAATAAAATAAGTAATGAACAAATAATCTAAAAGAAAAGTGGTTCCCTACATAAATAGGCCAATATATAAACTTCATTATTCTCATTATTTTCACATTATTTTCTTTATACCATGCATCAGTTTCTATGAAAAGTCTTTTTACGTTGTCTGTGGTTTGTCCGATTCTCACCTTACAAGATCCAAATTTTGGAAACTAATAACAGGACACCATGTCCAAAGACTAATGAGGAATGCCGTATTTACCGTGGCTACGCAGTTCTAGGTTTAGCCTACATGTTTTGCCAAATCCGATTTGGGATATTTTGTGACTTTTTAATTTAGGTGAAATGGCTACTTCTAGTTTTCTAAAAGTGAATTTATTTGTTGTAAAAATAGTTATGTAAGCTGGTTTCGTTTTAATATATATTCCCTTTTTTTTAAACAAAAATACTTCAAATAAGTATAACATTTCTTTTATTAGTAAAAATAGTGTAATAACACCATGAAAAAGAAATTAATAATTAAGTGTTTCTTTTTCAGCGAAAGCCCTATTATTCATTCAAAGGAAATTATAAACATATCCATATCTACTTATATATTTATCTAGCCATTTACAAGCATTGTCCGCGATGGTACGAGGGTTAGAAAACAAAATTTACTCAACCAGATGTTAGCATAACTTTTTTTTTAACCTTTTGCTAGCATGCCGAACATCCTACAATGTCCACGCTGACCGAAGTCAGACAGGAGACAATCAGAAACTTGTTTATTTAGGAGTCAATGAGTCAGAATTGAATAATTGATAGTTATCGTGAGACCTGGCTTTCTACAAAGCTTATATCAACTCATGCGTCTCAAATAGCCTCTGACAACCAGTCCAACTCCTGGCCTTCACGTGTGGCTCAGATATTGAGTCCGGCGGAACTGTTCTGACTAACAGAAGGGACAAAGGCGAGTAACTGGCGCCTAAACAAGTAAGCTTCGGGCAGGAGGGGCTCATTAACCATGGCTGGCTACCCATCTAGGAGAAGAAAAACTCTGAGTTCAAACCTCTGTTGCCTTGCAGCTATACCAATCATGGGAAAAGTTTCGGGAGTCAACCCTGGGGAAAAATCAGGAGCAGTGCTACACCCTGGCAGAACCTGCGACGCCGCTGACCCCAAATTGTATCGGCACTGCCGTTCATTTGGATACATCAGCTGCGTGGAGAAGGGGGGAACTGTTGTGTGGGGGACATCGTTCCGACCATATCTTAGCCCCAGGCATTCATCTCATTTACATGAAAAGATCCATAGTCGCTGCGCGACTGAATGAGGCCATAGAATATCAAGTCACTGGTAATTCATTATCTTGTTCAATAGCAACAAAGGAAACCAATACTTCAGTATTCACAGATACTGCAATTTTTTTTTTTTTGGGGGGGGGGGTTAGTCCCCTTAAATGATTATTAACGCTATTTCTCCCTCAATTTTTAAAAGACTAACTGGAGAGCTGGAGAGAGAGAGAGAGAGAGAGAGAGAGAGAGAGAGAGAGAGAGAGATTCTGTTAAAGTAAGAGACAGGTACACGTAACAAGTACAGAAGACAGGTACACAGAAAAGGTACAAAAGACAGGTATATAGAGAAAAAACAGAAGTACACTGAGCAGGTACAGAAGACAGGTACATAAAACTGACAGATACCTGCAACAGGTACAATAACACTGACAAAAGAAAAGTACAGAATACCGCACTGAAGACAATCACAGAAGACATGCACATTAAGTGGGTATTAAAGACACGTCCACAACAAAAATGAGTGTAAAAGGCATGTTTAAGTATCAACTCCGATCAAGTTGATGCTTTAAACAATTATTTATTGTACATGAATCAATAAACAAAAATACTCAATTAGTTAATTAATTATTGTTAATTATTTTTATATCGAATAAGGGAAATAACTTTAACATTATTGGTAGATATAGTTTTAAGGACTGAGTTCTTCCCATATAGATAAGCTTTTTTTTTTTTTTTAAAAAAAAGGTTTTTTTAAATTTTTACTTTTTGCTTAATATATAATATGATATAATTATTATATATTTATTCAGTAGTAACTTGCATACAAATTAAGGCACATAAAACAGTTCGTTCTATCAAACGAACATATCTTATGAACATCGTAGATACTGTTCATACCCTCTGGGAATCACAACATCAGATTTGTTCATTGATTACATTTTTTTAGTTTGCCCCAAACCTTTAAGTATTAAGTAGATTGGAAATCAATGAATAGATGTATGTGAGTATGTGTCTATGAGTATATGTGTATCAGTTGTTGAAAAGAAATGTTTGAGACAAAATCAATATAAATAACACAAAAACCAAAAGACTTAAAGAAACGAAAGTCTGTCACGTGACAATAAAATGCAGCTAATAAAAGGCATTGACCATGAAATTTGACTGTCCAGAATTCACATAGTTGTCTCCACAGAACTTTATCTTTACAGATTTACATCTTTCTTTTACAGGTCAGTCTAGTCTAATATTTATAAATATCTTTTCTTTTATAAAGCCTATTGTCAGGGCAATGATTTTGTATTATTTGATATTTAAATATGTAAATAGTAAAGTATAATTTTAATTACAAAAATCAAAGAATAATTAAATATCTCTTTTTGTTTTATAATTATACTAGTCCTGAAGCTCAGCCTGTAACACAGCTGCACATATATTAATAAACAATGATCTAAAAATTATATATCGATTTAATATAATAATATTTATACAATGATATTAAAGCGAATGATGGGAATGAAAGTAATTAAAAATAAATATGAAAATAATAAATCATAAGTTCATTAAACTGAATAAGTCATAAGTTGATTGTATTTAATTACTCTAAATAATATAATTAAAGTAAGCACCTATGTTTCTTGACAACATTGACTTCAACAATACAGTTTCTTAGCTTATGCCAAATATTCATCTCTGTGACAGGCACTGTATCAACTGTCTATGAACATCAATCTTGACAAGAATACAAGGACTGTCATTACTTCAGACCAACAAGAAAGGCAAAGAGAACTATAGCATTGTCCAGAGTACCACCAGAACTCACTATGTAACGCCTCCTCTGTTCTAGTTTTAAATATTCTCACATGGACGTTTACAATAACAATATAATCAGTTAATAAAACTATAATACGTCATCGGTGACGTCTTCAAATCTGAAAACACAAAAGCATAAATTAAATCTAATATCACCTTGAAATTAGTGGTGCTAAAAGTATAAAAACTTTTCCGTTTGATCTACATCCCTTAACAAGGAATGGACGCTCAGGGACTGCTTACTAAAAACAGATTCCTTTTGTTATTTTTTTAAATTGGTAAAAACAATATATATATATATATATATATATATAAACACAAACCAACATGCATAAGTTTATGTTACGTCCGAAATATTTTGGCATGTTTGTAAATTTTTTTATAAGTAGTTTTCAATTCAAATGTTGCTAAACTTTCAAGCACAACAAATTCTCTATAAGGATCCTTGAAACAAAAAAGTCTTGGTCTAAAAATACAAGTTAATAAAAATTCATTATAAGCCTTTGCAGCTTGAGTGATTTCAAATCTGAAAAGCAAACTTTTTGTCACGTGACACAGAATACATAGCCTATATATATGACAGAAAAGGAGATAAGCAAGTTTATTTCTACAACCAATTTTCTGGAGAGATTCTCTCAACTGTCTTAGTTACTTTCAGGTATGCTATTTGATTTTCAAATAGTTCAAATTATATTAATTAAATTGTTCTTTTCTTAACACTCCCAATAACAGAGTGCTGTTTTGTAAAGTAGTTATAAGACGTGAATGTCTACCAAGTGCTGGTTCTGTCAACTCTTCTATATGGATCTGAGACATGGACACTATACAGAAAGCAACTAAGACTTCATTCATTGGCTTCCTTCAGTCGTATAACGACTATGGTTCATCTCGAACAAGTGAAATGAAAACCTGGGCATTGTCTATTGTCGGAACAATGTCTCCCACACCGCGCAGCTGATGAGACCTATGGAACGAATATCCGATACAGTTTGGCATCAGTAGCGCCGCAGGCTCTGCCAGGTTGTAGCACAGTGTGCAGCAATCTATCTTAGGGTCACCAGCACCTTATTTTTCCTCAGGGTTGTCTCCCGAAGCCTTTACCGTTTCCGGGTATAGCCGCAAAGCAACGGGGGTTTGTATTCAGAGTTTTCCTTCCCCTAGGTGGATAGCCAACTGAGGCTAACGAGCCCCTCCTGCCCGAAGCTAACAAAGCTTATATCAACTCACTCTGTCTGTTTTAAAAAGTTGGAACATGTTATTTCTCACTGACAAAACAAGAATCAGTTAAAAAAAAAAAAAGCAATTAGTTCGTTAATTATTGATTTTGGTAATTTTGTTATGTGTTTTGTTACAAACTGTTTCTGACTACTATTTTATTGTCTCTCATGGGCGTAGGGGCGTAGCCAATTTTTTTTCTTTGGGGGGGGGAGTTTTATAGTTAGAACCATCTGTTGTGCGGTTTTAAATTAAAAAATCTCTGGACGTTTTTTTAAAACTAACCTTGAAGAGTGGGTTTTTAACATCACAACTCTCTGAAAAGGAGGGAGGTTAAACTTAGAAACCATCTAGAGGGGTGTTGAACTTAAAGCTCTTTGAAGGAGAGAATTTAAACTCAAAACCCCCGCATACAATTTTTGTGACTGTTATTTGAATGAATTTTTTTTGAAGAGGTGGTTTTTAGCTTCAAACCGGCTGGAGGAGTTTTAAACTTAAAACCTTCTGGAGGGGGTTTTAACTTAAAGCCCTCTGAATTGTTTCTTTTTAAAATCAAAACCCTTCTTGGCTACTCTCAAAAATCTGGTGACAGTTGTATACTTTAGTCTTATATTGAAATGGGGATTTTATCATTAAAAAAAATTAAATAATAGGAGGGGATTTTAAACTCAAAATTTTCTTTGCTACGATGACTTTTGATCGAATTATTTTTTTTCTATCCCCTTGGAGGGGAATTTTAAGCTCAAAACTGTCCTTGGCTGCGTTGAGGCAAGTGATGATTTAACATTAAAATCACACCTAAAATAAACACAATTAAAGCAAAAATCAGTCAAAATCCTCTCCCCCCCCCCGCTGTCTACGCCCATGTTCTCTATTACTCTATTTCTTTTTGTCATTCTCATTTCCATTTGCTGTATCGCTCAGCACTTGCAAATAAAAGTTTAATATTCAGCTTTGTTTCTTTTTAAAAGTTTTTTTTTAATGGCGTTCTTGCATTTTAAATCAAGTAAATAACTGATTCATACTGTCCATACTGCGTTTGCAAGGACATCGTTGGTTGTAGTGCAGTCACCGTATGTTCATGATGGAGCGCAAGCATGTTTTGTTAAAAGGGTTCAGTTAGTCTTATTTGCTTTTTGCCTAATACCCATGCCACAGATCCACACAGATCCATAAAGAAGGGTTGAGAGAACCATTGCCTGGTAGATATATATATATATACTAGACATATGTTACCCGCGAACCGCGGGTCTTTATTTGCGCATTACTTTCGATATAGTCACTGAGAGTGTTTTGTAAACAATTAAACGAAATAATAATGTAATAAGTAAAGCGAATGTGTCAATGTAAAAATGGTGTGAATGAAGCTAACAAATCAAAACAGCTAATAGGCTTAAATCTATTTTTTTTTAAATTAAAACATTTGCTTGTAGGCCTACATATATTTGATTAAAATTTGAGATGAATAGACTAAATTTTGTATGTTCATGTGTATAAAGTATAAAGTAGATCTTGAGGTAGACATAGATCTAAATCTACACTAATCTAGAGTTAAAAATTGGCTTTTATAGAGTTCATTCTGTGCTGAGCATGCGTGAACTTTTTTTCATGAATGAATATAGGCCTATCTCAACACGGCTACGCAGCTTTAGCGAACAGAGAACGAATGTATTAAAAATGCTTTAGAAAAAGAAATTTGAATGTTAATTTGATTAAAATATGAAATGAATGGACAAAAATTAGTATGTTTATGTGTTAAAGCATAAAACTATCTTTGCGAAAAGACGTTTTATCATCTTAGAGTTCAATAAGAGTTTTAGACCTAGGCCTAGGAATAGACTCAGTAGAGAGATGTGTAACCATTTGGTAATGTCTAATGAAAGAATGTTCGCCAGGAAATCTGTAGTCACACAGATATCAGGAACTAATTTATGTAAAAGATGCTTTTGAATAATCTAGTGGATTGGATTTAGATGTATGTTAAACGTAGCTAATGATCCTTTCACGTTATTTCTCTTTCGCTACGAAAATAAAATTAGTTTTGCGAAAATGAGTTTACCCCAAGTCGATACATTCTTATCTATTAAAAACGAAAAGAGCGATAGCTTTGTTAAATGAATGGGATTATAAAGTGAACAATTAAACGAAATAATTTTTAGTACGCGATTCATGAATGAATATAGATCTAGGCCTATCTCAACTCGGCTTCGCAGCTTTCGCAGATGAATGTAGCTTTAGAAAACCAAATTTGAATGTGAGGCACACAATGAACATAAATGTGTATGAGTTCATTTAGATCTGGCCTGCAGGTTTCACTGTAGCCGCCACTGCCTTCCACTAACGTGCAAGGTTCATTGTTGCCGCCTATGTCTTAACACCCCAACACCCCTCAACTCAAGAAAACATTAAGAAACTGGAACAGACACAAAATAGAGCAGTGAGATTCATAACAAACGAATATTCACATTTGACTAGAGTAACACCTTTAGTAAAATCACTAAATTTAGAAAGCCTTCAGGACAGAAGGCTCAAAAGTAAAGTAGCAATCATACATAAAACACTGAACCATAATCTTCAAATACAAAAACAAAATTTAATAAAATACTCTGAAAGACACAAAGATAAAGGCACATTCCTCGTCCCATATGCTAGGACAAATTTGTACAAATACTCCTTCTTCCCTAGTGCTATTAGAGCATGGAATGGGTTGCCTGAGCTAGCCAGGAAAACCAGTGACTTGGCAGAATTTAAGTCATTGGTTAATATGCATGACTAAATGCATGACGCGTAGGACGTAATCATCTTCTTTTTTGAAGTAACGTCTGTATTATATAAGATAAGAAGAGTTCACTAGCTTGCCACTAGCACAGGGTCACAGTACGTGCCGCTCTCTAGCGTCTCGTTGTCTCAAGAACGATAATCTACATCAACTCCCTGAGAGATGCGCTCCAATCGGTAACAAGCCTAGAAGGATTTGTCCTCCTGAAGAGAATTGGTGAGAACTTCATTACTAGGCGTAGTGCCTTTAAGCTCCCTTACAGGTCAAGTGACTCTGCAGACAAACTATTCCGCAGCTCTCGGAGCTGCGACACTCTTGCAAGAGATGCGCCACTGTCTCAACCGACTCTCCACAGAGACGGCAACGGGCATCAAAATTTGGCCGGAACCGGGCAAAGTAAGCACCAACAATACTTTTCCTGACCAGATAACCTACTCTGCTTCTCACCTGCTAACCACACTGGCAATAACTCCTTCTACAATTCAGACGGTTCTAGACTATCTGTAGCTCTGTTTCTCCATCTACGTAGTTGGAATCAACTGTCAGCCATCTTATCTCAACGTAAGTTCACCACATCTCTTTTTACAGTGTACTGGTGCGCACCAGCGTAGGAGCAGAGATATAATAAAATATCTTTCCCATAGACATATATATATATATACATATATATATATATATATATATATATATATATATATATATATATATATATATATATATATATATTATATATAGCCTGGACATGGAAATATTTTAACACTACTAAAATGTGAAATTTGTTTAAAAAGTTGAAACAAGGCGTTGTTTTGTGAAGTAGTTATAAGAAGTAAAGTTGTTGTTTTTTCAACCCTAACCTATGTACATTTTTACACACAATATATTTTTTTGTTTTGTTTCTCCTTCTTCTTAGGTTTCATCATTTAAAAAAAAAACATGACTCAAAGAATGCTCTATGTTGCACTTGTCCTGGGATTGTTGGGTCAAGTTGTCTCTGAAGACGCAGAGACCGCTCTTGCATCTACAAGTCTACAATGTCAATCACGAGTTGCAGGTTGTAAAGCCTCAAATAACAATGTACTAAGTTTGTACACGTCTTCAAAATATTGTGAAGCCATTAAATACTCAACACCAAGTTTTGCTTCTCTGACTTGCTTGGTTGTAGACAGCGGCTGCACTCTGACCGAGTACTTCAGAATGAGAAATGCTGCTTGTGGAACAAGTTCAACAACTGGTCTGGATACTGCCGAAAACGTTGGCATCGCTCTTGTATCAAGTAGTCAGCAATGTAGATCGAAAGTTTCAAGCTGTATATCCTTGGACACCACAGTAAAAAATTTGTACGCGTCTTCCAAATATTGTGAAGCCTTGCAATATTCAGCATCCAGTGTTACCGCTCAATCTTGTCTGGTAGGAAGCAGCGGCTGTACCCAGAGCGAGTACGACAGCTTGAAGCGAGCCGCGTGTACAGCAAGTTCTTTGATAGTTGGAACTTTATCTATGTTTTTATGTTCCCTTATTTATCTATTTACAAATTTCTTTTGAAATGCCTTAAAAGTACGCTGTATTCTTTCTAAAAAATAGACATTGTAGAAATTAGGATGAAAACTACTTATGTTTAATTAGTCTTTCCTTCTAAACATAAACGAACAAAATAGGATACATGGTTGATGATGCAAACAGATAATGTGTTTTGTTTTAACATTGTATTTTGTAAGGACATCTTATTTAAATATCACGGTTAAAAAAAACACAAAACTATTTTTTTTTATATTCCCAGACATTGTTCATCATATGAAAACATATAGAAATGAGTTGAACAACTCAAAAGTTAAGTATTTAACCTATCGCCGAATTTATTTGTAACTGTAACTTCGTTTGACCCGTATATCTCTTCATATTATTATTTCATATGTACTCACTAACTTTCATACTATAAGGGACAGTCCTGACAGGAACACGAACAATGTACTCTCCGATTCGACAACTTATCTCACTTAAACTGTCTTTTTGTATTCAACATGTATGTATATGTTCTAAATAAATTATTAATGAAAATTTTATTTCAAACTTATTTTGTCTTTGTATAGACGTGTAAACTTGATTATATAGACACAGAGTTGTACAAGCTAAATACTTAAATAAGTACATAAAATAAACTAATTGATACAAATTTAGAATGTCTGTCTAGAGAGAAACAATTGGATTGGATACTATTAGTACGAATAAAAAAAAAAGAAATGAAATCAATTTATTGTTTGAGTGTCTTAGGAATTAGTTATTTGTTTAGTAAAGTAATTAGATTTCTGAATTACTCCTGTGTTGATAGTTTCTTGCTTTCACAGATCTTTGAATCAAATTTTTCTTTAACTGAATAAGAACATATATATAATGCACAACTACACGGCTCTAAAAGAGATGGTGTGGATACATAGTCTTTCAAACCATCTAACTGATGGACTTTTGATGATGATGAACAGTGTCTGCACTGAATCAGTGCCTTAATCGTTTCGACTAGTATACCCAGGTCCTAACCAGGACACCCAAGAAAAGAGCAATAGAGGACGGCCCAGAAATACATTGCGTCGAGATTTCAAAGCAGATGGGCAAGACGTGGGGAGAGTTGGAGAGACTCGCCCAGAACCGAGATGCCTGTAGGAAGCTGGTTGGTGGCCTCTGCCCCAGAAGGGACCACAGGCAGAGAGATTATAAACAAGGGAATAATTGAATTTTATTAACATTTAGTATTAGTAACAAATCAAATTAAAAATAGTTTGTAAAATGTAAAAAAAAAACAGGATATAAATATCTCCTTTAATCACGCACGACATTAGTAATGACTGGTTTTATTCTCTAATCCAAAATAAATTCATCAAGACCTGATAGTTTCACTTTTCGTAGAGCATGGATCGTACACATCTTACTTGTTAAAGAAACCACTGAAAAAGCATAAAAACCAACAGTACCTATAGGCACGTAGCTCCATCGGTACAACATTGATGTAGCAGCACTGTAGGGAGACTCGGCTAGCCAACAAAAGGTGAACTCTGTGACTGGAGATCTCATACATTCTTCTAGAACGGTAGAAACAGTGAACTACGCCGTGAAGCTGGATCGGTTCTACTTTGAAAGCAACGCTAGTAAGAAAACGTGTAGGTTCTACATAAGGAAGCAGTGATAGACTCATTACCTCAAAACTTCTGATAATAAATGGAAAGAAACAAATCCCCATAGTTAGTTACTTTGCTCTCATAATGACTAACCAAAATGTAGTGATTAGGGGTTACCTACCAATTAGTTTACAAATTCTACCACACGGGAATCCAGAACGTTTGAGTTGGAGGGGGGGGGGGGGGGAGATTGTTTTTCAAATCCTAACCCTAACGCTTAGTAAACCGTAACCTTATGTCCATATCTATCCCGCCATGTGGAGCGATCAAGAGCTAGTGCTTCCCAGCCGTGAATGTCGTTATAGCATTCCTTGAAGGAGCTCTTGAGTGTCTTTATAGCGCTTGTATCGACCTTCCTCAGAGCGCTTTGTTGCACACAACTCCACATACAGAGGTCGTTTGGGAAGGCGATTGTCTGGCATGCGAACTACATGTCCCGCCCAACGAAGTTGGGACTTTTTCACTGTCGCATCGATACTGTTCATGTTAGACAGCCCTAAGATTTCTGTGTCTGGTATGATTAAATATAGGTGGGGAAAGAAGACTTTTGACCTCCTTCACTAATTCAGTCGTAGAACGACTATGGTTCATCTCGAACACTTTAGCAGGTGGTCCCATATAATTTGTTGTTTTTTTCGTGCTAATTGTTAAGTCATACTCTTTACAAGCCTGAGAGCAGCGGGACATTAGTGACTGAAGCTCCTCTTGTGTGTGTGCCACTACCGTTGCATCGTTCGCGAATAGCATATCTCTTACTAGGGTGGTTATGATTTTAGTTTTCGCCTTGGAAAAAGAAGACTAGGAAAAAATTATTTGGGTTCAGAACTCATCTCAATTGTTACTCTTATGCTTTAAAATTTCTAGATTTTCCAAAGCACAGTCTTTCTTTAAATAATTTAAAAAAATATTAAGCGCAATTTCATAGAATCTGTCACGATAGTTGACTTTTCTGTTTTAAAAAGTATCATGTAGTCGTCGGGGGCGGTACAGTGGAAACGATTATCATGTAAGAGTCCTCTCTCCTATTTATAATTATTGCTAATATTGCATTTGGCATTAATGAATAGGGGGTTGGAACGACTCGATATAAGAATTAAATTTATAGCATACATAACTTATATTAGTGACAGATGTTTTTTTTTGTAAAAAAAAATAAATTGTAATTTCTTAACTATACAAAAGTAAAAGTATTGGCCTGCCTGTGTGTGAAGGGGCGCACTATATATCGCCTCTTCCAACCGGTACAATCCTCTTACATTTTATATTTAGTTTACTATTGATTTAATTTGAGATTATAGTGTGATGTGACTTAATATACAAATGGGTTCGAATATCAATAAGTATCTTATATTATAACGATATATGACTAATTTTGTTCAGACATTATGAGTTCTGCTTAAAAATTGGACCACCTCCCCTCTAAAAGGTCTAGGTAGATGTAGATGCAATCACCCCCACCCACCCCCTACCGCCACAGAAATGGCCAAGAAGTTAAACAACAAAATATACAGATTTGTAGCTTTAATACATTATATATTACAAAACAGCTTTTATCATATAGACGTAACAAATTATGTTAACAAACTGTGTTCTATTGTCTAACTTTTATATTAAGGATCACAATGGCAATTGGACCCCACGATAACTTAATAAATACTGTCAAAAAAACGCATACAAAACTTTATTACCATATCATAAGATCGTCAGGGCTCACAAAGCTCTTCCTTTAAAGAACAGTACCAGGAAAAAGGAGAAGAAGCAGACAGAGAAAGCGATGGGAAGACAATATGAAAGATGGACGAGCTTGTCATCGAAAAAGATTCTATCCAAGCAAGATATAGTGAGGAACGGAGAAAGACGGTCGACAGAACATGCGCGGTGCTCAAGCAGTTTACCCAGGTCCTTTTTTAATGGTAGAAAGGCGGGGCTACAACCTCGAGGTGTCCACAAGAAAGGGACCTCCACAAAAAAGACAAAAATATATCCAAATTTCGACGGGTTAAAAACTTTTTTTTTCTTTTTTTTTTTTAAATTTTACCGCTGACAAAAATGTCGTGATTATGCTTTTAGCAATCTTTTTTTAAGTAACTAAGCTCAAGATTTACGACAGTGCGTCTACCAAGGTCCAATGGCCTTTCTCTCCACTAACTAAAGAATATACGGTTTTAAACTAAAATATGCATATTAAATATTTTTTAAAAAGGAAATTTTCATTATAATTTACAAGAATATCTATTTCTTATTTCTAAAATATTGCATGCTTTTAGATATAAGTATTTTCATTTATAAGTGGATCATTATCAAACTGTTTCAAAAATTGTAGGGGCCTCCAAAAAAATCCTACCCCTGGGCCTACACAAACTTAAATCCGGCCCGGAGTTTACCATACTAAGGGATAGATGGAGGAGGAGAATATGTATATAGAATGTGAGTGTTAGGTGAATTTGATCGTTTTTCTAGTTTATATTAAAAGTGAAATACATCAATAGTGCATTTTCATATAATTATCTTCAAGAAGGAACGTTTCTAATTAATAATGTATAACAAGTATTATTACATAGTCTACTTAAAAATGTAACATTATATTTTGTTTAAAAATCTTTGTGACATTTGACATGAAAGACTTTAATATTCATTTATATTTAATTTTGATATTAATGGCAATATGCCAATCATTAACTCGGGCGTCAACATAAGAGCGTTAATAATAGATTGCAGAGATAACATCAAAGATTGGAATAAACTAGCACTAATGGCTCCTCTTGAGTGGAGCTTGTGAATATTGAAAAAAAAAAACAACAATAAAATTAAAAAATACTTTAAAAAAATAGCCTATATTAAGTATAGTTGTATCTATTAGTTTGAATCAGTCATGTAATAAATTTATAATAGATCTAGACTAACAATAATAAAAAGCATTTATAAAAAAGGGGAACGACCTGAATTCAAACTCATGGCTCAAGCCTTCTCAGGTTTCTCAAGCCAACACTGTAACCGCTCTGCTAGTGTAGATTGTATGGTTATCTATTGTTTCTATTGTCTCGTCCTATTTTCATGTTATATTCTCTTAGACTCAGACGACGACCTATAAGGGGGACTCATTCGGCTTATACCAACATTTCAGTCCAGCTAAGTACTAATTCTTTCTCTTGTTTCAGATACCAAACAAAATTAATAATTACCAATAGTTAATAAACTAATTGATTTTTAAAAATTGTTTCTTGTGCTGTCAGATAAAAGAAATTCTTCGTCTTCCTCATTTCATTTAAAAGAAATAATTGCCCAAAATTTCAGCTTGATCTGAGATTGGGTATGGGAGAAATAACTTGTACAAACTTTTTAACAGACAGACGAGAAAGAAATATGCAATAAAAGTAAGATTTAGAGCTAAATTGGGCCGACCTCTTAATGCACTAATTAAATAAATTATATAAATTATAGCTTTTACGATAGTTCCAATCTAGTGTGTGGACCAGTGGAGGGGGGGGGGGAAGGGGGTTTCTGGGAGAAAGTTTTCGCGCTGCCTTTAGGCGCACACTAAACACAACTCTGCTCAAGCGCGCCTTCGAGGTCACGGCTCAAGTCGGGTGTCAAATCTCGAGCCCTTTTCATAGGTAGCCAAGCCAAGCCATGTTCAAGCGTACCTAGACTGTTGACTATTCAGCTTTTCTAAGCAAAGATCATACTTCCTCAGTGGCTTCACTAAGTGATTGGGGGATTAGCAGTCTGAACCGGAAGACACCAATGTGGAAAAAGGTTATATAATTATATATAAATATGTTTTTAATCATGTGACTTAACATGTCGCTTGTGTGAGTTTTCTTGGATTTGTTTAATATTTTTTAAGGTCCATTAGTTCAAGATCTGATAAGCCAAAGAAGGGTCAAGCTGTGTATATGCTATTCTATATATATGTGTGTACGTGCATTTTTTGATGTGTGTGAAAGTGTGTTTTATGTTCATGATTTGATATAAATGATTCTGTCAATAATTGAATCGTGATTTATAAGTTAAAAGTTTTAGAATGTTCAAACGCTATTAATGACTTACAGATATCTATATTATATTCCAAAATGCCTTGACTGACCTAACTATCACTAGTTCTCTCAGGGGAGTAGCCAAGAGTACGTCATTCGGCCAATCTTATGCTTGCCTGTTCATGGGTCTCTTAGAACTCAATATTTGTTTATCTTTTACTTGGGCCCCATGCCCGAATTTTATAGGAGATACATTAATGATGGGCTTCGTATAACATCTCTGACAGAGGATGAACTAATCAACTGTATTAAGTTCAACAATAACTTCAATGCAGCCATTCGTTTCACTTATACTATTTCCAGCTATTTAGACGGCCCCAAGAATGCAAGTATGCAAAGCGCATAGATGCTGGTAAGCTCACAAACCCAGATATCAAGCAAGATCTCGTCAAATAACTAGACAGTGAAATTAAAACCCTGCACATGAATAAGGATGTGGAAAACAGCTGGAATAAACTAAGGGACTCTGTGTACTCTACGAAAACAATGTGCAAATTGAACAGCTTTTAACACAAAAGCAACATTGCTTTAAGGCCTTTCTGTGTAATCTAGCCTGCCCCCTGTAACACTCAAATTCTATTGATGTTACTGGAGTAGTGTGTTGTTAATACTTCTTCTGGTATTGATGTATAGTTCTTGTCTTATTAATTAAATACTTATATCTTCATGACTTTGTAGTATATTCGTATTAAGCTTGCTGTGTACTTCAACCACAAGACACAAAACATAGCACTGACTCCAAATAATAGTTTACAAGTAGGCATTCTCAGCCATCAATAACATGAATACGTTCTCCACTATGTTTTACAAACATTTACAATTCCAACATAAAGACACAATATTATATATTCTAAACCACAGACCTAACACGTCTGTCTCTTCTCAGAACATTGCAGACTCTTACTGAGCATGCGGCTTCTTCTCATCATGTGACCAACAAAAAATGGTACCCCGTGATTGCCAATGTAAAGTCCCCTATTTCACGTTCAAACAACATATTTCATATATCTCATGCTGATAACCAAACCCTAGTGTTACATACACCTAGAAAAAAGATTTTTGAAGAAATCTTTTTGACAAAATAATGCATGTCAATATCATCAATATATATATATATATATATATATATATATATATATATATATATATATATATATATATATATATATATATATATATATATATATATATATATATATATATATAAATTGTTTCATAGTCTATGTTATTCACTGATCAGATTCATCTTAGTTACTCTCATCATCTTGTATATCTTAATTGTGTCATAATAATATTACTCAATTAATCAAAATCAGCACAAATAATATATAAAATGGTTTCAACAAATATACTTGACCACAAATAATCAAATCAATCATGTCTCAATGTTATGACATTGTTACATAATGTTAATGTATCTGAAGATTTACTCTCCAGGAAATATATCAAATATATATTTACAATGGTACTAAGAATTTTTTTATTAACATCATTGACATGTTAATCAAAAGAAAAAATTTAAGTTAACATTACACCTAATGATTTAATTATAGCATCGTATATCATTTAAATACATTACTATGAAGTGTAAAGAAAATCATATTTATAAATAACCAGTTAAAATATTGTGCATACTTATACACTGTTTTGTAGTTTGATTTCAATAATATGACATAGAAATTCAACAGCTGAAGAAAAAATGTTGCTGTTTTGTTTACATAAGTTTATTCCATAAATGTTCAATATGTATGTATCTATGTGAAAATCAATTAGAAAATGCCATGTGATTACATATGTTAAAGTCAAATGATTATAACAAAATGAAATTACAAAAGTTTTCATTACATTTGTATACAAGTCAATATTACAAAAATGTCAAGGTGACCCAGTTAAATGATACAAGGAAGAAAAAATGTCATGATGACCCAGTTGAATAATTGAAAATATTTCTAAGTACATTGTGAGATTATTTATTCAGTTAAAATTTCCTGACTAATGTGTTTTATGTCATTATTCTTATTTATTTCATTTTTTTCATGTACTACATATCTCGATAGGAAATCAGCTAATACATTTTCATCTCATGGTATACTTTGTAACTCAAATTTATAATCAGACAAAATGAGTGACCATCTGTTTATTCTATTGTTTTTTAATTCATTTTATTTCAGTGCCAAAAGTGGCTTATGGTGACATTTAATTGTGAAAAATCTACCTAAGAAATAGTTCTTTAATTTTACAACTGACCAAACAAGTTCCTTCTCAATTACTGAGTATTTTCTCTCTGTATCTTCACAACAAATTCTGACTCCTCTATCTTTTTTCTTTACTATGACCATGGGTGATGCATATGAGCATGTTTCTGATTTTTCAATTTTACTCTCTTTAATTAAATTATTCATTACTTCTTTTACTAAATCTTCATATGCTTTTGGGATGCTATATGCTTTTGTTTTGGTAGGCAAGGTTTTATTAGATCCGATAATTGTAGTTGTCTCTCCTAGACTGCCTGTTGTCACTATAGCTGATGTATTGAAAATTATTATTTCTTAAACTTCTCTCCCTAGAACTGGCGCTTTGGTTTGATCTATAGTATCTATTATTACAATTACTGTTGTTCTGGTTGTAATTGTTGGGATAATTTGTATAACTTCTGTATCTAAAGTTATTGCTAGTCCTAGGTGCTCTGCATTGGCTTTTGACATGAGCTTTTTTCCACAGTTAAAACAAGTTTTTCTGTTACAACAAAATTTAAAGTTGTCTATGTTGTTGTTGTTTTTCAATTCAATCAAAGCTTTTTATGGTCCTCAGCAAAATGGCTCATCCCCCATAATCAGTGCTGATGGAAACAAACTTCTCACAGACAAGGAGGATATACTTGTTCGCTGGGCTGAACACTTTTAGCTTGGCAGTTCGGAGCTGACAGTTAAATTAACAGAAATCTACCAGATAATATGGGAACAAAAGAAACTACCACAAGAGTTCAAAGATGCCTCCATCATTCATCTCTACAAGAGAAAGGGAAATAGGCAGTTATGCGATAACCATCTTGGCATATCCCTCCTATGCATTGCTGACAAGATTCTGGCTAGGGTGCTATTAAACAGACTACAACACCACATAGAAACTGGCCTACTTTCGGAGAGTCAATGCGGCTTTAGGCAGGGTAGAGGCACGCCAACTCCAAGAGAAATGTTGAGAGCCAAATTCAAACCTCTATACTGCATTCATAGTTTTGACTAAAGCTTTTGATAATGTCAATCGTGAAGGCCTCTTGCAAATCATGTCCAAATTCGGCTGCCCGGATCAATTCATAACAATGGTGCGCCAATTCCATGATGACATGCAAGCAAGAGTCCAAGACAACCTAGACTACTCCAAGCCTTTTCCTGTCTCAAATGGCGTGAAGCAGGGCAGTGTGCTGGCTCCAAGGCTTTTCAGCATAATGTTCACCGCCATGCCTTTCGCACAGAAAGCATTGGAGTTGGTATACGATCTCGCACTAATACAAGTTTAATCAACACTCAAAGACTTAAGGCAATGACTAAAGTAAACAACGACTGCAGCGGAGACTTGCTATTCGCCGATGACTGTACCCTAAATGCCTCAAACGAAGAAGACCTTTAAAAGAGCCTGTCCCTTTTTGCTAACGCCTGCAATATTTTGGCTTCACCATTAATGTAAAAAAGATAGAAGTGCTGCACCAACCTCCCTAAAATAAATCCGTCACAGAACCAGATATTCCCATGGATGGCCAGAAATTAGCAAACGTCAAAAAGTTTGTCTATCTATATCAGCACAATATCAGCAAACGCCAACCTAGATGATGATATTGACTTCCATATTGCTCGTGCCAGTGCTGCTTTTGGCAGACTTCAAGGACAATTGTGGCAACAGTAAGGACTCAGCATATCAACAAAACTGAAAGTCTACTGTGCTGTAGTTCTCCCGTCACTCTTATATGCATCCGAGTCCTGGACCCTATATTCCCGCCACACCAAAAAGTTAAGCTCCTTCCACCTAAGCTGTCTAAGGAGTATCCATAAGGAACGTTGGTCTGACCACATACCAGACACAGTTGTCCAACATTAACAGTATCAATTCGACAATGAAAAAGTTTCAACATCGAAGGGCAGGACATGCAGTCCGCATGCCAGACAATCGCCTTCCCAAAAGACTTCTGTAAGGGGAGTTGTGTGCAGAAAATCGCACCAGGGGGGTAAATACAAGCACTCAAAAGACACTCTCAAGAGCTCCTTCAAGGAAAGCAAATTCGACATTTACGGCTGTGAAGCACTAGCTCTCGATCGCTCCTTGTGGCGCGAAGCTGTGAGTCTCGGAGTCTCAAGGTTTGAAGCAATAAGAATAGCCAGGGTGAAAGAGCGCCGATCCAAAAAATATCTGAGAGAAGAAGCAGGCCTATCTGCAACTGACCAAACCAACCCATGCCACGTATTGAGCTTTACAGTCATCTTCGAGTCAATAGGAAATGAGAAATGTGCTCATCTTTGATCACAAAGGAGGAGCTATATATATATATAACTATTTCAAGCACTAGAGAGTAAAAATTTTTTAGACATCCAAATAGACATAACCCAAAATTCTGTGTACATCTTTTCATTACGAAGATACTGACAGCCATAGCTATCTTCTATACTCGTCATGGCATCTACCACCTTGTAAAGATTCTATCCTCTACTTCCAACTTCTGCCTTTGCCAAGACGACAATGACTTCAATAAAAAAGCCACTGAAATGAGAAGAGTTTTTCTTGCGTCTTGGCTACCCTCAAGCTATTTTAGACTAATCCTTATCGCGAGTAGAAAATCTAACAAGGGAACTAGCTAAGAAAATGAAACCCCCGAAATCTGGCAATGTTGAGATGCCCCAATTGATATTAACTTACCACTATAGATATAAAATAAATAGACTGGAAAAAGGAAGCAATGTCTTGTAACTTGAGAACAGGTATTTCTGACGCAGGTGCAATATAAATTCTGAAAAGTCACATTATCTACAGTTTTGAAAATTAAAAACAAACTAAAAGATTGGAGTTCTCCGTAGTGTGGACACAATTTATATATTTATAAATATATATATATATATATATATATATATATATATATAATACATACATACATACATATATACATACATACATACATATATACATACATACATACATACATATGCATCACTTTCTACTTTATAAGTATATATATATATATATCATGGGCGTAGCCGGGGGGGGGGGCGGGGTTTGGGGGTTCAACCCCCCCCCCCCCCCGAAATGAAATCCTGGTAGGGCTGGGCTGGGGCAAGTGATGGTTTAGTATTAAAATCTCACCTAAAATAAACAAAATCAAAGCAAAAAATCAGTCACTTAAGTCCGTCTCCTCCCCCCCCCCAGTGGGGGGGATTTCATTTCGGGGGGAAGGGTTGAATCCCAGCCAAGGGGGTTTAAGGATACCTCAGCTTTTTAGCTTTTGACTTCAGTTGTCGAGCTGTTTACATCCTAGAAATCCTTGGGCCTTTGCTTCTTTTCTTTGCCTCTTTTTTGAGCTATTGGCCTCTTTATTGGGCTTTTTTTTTTAACAAAAAGATGCATATTTTATTAGTAAGCGTACATATTAAGTGGCTACATTTTAAAGTACAATGATTGCAAAACATAGCAATGCATATAGTTACATTTAGGTTGTCATAATATTTTAACGTTTTAAATTGCTTTGTATATGGCGTTATTTTTTTCCAATAGCATATAATGAATTTTTTTGAAATTTAAGTTTCTTAAGATATATGTGGTGAGAATGTCAACAATAGGTAATTAAATAGAAACAATCAAATAGTGAAAGTAGAAACTTAAATGATATTAAAACATTTTAAACATCGTAGTCACATTTTTTTCCACTTTGTCTACACTGCTTATGGTTGTTTCCTTTGTGCTTTGCTACATTACCCCAGTTCTTTATATTAACTTCTATCAAACGTGCATACACATCTATGTGTGTACACACTTATGCGAACATAGGCATTTAAACATTTATATTGTTTATTTTGTTGTCTCCCTTTTAATGACAATTTTTGATTTCCTTCCTTGAGATTTGGAAAACTACTTCCTCATCATCAAGTTGGAAATCCTGTCTGCTAGATTCAGTATATCGGGAGTTTCTGTTCAGAGACAATTTCTTTTTTTTTTTTGGTCACAGGGACCAATTAGAGTCGTACTGAAAGTTATTTTATCTCTCTCTCTCTCTATATATATATGTATACTTTTTTTTCTTGAATATTCCCCCCCCCCTTTTTTTCCCCCTTTTTAAATTTTTCCTCTTCCCCTCTTTAATATATTATTTCTTTGTAGACAATGCGCAATATTGACAATGGTGGTGGAGAATTTTTTTTTAACAATAGTAAAAACTTTGACATATGTAAATGAAACTAAATACTAATGTAGTAACAATTTGATGTAGAAGCTTGTTGAGATATGAAGCTATGTTTATGCTCAATATTAGAACAACAGAAGAACAATAATATCTGTACAGACTGTAAACGTCTGCAAGGTAGTAAGAAATAATATATTTGTATGTAGACTGCACAGGTATGCACCAGGTGGGTTTTCAGTTTAAAATCCCTTACCAAGGGGTTTTGGGTTTGGAATTCATTACCAGGGGTTTTTGCAGTTAAATCCCCTCTCTTCTATAAAACAAACAAAAAAAAAAACAAGATTACAAAGAGAGTTTGTGTTGCTACACAAACTCAGAGGCGAGTATCAGTCGTTGATCTCCCCTTCCTTTCATCTCATTTATCTAAGTAATGAGTATAATTGCTATTCGCCGAGACTGGTGAACCTTACTTGTATTACTAATCACTTATTACTACTTGTTATTTCCCTTTATGGGATTCCCCATTGTTATTGTTATCTCCCTTGATGGGATACAGTATTTATTTGTTAGCTGCCTTTGCTATTTATGAAACTAGCTTATATTTTTCTGCATCATTCTGAAGATGTTCTTCACGGAAAGGCATCTACATCCCAGTGGTGTCATTTGGGCTAACCGACTTATACATCATGTCGTTGCAGCTTTTATCAATAGGCAACATCCGCCTGAAGACCTAGCAACCTAAAGCTGATACCAGATTTGTTGGCACCAGATCTGCAGATACCAGCCCTGCTTACTCTTCACAAGTGTCCAATCGACAACGCTAGCCACAGATCGGTCACTGGCTTGACTGAGAGTAGCCGCAGCAGAGCCCTGCCGCTACGAACCGTTGGACTGCACCAGGCGCCTGGACCCACTACGCCAGCCCACCAGCAGACAGCGTCAACACCAGCCACACTAGTCTCATCAGTGCAGCACCGGACACAAAGCTAAGCAACAAGCCAAATGACACTCGGACCACTTGGCTTCTAGCATCTAATGATGATATATTTATTTAAGTAAATACGCTAGATCCAATCCTAGCGCCTGTACAGCATTACAACCTTTTTAATTAATTCCTTTGTATACTAAACATGTACATAATTTTACATTTAAACATAATATTTGTTGCCTAAATTTTTAACGCTGTGCCTGCATGTATATAATTGTGTGCAAATGTGGGTTCTCGAACTATAAAACCCCATAGACACACAGAACGACCAAATTATAATCCACCTTGTCACAACAGAGGACCCCAAGTTTGGAAGCCAAGCACCTATCCACTCAGTCACCGCAGCATGTGGCCCGCGGTCCCTAATTTGCACACCCCTGCAAGAGTATTAGAGCTAGTGTTTTAAACTCACACAATGCCTCACCAAAAATCAAACTGGTCATTAAAAACAATGAACTTTGTATTTCTTATATAACAGATATATATTTACATTAATGTTGAAACTAAATAAGAAACTAAATAAGACTAAATAAGGTATAACTCCAACTATTTTCAAATTCAAGAAAAATTCATAACTCATTTGATTGGCTTGTTTTATGAATCGATGCTTAGCTACTGTTAGACAGTACAACTGTGATAAAGTTAAGGGACCCCTTCAGGAGCTTGCGAGTTCGGAGGGTGTATGATTTAAAGCCCATTTGTTTATTTTGCTACGGTTACCGAGGATGTTAAGTGGGCAGCACAACAACCGACAGAAATTGTTTTCCAAACTTATACCAGATACCCATTAGAGTTGAATGGACCCAGAGGCGAACTTGAAAATCCCTTTTTCCTCAGGGATTCAAAACTTCCTAGTTCAGAAGCGAAACAATTTACCATTCTGCGAATACGCCCTTGCAGTTAATTGTCATAAAACGTGTCTCTGTGTTCGTTTCTTAGGGGAGGAAATAGCTTTTGTTTTTTAAAGATTTCCTTTGTTTAGTATCGAGACCACGCATGGATGTAAATTAACATGTGCAAGGCTTCTCTTGGATGTTTCTATTGTTGTCATACTAACTCCCCAACTCCCCGCTAAGGAATGTAGCAACAAAACCTAGCGTCTTCCAACCAGTATAATGTCTGGACCAGAAACTAGATAGTCTCAAACCTTTTCAGTTCAGCGACCCGTTAACACGCCATACAGCACAGCCTGATTTGTCCACTTAACGTATTTCTCAGCCCTTTTTCATAATCAAACCGTGTTTGTTTCTTAATCTGCTATATTCACAATGCAATGATGTATGAAACCTTAAGAGGTTTTCATTCACTGTTGTCGCGTTGCTAATTATTCTCAGCTTATTTGTATATACTCTAATTTGACATTTAATGAAATCTGCTGGTCTTTTTTTAATTTTTTAAAGATGGGGGCTCGGTCGGTGGCTGAGTGATTAAGCGCTTGGCTTCCGAACTTGAGGTTTTGAGTTCGAATGTCTGTGAAGACTGGGAATTTGAATTTCGGGATTTTTAGGTCGCCCCTGAGTCCAACCAACTTTAATGGGTACTTGTATTTAGTTGGGGAAAGTAAAGGCGGTTGGTCGTTGTGCTGGTCACATGACACCCTGCTCGTTAACAGTTGGCCAAAGAAACAGATGACCTTAACATCATCCACCCTATAGACCGTACGGACTGAAAGGGGAACTTTACTTTTACATTATGATTTGTTACAAGATAACGCTTTAGTTTAGTAGTTTGTAAACTCTCGTTCCATAACGCACTGAAACATTGTGGCTGTTCACTTTGCTGTTATATGGTAGAAATATGAATTGTAAATATTCAGAAGCATTTGTAGGTTACTTTGCCTTACTTGGTGCAGCTTCTCTTAAGGCCTCGTGTCAAAGTTCATCATGTCACTACTTCACCATTACAAACTTGCTCGTGTTCAGATGTATGCTTACGCCATGTTTATTCATCCATAATCTAAATGTTGGGCGTGCAAAACAATTTAACAAACAAAAAATTTATAACTTAAATAATTTTTCAGAAGTGAACTATGAATAGCCAGACTGCTGTCTGTGTGTTCTTGAAACTCAGGGTCATCTGTTGGAATCTTCAAAACGAGGCTTGACCTACTTCTTTGAATGGCGTGATAAAGCAGAGAAATTGAAAAAATGGCATTGATTAAATTGTGAAATAAGTAACTTGATAGGCCTGTACTAAATAAAATTGTATCACAGGACTGTTATTAATCATTGTTTGTTTGCCAAACTGCGTCAACAATAGTCATTGATTAGTTCATAATAGACATATTAAACAGAAGAGAGAGGCCAGTTTACTATTTTCAAAGTGTCCGATCGTATTAAACTGGCTTTTAACACAAAAAAGTTATCATAATTGTATACAATATTCCTCTTTCTAAGGTCGTCTCGCGGACCCTCAGCGGACCAGCCTTTGAGAACCACTGTCCTAGATCATAGCCTGACAGCCCGTTTAATTTCTGGGAAACGACTTTTGTGTTAGTTGTAAAGATTTTAAGGCTAAAAAATATTTTTTAAGAACACCTTTTGTTTGTTCATGACCGTAGACCTTTTTTTAAATAGTATTGCATACTATGTACTTAGTAATGTTAAATCTTATATAGTTTATGTAAGCAACTTTAAAAAAAAGTAAATTAAAACGCTATATAGGCAACATGAAGCAATGATCTCGATGCAGTTTTTTTTTAAATGAAAGAAACAGCATTACATGATGTCATAACGTGGAAGGTATAATAATACTAAGGTTTCTCGTAGATACGCAGCCCAAGCTGTGACCTACATATTTGCCACAACCAGGGCAAGCATAACCATTGTCCGGCGATGGTTGATTTAGATTTTCTTTTCGCCGTCTGCGTCTGTCCTCGCAGCAGATATTCTCTTGGTCTCGAATGTGTATCCAGCGGCCTTTAAAGGTGACCTCCCGCTGTCTCGTTTTGAAGCCGCATGCAACAAGGTGTCAGCTTATGCAAGTTGACGCCTAAGCTGGAATTTAAAGCGTGGGGCACTTCTGTTACGTCGACCACCTTTTAGCGCACCGAAAAGACTGCTTTTCATTGCTATAGTGAATGAGAAACAATAAGAGCAATAATATTTTAACTCTTTCAAAACATTGCCTTTAACCTTTTTAAAATCGAATTTTTCAAGTGATTCATCATTTTTTTGTGGAAATATATTTTTTTAGTAACCTACGGAGTAATAATCTAATCAACATTCGACACATCATCTAATTCACTATTTATCTAATAATAATCTAATGTTTTTATTTATAAAGCGCCGTTAACAAGCAAAATGTAAGCTCAAGTCGTTGTGATAACATTACAAACATAAACACGAGAGCTAAAATGACAAACTTATCTAAAATGTTTTAAACAAGTAGGTCTTAATGTTCTTTTTGAAAGTAGTGTAGCATGTAGTCTGTCTGAGATCAATGGGGAGTGAGTTCCAAAACTTTGTCTGGTGCACTGAAAAAGCCCGCAGACCGTAGCTTTTGAGGGAGAAACTTGGCACTACTAGAAGCGTTGAGTCCATTTAACGCAAGGCTCTCTTTGGAATTTCTGAAGTGATCAGTTCGCTAAGGTAAAAGGACATTTCTTTATTATGGATACACTGATGAAGTGTGGCCACCTTGTAGTCGATTCTCGCTTTTACAGAAAGCCAATGGAGCCTGCGCAAGAGAGTAGTAGCAGAATCTCATTTTGTTTTTCTTAATACTTTTCGTGCGGCGTTGTTCTGAATTCGTTGTCATCGGGTATACCTGCTAGCACAGTGTTGCAGAAGTCTAGGCTGGAGAGAATGAATGCCACAACTAGTTTTTTTTATTGACAACGTTGTTAAATATGGTAGGATCTATCCTAATTTGCGCAGCTGCAGATAAAGACCCTTGCAGAGCTGACTTATGTGTGGGTCGAAAGATAGTGTAGAGTCAACTCCAAGATTCCGCACTACATGGACATAAAGAACATGGCAGTTCGTGATAAAAAGGGAATCTGTGCTCTCGGCGTTCGAGATGTTCCGAGTGCCAATCTTAATTATTTATGTCGTGTCTTCATTCATCTTGAGCTGATTCTAAGCCATCCAATCGATCACCCTTGCATCGGTACCGCTGATTTTTTCTGCCAAATGCGACACCTGTGAGGGTACTGAGAGCCGTCGGCAAAGAAGTGGTATAAGTTGCCGGTTGGCTGTATGACACCGCTGAGTGGATATGTATACATAATGAACAGTACTGCGGGTGCTGAGAATAGACCTCAGATGTGGAGCTTAGTACTCAGTGTTCGCTGATGCCACGGTTCCTTCCACCAGCCGCGGAGTTAAAGGTGGGTTCCACAAGAACAGGAGTTCTGGAAGATCAAGGATTCTGATCAAGTAGCAAGCTGCAATTTCACGTAACAGGAAGTGTTGGGATTCTACGGCAGGCTGGAATTCCACTAAGCAGGAACCAGTCGGTGTTTCCAGTCGCAATCAGGCTGAAATAAAACACCGAGCTTAATATATTCAATACATAAAAGGGCATCGTGTTCTCCGTCGATGAGAGAATCACTTAATTCAATGAACACTTACAAACAATGCAGGTCGATGAGATCAGTTAAATTCATGGGGGAATGATCACAATACTAAAGAGGGGGGAGGGTAAACATAAACAGGATTAATGGATAGTGGTCAGCGATCATGACGTTGGCCACGAACACTGGAATGCAGAGTGTCCGTTCAAGGGACACAACTCTTGACTAAGTAAAATGGATAAGGGGAGCTAATTTACTTATCTTTCCTAAGCGCAGTCTCAATGCGTTAGAAGATCAAGGAGATAAGCCGATATAAGATAAGATGTATCAATATACACAAGATTGCGTCAATAATAAAGAGGAACATAGCGATAATATGTTGGACATATGTTACTGCAATTTACAAATATGTACATATGAAATGCTTATGTTTCTTACTTACGACAGTGAGAAATACACAAAATACACATTTTCAATGCAAATGAAATAAGTTAAATCCACACTACAAAAGTCCACTAGTGAACATAATCTTACCCCAAGGTCCAAGTGAAAAGACCAAGGGTAAGGAAGCACAATGAATGGAGTCTGTCAATGAACGCCCCTCAACGTTCTTGTCAGGGTTCGAATTATATATATGTACTGCTGCTGCTGCTATGCTCTACTTGTCTCTTGTCTTGTTGCTTAACTTGGCTCCTGTGGCTCACTAGGGGTTTCTTGAATATTAAATAATACTTGCTTGGTACTTTCTTGGTTACTCAGAATTCATCAATACTTGCTTAACTCAAATACGCTTAATATACATCAACTCTAACTCCTTATATTCATGAATATCAATAATACTTTAATACTTGATAACGCGCACAATTATATCACTCTTATGAAATAGTAATACACAAAACACCAACTTATAAATACATAAATACCAGTCCAGGAAGTAAACGTCCAACCTTCCTGGACCGGGAGCAAGACCTTACTGACTTAACACATTCTCTCGCACATTCAACGAAGACTTAATCACTCAGTTCACAACACGTGCAACACATCGCATTCATAACAAGGGGATATAAAAATCATACCAAAATATCAAACTAACATTCATTCTCGCCATACCTCTCCCTGACAGTTCTAAATAAAATGTGGCGACTGCTCGCGAGTGGAACAGTTTGAGCCTTATATGCTGCTTGGCCGGAAATAGGGATTGGGATGGACAGCATGTGATAGATCACGCGATACGTCCAGATAGATAGTGTGGCATCCGGTCAAGATTAGCTCTCCCCACTCATTTACCAATGAGAACACCTGGCTAGAGGTCAAGCGTGACGTGCGCTCAGTGTGTAAGACAAAGGAGAAGGGACGGTCTGGCTGCCTCGCAAGATGAAAGGAGCTTAGATCGTCTCGCACTAGAGAAAAAGTCAAGGTTGATAGACTTTACACTAGAATAGAATAATGGGGGTTTGCCCGGGTGAGTAGCAAATGTGGTTTGACATTCGTACTAAGATAAGGGGAGAGACGGGGAAATAGTCTGGATACAATTCTGGATACAAGTCTGGATACACACCTTTTCACGGCGTTTGATATGGCAGAAAGAAAATAAATAATCTCTGCATAATTTGATGAGGTCGATTGGTTTGCTCAGCGGACGAACCGTCACAACCCCCGTCGGTTCCCTATAAGCAGTAGCGACTTTAGGGGGTGGCAAGTGGGGCGACCGCACCTAGGTCCCGCGCCTGTGGGGGGCCCCGCGATCGGTGATTTTATTGTCAACTTCGAAAACCAAATCAGTTCTTATAAGCTAGGACTTGTTTCTCAATATATTCCCAGTATCTTTATGATACCAATTGCCATTTTTTTGTTTCAAAATACCGTTCAGTTTCGGTAAAGACAGCATCTAACGACCTGACGATTCTAAGAGGCTATCATCGTTTAACCGTTTACCTTGGTGGAAGCAACCAATCCAAATCGCTAATTTTGTATACAACATCGACGTCCAATTCTAGGAAAATGCGTAGAGATAAAGTTTGAACTACTCTTTGCATTATAAAAAATACACATTCTCTCGCACATTCAACGAAGACTTAATCACTCAGTTCACAACACGTGCAACACATCGCATTCATAACAAGGGGATATAAAAATCATACCAAAATATCAAACTAACATTCATTCTCGCCATACCTCTCCCTGACATCCCCCCTCTCACGATATGACTGTTATTAGATAACAGTCATTCAAATATATACATAAATATACATACATACACACACTGTGTCATACACATACTTATATACATATATATAAACATATATATCTACAAACAAATGTATATAATGTACATTAAAGTGAAATAGCCCGTATTAACCTAACAAAAGAAATATATCCAGCTAAGGCTATCACTTATATGACACTATTTACAACAAAGGGAAAGAGAGAAAAGAATAAATGAGAACAAAAACAAATAGTAGCACGGAAAGTTAAATTACTCTTGGAAGGTACGTAAAACAGCAAAAGTATAAGAAAAGATCAACTCCTATATATAGCAATAATATATGACAAGATACAATCTCTAATAGTTATAACAGCGTTTCATATTGTATTGGGAAAAAAAGATGAATTCTAACAATTATAACTAATACAACTATGCTAAATCTTGATAGTTTATCTGCTAGTAGACAATGGTCTGTGGTCAAACTGGATTGTGCAACCTCCTGGGTATCAGAGGTATCTGTCTAGGCGTTGGACACTCACGCTACTGAAGACGTAATGCCACTCTCTATGTATCAGCTCTCTGCACTTTACCGGAAGGAAGCCATCTACTTGGTGCAACACACAGCAAGCTATTTCGGATGTACTGTTTAGATAAACACAATAACTATTAAGATTTGGTACAAAAAAATAATTAAAATACATGAAGACAGACAATGCTGAATTTTCTCTATTGCCAAGTCGCACTCGGGAATTCAGGCGACCCTCGTGGACATTCCCCTTCTCAGCAACTGGGAGAGGGGAAACACTACGTCAAGATTTCTTTTTTCTTTTTCTTGGAAGTTTTAGGTACAAAAACATTTGTAGCCTATTGGGGTCTGGTTTAACTTTACCCCCAACAACAACTTGACAAACTTCTTTAAGACTTTTTTTTCGTCTTCTGGGGATTTTTAGGTACAAAAACATTTGTAGCCTACTGGGGTCTGGTTTTACTTTACCAGTACCAACAACTTGATAAACTCCTTTTGTTAGGTTTAATCTCTTTAATGGTTTGTGTACTCTGTGAAATGGTCTCAGAACATGAATAATATTATTGTCAATAAACTGACAATCAATAAGTTCCTTATCAATAAGTTCCTCAGTAGTTATGACATTTTCTATTACTTCTCCAATTTCTATCTCATTAATATTAAGTTCCTCAGTAGTTAAGACATTTTCTATTACTTCAATTTCTTCATTATCTTCTATCCCACTTATATTATTATCAATATCCTGACAGTTATTTTGTTCCTCATTAGTTAATATGTCATTTTCAATTTCTATTTTATAGTTCACATCTCCCTGTAATGACAGTTTTACTTCCAGTTCCATTTTCAACTTTACCACTTCTATTGCCTTTCTTTCTAATTCTAATTCTAATCTTTCTAGATCTAGTTTTTGTCGGTTTAAAACAAACTCTCGTAATTCATCACCCTCAATTCCAAACATGTGGGCCTGTTCTATTAATACCTCAATTGACCTAGGTTTAAACTCGTCCATGGTAATCACAAATAATAAGAAATATTACTGAATAAGCGTAAATAAATTTATAAAGGTTAAGTTAACAAGTAACATTGTTCAATTTACATAAGACAAATTATAAAAAGGATCAACAAAAAAAAAATTTCACCCTTTATCTCCACTACTGAAAAGGCAATGTACACTCGACCCTGAATGCCCTATACAACAGACAAAAGAAAACTCAACTTATCTGTGTCTGATGCCAGGAAAGAAATGAAAACTCTTCCCACACGACAGTGTTGCTTTAAGAATGTAGAACTTCTGGAGTGTCAGGTCGCTGTTCGCCTCCGTGTAAACGCTTTATGACTCACAGCGGATTTAGAGAATGAAACAAATAGAAAACAAAATTATTCAAACATTGATATGATACTAATAGTAATAATATGGGTGCATAAAAAAAGATTATCTAGTCAGGTAGTACAATAATAATCCAACATCAATGTAGCAAAGGTAGATAAATCACGATTACTTGAGTAATTGCATTCATGTAGAATAATCCAATAGTAAGTGAAAACTAGTAGTAGTAGTGTCTCATTAAATGGTGATGTCTCTTTAAATGGTGGGTGACGCAATGACCTCGGTATACAAGAAGTAGCTGCAAGTCCACATTAGTCAATGACCTTTCGTAGAGTTCTAGTAGACTGCTTGACTTCAACAATAACGTGCTGATGGCGAAACAAACAAATAGTTCCTCCGTGTTCTCAAAAATGTAAACAATGTCAAGTTCTTCAGTGTGTGTCGAAAGACTCTCAAATACTGGCCGAACGAGGCCCAAAATGTCAACGAGTAGTAGGTTACAAATAATACAGATTGCCTTGAATCCAACTTTAGTAGACAATGTCATGTACAATAGTTACTGTCCCAGACCGGACGAAGCTCAAAACATTCCGTATCCTTTTCTTTGCTTGTGTTGCTTATTCTTTATTTTCTTATCGACTTCTTCAACGTGACGAATGACATAACAGGTATAACTGACCTGCCCGGACTAGCCCTCAGATAGATGTCAAGAAATAATACTGTATTAGTACACAGGTTAATACACTGGTGTTTAATAATACAGGTAACAGGTACAACGATACCTGCCGGGACGAAGCCTCCAGATGTCAGGGTTCTTATTTATATATACGTACTGCTGCTGCTGCTATGCTCTACTTGTCTCTTGTCTTGTTGCTTAACTTGGCTCCTGTGGCTCACTAGGGGTTTCTTGAATATTAAATAATACTTGCTTGGTACTTTCTTGGTTACTCAGAATTCATCAATACTTGCTTAACTCAAATACGCTTAATATACATCAACTCTAACTCCTTATATTCATGAATATCAATAATACTTTAATACTTGATAACGCGCACAATTATATCACTCTTATGAAATAGTAATACACAAAACACCAACTTATAAATACATAAATACCAGTCCAGGAAGTAAACGTCCAACCTTCCTGGACCGGGAGCAAGACCTTACTGACTTAACACATTCTCTCGCACATTCAACGAAGACTTAATCACTCAGTTCACAACACGTGCAACACATCGCATTCATAACAAGGGGATATAAAAATCATACCAAAATATCAAACTAACATTCATTCTCGCCATACCTCTCCCTGACAGTTCTAAATAAAATGTGGCGACTGCTCGCGAGTGGAACAGTTTGAGCCTTATATGCTGCTTGGCCGGAAATAGGGATTGGGATGGACAGCATGTGATAGATCACGCGATACGTCCAGATAGATAGTGTGGCATCCGGTCAAGATTAGCTCTCCCCACTCATTTACCAATGAGAACACCTGGCTAGAGGTCAAGCGTGACGTGCGCTCAGTGTGTAAGACAAAGGAGAAGGGACGGTCTGGCTGCCTCGCAAGATGAAAGGAGCTTAGATCGTCTCGCACTAGAGAAAAAGTCAAGGTTGATAGACTTTACACTAGAATAGAATAATGGGGGTTTGCCCGGGTGAGTAGCAAATGTGGTTTGACATTCGTACTAAGATAAGGGGAGAGACGGGGAAATAGTCTGGATACAATTCTGGATACAAGTCTGGATACACACCTTTTCACGGCGTTTGATATGGCAGAAAGAAAATAAATAATCTCTGCATAATTTGATGAGGTCGATTGGTTTGCTCAGCGGACGAACCGTCACAACCCCCGTCGGTTCCCTATAAGCAGTAGCGACTTTAGGGGGTGGCAAGTGGGGCGACCGCACCTAGGTCCCGCGCCTGTGGGGGGCCCCGCGATCGGTGATTTTATTGTCAACTTCGAAAACCAAATCAGTTCTTATAAGCTAGGACTTGTTTCTCAATATATTCCCAGTATCTTTATGATACCAATTGCCATTTTTTTGTTTCAAAATACCGTTCAGTTTCGGTAAAGACAGCATCTAACGACCTGACGATTCTAAGAGGCTATCATCGTTTAACCGTTTACCTTGGTGGAAGCAACCAATCCAAATCGCTAATTTTGTATACAACATCGACGTCCAATTCTAGGAAAATGCATAGAGATAAAGTTTGAACTACTCTTTGCATTATAAAAAATTGTATATGAAAGAGACATTTATAACATTTGTAGTAACATAAATGCAACTTTTGATAAATGGATTTTTAAAATTAAGAATCAAATATGCAGTGTTTTCTTCACTGTCGTTGGTGATGCGCTCTAAGACCGCACGCCAAGGTCAGATTTTCGCGGTATTTAATTTCATAAACATATACTATTTTCGGATATAAAGAGTATCACGTGACATCCTCAAACACTTAAAACACTTAAAACGCATAGATAACCATTTTACATTTCATTAATAACTTTTACATGCTGCTCTTTTTAAAAACTCTAACTAAATGTTCAGTAATTTTTAAAAAGTGTCATACAGCACTGTTATGTCGCAGTACAGTATACAAAGAATTGGTACGTCTACATTAAATAGACTGTTACTTTAGTCTACAAAGGGAAAAAGGGTTAATGGTGTATGAGAAGGATTCCTTATTTGGTACTGTAACCTAGTCTGTATTGAAGCAGTGGATGTGCTTAGACAGCTTTTTCGGCCAATCAGCTTCCAGAAAGCGATGACATATTAATTTTTTTCCCCCAATAGGCTACTGTGAATAGTGTCACCTTTTTTTTTTCATTTTTTTTTTTTTTGAAACCTATGGTATAACCCCTCCGCAAAAGTCGGGTCTGCGAAAATGTAGGGACCACTATAGCTCTCATATACACATTGTTCTAAGAGAACGTCCAATTGGCTTCAATTTGCAGAGTGAGATATGAGACAAATTATTAGTAGTTCGCGAGTGTTTTCCTTTCATTTGCTTTTGTCAATGGAGAACAGTTACAGTACACTGACTACAGCAGTATATAATGTATTCTGTACTTATGCGGCCAATAGTAGGCCAACAGTATCTTCGTCATGTTCTTTGTTTTGTAGCAAAAAATAAGGCCAACAGCTTATTACTGTATTGTTATTGTTACAGCGTTAGAGACGGATTAGCACGTTAGCGTGTTACGGTATATATAATCTACCCCTTGCGGCAAAGGGCCCAGCACATGACGCTCGCCCAGGGCCCCGCGCACTGCTAAGGCCGCCCATGCCTATAGGATCCAACTATTTTGAAGGAATATTCAAGACGTGATTTTATTTTGACTGTCAAAAGTAATAATGTTTTAAAGATTTATTTGATGTTGGAAAAATGTTTTTTTCTGTAAAATATTTTTACATGTTTCGGATGTTCCTTCTAAGTTAAAGATAATATAAATCCTAGTCCTAATCTTCCCGCAGCTACACGTACAGGTCATGCAGAAACAAGTCAGTGAATTTATTCATAATGCATACGTCCTATTCTGCAGCGCTGTGTGAAGCTAGTTCTAAGAAAAATAGTTTGATTTCACTTTGTGCTTCCTTGAAGGACGGTTCCCAAATTGTATCATTTTAACGTAGCAGTTTTTCTTTTTGTATAAATTTAAAATATTTATCTGTATATCATTTCCAAAGTTAATAAAATAGGTGATGAACAAATAATCTAAGAGAAAAGTGGTTCCCTATATAAATAGGCCAATATATAGACTTCATTATTCTCTTTATTGTCACATTATTTTCTTTATACCATGCAACAGTTTCTATGAAAAGTCTTTTTACCTTGTCTGTGGTTTGTCCGTTTCTTACGCATAGATTTGCAGATCTTGGAAACTAATAACAGCACACCATGTCTAAAGACTAATGAGGAATGCCGTATTTACCGTGGCTACGCGGCTCCAGGTTTGACATACATGTTTTGCCAAAACCGTTTTTGGGATATTGTGAATGACAGGTTGAATGGTGTAAGGTTTCAGAATGCGAATGTCGTGTAATCCTGGGTTCTTGCTTCCTGAAGTACTCTTGACACGTGACAAGACAATACTATAAACTGACCTAAGTCCGTTTCAGCAGACAAACATGAAGTTTATTTTACTACAATAATAATAATACACTGCACGCCTTGTTAGTGCTACAAGTCAAGAAATAATAAACAATCCTATCCGCAAAACAGTGGTATCAAATGTATCCAATACATGTTAGTTGCAAATCATGTCCGCATCCCAGCGGGTAACAATAAGAACAATTACTACTAGTGACACTGGAGCTCCAACTATAGATATCCATTGAAATAGGAATAATACTTTAATATTCAATAAGCACATAATGAAATCAACTGTCAAATATTAAAAACAAAAATACTCAATTAGTTAATAAATCATTGTTAATTATTTTTATATCGAATAAGGGAAATAACTTTAACATTATTGGTAGATATAGTTTTAAGGACTGAGTTCTTCCCCTAGTTAAGCTTTTTTTTTTTTAAAAAAAAGGTGTATTTTATCTTTTACTTTTTGCTTAATATATATTATTATTTAATTATTATATATTTATTCAGAAGTAACTTGCTTACAAATTCTCACCACCAAGTGTTATAAACTTGGTGGTGGTACAGATGGGGGTAGTGGTGTGTGTGTAATCAGCCGACGCAAATCGCCCCAGGCCAGCGCTAGACGAGCGGTCAACCGTGACGAGCTACGAGCGGTCATCCGAGTCGAGTGTAAACAGGACGGTTCGAGTAGGATCGGCATCGTGAACAGAGCTCAGGAGCGTCACGAGAGTTGTAGTCATCTGACCACCTAGAAACGTCGAGCGGCGTTCTGTCCGGTTCGAGAAGGCCAGTAGGGACCCTATATAAGAGCGGAGGTGTCGCAGTCAAGACGGTTCAGAAAGGAGGTTCACGACAAGAGTTCAGAACACGGTCGACTACAGCACAGTTCAGCGGTGTGGTTCTGTACGGAGCATTACGACGGTTCAGTGCGGAGTACTATCAAGTACAGTTGAGACGAACGGCGTCTTGATCTTGGTCTGTGATCGAGTCCGACACAACGAGCCTAGTGTGTGAAGTCAGTCCTGAACTGTTGAACCCAGTGCAAGCCCGGAACGAGGCGGAGAGGCCAGTGCAAGAGTTGATACGGCGGAACGGTGTTATCGGAGAGGTATTTGTACAGTGTACGTGTTGCCAATTGTACAGTATTGGCTGTTATTTATTCAACTATTAAAGTGTTACGTTACTTTGGAGCCCTGAGTTGTCAAGTTCTTTAAGTTGGTGGTGTAAGGTGCAGTTTGCAGAGAGCCTGGATAGTGAGATTCGTAACAATATTATTATTTAATTATTATATATTTATTCAGAAGTAACTTGCTTACAAATTCACGCACATAAAACAGTTCGTTCTATCAAACGAACATATCTTATGGACACCGTAGGTACTGTTCATACCCTCTGGGAATCACAACATCAAATTTGTTTATCAATCACATTTTTTTTTAGTTTGCCCCAAACCTTTAAGTATTAAGTAGATTGGAAATCAATGAATAGATGTATGTGAGTATGTGTCTATGAGTGTATGTGTATCAGATGTAGAAAAGATGTTGAAATGTTTGAGACAAAATCAATATAAAGAACACAAAAAACCAAAAGACTTAAAGAAACAAAAGTCTGTCACGTGACAATAAAATGCAGCTAATAAAAGGCATTGACCATGAAATTTGACTGTCCAGAATTCACATAGTTGTCTCCACAGAACTTTATCTTTACAGATGTACATCTTTCTTTTACAGGTCAGTCTTGTCAAATATTTACAAATATATTTTCGTTGATCTTTAAAAAAATATATTTATTTTTTCGTGACAAAAAGGACACAATAAGAACTTGTGATATTGCAGATTTTTCATAAAATACACCACTTTTAAATGTGAAACTTCAGGGGAGGTAATTCTAAATTAAGAGAAAAAACTTCACAGATTTAAAAAAAAATAATAATTCAAGCTTCATTCGTTGTTACGCGCAGTGGTACATAAAAAAATGCATCTAAAGTCACAATGAAAAAGGTATTAATTATTATTATAAAATATAGTTTTCATTTATTAACTTAAGAGTGAAATCTAATAGGGTTTGTTGCTGAACATAACAATTATATATGTGTTAGACGCGAATAGCCCAATTTTCAGTAAAAGAAATTAGAAAAGTCATTTCTCTATAGAAGAAGTTACGAAGACTATATAAAATACAACCACAGACCTATATATACTACAATAAATATAGGTTTTTGATTGCTAGTTACGATTTATTTAGGTAGGTGCTGTTTTACTATTACATACCAAGTATTAGAGTTTAGAAAAACCCAGGTTTGTTTCTTGTGCAACGCTATTAGCTAACAACTCATATCATCTCTCCATTATTCGATAGGGAGAGAACAAACTGTAATAATAAATGGCTCTAAATCAACACCGATAACAGTAAACTCAGGTGTACCTCAAGGAACAGTCTTGGGTCAACTACTATTTTTAATTTACATAAATGATTTACCAAATTGCATTACTTCAGGAACAAAAGTCAGATTATTTGCAGACGATTGCATAATATATAGAACAATAAAAACAACACAAGACACAGATATTTTACAAAGAGAATTAGATGAATTACAGAAATGGGAATCAAATTGGAGCATGTCTTTCCACCCAGAAAAATGTCAGTTGTTAAGAGTAACAAAAAAACTAAAACAAATTAATTCCACTTATCTTATTCATGGCAAACCAGTAACACAGACTAAAAACGCAAAATACCTAGGTGTTATAATAAATGAAAAACTGTCATGGAATCAACATATTGATGAAACTACAAAAAAATCAAACAAAGCATTAGGATTTATTAAAAGAAATTTCTATAAATCAAATAAGAACATAAAACTAAAATGTTATTTAACCTTGGTTAGGCCAATAATAGAATATGCATCCTCTGTTTGGGACCCCTCAACTCAAGAAAACATTAAAAAACTAGAACAGACACAAAATAGAGCAGTGCGATTCATAACAAACGAATATTCACATTTGACTAGAGTAACACCTTTAGTAAAATCACTAAATTTAGAAAACCTTCAGGACAGAAGGCTCAAAAGTAAAGTAGCAATAATACATAAAACACTGAACCATAATCTTCAAATACAAAAACAAAATTTAATAAAATACTCTGAAAGACACAAAGATAAAGGCACATTCCTCGTCCCATATGCTAGGACAAATTTGTACAAATACTCCTTCTTCCCTAGTGCCATTAGAGCATGGAATGGGTTGCCTGAGCTAGCCAGGAAAACCAGTGACTTGGCAGAATTTAAGTCATTGGTTAATATGCATGACTAAATGCATGACGCGTAGGACGTAATCATCTTCTTTTTTGAAGTAACGTCTGTATTATATAAGATAAGATAAGATAGTATATTTAGATCTAGATCTATAATCTAATTCTAGTCTAGATCTATATATACAAATCGAATAGATCTAGTAATAGTATAGATTCTATCTTGAGTCTAGATTGCCGAGTCTAGCCTATGCTATGCCTATAGTCAGTTTTTATTAGAAAAAAGTCTAGATATTAATAAAGACTTAAGTTTTTTTAATTATTAGATTATTAGATATAGACATAAGACATAGATCTAAATCTAATAATACTGTAATACGTTTACCATTCTTTATACTTAATCTACTAAACTAGAGATCTATCTATAATCTAGTCAATCTAGATCTATACAATATTCATTATAATACTTCTACTTATAATGACTTATTTAATAAGTTAGTACTTAGACTTAGATCTATTATAGTTTATTAATAGATTTACTTTTCAATGCCTAGACCTAATAATAAAATTGCGAATGATGTCTATAATGACTGATTTTTTTTTTTTTATAATAATAGGCCTACTAAATCTAGGTCTAGACTCTACTTAAATCTAGTCTAAAATAATGACTGTCTAAGACTCTAGATTGAGAAGTTCACATAGAGGTGTTGTTAATAATACGGGATGTCGGCTGAAAGTATATAAAGTGCTTTTTTTTTTTGTAAAAATAAAAAAGAGGCTCCGGTACTCAGTGATAGATTGCCTAACTTTCAACTAATAATAAATTAACAATTAACGTTGAATTACAAGAAAAGTAATCATTTTTGCCGACATTGAAAAAAGGTGCCGATACCCCGTACCGGTGCGTATCGTCACAAAAATATATGTATATCTCAATCTTCTTTCATTTAATTTTTTTGCGGTGTTATTGCTACTTAATACATTAATACCGGTTCGATTTAAATAGGGCCTAAGTATACAAGCAGGATATCGAGCATTGGATAAATTTATTTTTTAAGTACAAAGTTTTATGGAAGAGGCAATATATTAGTTGTTTGAAGTTTGTAACTTCTTAAATTCAGGCTAAAAATATCGAAGCCTACATTTTACACTCATTTCTAAGAAACTAGAAGAGATGGACTGACTCATAGTGTAGCTTGTGTACATCTGCAAAAACACAAACTCAGTTAGACTTTCAAAACTATTAAAAGAAAAACTTAGTGATTATTTTTACTGTATAATTCTATTATTATTCCTTTTTAAAATTAGGATATAAACAAAAAATTGCCATATGACTTTATCTAACAGAAAAATAAAAAAAAAATTTAGGTCTATTTATGCCGTTATTATAGTAATATAAAATATATTGAACTAACACGTACATTCATCATAATGCAGCCATGCGATTTTTCGTTTATAAACATAGCATTATTTAGGACTAATATTTTACAAAGGCTGCTTAGAGAAATCAGGTATACCCATTAGGAGAAAAACGACCCCTTTACTCAAGAAAAATTTAAGAAACTAGAACAGACACAAAATAAACAGTGACATTCATAACAAAAGAATATTCAAAATTGATTAGAGTAACACCTTTTTAAGTACTCATTTAAAGTTTAAAATCACTACAATTTTTTTCAACAATTATTTTGTGTATGAAATTGTGTATCGGAAAATGCCGGGTACATGAAATAAGCTAGTCCTAAAAAAACAACATAGATATTGGGTAAAATACTCATCAAATAAAGTACTGTAAATGTGTAGTTTCACGCGCTAGTTTAAGGTCTTTTCTTTTTATAGCCTCTATCGGGTTATATCCCAACTACCCGTATTTTTGTGCAGATTTATTTTCTCTATCAGGTACACTTAAAATTATAGCATAATAATGTCAGTTTAATTTAAAAAGAGAACTAAAAAATACAAAGATATATAGGGAAAAAAGCGACTTCCGGCCCAATACTTTTTAATCAAAGAAACGAAACGGACTAGTCAAACAAACCCTATTCAAATGTTGTTTCTAAAAAAGAGTTATTTATTTACGGTTTATACTGTTACGTATCTCTCCTACTATACAGGCTCTCTTCCAACTGCACCACACGACACAACGAACTCAAAAAACCTCACAACTCAGGGCTCCAAAGTAACAGTAGCAATTTAATTTCAAATACATTACAACACTGTACAGTTGGCAACAATATAACAATAACTGTCCAAAAACCTAGCCTTGCTCTGCCTGACTTCACACACCGTTCTGGTTCTCGCCTCGTCTGGTCACATTGCGAGGTAACGTGAAGTCTCGTCTTTCTGACACACTCGCTCTTATATAGAGTCTCTACTGGCCTTCTAGAATGGGATGGAACGTTCTTGACCACTCAGAATGATCACAATCGTCATGACTTGCGTGCGTAATATTTACACACAGGTCGTTGCCGAACTTGCGTGTACTGTCACTGGTCACAGTTGACCGCTCGTCCTGCGCTGGACTGTGGCGATTGTTTGTTTTACATGTTTCGGATGTTCCTTCAGAGTTGAAGATAGTTTACTTCCTAGTCCAAACCTCCAGCAGGACGACGGGGGATGGGAGCGGGCAGGATTTGAACCCTCGACCATCGATAAATCCGAACGACAGTCCAGCGCGCAAACCTCACGACCAGGCAGCCATCCATTTGAGTAGGCTAAAAACACACAGCACTACCCCCATCTGTGTCACCACCAGGTTTACAACAATACACTAACGTCGCTCACTATAAGAAATAAAGGCCTTAAGTTTCTTACTTATCGCTTAAAATGCACAAGGTATTGACGTCTATTAAAAGCACTAGGCTATATACGGATGTAATGAATTTACGAGAATGCTTTGGATAAGTATTAAATTTCAAAGTGTAAACGATTTTTAAAAAAAACGTGACGCTTGAGTGTTGCTGTTAAAGAGAGTATTATAAAATCTTAATACAATTCACTGTCATTCATGCAGCTCTTTTGGTGGCCCTACCGGCATTATTGGTATCAGCCCACCGGGCGTTTGCCCGAATGCTGGTGTAGTCCGTTGTCATAATACCTAGTCTCTGAATAACTTTTGGTGAGATTATTGACCTGACTACTTTTATAAGGGGAAGCTAGTCAGTGGAAGTTTCTCGGGAAAGGACGTTTTTTCCTGGAATCTTTGTTTCGTTTTCACGTTTAAGAATTTTTTTGTCTTAAGAAATTTGTTGCTTTTAAAAGAATAAATAAATGTAAGGACAAACACAATTCATTTCTGTATTTGACCAGTTCTTCAGACTGTCACATCATATATATATTGTTACAACATTTATAGGAATCAACTCATCGTCAAGGGAACAAGGCCGATATCAACAACCATCCATCATCCTCTTCCCCTCTCCCCATTCATTTAGTCCTTTTTAGTTCACTGGTCCGCAGCCATAGAGCCACTACCGAACAGATTATTACAAAAATAAGGCTAGTCTTCGAGTACGAAGATTAGTGAGGAATGCAGTATTTCCCGTGGCTGTGCAGACCCAGCTGTGACCTACATCCAGGGCAAACATAACCATTGTCCGCAGGTGGTCGAATTAGATTTTCTTTTCGCCGTCTGCGTTTGTCCTAGGCAGCAAATTTTATTTTGGTCTCTAATGTGTATCCCGCGAGTCACCTAAAATAAACAAAAATGAAAGCAAAAGATCAGTCACTTAACTCCGACACCCCCCCCTTCCCGAGGGGGGGATTTCATTTCGGGTGGGGGAGGGGGGTTAAACAATATATATATATTGTCACGGATGAATGTGTGTATGTATGTATAATCTAGTTTTACAAAAGAGCGAATCACCGGAAGTGAGTTTGTTGTCAAAAGTAGAGAGTGCAGTGTCACTGAGTGTGTGATATGCCGGAAAAGTTCATTCAAGTTTATGTGTTTTGATCTAGTTGTTTAGTTGTTTTTTTCGATAATTACAGCGGAACCTCGGAACACCTAGACGCATCAAGATAGTAATTGTCAGAGAGTTATAATTAATATATAATAGGAAAGCTGTAACATTTAGGGGGCATCGTCTCGTTTATTTAGTTACTTGACTTAGATCTAGTATTGAAAGACATTAGGCAGAACTGCGGTTCGCCATTGTAAAAAGGTCAAGGACAAAGAAAGCAGTGAAGTCGTGAAGTGTGTGCGCTCACTTGCAAGGGTGGAAAAAAACAAACTAAGCTAACAAGCCGAGACGAAACTAGGTCAAACACAAGTGCTAAAGCAATTAGTATTGTTTATATTGGATGCTACACATTTAACAAGAATGGCTGAGAGATTATCACAGTCAATACCTGCTGTAAAAGAGATGGGATTGACAGAAACAGCTTTACAAGAGTGGATAAAAGAAAGAGAAGATAGAGATCGAGATGAAAGAGCTAAAGAGAGAGAAGAACGAGCTAAAGAGAGAGAGAGGCTGAAGAAAGAATTAAAGAAAAAAGAGTCAGTAGCAAGAGCTAAAGAGAAAGAAGCTGATGTAGAAATACATAAATTGAGAGTCAGAGAGTTGGAGCTTAGGGAGACGAAAGGAGAAATCAATGAGCATATAAAACCTGTATGGAAACCAAAGTTGCCACCTTCCAATGAGAACGTGGATCAAATGGATGCATGTTGGCTAGATTTGAAGTGCATGCTCAAGCTACAGATATACCTAAAACTCAGTGAGGAAGTCATCTATACACATTGTTACAGGGAAAGGCACTGCAGGCGTGTATCAACTATGACTGTGTGTCTTCAACTAAGACTGTGTGTCTTTAACCAAGACTGTGTGTCTTTAACCAAGACTGTGGGTATTTAACCAAGACTGTGTGTCTTTAACCAAGACTGTGTGTCTTTAACCAAGACTGTGTGTCTTTAACCAAGACTGTGTGTCTTCTACTAAGACTGTGTGTCTTTAACTATGACTGTGTGTCATCTAAGACTGTGTGTCTTCAACTAAGTTTGTGTGTCTTCAACTAAGTTTGTGTGTCTTAAAAATAGACTGTGTGTCTATTACATTGAAGTCTGTATGACTACCTCGAAGTCTGTGTGACTACATAAACGCCTGTGTGGCTACATAAACGTTTGTGTGGCATACCCAGGGCCTTTGTGACCTATCGAATGTACATTTTTGTTGTATTATGTTTTTTTGTTGTTTTATATTTGTTTTATAATTATGTCATTTAGATATCTTTTGTAAAAATTGATAATAATTTTAGGATTGGCGAGATGTCACGGTTGAATGTGTGTATGTATGTATAATCTATTTTTACAAAAAAGCGAATCACCGGAAGTGAGTTTGTTGTCAAAAGTAGAGAGTGCAGTGTGTGATATGCCGGAAAAGTTCATTAAAGTTTATGTGTATTGATCTAGTTGTTTAGTTGTTTTATTCGATAATTACAGCGGAACCTCGGGACACCTAGACGCATCGAAAAGGTAGTTGTCAGAGAGTTATAACCTTTTAATGAGAATGTAGACTAAACGGATGCATATTGGTGAGATTTGAAGTGCATGCTCAGGCTACAGATATACCTAAAACTCAGTGGGGAAGTAATCTTTACACATTGTTACCAGGAAAGGCACTGCAGGCGTGTATTAACTTTTCTAACAAAGATCTAGAAGCATATGACAAGGTGAAAGAAGTATTAATGAAAAAATACAACTTAACAGATGCTGGGTGTAGAGAGAAGTTTCATAAAGCTAAACCAGAGAGAAACCAGCCATTTCATGAATTTGTTGAGGACATTACTAGATACCTAACGCGTTGGGTTGAATTGTCTAACATTGGCAAGACATTCGAAGGTCTTATGATCTGTTCATCAGAGACAAGATCCTCACATCGTTCAATCCTCAGTTAGTGGCTTTTCTACATGAAAGGAAACCGAAAGATGTGCCGACAGCAGTACAGTTGTGTCAGCAATATATTACTGCACATCCAGATCAGACTTTTCAAAGGGATGAAGACTTGATAACTAGCAAGTTTGCATTTGCTGCAAAGACTAGTGATAATAAAAGTTGATTTAAACAAGATTAGACCTTCTGCGGAAAAAAGGTGCAGATGAAAAAAGAAAATGTTTTAAGTGTTTCAAAATGGGACACTTAGTAGCCCAATGTAGAAATAAAAGCCCACTAAGACGAACTGAGAATTACGGGCTCAAGCAGAAGTCAGGAGTTTAAAACCAGCAACAGGGGAAGACCAACTGGACACTCATACAATGCGTCAGTTTGCATAGACTATCAACATGGTGAACAACTCCCTCATAAATCTGATCAGATCCAGATGGCTGGAGCAGTCACTTGAGACGCAGGGAAACTAAAATTGTCTCCTGGATTCGTTGGGAAAAAATCTATTTGGGTCTTGAGAGACACAGGAGCGACCACAATCGGAGTGAAGAGACTACATGTGCACCCTCACCAGTTGACGGGTAAGAAAGTTCAATGTATGACATTCGGAGGAACAATTGAAGAATATCCCACAGCTGTCATTGACATAGATACGCCATTTTTTTTCTGGGAAAGTTGAAGCATGTGTGTTGGAGAGGCCTGCAGCTGACTTGATTCTAGGAGACGCGAATAGCATAACTGAGCCCACCATCACAGATAGCTACAAGTGGCAAAGGTTACCTATGTCAGAAGTTACGAATGCCGTGACGAGATCTCAATCTGTTGTTATAGATAACATGGGACAACCGATCACACATAGTCAGATTGAACAGCCAGAATCAGATGCGACATCCAGCTATGCATTGAAACAAAAGGAGGACCATACATTGGTTAAGCTTTTTGAATTGGCTGAGCGTCCCACCAGTAAATTTCAAGTGAAAAATGGGCTTCTCATGAGACAAGATAACAAAGAGAAACTACAGCTAGTCGTTTCTGCCGCCGACAGAAACAGAATTTTAGAGTTAGGTCATGACTCACCTTTTGCGGGTCATATGGGGACAGCACGAACAAGAAAAATAATTCTTCATAACTTTTACTGGCCAGGAATATTTAAAGATGTGAACAAATATTGTTCAGCGTGCAGTACTAGTGCCAGTACAAAGCCCAGAAATCGTTATACAAAAGCCCCATTACAGGTCACAGATCTGCAAGACAGACCATTTCAGAAAGTGGCCGTAGACATTGTGGGTCCCATAAACCCTATGTCTAAAAGAGGATACAGATACATCCTTTCGATGGTTGGCCAGAGGCCGTGCCATTAAAGACAATAACTGCAGAAAATGTAACTCATGAATTGTTCAACATTTGCTCTCGCTTAGGATTCCCTGAAGAAATTCTAAGTGATCAAGGGACTCAGTTTACTTCCGAGTTAACATCAGTTTTTGAAGCATGACTCTAGATAGTAGGCCTCATGGGATAAACTCTAGTTTGACCGTTATAATTTTTCAAAATGAAAAATTAATGAAGGAATTCTATGAAATGAACTGTGAAGTATGCAATAACTAAGCCAAAACTGAGGTGCAGAACGTCAAACATATTGAGAACCGCATCCCAACGGCTATTTATCTCATAGAACAATCCATGCGTGACGCTTAACTTGATTGGACATGATTGGGTGATTGCGAGCTTTTATGTGTTTCAATGTATATGTGCATTACTTTATTGGAATATCAATTATCTAAAGCAAAAGAATGACAAAATCATTCGACTATTATATGTCATGTGACACAGAAATGCTACCTATAAAAAGATTTACCATAATATAGAACTGCCCAGATTTGATCTTGCGGTGTTCACAGATATTTCCTTACTTATTATTAGCAGATTAACATCCTTTCCTGGCAGGTTAGTCTAGTTTAGAAGCAGAAGTAGATGTAGCTATTGTTTTTTTTTTTAGAATTTGTATAAACTTATCTTATCTTATCTGGCCATAAGCTAAAGTAGAGAATTATATATTATGATAAATTGAAATAGTACACGATACTAGGTGCGTCTTTCTCTTTATATAAAGCAAGGACCTGATTGACTCATCACTATTTTTACAGCTTAGGTGTGATACTATGGAGTTTTAACTATTTTTTTAAAATATGTACTTTAAGTAACTAACATACTTTCGTTTTATTTCAAACTAAATACATAAACATTATAGTAAACTTTTTTGTTTTAGTTTCTGCTATTAATTCACAAACTCTTCATAGTCTAAAAAAGCTGATAAAAGGGTGGAATAGAGTACGACGAGATAACCAAAAAAAAAATGAAAATTCACATTTTGGTAACTACGTTGATAGAGAGTCACTCGGGGGCTCTCTACTGGTTAATTTGTTAATATTTACTTCACAATGTGGAGGCGGGTTCAAATCCTGGTGAATACTGGAATTTTTTATTTGAGATCTTTAGGTGCTCCGAGTCAACCCAGCTCTAATGGGTACCTGACATTAGTTGGGGAAAAATAAAGATGGTCACATGATACCCTAGTTAACCGTGGGCCACAGAATAAGACGATCTTTACATCATATGCCCCGGTTCGGAAGCCAAGCGCTTTACCGCTCCGTCACCGCAACTCTTTTTCTCAATAGTAGTAGAAAGCAAATGCTCACCATTATCACTGTTGTTTTCTGCAGATAAATATGGCTGACTTAGGCATTAAAGCCTCCCATCCATAGGCGTATTGAGCAAAAGATGCGCCAAGGGCAAGGTACATTATTGGCATCCCCCCCCCCCATTTTCCATGAACGTCACATAGAAATATAGATTGCATGTGGCGTCCACCTTCTGCTCCAATCAGTTGAATGTAATAAAAGAAACAGAAGAACCTATTGTATATCATCCATCATTGTTTAACCTAGAGAGGAATATATCGAGGTACTTTGAATCATAAAATCATTACGAATGACGTCACACAGAAAAAATCTCTTTTACGTCACAAGGCTTAGGTAGACTAAAAAATGTCTTTGTATTAATGAGAAAATTAAGAGGCCTAATAAACATGTGCGCAATAGTTCTTATAACATATGCCCCACTGTGTCCAATAGCAGCAAATGAAATTACAACTAACATATTTCTCATAGAAACCATTAACAGAGCGAGGATTGAGGTATTATTTAAAATACCTCTATTCAAGTCGCACGTTCGGAATGAGCAAAACCTTCTGGATAAAGCCTAAAATCATGTGTGGACACGATTTTCGAAAAACGGCTCTAAGGATTTTCCTAGGAATTTGAAAGTTGATGTATATCGTTGAGAAAAGAATTACTAGCCCGTTGGCCTCATTGGGGAAATTCTAGCTTGACTGTTATAATTTTTCTAATTATAAAAATATAAAAAGAAAATAATTTAAATTTGTTTAGAGGACTCGAAAATCGTTATCTTGATCAGATTACATCTTAGGGTATTTCAGTATGTAAGCCCTCTTCATTAAGGTGTTCCGTAATGTTCCGTAACATCTTCTGAATCTAGATTTATAGGCTTATCATTAGAATATTTTAAAAGTCTAGTAGATTAATATGCCGGAAGATAATGGATGCATCCAGATGAGTCACTGGCTTTGGTTTCGACTTGAGACAGGGCAGAATCTGGTGTGACTAATCAAGCCAATTCTAGAGCGGCAGAGTTCTTGTATGTATATGCATCTGTTTTAGGGCTAGCTGTCAGGGCAGCTTTCTGTTTCTTTTTCTAAACTTAGGCTACTTCATTTCTTTTGCTCTCAACGAGAGTCTTGGGTCTTGGGCTATCTCCTTCCACATTTGGGTCTGACTCCCCCCACAAGCTCAGCATATAGAATGTTCCATTTTTCTTAAATCTAACATTCGTTAGTTATTAAGAGCCCAATACTCGTTCTATAAACTGTATCAAGAAGGAATTAATTGTAATTTAAAAAAATTATTTTTTATATATTTTTCTTTTTTTATTTCAGGTAATAATTGCTAATGCAAAGATGATTGCCAAGATTATGTATTTGTCATCACTGCTGACTATCCTGGGTCTGCTTTGTCCCGTGTCAGGAGACTATTATAGTGTTTTAACCGCTGTGAGTTACACTTGCCAGAATCAGGTCTCAGTTTGTATAGCCAATAGCGCAGATGTACAAACATTAGTCTACAACCAAAAATATTGTGAGGCCTTGGAATATTCTTCCCTTTCATTTGACTCCAAGACATGTCTAGTCAAAAACGGCGGTTGTCTAGATTCTGAGTACACATATATGGATAAGAAAGCCTGTAGTACTCAAGGTGCAATAGGAGTGGTCACCGTTACATTGCAGTGTCAGAAAATGGCAGAAAAGTGTTTGGCTAATTCACCCGAAGCTCTTAAGCTTTTCCTTAAGAAACAATATTGTGCTGCTCTCCTGTATAATACTTCACCGTATGATTCCAAGGCTTGTTTATTAGAAAATGGTGGATGCACTGAGAGCGAATACATCAATGTCAAGGATTCTGTCTGTAGTGCAACGTCAGTGATGGCAGGAATGACAACTCTATTTTTTTGTATTCTAGTTTACATGCTAAACTAAATCCTGATATAGCAAATTGAGAGATGCCTCCCAATCAGCTACTATATTTAAATAATGCTTCTAAGCCATATTTTAATATCCTGTTAATAAAACTTTTAATAAATAAAATGCGTCTCTAAAATTACAATTGAAAAGAACTTAGTTTTATAATTATAAAGTAATTATAGAGCAATAAAAAATTGATTTTTTTATCAGGTATATCTATACAATTGTTCAAAAAATACGAATTCCTATTTAACTTTGAGCTCCCCCCTTTTCACCTTTCCTTTTTGGCACAATGTTTATTCTGTAAATTGTTTTGCCGAAGAGAAACATAAACACGTTCTTTTAGCCAGTTGTAAAAAAACAACAACAACAAAAAAATACGCTGTCTATTTGTAGATTCCTATATGTTAATTGTTCTTTTTTTTTCTGTGGCCTGTCTGTTAATCTGTCACGTTTAGAACTAAAAATTAAAAAGTGCTTTTAAAGATCCAAATTAATCGCTTTTGGCTTGTTTCTTTTGCTTTGTTTGACATGTTTTGGATGCTCCTTAGGAGTTGAAGACAATCTACGTCCTAGTCCAAACCTCCTGCGGGATGATGGGGCATGGCAATTGGAAGGGTATGAACCCGTGACCATTAGAAGACCAATCGACTGTTCAGCGCGCATACCACACCACCAGGCAATCATCATGTCCGTGCTTAATATGTACAAGGGTTACTTATGGGTTTAAAAAATATTTTTTTTCTGTTGTCAAATCTAAATAATATGCTTATTTTATGTAAACCATTTTTAGAACAATGTGGAACAAAAAATTAGTTCTTTTATAAACAACTCACTACAGCATCCTTATTACCTTTCAAAAAATGTTTTATTGCTGAAGAATTATATTAAAAGAATGTATGGTTCTCCAAAAGCAAAATTTTGTTGTCTTATAAAATATTTAGTATGTATACTTTATGTAAATACATTCATACCCATTAAAAAAAAGTTAACAAAGACAATTTGTGTGGAAACACTAAACTCAAAATCGACCCCAGAAGTGGTCCACCCAAGTAGGCAAAAAGACAGGTTTCAATATTTTCAGAAACAACATCAGAATGAAATTCTATTAAAGACAAAGACAGAGAAAAATGGAGAACGTAGGTTGATAGATCTTGTGTATTGCCCCAGCAGTCCAGCAGACCAAGGGATAGGTGAAAGTGAATGTGAAGTTAAATGTGAACCTGGCCTAACTGATGTCTTTTAATGAATATCTAATTGATCTAATTGTTTTGTAAAGGTTCAATCTCTTATTCAAATCCTCAAGAAAAAACATTTCGTAAAAAAAGGAAAAAAAATCCTTTGGTTGAGTGTTTGTGTCAAAATTGAGAAAAGACTATATGTGGGTCAACAACAATGTCTGAGACGGATTTTGAGAGTCAGTTACACAGATCGGGTCTCAAACAAGGAAATCTTATACTGAACTGGCAGTCAAGCACTTAGTGAGGTTGTGCCAGAACGTCGCATGAGGTTTGCGGGACATGTTCTACGACAAAATGAACTACGCATACCAAGAGTAGCGATGATATGGAGGCGCCAACACGAGGAAAGCACAAAAATTCTGTCCAACATATGCATGCTAAATAGATTTTTTTTGCTCTTAAAAAAAAGTAACCATTTTTTGTGTGTAAATGTAGTAGTTACTACAACAGAACTTACATAACTTAATAATACAAATGTAATTTTTTTTTTGACACAAAATATAAAACCGTTTGCATAAATGTGTTAAAAATATGGTATATAGTCATCCCCTAATAAAGAGTGTTTTTTACTATTAATAGTAGATAGTTGTAGTGATTTTAAAAATTAGTTTTTTCGCTTTTAGAAAAAAAAAAGTAGCAATTGCATCAGAACTTTGAATGATCTAAAATATCACTATGTCCGATTTTCATATTCTCTTCTAGTTTCTGAGATATAAACGGGACGAACGGACAGACGGACTGATAGACAACTTTTTTTCTTTTCTGACATCGAAAAATCTAATTTTTAAAATCACTAATGCAAGTTATGTAAGGTCTGTCATACTAAATACACATTAACAAAAAAAATAATTTTACTTTTTTTTTAAAGAGAAAAAAATCTATTTACTATGCAAAAAAGTTGAACATAATTTAAAACAACAATGAATAAGTAGTTTTTCATATTCTAGCATTAACTCTAAGCACACTACTGTATGTAGTAGAAAAATCATGGCATATTTTTTTTTTTTTTTTACGGAATTTTTTTTTTCGAAGCTTTGAATAAGAGTTTGGCCCTTTACAAAACAATCAGATCAATTAGATACTCATTATAAGACATCAGTTAGACCAGGTTCACATCTAACTTCACATGCACTTTTACTTGGTCTGCTGGACCTTTGGGGCACCACACAAGATCAGTCAACCTTCTTTCTCCATTTTTCTCTGTCATTTGCCTTTGATAGAATTTTATTATGTTATTCTTTCTGAAAATATTGAAACCTGCCTTTTTTTCCTGCCTGGGTGGACCACTTCGTGGGCCAATTTTGAGTTTTTGTAACCTTGTTTTTATTGATTCTTGTGTTGTCAGGTAAAAGAAATTGTGCAAAATTTCAGCTTGAGCCGAGATTGGGTGTTGGAGAAATAACGTGTACAATCAGACAAACAAACAGACAGTGTTAATATAAGCTTTGTAAAAATTTTAATAGTTCTTATAGTGAATATTATGGCCTAATTATTAATATTCTATCTCAAATTAGTTTTAATAAAATATTTCTTTACGCCCCAAAAAAGAAGTATGTGTGTAGAGAACAATGACTATTGGGCAATATTTTATACTACTATGCGCAATTTAGAAATTTCTTCAGTAGTGTTGGATAAGTTTTTAATGATTGGTGCTATTTGCTTTTTTGGCGTTCGCTTATCACAGTGGAAGAACTTTCCCATCTAGGGCAAGTATCAAACGACCTCCTCTTATCATTTGTAATTACCATCATAAATAAGACAAATCGCGGTGGCTGAGCGGTAAAGCGCGTGGCTTCTGAACCGGGGGGCCCGGGTTCTCTAATGGGTAACTGACACTAGTAAGCGAAAAGTAAAGGCGCTTGGTCGTTGTGCTGGCCACATGACACCCTCGTTAACCGTAGGCAGATTATCTTTACATCATCTACCCTGTAGTCCACAAGGTCTGAAGGGGTAACTTTTCAACTTTTATTATTAATAAGGTAGTAGTTGATTTTTTTTAAAACGTTTAGTAACAAATCAAAGTAAATATAGTTTTTTATATGTAAAAAGAACATCAGGATATAAATATGTCATGCTATGTTATTCTCGTACGGATTTGTTCTCTAACCCAGAGTTAGGTCATCAAGACCTGATAGTTTCACTTTTTAAAAGTGCAGATATCGTACACATCTTCATTGATAAAGAAACCACTGAAAGACCATAAAAACCAACAGCACCTATAGCCACGTAGCTCCATCGGTACAACATTTATGTAGCAGCACTGTAGGGAGACTCGGCTAGCCAACAAAAGGTGAACTCTGTGACTGGATATCTCATACATTCTTCTAGAACGGTAGAAACAGTGAACTACGCCGTGAAGCTGGATCGGTTCTACCTTGAAAGCAACGCTAGTAAGAAAATTTGTAGGTTCTCCAGAAGGAATAAGTGATAGACTCATGACCTTAAATCTCCAGATAATAAATGAAAAAAAAAACAACAGTTAGTTACTATGTTCCCATAATGACCCCAACTCAGATTTTATGATCTGTAGGGTTTGTCTTAATGAGTTACCAAATCGGACAGAGTACGGAAAAGACCTTTTTTTGAAGTAACGTCTGTATCATATAAGATAAGAAGATGAGAAGAATCATCTCAAATTTAAATATCAGAATCCTACCAAAGAGTACTTACGGACTCCAGGGTTAAGAAATACAGACCTACACATTTATTTTTAGGCTTAAGAAAATCCTATTGTTATTATCTAGTCATTATCTAGAATGACAACATTTCGCACTTTGCCGATAAGATATATCATCTATCGTTATATCTGTATTAGGTCTGAGCGGGCAAACTTTAGAGCAGTCCTGAGCAAGCTAAGACAAGAACATGCTTTATAAACAATGCTATAGTGTTTACAGCTTCGATAACAAGTTTGTCTTTAAACTAGATTAGGTCCAATTAAAATAGTTTAATCTGATTTATTTGGCCTTCCTAGGCATTCGTGCGTAGCTTGAAAAACATCTATATGAAGAGAAGATATCTTTGAATAATGTTTGAATAATGTTTAAATAATGTTTCTCAAAGGAAATTAAATAGGGAATTGGAGCTAGCAGTGCAATAAAAAAAATCTGGGTCTACTTCACTTACAATTATTTTGAAGTTACTATTGTGGAACTTGTATGTTAAGGATCACAACGTCATTAGAGCCAAAGATGACCTATTAATTACTGTTAAGAAAAAAGCAAACTAAAACTTTATGGCAATATCACAAGATCCTAAGGGCTTACAAAAATCTTCCTTCAAAGAACAGTTCCAGAAAAAATGAGAAGAAGCAGACGGAAGCATTAGGATTTATTAAAAGAAATTTCTATAAGTCAAACAAGAACATAAAACTAAAATGTTATTTAACCTTGGTTAGGCCAATAATAGAATATGCATCCTCCGTTTGGGACCCCTCAACTCAAGATAACAATAAGAAACTGGAACAGACACAAAATAGAGCATTGAGATTCATAACAAACGAATATTCACATTTGACTAGAGTAACACCTTTAGTAAAATCACTAAATTTAGAAAGCCTTCAGGACAGAAGACTCAAAAGTAAAGTAGCAACAATACATAAAACACTGAACCATAATCTTCAAATACAAAAACAAAATTTAATAAAATACTCTTAAAGACACAAAGATAAAGGCACATTCCTCGTCCCATATGCTAGGACAAATTTATACAAATACTCTTTCTTCCCTAGTGCTATTAGAGCATGGAATGGGTTGCCTGAGCTAGCCAGGAAAACCAGTGACTTGGCAGAATTTAAGTCATTGGTTAATATGCATGACTAAATGCATGACGCGTAGGACGTAATCATCTTCTTTTTTGAAGTAACGTCTGTATTATATAAGATAAGATAAGATAAGAGAAATTGATGGGAAGACAACATAAAAGAATGGAGGAGCATGCCATCGAAAGAGATTCTGCTCAATGCAAAATACAGAGAGAAATGGAGAAAGACTGTCAACAGATCATGCGTGGTGCTTAAACGTTTTTTTTAAATTTCTAAACATTTTATTTTTCGCACTTTTAAGGCTGGCATAAATATTGTCGTGATTAGTTTAAAGACAATGCTGCTTTTGGCAGACTTCAAGAACAAGTATGGCAACGGAAAGGTATCAGCTTATCCACAAAACTGAAAGTCTACAGTGCTGTAGTTCTCCCGTAACTCTAATATGCATCAGAGTCCTGGACCCTATACTCCCGCAACACCAAAAAGCTAAACCCCTTTCATCTACTCTATCTAAGGAGTATCCATAAGGTGCGTTGGTCCGACCACATACCAGACACAGAAATCTTAAAGCTGTCCAACATGTACATTATCAATGCGACAGTAAAAAGGTCCCAACTTCGATGAGCGGGACATGTAGTCAGCATGCCAGAAAAACGCCTACCCAAACGACTACTGTACGGGGAGCTGTGTGCAGGAAAGGGATCCCAGGGAGGACAATACAAGCGGTACAAAGACACCCTCAAGAGCTCCTTCAAGGAATGCGATATCGACATTCACGGCTGGGAAGCACTAGCTCTCGATCTCGTGAAGCTGTGAGTCTCGGAGTCTCAAGATTTGAAGCAATAAGAGTGGCCAGGGCGAAAGAGCGCCGAACCAACAAAAAGCTGGGGAAGCAGGCCTATCTGCAACTGACCTAACCCACTGTCGCTGCCTGGTTTTGGTTGTAGGCGTGACGACGCGAGTATGTCCGAGTGTTGTAGGTATTGCTGTAATATTCTTTAATTAGATACTTTCCCATACGCACTAGATTTGCAGGTGCGTGAGTACACTAGCGTACTGAACTCTCCAAACACAAACGTTCCGAAATATTAATAAACGCTCTTGTAGCAGACAAGAATTTTATTACATATAAAATATAGTTCACAAAAGATATTGGCGACTTCAGCCTTTACCAAACATAGTGCAATAAATACTGGCTGCTCATGCCATGTAGATAAAGCAATCACATTAATAAAATATTCACAATATAAGTCCGAAGAAATCTCTTAAGTTAACACACGCTCAAATTTGTCACCGCACATATTACAGACAGAGAAAATTATCTTACAGCCACTCTCTGCTGGAGTTCTTCACTAACTGGTTAACATTGACCCTTATTTTAGAGTCCTTTAACTTATTCACTTATTCTCGTGCTTGCCCGCACGGAATATTACAATAGGTGACTGAGTGTCACTTCATGTCACAGAGGTTCTAAAACTGGTCTGTGACACCCACCCATGCCACATATGCGGCCGGCTTTTTAAAACGAGGATTGGACTTTATATTCATCTTCGAGTCAATAGGAAATGAGAAATGTGCTCATCTTCGACCACGAAGGAAGAGCTATATATATCTTTAAAATGACTAAATACAGCTCAAGATTTACGAGAGTGATTCTACCAAATGCCTTTCTCTTCACAAACTCAAAAATATACACCTTTCAACTAAAATATGCATATTAAATAAAAAAAAATATGGAAAGTTACATCACAATAACAAGAACTTTTTTATTCTAAAATATTTCATACTTTTAGATATAAGTATTTTCATTCATAAGTGGATCTTTATTAAAGCTTTCCGAAAATTGTAGAGGGCCTCCACGAAAATCCTAATTCTGGGTCTTTACATACCTAAATCCGGCTCGGGATTTATCCTACTATGGGATAGGTGAAAGTTAAGGTGATATTAAGGAGGACAAAGCACAGGAAGACACCAATATGCGAAAAGGTTATATACTTCTATATACATAGCTCCTCCTTGGTGATCGAACATGAGCATATTTCTCATATTCTATGAACTCGAGGATGACTGTTAAGTGCAATGGTCGCTTTAAAAAGCCTGCCGCATACGTGGCATGGGTAGGTGTGGTCAGTTTCAGATCTATATATAGATCTATTTTAAATCATGTATGTGACTTTTCATGTCGCTTGTATGAGTTTTCATGGATTAATGTCATTCTTTTTAAGGTCCATTAGTTCAAGATCTGATAAGTAAAAAAAAAAGGGTCAAGCTGTTTATGTAGGTCTATTTTTGTGTGTAAGTGTATTTTTTTGGTGTGTGTGTGAAAGTGTGTTGTGTGTGTGTTTTCAATCATTCTAAGGGAAGCCAATACTTTTGTATATGTAGGCGAAACAGTGGTAAGGGCTATAGTTGAGTGCTGAATCTAGAGTGTGATGTATGTTTAATTCTGTACTGAAGTCAACTGTAGATGTTTGTTAGATTTCAATCAATTACTCTGCAAGCGTTTGAGTTTTATTGTTCGGGTGTATTCAATGTAGTTGATCAACAATACAGAATAAACAAACCATCTATTTAACGAATGAAGAGATGTGGTCAACACTGATGAATTCATAAGATATTTATTCCAAGAAAGGGCCACAGTAAAAGTCTCTGTCAAATAAACACGTCTTTACCCTAGACTCTAGAGAATTCTATCGCTAACTGATTTTCCTGTCTCTAACCCAACATATCCAAAACAAAACTAGTCACTAGTTCCGTTCAATATACGTATTCTATGGTGCGTCGCTAAATAACTAATACTATAAACAAGGTGTCTAACAAGAGACAAAGATACTTTCAAGTCATATCAAATAAATAATTATTGATCAATAATTGAATAGTTGGTTAATTTAAAATCGATATATGTTTTGTACAAAGTTTCAACTTGATCCTGGAGAAATAATGTGAAAATTATTTACGTGGACTGAATTCTACATATTAAACCATATCTGTGAATACTGACGAATAAAGATCTTTGTCGATATCAAACAAAAATTAATTAATAACCAGTAATTAATTCACTATTTCTACTTTTTGTTTTCTCCGTTTTTTATAGGCCTAAAGTTTTAATTGTACACCCTTAAAAAAAAAAAATAAATTCTAGCTTTCATCTAGCGCTACTTTCATGCTTATAGCATGATCAGAGAGCTATGGTCCAATCTCATTTGTAGACCAATGGTGTGGGAGGGGGTATCTGGGAGAAGATTTTCAGCGCTCAGTAAACCTCGAGCCACCTTCATGGGTAGCCAAGCCAAGCTAAGTACAAGTACTTAGCCTCTCGACCATGCGTTCCACATCACACCTTTCCCTTTTTAATACTATATCTAGACAACAATAATATAAACACATCGGATAATAATATTTAAATGTGATTTTTTCCCCCCTCGAAATCGCTGAATATACATACGAGGTCTTTTACATTTTCTTTTTTTTTTATATAATTGGTGTGGTACTTTTTATTTAAACACACAATTGTATAGTGAAGTGACAATTAACAATAATGTTTGATTACATGTACTATTGCCCCTCAAGAAACCTCCAAGAATTTAGTATCAATCAATCTTTTGTTTCATTACTGCCCAGAAAAGGTACACTGGGAGAGAAAGCTTAAAGAAAAGGGTCCTTACATTTTTGTTTGTCCAGTCCTCTGTAGCAAAGATAGACATTTTCTGAACTTAAATGTCTTTGTCGCCTCATAATTTAAGACTAAAAAAAAAAAGAAACATCTCCTTTTAGTAGTCAATGCCCTATTTATTCAAACGTATTGAGGCGAAACATCGATTCCAGGATATATCATTTTCTAAGAAACTTCCACTTAGTAGCTTCCCCTCATAACGGTTGTCCGGGTCTGTGCTTTTCGTCGAGGTTGTCAAAAAATACCCATATACTAAGTATTATAATATCAAAAAAGTACCACTAATGCATATACCTGCATTTACTTTAGTGTAAGAGATACACTTTATAGCACGATTAACGGAGCTAAAAAGGTTTATAAAAATCTAAATAAAACATTTATTTCAATATAACAATGCACAATTACATTTCCATTCCCCCCCCCCCCTCCAACCTAAGCAAGTTCCGGAAAAATCTAGGTCTTGTGGAAAATAACAAGTTTTAATCTGCAAGGTGACACCAATGACACTGTACTGTAGAGATCGTTTAACTGTATTACAATTAACAGAGCGTAGCACTTCCACGCCACATTGTCTAATTAAAGGTGTATTGAAATGTGAAACTGAAGACCAGTCATAAGTTCATGCGCCCTAATCTTTCTGGGCTACAGTTCTCTTTCGAGGCTTTTATTAATTGTAAAAGAATTTAATCCACGTCTGCCGATTAAAACTATAGTCTGCATATTTTTTTTTCTTTATCCTGTATTATATATCTAAAATTTAGCCAATACTTATGGTTGTGCAAGATTGGACATGCAATTATAGCACTAAATTATGCTTAGCAGAGTAGCCGTAGACCAAAGTAATTATTGTCTTTCTATAAGCATACACCAATCCACACTCTTTTACACTTTGAGACACTATTTCAACTTTCAGATACTATTTCAACTTTCAGACACTATTTCAACTTTCAGACACTATTTCAACTTTCAGACACTATTTCAACTTTCAGACACTATTTCAACTTTCAGACACTATTTCAACTTTCAGACACTATTTTAACTTTCAGACACTATTACACTATTTCAACTTTCAGACACTATTTCAACTTTTACACACACTTTTACACACTTTTATACGCACTCTTCCAATACTAAAACCAATGTATGCTTTTCTTTATTAAAAAGACCACCAAAATCTAATTTTATTAGACTAATTTAAAACACAAAATCTTGCAAAGGTTTGAACTGAACTCTGTTCCTCTATACTACTGATCTATTTTAGGAAATCTTGAACTATAAACCTGACGAATATAAACGATAGCAACCTAGTGCTCATGCTTAGTCGACATACTTGTATGTAGCAGTGAGGAGTATGACTTTCTAAAGCAAATATAATATGTTGAAAGTCTCAAAATGTAACTGCTGTACGCTAACTTTTCATTCGCCGACTGGTAAAAGACAACTGTTACAACGATGACCAATTCAGAATTTATTGCCAAAGAACGTTTGTGACAAGAGTAATTTGATTGGACGAAGTATTGGTACAGAGTACTATGGAGTCTAGACATTGTTAATCTAGCATGTAAACATTAAGTGTCAAAGTGCACAGGTCAATCCTCTGACGTCAAGATGCTCTTCGTCGAACAGAGTTATTGAATAGCTGTTACAAACGCCTCCTTAAACATTACATCCAATATATGTTTCAATTCAGATAAGGATTGTAGCGGGAAGGAAGTGCTTAGTTAGGTCCAGTCATGACCAAACGATATGCACAGATCAACACTATAACGTGGTTTGTGACAATCTCAAAGGAAGTTTCAGTTTTGACTTAAAGACATGTTTGACAACAGGCTGCAACAGAGGCGGCCTTAACATATATATATATCGGGGGAGGGGGAGAACAAAATCCGCCCAACCCCCCATCCCGAAAAAAAAATCCTGGCTACACCCATGTCGACTACCATATTCTTTTTTATGGTTACATAAGAATTTATTAAATCGCAAAAAAGTACAAGTATTGTGATTTTAACAATGGTTTGTATAAAAAATAAATAGACATGAATACAGTAGATTAAGGACAAAGCATCGCCGTTAATTGATTTAAATATGATGTCGTAGCATACGCCACTTTTTAGGAGGGCCGGCCTTAGGCCACTACAACCTATGCGACCGCAGTGGACCCCGCACTTTCATAATTCCTGCGCTAATTCTAGGCGTAAATTATTAAATTAAATCATTTTATAATAACAGATTTCCCGCGGCCTCCTGATTTACCAGAAGCTCCTGGAAATCTCCTGAAATTGCAAAGTCGTAGAAATCTCCGGAAATTATTAAAATATTTTGAAAGCTCATAAATCTTTTAAAATATATAGACCAAATTGTCATTTTGGAGTGTCATTCAATATGGAAAACGCCAATCCTACGCGCGATAAAAAAAAAAACGGCATTATACAAAAAACGTAAATATGGAATCTGGTGAAAGAAACATCTCGCGTCTCAAAATAAAGAAGAATTACTTGAGGTCAACAATTCTGGAAGATAGATTGATACATTTGGTAATTCCTGCTATTGAGAGTTATCTATGTAGGAAATAGAATTATTATGATATACTGAATGACTTCGCTACACGCAAGGTTCGTAGGTAATTCTGTACGTAGTAAAGAATGAATAAAATGCAAAGACGAATTTATTTTGTATACAAACTCTTAATTTTAACGTATTATCCGTATTCCTAGCCAACGTTTCGCATATGGGCCCCGTAATTTTTAAGTTCGGCCCTGCTATTTAGTGACAGGTGAATGCTCCGCTTCCTAATGGCCATGATCCAAAGGACCGCTAAATAGCAGGAATATGGAGAGACGTTAACCCGGATTGTGAACTCGAGGAGGATCATGCGGACGTTCTCGAAAGTGAATAGGGATAGTAACTGGAAGTATTTGAGACATCGCCAACATAAACGCCGGAAATATTCATGTAGGCAGCGTATTGTCGAGCAGAGTGTATGATTGTTTTTCCGTTAGAACATCGGACGACGTAGCCTTAGTTATCTCAATGCTCGCAAACAAAGCTTACAGCCATCTTGCGAAGTTCGAGAGCAACATTTTCGTCGATTACATTTTTCCGAGATATATGCGACTGACAAAAATAAACAGTTACCTGATGCAGGAATTTTGACTACTTTGAAAGACCTGTTGACTCTACGAAATATATATGAAGAGGTGGCCATGGTTAGGAAACGACGGACAATATGAAAGGGCAAAATCAAAAAAAGCATGCAACTATTTTAATGACATCAGATATTGATGTGTAAAAAAAAATACACACATAAATGTAGTCAAATATATAAAATGTATAAAGAGAAAGATTACGTGTCACTGTCATGCGAAAGTTACGTGGGGTAACTCAAGTCCGAATTGCAGAAATAAAAGAGTTATCTTTCCATGACTTTTGGGACCGACCCGCGGCGTAGCATACGACCCCTCCTCCCTCTTTTTTTTTCTGTCACCGCGAAAGTTACTGTGGGGTAACTCCAGTCCAACTTGTAGAAATAAAAAGTTATCTTTCCATAAATTTTTTCATCGTGGTTTCCCGCATGGTTTTGCCAAGAAGAGAATTAAATATATAGACTCTGCGGTAGCTTCTTTCTTGATCAGTGAAACTCATCGTATGGATATTGAAGTTCATATAAACAGGAACATTTGTGAGGATAAACAAGCAAAAAAAAAGCAAAGAACTCTGATCCAACTTACTGACGAACTTGCCCTAAAACACCATCTACCCAATAACAGATAAAAAATTACCAGATTCTCAATCATAACTCCTGGACTTAACTACAAACAATCAACTATTAAAACACACTTAATAAATAACACTCTAACAAAAGAATCAAAATCCACTGAAGCTCAAAATAGGCACGCTTGAAACAATTAAAAGCTATCCGAAAACAGCCATCCATGTACACACCGACTGATCTGATCAGCCTTCAAAGCCACCATCAATGCTGGTCTTGATGCCTTCCTGGTTTTCCTAAAAATAAACACTTTGAAATAAGCGCACCCTGTGGCGATTACTGCTCAAACTTCCAAGGCGAAATTGAGGCAATCACCATAGCTTTGAAGACAGTTGAAAACACATTATATGAAGGGATACAACCACCATCAGATATTGTTGTCTTTACAGACTCCCAATCCACTCTGCAAGCACTTAACAGCAGCACCTCAAACAGCCCAAGAGAGTTGACAACACTAATAGTCATAATACACCAGATGATAACAAAATTAAACATCAACATCACATTACAGTGGATCCCTGGACACATTGGCCTCATGGGAAATGAAAGGGCAGATAAGCTTTCAAAGGCAGGGTCATCAATGGAACAACCAGATAGATCTGTTAACTACCTCACCCTAAGGTCAATGTTAATCAACAACCACAAAGAGGAGTGGCTCAACCAATGGGCAACAGGAAACACAGGAAGAGCCATGTACAAGAAATGCCTATGCCTAACAAACTGGACAGTATTAACTTCCTCCCCCCATCAAAGAATAATATACAATCTTCCAACTAAGGAAAGGACACACACCTCTGTTAAATTACCATCTAAATAAAATAAATTCCACACAACTCCCCCTTTGTAGACACTGCGCCCTCCCCAATGAAACCGTAAATCATATATTTCTTTTATGCCCCTTCCTAATCCACTTTAGGCAGACCCTACTTCCACTCCAGCCTAACATAACCAACACCCTGTATGGCAGTGCTGAACAACTGAAGAAAACTGCACAATATTTTTCCTTGGCACAGTCTGCTAAAGAGCTGACAAGCTCAGCAACAATAAAGCTGGCTAGAAGTAGAAGAAGAAGTAAAGATAAACAGTCTTTACGATGCTTTGAAATATTACACATATAAATAGTAATGTTTTCTAACATTTCTGTGTTTATTTTATCATTCAATACAAGTTACCATAATAAACAGGCCGATTAAGTGGCTTAGAGTGAAACAGCATACACCTGAGCAATTTAAGTTTGAATATTAGCAAAGTCACTTTTTTTTTCATGAGATATTTTACAAATGTTCTAAAAATCTAAAAAATGAAATAAAAGTTATTTTATTGTTTCATTATGCTTCTTTCTGAACATACATCTTTTAAAATCAATACATGTATTGAATTCTTTCTTTACTAAATAAATAATACATGACATCGAGAGTAATTCAAAACTTACAAATACAAAACATAATTACACAAAAAATATATAAATAATTTATGTTTTAAAAATTAAAAAACAGATCAAAATTTGAAAATTACCTTAAAAAGCAACACCCATAACAGCAAACAAAAAAAAAGAAAAATAGAATAATTAAAAAAAATGGAAAATAAAATAGACTAAAAGCGTAATAAATAGTGATTTTGAATAAAAATATACTAAATCGCTAATCACAAAAATCACATTAAAGCTATCTATTGCATTCAACTTCATTTACAATAGCAAAGCAGCCGAATTGTAAATATTGCTAGCGGTAATGCTGAAAACATTTAGAAATGTAAATCCAATAAAAGTGGACCATTAAAATGTAGATCAAGAAATTAAGGAAGACACTCGAAGAAAACGTTTATCCCCCATTCATCATAAAAAAAACAAAAAAATAAAAAATAAATCGCGCATTTTGAATAAACGATAATACATGAAACGATGTGGCAAAATACAATGCTACAAATATTTTATAGTATAAAGTAAATTTGAAGAATGATTCAAATAAATAGATGTGTTCCTTAATCTCATTCAAATTGATTGAATCACAAGTTAGTATGTTATATGTTTACATTTATTAATACTGTTTCATTATGTTTGAGAAAAATATTGCCGGTATAAAATGCCATTTATACAAGTCAATACTATTTTTTTTCTTCTTAAGGTTTATTGTTGTGCACTTTTTTTTAAACATAAAGCACAGAACAAAATCAACAACAATAAAAAAAAATACAAAATGGAATTACAATTCTAGTGTTTAGAGCCTCAACAACCGCACGCGTCTAAAAGGTTAATTAACGTTGCAACACTTTCGTTTCTTAGCCCTAGGTTCATCTTTTTGATCACTCTCATTGCTTGGCTTCTTGTTTTGATCTCTTTGTTTGAGAGCTGTAAACAATTCATTAACAAGAAAAACATTAACAAAACTTTTTTTCTTCAAAAAGTCAATAACTCTTTGATACAACTTATAGAGCTATTGTTTTTATCTGAATAAATATCAAATGTAAGATAAAAACAACAACAATGGAACCTTTTTTTTTACAGTCCCCGCCCTATTCCCATTTCTTCACCCGTGAAAGACTCCTGGTCAAGCGAATGTCTAGATCAATGGTTCCCAAACTTTTTTGTCTCGTAGACCCCTTGCCATGTTTTCTGCTTTTCGGTAGACCCCCTGCTTAACTTATATTGCATTTTTTTTGCAATTTTTTTAAAAACTAATTTCTAATTTTAGTGAGTTGAAGAGTGAAAATGCAATTTAAAGCTACAAATTAAGTATTAAATAATAACTAATTTTTATTGATTAAATTCAAATGAAATGTAAACCAATTAAATTAGCAATGAATACGTATTGCTGGAGTCATCAAACACACTGGAAATGTTTCTTTACCCAGGCTTATCATCTGTTCCTACGGATGTCATGTTTCATACATTCTATGAAGAAGACATTCCAACATTAAATATTAATTCATTTATTTGTATTAAGAATCAGTGTAAATGTTTTCGCAAAGAGTTTCTCGTGTATTTCTTGATCTTTCACGTGTCCGCGTAACCTTTTTCACTAAAGGAGAAGGTTGAAGGTGAGTAACTGGCGCCTTAGCCAGTAGGCTTCAAGCAGGAAGGGCTCATTAGCCACATAGCAGAAGGAAAAATGAATTCAAAACGCTGCTGCCTTGCAACTATACCCAAACATGGGAAAGCTGTCGTGGGTTCATCATCATCATCATTCCTTTGGGTTCCTCATGGAACATAGGGCCTTGACAAAAACACGCCACCCTCCACGGTCTCTTGCTAGTTTTTTTTTATGGTTTCACAGCTCTTTCCAGTCCTCTCGGCTTCTTCTAATACACTGCGTCACCATGTTCTTTTTGGTCTTCCTCTGCGTCTTGTTCCCTGGGGGTTCCACTCTATGGCCTGCCTAGCTCTGTTGCTGGTATCTTTTCTAAGGGTGTGACCAATCCATCTCCACTTCCTCTCTAAGATCTGCACTTCTATATTTTTCTGTCCACTCATCTCCCACAGTTTGGTGTTTTCTACTTCGTCATACCAGTGTATTTTTAGGATATTTCTCAGGAATCTGTTGATGAATGTCTGTACTTTTTCTGTTGTGGCTTCAGTTGTTCTCCATGTTTCAGAACCATACAGTAGGACAGCCTTGACATTAGAGTTAAAGATTCATAGTTTAGTCTTGTTTGAGATGTGAGATTTCCAGGTTGGTTTTAGCTGTGTAAATGTCTGACGCGCTAGATTTATACGGCGTTTAATGTCTTCATCTGTTCCACCTCATATACTGACTACACTCCCAAGGTATATACAATTTTTTACTTGGTCTATTGTCTGAGAATCCAGTACGTGGGTTAACCTGAGGAAAAATAAGGAGCTGGCGACCCTTAGGCAGTTTGCAGCACACAGCGCTACACCCTGTCACAGCATGTGACGCCACTGATCCCAACCTATATATATTCTTTGCAAAGAATCACATAAGAAGCTTTTGAGTTTGATAACTCATGCCACCGATGTGCCATAGAACTGTTGCTTAAAGAAATTATTTTAATAATATCAGATGTAGGTGTGTGTAAAACAGTTTTCACAACTACAATGGCTGGTAAAATCCATGTTTTACCAATAGTGTTTTTCGTATTTTGCTATAAGTTAAGAGATTTTCTAAGTCACTCACAAACCAACATCTTCTCTATATGATGTTGAAGAGAGATTGTGTGGGTCTATTCAGAACTTTATCTTTGAGGGTTAGAACATTTTTCAAATCTTTATCTATTTTGTCAGGGTGACATTGTCTCAGATGATCCTACAGCGTAATAGTTTCGTATCATTATAAAAAAAAAGTCACTTAGGCAACCGCTTGTTTGACAAGGAATGAATGAATACCAGTTTTAAATAACCAACACTGGACAGTGTACATTTCTTGTTGTTAAACATTTGTTACATGTATACAAAATGAAGCTTTTTAAATACGTATTGAGACTACATACTACAATTCTTTGGTTTGATTAGCAGGATAAATATTTAAAGGATCTACCAAGGTACACATCATATATTAGTCTACAAAATAATTACATTAAATGAATGTAAAAAATTAAAGTCACGATCTGTTTAAATGAAATCTATTACCGTAGACCCCCGTGGACATCTCATAGACCCCCAATTTATTTTTTCACTTTCGTAGACCCCCTGGAAGTCTTCGTAGACCCCTGGGGGTCTATATAGACCACTTTGGGAATCACTGGTCTAGATCTACTAGACTTTAAAATAGTTCAATGACTGGCATTGAGATCTAGACTTAGAAGACTATGCGCACATTTTTTTTCTTAACAATAAGTCAATAACTTATTAAAATCTTTAATGAATACTACCTACGTTAGGAAATACCTGAAGACGTAGAGTCCGTTCAATAGAAATATTTTCTCGTTCTCAAGCCAAATGTATTTATTTTTTGCTTTGAACAATTATAGCGGCCAAATTTGAGTTTTCTCAGTGTGGCAAACGAGCTTATAATTCTTTTCCAAACGATATTATATATACAGCTACTGTCTAATTTCTTGGAAATTTGTTAGAGCACTTTTCGAAATCCGTGTTTTTTTTCTTGCCCAACCAGAAGGTTTGTGGAAGTTTCTACGGTTTTACCAGTGAAGTAGAGGTATTTTAAAAATATTTAGTGACTTTTTAAAATAAAATCTTATCTTAAAACTTTAACCAGTTATAAAAATTTCTTAAGTAAGATCCGTGATCTTCTGAATCTATAGTACTAATACCGAGAAACAGAAAAAACACAGAATTGTACATAGAAAACAACCGCTCTTTCAGTTACATCAAAGGAATATAACGAAATAAAAATACCAATGATTTGCTGAACTGCCATATCTAAATACATTAGCATTACTTGTAACTTAGACGGGCTTAATGCAAAGTGAAGCTTAATATTAAAGACACGAATGATTAAAGTTTACCATTTCTAACGAACTCTTCAGAAGCAGAGTTTAATATTTCACAAACTTCCTTATTGCGATTGCGGCTGTACACTTGCAAAATCTTTTCGTTAAATTTCTTTGGACTGAAAATTCTGCTTATCTAAAGAAAGAAATATTTTTAAAAAGTTATTAGTTCATGTACCTGTTCATGTGGTATGTGCTACGTACGGACTGTCGTCAAGAAGGACCATAGCCCAAGTCATGTCCTGCCATGTCATGTCAAATTCTGCTGGAGGTTTAGGACTCGGACAAAATTCTCCTCCTTTCTAACAGAACGTCTAAAACTTATTCTATCAAAACAAACTTGATTTCTTTAATAGGTTAAAAATAATGCAAAAGAAAGTTTTGTCTTAAAGTCGAGAGAGTAAGGATGAGCTCATAATTAAACAAAAACAATCATTGATGGTTTTGTCCTGTGTGTTTTGACAGTGTCATGATCAAGTGATGTGAAATCAATACTCTAATAAATAGCTTACAAAATTGTGCTTAATTTAAGTTTTGTTTTAGAAAAACAGTTCATTTAAAAAAATATAATTATTACCTTGTCTGGAAAATGAGCGTTATCGAAGGTTCTCTTGCTTTACACTTTCAGCTTTCTGATTGGATCTTCTGATTTTAACCCATAGTCCAGATCTATGATCTAAATATAAATATAATGAGTTTATGTGATTAACAACACTTGAGACACTAAAATGTTTATTATTTTTAAAATAACCAAGAGAGAACTTGTTTTTACACGCAGTCATTTCTCTTCGATACAGTGTGTGTAGATCAAGAGAAACAATCACTGAATATTACAATACAGGAATTGTTATCTCCCTTAATTAAAATGAACTTCGAGTTACGTACGTCCGCGGATCTTCTCATAACCAATTGGGATTGTGGCTATTGGCTAATACCTACTTTTTCTGATTTTTGAACTGCATTCTTTGACTGTTTTATAATCGTGTTTGTTGGTAGCTCTAAATGAAAAAGTTTTTGTTTTGCGCAATTTGTTGTAAAGAATCTTGTGTGTGTTAGAAGTCACGCTTCAGTTTCTTATACTCCTCTAGTGAAGAAAGCGTTCTGGCTTTGGGTTTCTTTTGTGCTACAGTTTCTACTGTTTCCTCGTTTGAATGAGTACGTAAGTACACAGAGGTATTCATCAGGCTCGATATTCCGCTACGCATGTTATCCATGAAAATTCTTGGTTAAGCTGCATCGTTAAATTTAGGTTTTAATCTAGGTTTCAGTTTGTTCAGATTAGGTCTTACTCTTGAGTCCGCCCTTGGAGCCGTAACTGAGCCAGGCCTCGGCCAGGTCGAGAAGGCCTTGATTTGTAAGGAGCCTTGCGTCCCCTTGACCTAGTAGTTAAGAGTTACTGGCGGTGGGGCTGAAGTTAAGTGTGATTGCGTGAGGTGTGTTACTGTTACGTAATTATTATTGTATGAAATAATTATTCACAGTTGTAAAGTAATATGTATATTTAACATCCATTAACATCCATGTATATTTTAGTATTAAATGTTTTAGTGTAAAACTATCGTTGACAATTTATTTTAGGATCCTTTAACATGTACTTCGTGGTTGCTGCCGTTATTTAATTAAAACATTGGCCTGCCTAATTGGGGAACCCGGTTAGTTATATCATCTAGCTAAAGCTGTAAAATCCACCTTGACAGTAAGTAAAAATGGCTTAGCTTAACAAAAAATAAAAAAAATTAATAAATAATAAAACAACATAAAAAGTACTTGAAAAAAAACAAACATTTAATTTAGATGTCATGTAATTAAATCAATAATAAACCAAGAACAACAATAAATATGTGAGATTAATAATATTTGTGTCAATTTTTTTTTTTGCTATTTCATGCTTGTAGCTTTCTTAATACGCTATGATCCTATCACTTTATCTGGACCAGTTAGGAATTAGGAAAATGGGGGGGGGGGGAAGAAAGAAAGGGAAATCTAGGTGGATTTTTACCTTAATTGGTTTAAAAAAAAAACCACTTACCCCCCCCCCCCCCAAAAAAAAAAAAAAGGGAACGAACTCAATTCGATCTCGTGGCTCACATCTCCTATGGCCGAAGTGCTAACCACTCTACTAGTGACCTACTTATTATTAGAGTAGATTGTATAATTATATATTGTTTGTTTCAATTTAGAGCCGCGACCTATAAAGGGGACTAATTCAACTTATATCACCACTTCGGTAAAGTACAATTTCTTTCCCTTGTTCGATATACAATAAAAAAATAATTACCAATATTTAATTAACTAATTTTTTTTTTTAAATTGATTCATGTGTTGTCAGGTAAAAGAAATAAAGTAAAAGGAAAAATTGTGTAAAATTTCAGCTTGATCCGAGATTGGGTGTCGGAGAAATAACGTGTACAAACTTTTTACCAGACAGACAGACAGAAAGACGGACCGTTGGGACACCACAAAAGCTCTGTCAACCTTCTTTTTTCATTCTTCTCTGTCATATGCCTTTGATAGAATTTCATTCTGATATTTTTTCTCAAAATATTGAAACATACCTATTTACCTGCCTAGGTGGACCACTTCGGGGGCCGGTTTTGAGTTTAGTGTTTCCACACAAACTGTCTTTTTACCTTGTTATATTGATTCTTGTTTGTCAGGTACAAGAAAAAAATGTGCGAAATTTAAACTTGATCCACGATTGGGTGTGGGAGAAATCATGTGTAGAACCTTTTTACCAGACAGGCAGACATACATACAAACAGAGTGAGTTGATACAAGCTTTGTAATAAGTTAGTGACAAGATAACGAAAGCTAAAAACTAAAAATTTGACTATTTTCAATCATTTAAAAACTTTTACCTGAACGTTAAAGTCTTTTTCTGTCACATTCACAGCCTGAAAGATTGGTAGATGGAAAAAAAACAACTAAACTATTTAGATATATTATTAGTAAACTTAACATGTAATTTATTACTGAACTTTTAATTCAACACAAACCCTATATCTCGCCATTTTTACACATGAACTGGTAATGAACTACAAAATATAGAGGTATAGGTATTATTTATGACTGTTAAGTGTAGAGGCTGTAACACACAAAGTTATTAGGTGTCTTGTTGAAACTTCTTTGGGCTAATTAGAGATGAAATCATATTTCAGATACTGATAAATGTAATATCAATATCTATTCTTATAATATTTACATGTATAAGATCAAAATAATCATGTCTTTTTAAAAACAAGCTTATATAAAAGCTTATTTTGACATTTAAAAAGCTTTTTAAAAAGACAATACATTTTTATACATTTTTATACAACTTATTAAGAGATTGTTTTTCTCCTAATTACTAATGAGTGTGAGATAAAAAAAATTGAACATTTTTATCCAGTCTCATTCCCTTCTCCCCTCCCCTCCCCTCCCCCGAGAAAGAATCCTGGTTAAGCGAATGTATAATTTTTTTACACTTTATTTTATTCGAATGAATAATTCCAATGAAATAGATATAGGAATTTAAATTTAGGCTTAGAGGACGATGCGCAAAATTTTTCTGAAAATTATTTTCTAAATCTCTTCAAGGAATGCGGAAAAACCCTAAAAAATGATGCCCAAAATACGGCCCGCGGGCCAGATCCGGCCCGCGAGGTGTTTCCATCCGGCCCGCCGAAATGTCGGCACAAATTGAAGAAAATCACCCTCCAAAAAAAAAAAAGGTTGAACAATGTATCTTTACCTTTGTTAGGGCTTCGATCTTTCTCTGACAGATTGGTACCATGACCTTTAACATTTGTGCATTTATAAAATAGGACCCTGAATGTGGAATCTATCAGGAGAAGTGAACGGATATTTACTTTTTGTAGAAAATGATAATAAACCAACATATTTGAATTGAAAAGAAAGTGTGGCTGTTTTAAAAACAAACACTATATTAAAGGATTATTTAAAAAGAATATGACGGTATTCTTGATTCGTTCAACTCCGCCTAGAGACAAGAAAATGAGTCAGTGGTGAAGCTAGATACAAAATTGCTCACATTTTAAGTAGAGAAATGGAGCCTTTCTCTGACGCTTAAAAGAAGATTAACTTCAAATATCCCATTAATTAAGTACTAGATCCACAGATCTCTATTACAAAACAAATAATTTCAGTTCAATTTCATTTCGTTTTTGTACCTTTTCGTTTATGTGGCCTGCGGCACACGTGTCGGAAATTAAAATGGCCCGCAGTTAAAATTAGGTTGGGCATCACTGCCCTAAGACATACATGTCAGGGGGAGGTATGGCGAAAGTGAATGTTAGTTTGATATTTTGGTATGATAGTTATATCCCCTTGTCAGTGGCGTAGCTAGGGTTTTTGATGCCTGGTGCGGCAAGTCCTCATGATGCCCCCCCAAACAAAAAGTCCTTTTTTTTCTCCAAAAGAAATGTGTATTTGATGTTAAAGTATTGCTAATTTGGAAAAAAAATCTATTTTACAAAAACGATACTACATATAAATCTTAGTGCTTTCTTACTAGCAATTTATCAATAATATTATCAGCTTTTTTTTTAGCGGCCCCCGAAAAGGGAAAAGACCTTATTAATTTGTGTTGAAAGTCTGTGAGTCCGTCCGTCCATCCGTCCCGTTTAGACTAGAAAAGATAGTGAAAATCCGACATCATAATATTTTAGATCATTCAAAGTTCTGATGCAACAGCTACTTTTTTCTTTTTTTTTGAAAGCGAAAAATCTAATTTTTTAAATCACTTATGCAAGAAGTTTTTTTGAATAAAAATACACCACTTTTACAACTATTCACTATTCATAATAACGAACATGGGAGAGGTTACTATTTACCAAATTTTTAACTCATTTATGCAAATGGTTTTAGATTTTTTGTCAACATTTTTTTACATTTGTATTGCTTAGTTATGTAAGGTCTGTCCTACTAACTCCTACATTCACACACAAAAAAATGTTTTTTTAAAGAGAAAAAAAAATCTATTTAGTGTGCATATAAGTTGGACATAATTTAAAACAATTAATAAGTAGATTTTCATATTATCGTGTGAACTGAAGCACTGACCTATTGCTGTAGAACACTCATCTACAGGGAAAAAAAAATACGGAAATGTTTTTTTCTTGAGGATTTGAAAAAACAATTAGATCATTAGATCATTATAAGACATCAGTTAGGCATGGTTCACATTTAACTTTACATTCACTTTCACCTATCCATTGGTCTGCTGGACCGTTAGGGCACCACACAAGATCTGTCAACCTTCTTTCTCCATTCTTCTCTGTCATTTGTCTTTGATAGAATTTCATTCTGATGTTATTTCTGAAAATATTGAAACCTGAATTTTTACCTGCCTGCATGGACCACTTCGGGGTCCAATTTTGAGTTTGTGTTTCCACACAAACTGTCTTTGTAACCTTGTTTTTCTACCAGCTTTTGTTCAATTAACGAAATTGCCAAATGAGTTTGTCGTAAATATGTCATCAGTCGATCGAAAGTAATTCTTGATCAACTGAAGTTTAGAACTATTTCGCTTGCATGTAGCCACACTTACCACAGTTGTCAGAAATATTCGAATCAAGAAGGCGATATTCGAGACTGATTCATCTAGCGAATATGTTTTTATAAAACTCTAGATCTCAACGACCCTTGTTTTGTAAGATGGAGTCTTCTGAAGAAACTGCGACAACCGTTGATGTCTCTTTCTATTCATAGGAAATTTGTTTTTGTCAATATTTCTATGAATACCATCAAGATTTTTTTTTCATCTGAGGATTCAATAGTAGGGAAAGCGACACTAATTCATACCGCATCATGATATTGCTAAAATTTGATGATAATTTCTAGAAGAATTTGGTCCAATGAAAAATAAAATCCACCCGTAGCTATTATATGTGTGTTTCTACAGAATCGTTGTGCTTTTGCCTGGTATTTTATTTCATGCAGCTAATATTGCACTATTTTTGGAAGTTTAATCCAGCCTTGACATGTCAGGTGTAGGCTACTGTCCAATAAAAATGAAGTTTTTAAAAATTGTTTCACTTGCTGTAGGATTAGATTTCGTAATCGTCCAAAATTACAATAAACTCGTTTTGTATTTGTGGGGACATTTACGTTTTCGGTGTGGAACTAAGCTTGGTTCGAAGCACATGTTATATCAGGAGTGGTTTGTTCTTGGATAATGGTTTCATCAGATCCAAGAAATTGCTTTCATTTTTGACCCTCCACTACTTCTTTAACTTAGCCATGTCCACGGAGTGCCAGATTTTGATTTGAGAGAAAACAAATGATGTCCAAAGATTCTCTTTAGATAATCTCTGTACCTTTCACTATTCCTGAATTAAATCTTGCGTCTTGGCGCCTTCCTGTCAATACAGTTCCCTATTCGCAGACAACTAAAAGTTCCCTCCATGCGATTGCTGAATGTGAGCTCTGTTGGTCTCATTTTTAGTTTTCCATTTTCATAGATAACCTCCACCAGTCATTGAATATGTCGTTGGATTTAAATGTAGATGTGGTACTTTACCTTGTTAAGAAGAGTAAGCAGGAGTAGCAAAAAAAATTTTGTTTAGTAATATATCCACCTTCTCAAAACTTTGGCATTAGCTGGAAGAAGGAGACTTTCCAAAGCTTTATGGCCTGTCCTATTGCTGAGTTTGTGTTTACATTGCAACATTACAATGATCTCGAGATAAAACAAAAAATGCGCCGAAAATAAAAGTCAAAATGTAAAAATATGGGCATTAAAATTGATAAGAAGTAGTGAATTCTTTTCCAGAATGACTAAAACTAAAAAGAATCACAATGAATTGAAAATAGGCTACAAAAGTTAACTAGAGTCAAGAGGCATATAAAAAAAAAATCTAGATTTAGATGAAACCCGTGTACTGAACAATTTAATAAAAAAAAATGTACCAACACAACTTTGTCCCTCATTACAATACAGAGCATTGAACAATACATGTACCATGTCACCCTGAAGAAAGTGTAAAAATGCGTTGGCTTTAGAGCTTTAAACAAATGTAATTAAATTGATTCAAGATAATCTGCAGCTTAAATGTATTGTAAGGAAGCCTATAGGAGAAAAACAAAGCAGCGAAATAAATAAATGTGTTAGTGTTCCTTCCTTTGTTATACAAATGTGTAGTTTTTACTGACAAAGTTTATCCTCGGCTTGATGCCCCTCATCACTTGATGCCCGCACCACCCGCACACTGCTAGCTACGCCACTGCCCCTTGTATATGTATTCCCAGGTTGTGAATGTGAACAGTCTTGCATATGTTGTGAACTGAATGGTTAAGTCTTCGTTGAATGTGCGAGAGAGTGTGTTAAGTTAGTGAGGTCTTGCTCCCGTCCAGGAAGGTTTGAAAGTCGCTTCCTGGACTGGTGTTTATGTATTATTTACTGACAGTTAATATAATTGTGTGCTTATTAAGTATTAAAGTATTATTTGCATTTTCATGGATATCTGAGTTGGAGTTCAAGTGTATCAAGTAGTAATTGTTCTTATTTGTGTAACAAGTTTTTGTGTAGAAGTATTAATTAATTGGAATTGAGTAATTGTGTAAACCCCTACGAGCCTAATGAGCCAAGTCAACTGAAAGGTACTATTTTATAAAAAAAAACAGTCTTTGTAAGCCTTTACCTGAACGTTAGAGTTGTTTCGTTTAACCTTCTTTTTCTTGGTACACAACTAGAGAATCAAAATAACATATTAGTTCTCTTACTATCTAACTCATAGAACTCAACTCTTATTTAGCACAAACCACATATCTCACCATTTTTGTGTACGAACAGGTAGGGAAAAAAAGAGCATAGAGACATATGTATTACCTAATGTAATTAAGAGAAAACAATGTAACTCTTATGTATCCTTAAAATGTCTTATTGAAACTTCTTCAAGCTGTTTCTGATACAAATAGACTGGAATACCAACATCAAATATATTGCAAGTCTTATTCTTATGAACTTTACATTTATAACATTACAATGTCATGATGTCTTAGTAAATAAAGTTTTGAAATGCTCTCATTTCTATTAAACAAAGTGTAAATACAATTAGCTTCCCCCCCCTTTCTTAACAACAATTTTTAGCGGCCCCCAAAAGGGGAAAAGACGCTATTAGTTTAGTGAGAAATGTTTGTCCGTCTGTCCGGCTTTCCGTCCATCACGTTTAGATCTCGTAAACTAGAAAAGATAGTGAAAATCCGACATCATAATATTTTAGTCCATTTAAAGTTCTGATGCAACGGCTACTTTTTTCTTTTCTAAAATTGAAAAATCTAATTTTTTAAATCACTTATGCAAGCATTTTTTTCATAAAAATACACCACTTTTACAACTAATAAAAGTAACAAACAGGGGAAGCTCTTTAGTAAGGGAGAAGAATATTTACCATATTTTAACATATTTATGCTAATGGTTTTAGGCTTTTTGTTAATTTTGTTTTACATTAGTTCTGCTACGTTATGTAAGCTCTGTCCTACTAACTAGTACATTAGTATTGCTACGTTATGTAAGCTCTGTCCTACTAACTAGTACATTAGTATTGCTACGTTATGTAAGCTCTGTCCTACTAACTAGTACATTAGCATTGCTACGTTATGTAAGCTCTGTCCTACTAACTAGTACATTAGTATTGCTACGTTATGTAAGCTCTGTCCTACTAACTAGTACATTAGTATTGCTACGTTATGTAAGCTCTGTCCTACTAACTAGTACATTAGTATTGCTACGTTATGTAAGCTCTGTCCTACTAACTAGTACATTAGTATTGCTACGTTATGTAAGCTCTGTCCTACTAACTAGTACATTAGTATTGCTACGTTATGTAAGCTCTGTCCTACTAACTAGTACATTAGTATTGCTACGTTATATAAGCTCTGTACTACTAACTAGTACATTAGTATTGCTACGTTATGTAAGCTCTGTACTACTAACTAGTACATTAGTATTGCTACGTTATGTAAGCTCTGTCCTACTAACTAGTACATTAGTATTGCTACGTTATGTAAGCTCTGTCCTACTAACTAGTACATTAGTATTGCTACGTTATGTAAGCTCTGTACTACTAACTAGTACATTAGTATTGCTACGTTATGTAAGCTCTGTCCTACTAACTAGTACATTAGTATTGCTACGTTATGTAAGCTCTGTCCTACTAACTAGTACATTAGTATTGCTACGTTATGTAAGCTCTGTCCTACTAACTAGTACATTAGTATTGCTACGTTATGTAAGCTCTGTCCTACTAACTAGTACATTAGTATTGCTACGTTATGTAAGCTCTGTACTACTAACTAGTACATTAGTATTGCTACGTTATGTAAGCTCTGTCCTACTAACTAGTACATTAGTATTGCTACGTTATGTAAGCTCTGTCCTACTAACTAGTACATTAGTATTGCTACGTTATGTAAGCTCTGTACTACTAACTAGTACATTAGTATTGCTACGTTATGTAAGCTCTGTCCTACTAACTAGTACATTAGTATTGCTATGTTATGTAAGCTCTGTCCTACTAACTAGTACATTAGTATTGCTACGTTATGTAAGCTCTGTCCTACTAACTAGTACATTAGTATTGCTACGTTATGTAAGCTCTGTACTACTAACTAGTACATTAGTATTGCTACGTTATGTAAGCTCTGTCCTACTAACTAGTACATTAGTATTGCTACGTTATGTAAGCTCTGTCCTACTAACTAGTACATTAGTATTGCTACGTTATGTAAGCTCTGTACTACTAACTAGTACATTAGTATTGCTACGTTATGTAAGCTCTGTCCTACTAACTAGTACATTAGTATTGCTACGTTATGTAAGCTCTGTCCTACTAACTAGTACGTTTACCCCAAAATAATGTTTACTTTTTTTAAAGAGACAAATATCTATTTAGTATGTATATAAGTTGGACATTATTTATAACAACAATGAATAAGTTTGTTTTCATATTATCGCGTAAACAATTAGATCAGTTAGATATTCATTATAAGACATTAGTTAGGCCAGGTTCTTATTTAACTTCACATTCACTTTCACATATCCTTTAGTCTGCTGGACCGCTGGGCACCACAGGATCTGTCAATCTTCTTTTCTATTCTTCTCTGTCATTAGTCTTTGATAGAATTTAATTCTGATGTTTTTTCTGAAAATATTGATACCTGCCTTTTTACCTGCCTGGGTGGACCACTTCGGGGGCCGATTTGGAGTTTGTGTTTCTAAACAAACTGTCTTTGTAACCTTGTATTTTTTTTGCGTTTTATGTACAAAATTGTATTTGTGATAAATGAATTGAATTAAGATATTGAAATAATTAACTATCAACTGTAAACCATAAACTGTAATTGACATTGAATAAAAAGTTTACCTTTCAACCCGCTGGTTAAAGTTACCAAATCAAAATAATATTTGTACATGAAATAAAAGATATCTCCATGGCACTTACTTCTTTTACTTTTGTCAAAATTTTAGTTTTTATAATTTCTTTGTCTTTAGTGATGTCCCTTTTGCCATTTTGTTTTCTCCTTCTTCCAACGCCTTTTGGTTCAGCCATCTAGACCAGAGATATTCATCATTATTATAGCACTAGAAATAATCGCGGGTGCATAATCTAATTATAAATACATTACGGAATTTTCATTACAAATACGTTACCTGACAAAATCATAAATAATATTAGATTCAATGACAACACATCGCATTAAACAATCTTTGAATAATTGAGATGTGATACGGTCATAAAAACATCATGATGTGCAGTGGATCTCAAACTTTTACTATTGACGACCCCAAGACCACAACATGTTCAAACTACCATTAACCAGCTAGTGGCTCAGGAGGGGCGTTAGTGTGTCTGTCAAGTGTATTGAGCCTCCAACATCTAATCATTGTCTGTCTGTCGCATTGTACTTCTCAACAGACTCTGCATTCCTTCTTGTGTGACTAAAGAGGCCAATCCTTGATACACAGCTACAGTAACAAGGTTGGGCGTATGTTATCACCAATCGCCGTTGCATTTTCACACTTCTTTCTACTACTGTTGCGCATGGCATCACCAAGTGGATCTATCCAGTGCCACTTTTCCCCAGCTTTTTGTGTCGATTTTGAAGAGCTTCATGTCATCTAATCAATGTACTCCAGTCTATGTCACACTGTTTCTTCTGTTATGAAGAAAGCAGGTAAACAACTTATAAAGAGGGAATGAGACTGGCCAATGATGATGTCTGAACATTTGAGTCTATAGAATGTGGATGATTGTAATGGACTGGATACTCGCAAGATCATCTTCGAATTAAGCAAGACTTCCTGCAGCCAGGGCCGGCCTTATGCTACTGCTACCTATGCAGCCGCAGTGGGCCCCGCACTATCATAGGCCCCGCGCTAATTCCAGGTGTAAATTATTAAATTAAATTTCTATAACTTGAAATTACAAAATTTACGAAAAAAGTCATGGAACTCTAATGAAATTATTAAAACCGCCCGAGAACTCATAAAAATGTTATAAAAAAATAGACAAAATTGTTAATGCTGGGGTATTATTCAATATGAAAAACGCTAATCCTAAGCGATACAGAAATTTAATGTTAAAAAATGTAAATTCATTTGGCTACAATTGACGATCTTAGCGTAACTACTGTAATAATAGCTATTCATAATAAAGTCATATGTTCAAATGTTGCCAAGTGATATAATGATTCTAGTTTGGCTGTTTTGTGTGTGTGTGTGTGTAAAGGAGTGAAACAGAAAAAATGAAGTATAACTTATTTAATATTAGTATATAATGTGCGAATAATTTAAAATGGACTTACTATATTTAAAAGTTCCTGGGCAAACGGATTACTTTCAAAAACACACGTGTATAAATCTCTTGTTTCTATCACTTTCCGTATCAGTTCCTTAGCTTCTTTTAAATCTTTTTCTTTGCCCTTGTCTTTGTCTTCTTTATCGAGATCATAGCTTAAAATCTTAAATATGATATTGTCAGTAAGCTGGGTATAGGCTTTCATATCTGTATGGCAATCACATAATTTGATCTCTTTCTTTGGTCTGTTAGACGAAATCATTCAAATATAGTTTCTTTCCTTTAAATATTTTAGATGTTCGTAAAATATTGTTTGTATCTAATACACGTTACGTTTTATTGTGTGCATTTTTCTGATTCACGGTCAATATTTTTACGGAGAACTGTTAACTCAGATGTGAGGGCTGGGTGTCTGGCATTCCCATACCATCCGGCCCACTTATTTATTGCTAATTTATTGTTACTTGTCTACACGATAATGAAAGTTTTAATAAGCATCTAAAACTGAACGCAAGCTTTAAACGCGGGTTTAGGTAGGCTTACTACCGTTTTTTTTTTGTTTTTTTTTTTACAATTTAAACCGTTTCATGGGTGGAGGGACACGGATTTGGAAAACGACTTTATCGATTTTCCTATTTTCCTAGAAATTTAATTAACAGTTTTTTATATTAAAATTGGCAACACAGTGAATTCTATATTTGAGTTAGCTTTCTCTCCTAACTGACGATATCAACATTGATTCCACCAGAATGTGGTAAACAATTACGAAGAGAAAGAGGAAAAATTGGCAATACAGTGAATTTTATATTGTTACATGAAGTGGTCCCCATGTGTGACTCAAGAGGTCACAATGTGTAGCCCCCAGCGGCTGACAGGTCAGCGTGTGTATTCTGAAATGTACGCGTGTAAAGTTCCCCTTTCAGACCTTGTGGTCTATAGGGCAGATGATGTAAAGATTGTCTGATTCTGTGGCCTGCAGTTAACGAGGGTGTCATGTGGCCAGCACAACGACCATCCACCTTTACTTTTCCCAAACTAATGTCAGGTACCCATTAGAGCTGGGTGGACTCAGGGGCGCCCAAAGATCCCAAAATTAAAAATGCCAGTCTTCACCAGGATTCGAACCCGGACCGCCGGTTCAGAAACCAAGCGCTTTACCACTTAGCCACCCGCCTCCACGTGTAAACTAGCCGGTGTGTAATGGTCACGTGGTGTTCCAGAATGAAAACGTGACACACGCGACATATTTCTGACAATTTCTAGAAGCTTATTTGAACTTTATATAAGCCAGAACCGTTACAGTTGTCTTAAGTCGCGACAGTGTGATACAGCAGAACAGATATGTACGGCATCATGCAAGTCAACTAGAGTAGGGTCAACTAGAGTAGAGTCAACTAGAGTAGAGTCAACTAGAGTAGAGTCAACTAGAGTAGGGTCAACTAGAGTAGGGTCAACTAGAGTAGGGTCAACTAGAGTAGGGTCAACTAGAGTAGAGTCAACTAGAGTAGAGTCAACTAGAGTAGAGTCAACTAGAGTAGAGTCAACTAGAGTAGAGTCAACTAGAGTAGAGTCAACTAGAGTAGAGTCAACTAGAGTAGAGTCAACTAGAGTAGAGTCAACTAGAGTAGAGTCAACTAGAGTAGGGTCAACTAGAGTAGAGTCAACTAGAGTAGAGTCAACTAGAGTAGGGTCAACTAGAGTAGAGTCAACTAGAGTAGAGTCAACTAGAGTAGAGTCAACTAGAGTAGGGTCAACTAGAGTAGAGTCAACTAGAGTAGGGTCAACTAGAGTAGAGTCAACTAGAGTAGAGTCAACTAGAGTAGAGTCAACTAGAGTAGAGTCAACTAGAGTAGAGTCAACTAGAGTAGAGTCAACTAGAGTAGAGTCAACTAGAGTAGAGTCAACTAGAGTAGGGTCAACTAGAGTAGGGTCAACTAGAGTAGAGTCAACTAGAGTAGAGTCAACTAGAGTAGGGTCAACTAGAGTAGGGTCAACTAGAGTAGAGTCAACTAGAGTAGAGTCAACTAGAGTAGAGTCAACTAGAGTAGAGTCAACTAGAGTAGGGTCAACTAGAGTAGGGTCAACTAGAGTAGAGTCAACTAGAGTAGAGTCAACTAGAGTAGAGTCAACTAGAGTAGAGTCAACTAGAGTAGAGTCAACTAGAGTAGAGTCAACTAGAGTAGAGTCAACTAGAGTAGAGTCAACTAGAGTAGAGTCAACTAGAGTAGAGTCAACTAGAGTAGGGTCAACTAGAGTAGGGTCAACTAGAGTAGAATCAACTAGAGTAGAGTCAACTAGAGTAGAGTCAACTAGAGTAGAGTCAACTAGAGTAGAGTCAACTAGAGTAGAGTCAACTAGAGTAGAGTCAACTAGAGTAGAGTCAACTAGAGTAGAGTCAACTAGAGTAGAGTCAACTAGAGTAGAGTCAACTAGAGTAGAGTCAACTAGAGTAGAGTCAACTAGAGTAGAGTCAACTAGAGTAGAGTCAACTAGAGTAGAGTCAACTAGAGTAGAGTCAACTAGAGTAGAGTCAACTAGAGTAGAGTCAACTAGAGTAGAGTCAACTAGAGTAGAGTCAACTAGAGTAGAGTCAACTAGAGTAGAGTCAACTAGAGTAGAGTCAACTAGAGTAGAGTCAACTAGAGTAGAGTCAACTAGAGTAGAGTCAACTAGAGTAGAGTCAACTAGAGTAGAGTCAACTAGAGTAGAGTCAACTAGAGTAGAGTCAACTAGAGTAGAGTCAACTAGAGTAGAGTCAACTAGAGTAGAGTCAACTAGAGTAGAGTCAACTAGAGTAGAGTCAACTAGAGTAGAGTCAACTAGAGTAGAGTCAACTAGAGTAGAGTCAACTAGAGTAGAGTCAACTAGAGTAGAGTCAACTAGAGTAGAGTCAACTAGAGTAGAGTCAACTAGAGTAGAGTCAACTAGAGTAGAGTCAACTAGAGTAGAGTCAACTAGAGTAGAGTCAACTAGAGTAGAGTCAACTAGAGTAGAGTCAACTAGAGTAGAGTCAACTAGAGTAGAGTCAACTAGAGTAGAGTCAACTAGAGTAGAGTCAACTAGAGTAGAGTCAACTAGAGTAGAGTCAACTAGAGTAGAGTCAACTAGAGTGCACTAGAGTCGACACACTTGAGATACAGCTTGATACAGTAGAGCAGAGCGATGTGCACAGAAGTACAGAAAAGTGAGAAGCAGAGAAGTACAGTGAAGTGCAAAGTAGTACAGCAAAGTACAGTGAGGTGCTGAGAAGTACAACAAAGTACAGTGAGGTGCTGAGAAGTACAGCAAAGTGCACAGAATTACAATGAGGTTCAGAGAAGTACAGCAGATTACAGTGAGGTGCAAAGTACATTGAAATACAATTAGTTACAGAGAAGTACATTGAAGTGCAGATATTGTGCAGTCTTTTACGCTACTTGTGTACAGTTACAAAAATGACAAACCGCTAGATTTTTATTTGTGTGTCAACAATAACATTAAGCCAGAAGAAGAAAATATGTAGCTATTGGTGACAGAAGTGGTATATTTCTGGGTCAAATGAATTCAATAAAACTAATGTTGGTTGTTGAACTTCACCTGAAAAAAAAAAGATAAACACTCAACGGAAAAGGAAACGCTGAATTTCATGCAAGGAATTGAAAGAAAGCCTAAAGAATATACCTTTCCTACATTTACATATGGAGACTGTATTGTCTGCAAAAAAGCATTGGATAAACGCAATGAATAAGCAGCTAAATGAGAAGAGCTACTTTGCATATTTTAGGTTTATTATTAGTATCTAAGGATACTTTATGCAAAGTTTTATCAGGATGTGTCAAGTGGGTCTGATTGTTTGTTCGAGAAATACATACATACATACATACATACATACATACGGTAATCAAAAACAATTGATAAAAATATTTCCAATCGCACAGATTATTTGAGTGTTAGTTAGATGCATTACAAATTTAAATACAAGAATGATCCAAACTAATTAATACAATTACACTTAATGTAAGCTTAGTTTTTTAAAAGCATTTCTTTTCTCTTGCATATACTAGCGATGCACCATAAAAGATGAACGTGACACTAATAGTGACGTTATCTTGTAAACATAAACTGTAGGTTTCGAATAGCAGAAAAAAGTTCAGTTAAGGGCCCTGACTTCCTTAACATGGTAATAGCGTCGGAGACAAGACTGTTCCTAAAGATTGCACAATGGACCTCATTCACATATCGCAAACAAACAACATTTAGTCACGTGATAATAAATATTGATAAAACAAAGGAAAAAAACTGTCTCGTGATAGCCATTGTGTATTAAAAAATTAGATCGTAATTTTTAAAGAAAAGATAGAGAATCACGTGGCTAAATGTTGTTTGTTTACGATTGGTGAATTAGGTCCATTAATTATTAACAATTCCATTAAATTAAAAGATTACTTTTCCTTATCATGAAACTGTATAATTTTTTATGTTTTTTTAGGATATAATAAAGACTTTTACTTACTCAGTAGATTTAAATACGATAATGTCTTTGGATTTTAACATGGCCTCATTTATCCTAATAGAAAACAAAAATAATTAGAAAGGTTAAAAAAAAGAACTTGAAAGTAATAAATATTAAATCTAGCTAATTAATAAGCAGGAATATAAACAAAAAGCACTCATGTCTATCTGTATGCATTCCATGTTCCCAACTGGTCCAGACAAGTGATAGGATCACAGCGTATTGAGAAAGTAAAAACATGAAATAGCGCTAAACCAAAAAAACAATAGATACAAATATTTCTATACTCACAGATTTATTATTGTCAGTCTAGATCTATCACACATTTCATCACTAGACTGATCAAAATTAATTGATACAATTGAACTTTATATCAGATTATTTTTTTTTTAAGTATTTTTTTTTTCTTATTGAAAAAAATATTTTTCCTAATGTGATTTAAAGAGAAACAAATGATATCCTTACATCATCTCAATGGCGCAGTTGACTTTATGGTTGTAAGCTGTTCTGACCAGCAAATAGCGTGTGTAGAAGAGGTTGTGAATGTTTATTAGTTCCTGAAAGATGATAAAACGTTACGATGAGAATAAGTGTATGTGAATTGTTATAGAAAATCACACATTTAGAGTACACAATTATTTCCTTTTCTTAATATTATATACAAATATTTTATGTGTGTTTCCCCCTCTCCCAACTTAACCCAACTTAGCTTTGAGTATTGAAGACTTACCTTATCTCTGATACAGATCTGCAGTTCTCCATCTACATCAATGACTCGAGCCATTTGCATGTAGCGGAGATGGTCAAAACTGTTTTTGAGTCCCATATTGTGACAATCTCTGGCTAGATAATCCCATCTGTAGGCATCGATACTGTTGCGTTTGTTATAGACTATCTGAGAATCAAAGTGCTAAGCTAGAGAAGATACCAATCATTTATCATAGCTTAAAAATGATTATTACAATACCTCTATTCAACTCATGTCTTCATGGAAATATCTGGAAATAACCTGAACTAGGTACACGAAAACGGCTATAAGGAATTTCTTAGAAATTTGACAGTTGATGTATATAGCTGTGAAAAGATTTACTCGCTTGTTAGTCGCATTGGGAAAATTCTATTTTGAGCGTCATATTGTATAAATAGAGAAAAAATTCCAATTTGGCTAGAGAACTAGAGAATCTTTATCTTGCACTAACTGTAATTCTTTCAGTATGTAGCCCCTTCAATGAATAGTGTTTTACATATTTATGTTTAGGAACATTTCGTGCACCGTGTTCTAAGTCTAAAGGCCGACTATTTGAATATTATAAACCATTGTAAATTTATACATTCGCATAACGGTGGGGGGTGTGGGGTGTTGAGCGGGGTAAAAGATGTTGCTCTTTAAAAAATAAATTCTAACATTCCTTAGTTAATAAGAGCAAATAAAATCTCTTTATAAGATGTATTTAGAAGGAATTGTCTTTTAAAAATGTTTTTCTTGTTCATGTTTTATGCCAGTACATACAAAAAAAGTTCTAAGGATCAATTGTCTGATATTAATGAGACCAGATGGCTAATAACCGTGGGTAGTTTTGTCTAAAACTTTCCCATGTATCGTTCGTTGTCACGTTTCAATCTGACCCCCCCCCCCCCCCACCTAAACACAATTAAACATAAAACCGATTTTATACTAATGCCACTGTACCAGCGTATGTGATGTACATCCTTCAACATGGAAGAAGAAGAAATTGTTCCACCAAAGTAGAACGGCAAAGATTATATTGCCAATGTTAAAGGGACATCATGAAGTCTTGGAGTTGATTCGCCCCGCTTACAGTAACAAGACAGGGGTCATCGTCAGAGAAAGGCCTGCAAAGTGAGAATCTTTAAGGTGTTCTGGAAAGGAGGGGGTCTGATACAATGGTCGTTCTGACGGAGCGGAAGACATTCTTGGTGTGTTGCTAGGGCAACCATTCTTGGGACAATTTTAAAGTGACACGGATCTATGATCTGTGGCAATAGGAACAGACTCGGCACCAAGTGAATTGTGACAGAGGTGGCACCAGCAAACTATGTGAGGGCGAATAGAGTCCAAGATTGACGTTTATATTTGTTTTGTCCTATTATATTGACCCTTCATTAGAAATAAACATTTTTCATCTTTTCTTATTTACATTCTTTACATTGAATTGTTCCCTCAAAGTTATGACAACATTTTGTAGCTTGCTAAGTTTAGATGCTTTAGTCTTATAAAAACGATTTTTTTTTCAAATTGAACAAGACTTTTTTTTTCATTTAAATATGCAATAATAATAAACATTGTTTTGTATATTTTTTCTGTAAAATACACATATAATATTTTATTGTTTGTCAAATTCAGTTTATACAACAATTTCTGTTTTTTTTTCTGTGTGCAAGCTACTAATCATTTATCAACAAATGTTTATTTGTGTTTTAAAATTTTTAGAATACACATAATTTTATGCTTAAAAAATTATTTAATAGTGTATATTTTTATTAAGAATATATCAAAATAAATCCCAGTCTCTCGAGTTATAGCTTAACCAAAATATTCTTTTGACACTTTACCGAATGGAAGGACTTCAATCAGAGACTAGAATCAAGAAATAGGGCATTAATAAACAACTTTGTCCGGTCATCAAAGTCAACTAATTTATCAATTATTCAAGATTTCACTTGCCAAGTCTCATTCAGTCATTGCACATTTACACCTTCCATATCAAGGCTGGAGGTCATCTACACAAAAGAGTCAATTGTATTCTTATATTATACTGGCACCAAAAATGCTTTTTTTTAACGCTATTAATTAATCAAGAGCTGTCCAGTAGTCAGCGGCTACTACAGTACCATTGTCTCGTTAAATTTCTTCGGTCGTCTGTATGTTCAAAAACGAAGACATTCAACCTTGACATTGTGTAATGTGATTTGGTGAAAGATCAACAAAATTGATGACGATTAAAATAATTTGAGAGATAATCACATGGAAAAAAAAGAGGACGGGATTTATTTCTTGGCGTGGAAGAACAAAAAACTTGTCAAAAGTGAATGTTGTGACAAGTCAAAAACTCGCTGTCAGAGTCACTCTAAATTATCACAGCATTAATTATTATTTTTCATTATTTATTTATTTTATTTTAATTATTTCCCCATCCTACCCCTAAATTTCTTCACCCGCCACACCTTTTCCGCTCCAGGCTAGAGTTAGTTGACCACCTTGGAGATAGCTAAGGCGCGTCCTTTCATTTATCTGCCCTTGATCGGGGAAAGGTAGACACACAATCTCTTTTGTCTTCCCGCCGGATGTCTGAAGGACGATCGCGGTTGACACCACCTTGGTTTGAATGCAAGCTAATCCTTCTCCCCCCCCCCTTTTCTCACGTCTCTCTTTGATCTAAGAGATTACCCTGGTCAACACACCGCGTGATATTCCAAGGTGCGGCTCCCACCTCAAGTCTACTTCACCCACGTGTAAGATAATTCTTAGCCTAGGACATTTCCGGTGTCCGCCCACACTTTTCAGGCATATATATATAGTAAACCAACTCAAATCACCCTCTCTTTCTCATTCGAGCTGAGCTATCGAGTCTGGACTATATCACTTATTCTTTCTCCTAGAGGAATACCTGGTGCCTCCCTCAGGTGTCTGCCTATTTATTGGCTATTTGCTGTTCAGTGTCTATTCGACGCCACTCACCTATTGCCTATTTGTTTGATATCAAGAATCACCTACTATCTTTGTGCTTAGTGCTATTCAGCACTGCATTAGCTCACTGACCTGCTTATTTATTTATTGGATCAACGATCTATTTACCTGCATCTGTGCTTAGTGCTATTCAGCACTGCACTTGCCTACTGAGATCTACTCAACTCTACCACTTGGCGCTATCGGCATTGCCCGCCTATTCGACAGCCCATCTGTCAAGCAATTAGGTGCGACGTCCCTATAGATTCAGATCTGTGTGAGACGTCATAGCTACGCCAACCCTCTGCAACTCACTGGACATATCCTGTCAACTACGCTGCCCACGGCAGATCAGCTCTGCCCGCAGTAACCTTGTGCCCACGGTAGCCGGCCACCCGCCCTACTGTGCCCACTACAGATATTAGATTTTGGGGATTGAGACTCCACAAGAACTATATCACCGGCGTCCCTCTATCCGCTAGAGCGCCACCTCCAGCTGCAGAACCTCAAGCCAGGACACAGCCAGCTGCGACATCAACAGGACAACCAGCTAAGTCAGAGGACAAAGTGACATACTCTCTTAATAGGTGCAAGAGTGATGATCAAAATACCTTACTAATTAGAGATAGATGCAAACCCTCCCTTTTTTTATTCTTATATGTATATTTATGTAAATAAATATTCTTCATTTTTAACTTTTGTATCTATCTTTCATTGCTTTGTCTCGTTGCGTGTCTGCTCCCGATTCATATGCTGATAAGTGGGGGTGTGATAGCATTAAAAATAATCATCTCCTAGACATTAAACGCGCCAAACACACGTCACATTTCCCCACCTGTCACATTTTGGGGGCCTGTCCGGGATTTAACCCATTAGTACAGCAGGCACGAACAGGCAGCAATAACTAAATTCCATATCAATATTTTTTCTTAGAATATTTATAAGTATCATCACTTCGCATTATCAAGAGTGTCACTTCTGTCATATTTTATTTAATTATTATTATTGCATTTCATGTGTAATATTTTCTTGCAGGAATTTTGTGATTAACGTAGGCAGATACCGCATTCCTTTTGCACTCTTCCCTATAACTTTTAAGTAATTGCTTTCAGCAGCTCCTTCCTCGTCTCCACCTCTTACTCTATATTCTGCTTTATCCCCCTCATTACCCACCCCTCATCATTATGGCCAGCGGCACACGCTCGAAAGCGGACTCTGACATGAGACAGAAACTAGCTGAATTGAAGGACTTCGCAGCCACCATATTTGACGATGAGGCAGAACGGAAAGAATATGTGAAAGCACAATTTGAGGCTTTGAGAAGACAGGAAGACGAAAAGGAAGAAAGGAGATTAGCAAGGGAGCATGAAAGAAAGGAAGACGAAAAGGAAGAAAGAAGATTAGCAAGGGAGCATGAACTAGCGATGAAGGAAAAGGATAATGAAATAGCTAAAGAAAGAGAAAGAAAGGAAGCTGAAATAGCTATTGCTAAAGAAAGAGAAGTCACCGAGCGGGAAAAGGAAATAACTCTGAGGGAGAAGGAGAAAGAAATAACAGCGAGAGAAAAGATAGCCGCGGACAAAGAGAACGAGGCCGCCCGCCAGGCTTCTTCCGAGTCTCGCCCGGCTAGCCCAGCATCCTTTCAAAGTTCCTTGAACGGTCTGCCCCACATGCCAATGGAGCACTTCGACGACAAGACAGAGAACATCGAAGTTTATCTTGTCCGTTTTGAGGAAGTAGCACGCTTTTACGGTCTGCCAGAGGAGAAATGGTGCTTCCGGCTATCCCAATGCCTCCGAGGCAAAGCCTACGAAGTCTACTCTAAACTTCCCTCCGGCCAGAGAGAGGACTACACAGCCCTCAAACAGGCGCTACTCGTCCAGTTCGAGCTGACCGCCGAGGCCTACCACAAAAAGTTCAGAAGTTCCCGCCTCGAACGCAGAGAGACCTACGGCAACCTTTGCGAAAGGCTGGACAAGTACCTTGTCAGGTGGCACGCTCTCAGCCAATTGCCAGAGACTTTTGATGGCCTAGCATGCCTCATACTCTCTGAGCAGCTGTTGGAATGCATGTCCCCAGAGGTCAGAGTTTATGTCAAGGAGCAACAAGCAACAGCTCCCGCTGACATAGCTTCCGCCGCTGACCGGTACTTGAACGCCCGTAAGGACTTAAAAGGCAAAGCAACCGCGACAGACCTGCAAACAAACCAACCAACTTCTCCTGCTCAATCCAACCTCGCTCCTAAAACTCCCCAGCACAACCAGGCACCGGGCCGGCAATCAGCCCCTCATAACTACAATAACCGCCCCAACCATCAGTCTCGCTATAACCAGCCCAACTACTCTCAGCGTGACTTACGTCATAGCGCGCGTGACAGTAGACCCATTCCACAACGGCAGCAGCAGGCCCCACGGACCCTATCTACGGTGACGCCAGTCTCTCAACCCTCCGCGATCGATCCTTCTGACCAACCGGAGGAGGACACATACTTCGTCTCCACGATGGCCGTGGTTCCTCAACCCACTGCCATTGATCTCGGCCAACCAGAACTCCCACCAGTGCTACCTCACCCCATCTCTTCTCCTCCGGGAGTAGAGAACATTCTGGCCAACGGTGTCGAAGTTTTGGGCCTATACGACTCAGGCTGTTCGTTCGGCGCGGTTATCAATAAGACGCTGATTGACCCATCGGATCTCACTGGTGGAACAGTGACAATCCAGTCCATAGACCGTGGCACTCCCCCGCAGGTTCTACCTGTCGCGAGGGTGCACGTAGAGTGCAGATACGTACATGGCACCATCGACGCCGCCGTCATGGACACGCCAGTATATGACTTCATTCTAGGCTCCAAATATGTCCCTCTGGGAGTAGTCAACAAGCCATACTTCTCTCTGCCCGTCGGTAGATCGACGAAGCAGAAACGTGGCAGCAACCAGCAGGTTGGAAGCCCTGGTCGCCACACTCACCCGCCCGGTCCCGACTCATCAGCGAAGCTCAAACCACTCCGACCTGGCATTGACTCTGCTAGGAAGTCACGAGTTAAGTCGTATACCCGCGCTCGTGAGGGTCTTCTTGACCCAGGCTACTCAGCCAAAATTAAGCAACATTCCTCTGACATTGACAGTGTCAGAATGCCCCGAGGTAAGATGAACCCTTGCTCTCGCGGACTCACTCCTCTTCATGGCTCATAAGCCACCATTCCGAATCAACCTCCCCCTGGCATTGATAGTGTCAGGAAGTCACGAGGTAAGCCGAACCCTCGCGCTCGTGAAGACTCTTCTCACCCTGGCTTTTCAGCCACCATTCAATATCAACCCTCCCCTTGCATTGACCGTGTCAGGAAGCCACGATGTAAGCCAGATTATCGCACTCGTGGGGACGTTCTCAGGCAGAACTCCACATTCTTTATCAGGCCACTCTTCTCTGACATTGATCGTGTCAGACGATACCGAGGTAAGCTGACCACTTACTCTCGTGAAGAAGCGCCTCACAGCGGCTTCGGAGGTAAGCCCCAACGAGAACACGTGCCTTGGGCACCCCGCCTAAGCCCCAATCACACTCCCCAATCCGCCCCAGGAAGGACTGATTACTCACCCAATCCCCCAATCTACTCTCCCAAGCAACCTCAAAGGTTTCACCCAGGTGATTCCGTACTCAGGGACGGGAAGTAGACCACGGACAGACTTGGACCGACTCTCCTCCTGGCATGGCTATCCCTTTATTTTTCCAGATTTTTTTTTCTAATGCTGTGATAACAACTAATCTTAAAGTTAGAGTGACATCAGTCTGCTCGCACTTTATGGATCTTCTGCGATAGATCCATCTTGGCGGCGGCGTATGTGACAAGTCAAAAACTCGCTGTCAGAGTCACTCTAAATTATCACAGCATTAATTATTATTTTTCATTATTTATTTATTTTATTTTAATTATTTCCCCATCCTACCCCTAAATTTCTTCACCCGCCACACCTTTTCCGCTCCAGGCTAGAGTTAGTTGACCACCTTGGAGATAGCTAAGGCGCGTCCTTTCATTTATCTGCCCTTGATCGGGGAAAGGTAGACACACAATCTCTTTTGTCTTCCCGCCGGATGTCTGAAGGACGATCGCGGTTGACACCACCTTGGTTTGAATGCAAGCTAATCCTTCTCTCCCCCCCCCTTTTCTCACGTCTCTCTTTGATCTAAGAGATTACCCTGGTCAACACACCGCGTGATATTCCAAGGTGCGGCTCCCACCTCAAGTCTACTTCACCCACGTGTAAGATAATTCTTAGCCTAGGACATTTCCGGTGTCCGCCCACACTTTTCAGGCATATATATATAGTAAACCAACTCAAATCACCCTCTCTTTCTCATTCGAGCTGAGCTATCGAGTCTGGACTATATCACTTATTCTTTCTCCTAGAGGAATACCTGGTGCCTCCCTCAGGTGTCTGCCTATTTATTGGCTATTTGCTGTTCAGTGTCTATTCGACGCCACTCACCTATTGCCTATTTGTTTGATATCAAGAATCACCTACTATCTTTGTGCTTAGTGCTATTCAGCACTGCATTAGCTCACTGACCTGCTTATTTATTTATTGGATCAACGATCTATTTACCTGCATCTGTGCTTAGTGCTATTCAGCACTGCACTTGCCTACTGAGATCTACTCAACTCTACCACTTGGCGCTATCGGCATTGCCCGCCTATTCGACAGCCCATCTGTCAAGCAATTAGGTGCGACGTCCCTATAGATTCAGATCTGTGTGAGACGTCATAGCTACGCCAACCCTCTGCAACTCACTGGACATATCCTGTCAACTACGCTGCCCACGGCAGATCAGCTCTGCCCGCAGTAACCTTGTGCCCACGGTAGCCGGCCACCCGCCCTACTGTGCCCACTACAGATATTAGATTTTGGGGATTGAGACTCCACAAGAACTATATCACCGGCGTCCCTCTATCCGCTAGAGCGCCACCTCCAGCTGCAGAACCTCAAGCCAGGACACAGCCAGCTGCGACATCAACAGGACAACCAGCTAAGTCAGAGGACAAAGTGACATACTCTCTTAATAGGTGCAAGAGTGATGATCAAAATACCTTACTAATTAGAGATAGATGCAAACCCTCCCTTTTTTTATTCTTATATGTATATTTATGTAAATAAATATTCTTCATTTTTAACTTTTGTATCTATCTTTCATTGCTTTGTCTCGTTGCGTGTCTGCTCCCGATTCATATGCTGATAAGTGGGGGTATGATAGCATTAAAAATAATCATCCCCTAGACATTAAACGCGCCAAACACACGTCACATTTCCCCACCTGTCACAAATGTAAACGTAAAAAGTAAAGTTCCTCTTTATGGTTTCTAGGGCAGAGGATGTCAAGGTCATCTATTTTTGTGGCCTACGGTTAGCGAGGTTGTCAGCACAACGACCAATTGCCTTTACTTTTCCCCAACTAAGGTCAGGTACCCATTAGAGCTGGGTGTACTCAAAGGCACCCACAGATCCCGAAATTAAAAATCCCAGTCTTCATCAGAATTCAAGCTTGGGAGTCAAGCGCTGTACCGCTCAGCCACTGCGCCTCCTTGGTCAAAAGTGTCTGCATTATATGATCACATACAATTGTTTAAATATATAGATAAATACATACTTCATATAAGAAAGCTTTATGTGGATTTCGCCCTTCATATGGCCAACCCTGCGAGAATGAAATAAAAATAAAAAAATTCTTTAAAAAACCAACGAAGCTTACATAGAGCATTATTGTGTCTATCAGTTTGCATAAGTCAGGTCATTACATTTGTAATAGATCTAATGTTTTTTATACTTCTAAATCTGTTATGTTGCTAACACTTGTCTGGACCAGTTTCAAAAGGGATTGGGGGGGGGGGGACGAAGGAGGTATTTGTAAATATTGTCGTGATCGCTTTTTTTTTTTTTTAAAGTCTAGCAACCTGGATTCGAACTCGAGAGCTCTAGACTTTTCAAGCCAACTTACTAACCGCTGGACCATAGAATAACATAGATGTGCTTATGAAAAGCGAAAGTTTTGTAGTTATCTATTGTAAGTTTCAAACTTTAAAAGAAAATTAGCAAGGGGACTAATTCAACGTATTCCACCACATCAGTCAAGTAACATTTCTTTCCCTTGTTCGAGATACAAAACAAAATAGTTAATTACCAATAGCTGATTAACAAATTAGTGAATTTTAAAGTTGATTCTTGTGTTGTCAGGTAAAATAGGTGTGCACAATTTCACCTTAATCCCAGATTGGCTGACAAAGAAATAACGTGCAGAAAACTTTTACCAAACAGACAGAGGGAGTTAATGTAAGCTTTGTAAGAAAATACTTTCTCGAAACAAAACAATTTTAAACAACGACATTTAGAGTGAATTTATAAAAGTGTTTTTTTATTGTACTTGCCGTTGTTCCTATTTTTGAGGGTCCTCCAATAATTTCTTTAATAAACTGAATGTCTGTCTTTTGAAGACCGTACTCCACTTCCAATATATCTTTTATACTTTTCTGTTCGCTGCTACTTCCACCATTACCTGAACGATTCGGCCTATGCTCCAATAATGCTTCCAACATTAAAACATTGCGTCTTTCCAAAGTGCTCTTTATATATTTAAAAGACAAAATATTATAATCACATTTGTTCTCCATATTCAATTCATTAATTTATATAAAACAATATCATTGCTTTTACCTGATTCTTAACTTGAGGTAAAAAACTTTCTTCATAAAGCCTTGAAAACGGACCGTAACCTAAACAAACAAACAAACAAAAAAAAAACAACAAACAAACAAACAGATAAAATGTTTATTAATGAAAAGAGTCTTTATTGCAAACTGACTAAATATGATACAAAAGACAACGGATTTAGCGTAATATTTTCCTTCATTCTAAATCTTATAAGAATCTAGCATTTTGAAAGGAAATAAATGAAAAAATTATACAAAACAGTCATCATGGTTTAGAAAACCTTTAAAATATTTATTATACATTAGAAACATATTTTGGTATTGCTTTGATGGTTTAAAAAATTACCTATACTGCAACAGAGTCCACCTATCTGAACACATAACATGTCAATATGGGTAATACCAAGGTTTGGTTGGTTTTGACGTAAAGTTCGGACAAACTTTCCAGCCAGGTGACATACACTGAAAATGAAATTTATTAACTGTAATATTTACCAGAGATATATTAACACTAATATATTAGTGTATCTATTTCTTATCTTATCTTAATTTATCTTTTCTTATATTGAACTACTCACTTAGTTTTAAAGTTAAAACGTTGACATTAAATAATTTCAAATTTACTTTATATTTCATCCTTGTAGTTACGGGTCTACAAGTTACGTCTGCTTTTCGTACTCCATCTCTTAAATTAATTAAAAATTTCAAGAGGCGGACTAGCAAAGCGTCACTTGTAGGATATGGCCCATGTGTCGTGGTTGGCACCAATGACTTAGTGTATATAGAAAATCATAAAACTACGTAACGGACCTCATTCACCAATCGAAAACAAACAACATTGAGTCATGTGTTTCTCTATCTCTTCTGTACAAATTACGATCTAATTTTAATCAACAATGGTTATTAGGAGACACTTTTTTTTTGTTTTATTAATATTATCACGTGACCGTTCCTTTCGGTGAATGAGGTCGATTGCGATAAAGCAGTAATTTTTGTAAATCTTATTACCTGGTTAACACATTTAACAAGAATAAATAAGTCATTCATGTATCTATAGTCTATATTTAAATCTGTATATATACAATGCTAAATCAATTAAATAGCAAATGTTGAGACTAAAGAGATTTAGTATAAATAACACACTGGTAAAGGAAACTATCTAAACCCTTAACAAGCCACCACTAACCCTTTACAAGCCACCACTAACCCTTAACAAGCCACCACTAGCCCTTAACAAGCCACCACTAACCCTTAACAAGCCACCACTAACCCTTAACAAGCCACCACTAACCCTAGCGCATGTTCAAATCTGTTATGTGAAGCTCCAGGAAAAACAAAATAACAAGTTCCAATCTTTTTAAGAAATCTCAGTCTTTGAAACTGTGGAGTGTCGATAATCATTTCACAGGCTGGATGGACTTCAAACTGACCGTGGATTGGGTCACTAAAGATCTTTAAAAATGAGTGTATAAAAAAATGATAATGACAAAAAAACAGTCAAATTTTCACAATTCCTTCCTTATGTTTACAATATTTTTATTTCTAAACAACAAGTATTTATTACAATTTAGTTTTTAGCTGTGAAAATAACGTGAAATTAAGGAAAAGTGCTTCGTAACATTTAAAGCAATAGTTAACTAATTAACCCAGCTAAATTTAGTAAAATTGTGTTCATTAAAATATTTAGCAATCAAACAAAAAAACCCAAAACAAACCATTTTTAAATACTCTAATTTAATAAACTTAAAAAAAATTACACACATTCAGAAGATATTGCACCAGGTGTCCACGGAGACTTTTCCTTACAGAGAAAAATCAAAGCTCAAGATTTACATTTTGTTTTAGGAAATAGAAGGAGAATTATTTAAAATTTTACAACACTAATTGATTTAAATAAACCTAACCTAGGGTAATAAACTTAGTATAACTTAGCCCAGCTGAAGGAAAAACGAACGCGCGGGAGTAAGGAAAAACCCACTCGAAGGTGTATAAAAACCCATGACGTCATCTGGGTCTCTGGAAATATTTAAATAGGTTAGCAGGATTTAGAGAATCGAGTAGTGGAGGAAATTCCATAGAAATAGGTCGTGTTTTAAGAAGTGTGGAATTAAAACATGTACAGTCTCGTTATATATATTTCTGCAGTTGTGAGATTTTTAAAAATTTATTTTCAAAAAGATACATTGCAAAAAAAAAAAGAATTTTATGGTATAACAACAACAAATGTAAAAACTTTGTTCAGAAATTGTTCTTGCTTTCATTTGCTTGTCCTTTTTCCTGCCCTAGATGCCCATAGTTGTGAGATTAGTATTAATCTGTATTCATTTGCTGTCTATCCCTACATGAAAGTATTCGTTTGATAAAGTTTTATTTTGTATATTCTGTATATTAAAGTGATTCCTAGTTTTTTAATTAAAGTTCTGTATTTCAATGGACCTCATTCACCAATCATAAACAAACATTTAGCCACGTGATTCTCCATCTCTTCTATACAAATTACAATCTTATTTTTAATACACAGTGGCTAAGACGTGACAGTTTTTTTTCGTTTTTTTATCAATATTATCACCTGACTTAATGTTGTTTGTTTACGATTGGTGAATAAGTCCATTTAAAGGATCTTCGTTATTTGAAAATCTAAAGATATTTAGATCTAGAGATAATATCTACTGAATCCCTGGCACATCTCTGGAACTTCTTGAGTCATTGACATTTCATCTAGAACAGTGGTCTTCAACCTTTTTTGGCCTACCGCCCCCTTTTCGAATTTTTTCTTTAAAAACATCCGCCAGCGCCCCCCTCTAAGAAAAACAGTTATAAAGAAGCGTGAGAAGGCAAATTTGAACAAAATATCATCTATTTATTAATTTTTATGCCGTCAATAACACTTATCCCGCTTGAGAGACAACCACATGCCAAAGGCGATTGTTGTGAACTCCTTGGCCTATGACTGACGAGCTTTGAGATGCCCCTCTCCCCCGTGAGCGCTATAAAGATTTATTCAGGCGCCATTTCGCTCTCACTGGCATAGAGGAAAGTACCTGGCAGCATTCTCTGGCAGCAGATAGCCTCTGAGAGAAACAGGTCGAGAGCTCTTACAAAATCTGCGGGACAAACATTTGATACTCAACGAAAAGCCAGCATACAACGGCTTTGTCTGCATAAATTTCGGGAAAATATGTAGGTCGCAGTTGGGTTTGCGTAGTTATGTGAAACACTGGACTCAGTCGTAATCTTCGGAATTAAAGGCAAAAACAGCCAATATTATCATTATGCAAAAATTATGTCAAATAATTTGCAGTGATTATACACAAAAATTAATTGTAAAGACTTTCTTTCAAATCCTAAGAATAGTCTCCGTTTGAAGTTTTGAATATTAGGGCCTACTGTTTTTAGGTTTAATTGTAAATTTAGTTTTAATTTTTAATATAAATATTATTATTGCTGAATTCAGTACAAATTGAAATTAAGCTAATAGTAACATTGTGCCTCCTGTATTCTGACAATATTAGAAATTTCAAGCTTTTAGTTAGCCATGGCAAGGTGAAGGTCTCCTCTATTTGCTACATCCAGTCTATTTCTTTGCTTATTCATTAACTTTGTTACCCACTAAATCTAGGTTAACCATGTATGTTGATGGAATAGCTAAAACATAATTCCATTTTCGACCAAAGTTTGGAATTTTACTGAAACATTTAAATGCAGCCTTATCTCTGTTGTGGCTCTAGGGGCGTAGCTAGGAAATTTCATCGTTTGAGGGCCAGGGGGCTTGACATCTTAGGAGGCCGATGCATTTTGCAATAAAAGCAATAATTTGGTCCCCCCCCCCTTTAAATGGGGGCCCGGGGGATTTTCAAATTTCCCCCCACCCTAGCTACGCCACTGTGTGCCTCCTATGTTTACATTCTTTTTACTAAAGACATAGTTTTGTAAATCTATTTTTTCATGCAACTCAATTTGAACGTCAGTAACAGATGTTTAATAATTGTCATTTATATATATATATATATATTTATTTTAGAAGCGAATCTTAATTTCTTCATAGAGCATTGTTATGTGAATTGCATAGATATCGGTGTCCTTGGGCAGTAATTCATTTGTCAACAAACAAGTTATGTGATATTGTAAAACTCTTTAAAATAGATTTAATATCTCGATAAAAGAGAAAATGATATTATCAATAAAAGTCAATCTCTTTCCTAGCAGTCGGAGGTTGGTTTCATTCACTTGTGTTAGATGCCTATCATGTAAAACAATTTTTTCAGCCTGCTTTAAGTCATCGCCAATCGTTGAATGTTCCCGTTTCTCAAAAAAAAATTATTCAAGAGCTTAAAAAACGAGCCATAACCATTAAAAAACCCCTTTCGAAATCCAGCAAACTTCAGTTTACAACAAGAGTCTAACACCTTTTTTATCATTTGTTTCACAAAACTGTTGAAAGTTGCGCTTATTTTCGGCATGGGTTTGTATTTTATTTACAGTTTTATAATTAGATTCAAGTAGAAATGAAATTGCGGGCTAAACTTTTCTTGTGTATCATAACTCACAATGTGAATAGTGAATAGATGTGTTCTTTATTCTATATTACCTATGAACTCATTGTAGCGATCAACCACTGATGGTTTCCTATATGTCCCCATAAGCTACATAACAAGACAATTTTGAAATAATATTTTATCACTAACAAAAAAAAAAGTATTTTTGTGTTGCACATGTTTTAAAATAAATTTAGTTTTAATCAATTTTTCAACAATATCATAAGAATTTTTAAAAAGCTATGCATTTTTCTAAGAAGCCACTAAAACATATCCTGATTTGCTGTTTTTTTGTTTTCAATATTGTTTTAATTGTAGATTTTTTAAATTGTTCATGAGTATTCTTAAATTATTTTTGGATATCGCTATATGTTCGTGAAGCCGACTTGGTTTCATAACCTCATCTGAAAATGCCATCAAAGTAGAACTTACTATTTTTCTAGAGGCAATTCCCTAAATCTCAAGGAAATATTACATGACATACCAGTGAGTTTTCGTAACATTTTATTAGTGTTTTTTGCTTTTAAAAAGTTAAAATATTCTATTAAATGTTACCTGTAATGTTTTTTGCAATTAACATTTACATATTAATATATTAACATATGTAGATAAAATAAACTATGATCTAAAAGGCGTATTACCTACTTTGTTGATCAAATCTTAAACGTTTATATGCGCGAGATCCATGGACAATAAATACTCTTCAATCATAGCAAAACTGTAAGAATTTAAAAAATAGAAAATGGGATTCCTGAACTCAATTTCTAACGCTGTTCCTATTCTTCAATTAGAAGCAAGTTAACTATAATTTGTCTATATTTAGTTTAATGTTCAAGAATTTTAAAATTTGTTTTGTTTCAGAGCACCTTTAGTTTCTTCTTTCCACCTTTATGCCCAGCGCCCCCTTACCGCCCCATTTTGTGCCCAGCGCCCCCCTACCGCCCCTTTGGCTCTCAGCGCCCCCCAAAATCTCGAAAACGCCCCCTAGGGGGCGATATCGCCCCCGTTGAAGACCACTGATCTAGAACATCCTGTCAGTCTGTCACATAATTGATCTTTCGAAACACAGTGATATCTAACACCTCAAGAGAACTGTGACACTTTGTAAAAATAAAAACGTTTTTTCAAACTCATTAGTAATAATTGTATTATATTTTGACACATCCAATGGGATAGTTCAAAGGTTACGTTCTCTATATTTCCCCCTTATTATTAAGTTCACATTTCATGATCTTTATTCAAGGTCTTTTGTAAAACCATATGAATTTTAAAATCCATCAAGTTCATAGGGTTAGGAGTCAATTAGAAAAAAAAACAGTGCTAAGAATTTAGCAACAAAAAGTTAAAGTATTAGTTAAATTAAAATCTCAATAATACCAACAATATAAGTAACATTTTTAAACATGTGTGAGTAAATGAGCTTAAGACTCGGTAATAAACAAATTTAACACAACACTCAATACAACACAATACTCAATACAACAAAATACTCAACACAACAAAATACTCAACACAACAAAATACTTAATACAACACAATACTCAACACAACACAATACTCAATACAACACAATACTCAACACAACACAATACTCAATACAACTCAATACAACAAAATACTCAATACAACTCAATACTCAATACAACACAATACGCAACTCAACAAAATACGCAATACAACACAATACTCAACACAACAAAATACTCAATACAACACAATACTCAATACAACACAATACTCAACACAACAAAATACTCAATACAACACAATACTCAATACAACACAATACTCAATACAACACATTACTCAATACAACACAATACTCAACACAACACAACACTCAATACAACACAACACTCAATACAACAAAATACTTAATACCTTTTTAACTTTCATTTCTTCCTCGCTTTTAAGAGTGTCAATGAAATCAAAAAAATGTCTAATGTCACAGTAACTGGAGAGTTAAAATAAGAAAACATTTTTATCAACAATATGATTTATAGGTAGGAAGAGACTCCTGATGTACACGGATATAGTGTGTCCAAATTATAAGCAAACAACTTTATTCCCTCCCCCCCCAACATTTGCTTCTAAAATATTACTCTTGATCATGATTTCAACAAAAAATACTTACCGAAAAGCTTATGGTGCGCTCCATACACGCCTGGTGCAATAGATCAAGAATTTTCAGTGAAAGTAAATCTATTTACCCTAATCAAAACAAATGAATCTGATTTAAATGGAGGTCTAAAAGAATATTAGGCCTAGTCTACTTTCTTTATTGGTTGATTGAAATCTCTCTCTCTAATACTACGATCCAGTAATCATAGAAGTATCAAGAGTAATGATCTATGATGCCTTTTATTCTCGTATTCCTCTAAATCTCGACTACGAAAATTTGCTTAAAATTCAAGACTCGAATAAGTTAATTTCGTTGTAATATTTTTTTTCGGTAAACTAAAGTATATAGAATGACTTCTAAACGTAACATATATATTTACTTACTCAACGTTACGTTCCATTAGATAATTTAAGTCTACTACAGGTAGTGCATCCCTTAAAGTCATTTTCTCGCTACCTGTAAACAGAATATGTTAATAAAGCTCCATACGATTAATATAAATTGAAAATGTGGGGAAAATTGAATTAAGTGATAAAACTGGAATCTAGAAATCCAAGACGTTCATCTAATTTTTAATGCTTTGTAACGAAATAGAATTGTTAACTTTATTTTAAGTGTACATTATTAAGGACATTCAAGCAACTGTATTGTCATACGATTCTGCAATACTATGAAGCTCTAAATTGACAACAAGAAGTAACTCTTCGATGAGGGTATAAAGAAGGACAAGGATGTTTATTTCAAGTGGAATGCGCTCTGGGCTGTTGTCTCGATAGTCACCTGTACGAAATTTGATCGACGCCAACTCCAGCAATCCCGTGAATTCAAACTAAGGTACTATTGTCTTCAATTATAAAGGAATGTATAAAACATGTTAAACAAAGGAAAAAAATGTTCGTAAGTCTTTGTCTCAACTCTACCCTAAAGACTCTTTGCAGGTTTACCAGTTCTTTTTACTTGTCTCCCTTGGATTCAGGCACGTCTGCCGTTCAACACTAACTACAACTAAACTTCTCATTAATGCATCTCGATCGACAACCACAAATGTCCCTGAAGGCCACGTGACAGTTCCACAAGGAAGTCTTTTCCCAGGCCAGACTTCCCTAAATATGCGACCATCCCATTATAAAACCCTACACTCAAAACAAAGTTTTTAATGGCGACCACCTCGTAACAAATGTTATAGCACGTAATGTTTCTCTTTCTTCTTTTTTTTCATCAGAATTTATTTGATACGGGCAGATGGGAATCTTAATCATTCACCCAGAGAACTACAAGCCTTAAATTATAAATAGTTTTAGGCAAGGTTCAAACCCGTAATAAATGTCAGTAATAGTCTCGTGTACATTCTTTCATTTGTTTATCTCCTCTCTACTTCTTTCAGCATGCATTCGCACCTTTTTTTTTACAATCGCACCATTTTACAATCGCACCATGATGTGCACATAACACCGTTAGTTACTTTCACACTTGGACCGAAACCGCATCATTAAATACCGCTATAAATTGGTGCAAGAGCAGTCAGCATTATGCATCTGAGTTTAATTTCGGTCTATCTAATTTAGAAGAACCTGATTCTAGAATGTATTTTCTGATTGTGTTTAAGTACTTGTGTATATGTAGGTCACAGCTGGGGCTGCTTAGCCGTGGGAAATACAGCACTCCACTTCGGACTCGAGGACAAGCCTTAGTATTATTACTGTTTGTGACGCTTATTTCAATTCATTCTGTAATAATTCTTAAACATAATTAAAGAAATATCGTATTATTACAATAAATATATCTGCTAATATCTCAGCAGTAACAGAAAGAAAAGGAATGTACCTCAGATGATTAATAGTTGATAGTTAGGTTCTATGTATTTAATACTAAGTATGGAAAATATTGTTCTGCTTTAATTTTTTTTAAATGTTACATAAGGTTTTAAGATATTTTTGCCCTATGTAACAAAGGAAAATATTTTTTGTTGTGGATTTTATGTTTTGTAATAAATGAGTTGCAAAAACCTATCAGAGGCACAGATGACAGATATTTAACAAAAAATTAACTAACCTTTTTCATGAATGATCTTTCTAATCTTGTCATTGACTTTTTGCTCTTTAAGCATTTTCTCAAAATTTTCCAGCTTCATCTTCTTCCACTCGCCTCTTTTCCTTTTCCTTGTTTGGTCAGATGTCGCCATTTCGTGGACTTTTGAAAAAGTTCTTTTTCTACACAGATTAAAGTTTTAACTCAACTAGTTCAGAATCGGTCAAATGTTATAAATATTAACAATATCATATGAATTTAGTATTTAGATGTAGAAACTAATGATCCTTACCTGCAATTTAGTATACCGTTGTTTTTAAACGCATGAAGGTTAGTTTAACTACTTTCTTTTAACCTTTGGTGATAGAAGATCAAAATAGATTACCAAACATAAATAAGACGCTACATTGTACAATTTACTTTTTTTTATTTTTACAAAGTCTGTCTTTCTGTCTTTCTCCGACACCCAATCTCGGATCAAGCTAAAATTTTTCAAAGTATTTCAATTACCTGACGACATAAGAATCAATTTTTAAAAAAATTAACCAAGTAGTTATTTAACTTTTGGTAATCAATTTTTTTTGGTATCTCGAACAAGGGAAGAAACTGTACTTGACTGATGTGGTGGTATAAACTAAATTAGTCCCCTTTACAGGTCGCAATTTTATAGTAAGTTTTTAACAAACAAAAAATAACTATACAATATTCTATTTACATAGGCGCCTATCTAGCAGAGTGGTCAGTATGTCGACCGGAGGAGGCTTGAGTCATGAGATCGAATTCAGGTCGCTCCGTTTTTTTTTTTAAATATAAATGCTTTTAAAGTGTGAATATGTGAAAATTCACCCCGATATCACCTTCTTTCTCCCCTCCCTCCCTTTTCCCCATGCTCCCGAATGGTCCAGACAAGCGCTAGGATCACAGATTATTGAGAAAACTAAAAGCATGAAGTAGCGCTAAACAAAAACAATTGAAAAAAAATAGTCTAATTGAACAGATTTATTATTGTTGGTCTAGATCAATGACTTAAAAAAAAAGTATTTTGTATGTTGTTCTTGTTTACAAGCTCACTCATGTTTAACACTGTAATACAGTGCCCCCCTGTTCAGTGCAATAGTTGGGGACACAAGGACACAATATATCCAATGTGTTCCACTATACACATGCACTGTTCTATGCCAATTTAACATGTAATCCGGAAAGAAATCTTGACGATATTTAATTAATTGTTTTGCTTTTATATCCTGGAACAGAGCCAGATAAGAAATGAGATAAGAGAACAGAAATGTTTAAAACGAAGTTTAGTAGAGACTAGAGTGATCTTATATATTCTAAACAAATCAAGAACTATGTAAACTAATATTGATAAGTATGGGAAATATTGTTCTGCTTTAATAGAATTAGAGCATGTAATATTTAATTTCCTTTACTCTAAACAACGATATCCCCCATGTATTCCCATGTGTTGGTCTCTGCTATATTTTAGCATGCGCAGGACATTATTTATACAAGATACATAATATTTGCACAGCAATTAATTCTGTTCACGCAATAATTTGATTTTTAAAATTCCTTGTTAGGTGGTTGTGCATAGCATAGCTGTTACAGGTACTGAATGCAATAATTTGTCAGCGATCGATTTTTACCAGAAAACAAAGCAACATTGTCTTAATCTAGAAATCAATATAACAGTACGCTTTGCGCCATTACAAAAATAAAGAAAGAACAAAAATAGTTTATTGTCAAAACGCCTCAAAATCAATGACATATTTTTTTGAAATAAATAGATTTAAATAAAACATGAGAAACAAAATTTTTAAATTAAAAAAAAGCTGTTTCGATCCCTTGCTTCTTTCGCAGACATCTGTCAGTGGAATAATACACTAACAAATTGTAATTTAGTTGTAAGATAATAGATTTATTTGTAAAGAATCTACTTCCACGAAGGAGGCAACAGAGGCCTATTACGTTCTATAAACCAGAGAAACAGTTCAAGCACAGACGATGCAAACAAGAAATACACACGAATGCTACAGTACTAAGAGGACATTTTATACTGGGTAGAAAAAAGGTCAGTCAGGATTTAACTGGCTTATTTGGGAAAATGAAAGAAGGTTTTTTTTTTTTTTCAAACCAAAAGAGATATTTTAAAAAAATTATATCTTAACAATTCGCCAGCAACTGGCTATGTTTAACTTTTTTCAAATCCTATTTTTTTACAGAAATATCAACGCTATATTTTGTGATTGACAAAACATATATATAATTCAAAGCTATAAAGAAAAGATAAATAATAAATGACAGTTCTGGAAAAAATTGACGTATTGGGGGGGGGGAGGATTTGGGGCTCAATCCCCTTTTTGGTGACTATAGTTTTACTTTCATATTTTTTTTATTGGAGAGGAGATTTCAATGCTAAACTATCCCTATTTCCATGACAGTATCTATAAAGGGTTTCGTGGTTAACCCATCACCCTGTTAAAACAACAAACTAAAGCAAAATTATAGTAATCATTGGAGCCTAGTGATGGGGCCTATCTGATAGTTGCTGAAACCCATTTATAAAGATAATTTACGAGAATTCAAGCCACAGACTTATAAAACTAAAGCAAACTACATTCATTTGAGGTTCAGTCCTACACGAAATAAAATATTTCACAAAACGATTTATTCTTCTACCAGTCACAGGCCTCCATTAAAAGATGCAGTGTAGAGCAGATTTTATATATCACCTACGATTTTTGTTAATAAACAGAGGAGTAGCAGTTGCACTATAGATAATTCAGAATGTGAATTTTTTAAAGTTTCAAATACAGGCAATAATGCTTGGCATGTGTGTGTCTCTCTGTGAAAAAAATCTTGGCTACTCCCATACAGGGAAACATTCTTCAACGAGTTTTAGAAGTCATTATTACTTTGGCAGAGCTTGGTTTACCTTTCAGGGGAGATAAGTAAACATTTGGTTCACCTCACATTGGCTATTTCCTTGGATTACTCGAACTTGTCCCACAATTTGCTCCTTTCCCTAACAAGTCATAGAAAAAATGTGGGAATTGAAGTTCAGGTGTCGTATCTTGTGTTTGTAAAACAATCTGCGAATGAACTTATTAAAATTATACAAAATAAAAAAATAAAAAGTTACTTAATCTTTGATGAATTAAGAACTGTGGGATACTTTATTTTATTGTTGACTATAGACTTAGAAGGCTATTAGCCATAACTAAACTACAAGTCGGTCCAAAATAGATTTGAGTAAAGGTCGAGTCTGGTCGGTCCTTTTAGATTTACTTATAATAAACATTTTAAAAGAGTTATTTAAAAAATATATAATTTCTTTCAAAGATTAATGTTTTTTAAATCCATATAATTCTTAATCATACATAAGTTAAACTCTCTAACTATTCGAACATCTTATATACATATGATACTGGACATACACAGGGCCTCCTATCTAAAATAGCTTAGGACCTTTTCAAGTCTGAATCCGGCCCTGCGTAAAAGAAACATTCGTAGATTAAACGTTAGATACAAAGGTCTTTATATAAATTTTAAATAATGTAGGCATTCACAATAATTATAGCCTGCAAAAATAATATAACAAAAATTGAATAGTTTTTTAAAATAAAGGAAACACAAGAAATTGAAAAGTAATTGTTTAATTCTAAATTTTTTAATTATTTCTTTTAACTACGTGGACTGGTTAAAAAAAAGCCTCTTGGAACAAGCAACTCTCATCTCGACCTAGTTTAATTTATAGTAAATACTGGCTATATTAGAATAAATGCGGAATTCTAAAAAGTGTTATCATAGATGCATTAAAAATTAGCATTACGACAGTGATTTTCACACCATTTAGAAGTGAATAAAACCTATAGGGGAAACTACCTAACCATTTTAAATCAAACTTACCTAGACCCAGTTCTATTACTGCCAAAATATCAGAAAGCGACGAGCATTAAGTTTTCCCTCATGTATCGATCAGAGAATAAAAGCAGTATCCAACATGCCCGAACATGTAGTATATTTGCAATAAAACGTTTTAGTTAGTAACTGCTGTGCTTAATTCTAATGTAATGTAAGGCTAATTATTATCTAGTGAACTATTGATTTCATTGCTACCGAAAATTCTCAGAAGAATATACCTACTTTTTGAGTTGAAAAAAAAAAGACAAAAGAAATCGATATTATTGATAGTTGAGAACGTTGCTTCAATTAGGTTCGAGTTTCTTATAGTTTAGCGCTAAACCGTGCGCTATATCGAAACACGAACTGATATCAGAACGCTTGAAATTAAAGTAAATATTTTAAACGTTTAAAATCATGTATAGACTTTGGTAACGAAATTCATACGCCCAGAGTGGTCATATACTTATTATAAAGCCTATCTACCTTACACATACTATTCTGCACATAGTACACATAAATTCGGGTAAAACACTGTGCTTGCAAGTTTGATTAGGGTTACTTTAAATTGCCTTTTGAGACTTTGTACTTTGTACTAGCAAACGTTGAAGTGATACACATGTTGCATGAACCGAGGTTTTCTCTATACTGACAAAGTGCAGAGAACTAAAACTTCAGAACTATACATTATTTTTTAAATTGAGATGTTATAAAAATAATTGTTTTTAAGAAAAAGAAAATTTCTTCATGCCTAATAAACAAGAAATAAAGTGCTGACAGAAGATGTCAGTTATAGAGAGTGAGAGAAACAGAGAGGGAGAAGAGAAATAAAGCTAAGTTGAAAGAGAGAGAGACAGAGAGAGAGAGAGAGAGAGAAATGGTTAAGGGAAATAACGAATGTGACTAGAGAAAAAATGTTAAATGTAAGGAAAATGATCATGCTTTATTTAACATTTATTTAACCTAATTGAAGCAACGTTAAAGATCAAGAAATAGATGAGAAACTGCTCTTTGCGAAAATTTTTACAAATTAATTAATGAATTACTTAATATTTAATGTTTGAAGGACTACTTCATAGAACAACAAATTCATATATGAAACATAATATCCATAGCAACGGATGCTAAACCAAACCTGCAAATAGAAAAAAAATATTTCCAGAGTGTTTGATGATTCCAGCAATCATATTAATTGTTATTTTAGTTAGTTTAAATTTGAATCTTTTCAATAAAAAGATATCTCTGTAACTTAATATGTAGCTTTAAATTACTTTTTCACTCTTCAACTTGCAAGGCAAGTAGAGGGACTACCGAAACCCAGAAAACCTGGCAAGGGTCTATGAGACAAAAACATTTTGGGGACCACTGGTCTAGTGGAAACAGTTTTTGGTCACAAGGACATAGAACTGCTGTGTAAAAGAGACGGTCTCTGTTGTAAAGGATCAATAGACAATAATAATGTTAAATATCAAATTGCTCCATTAATCCCTAGCTAAAATATCAATGCATTGACACTTTTGTAGTGTGTTAAAGGGCTATGCTATAGAATAGATGATTTAAACGACTTCCAATCAATAACGGAATCAAAGTGTTATGGTGTTTATAATAATAATATAATAATAATGTTTATAATAATAATTATAATAATAATAATAATTTTATTTATAAAGCGCTGTTAACAAACAAAATGTAGGCTCAAGGCGCTGTAACAACATTACAAACATAAACATGAGAGCTAAAATGACAGTTAATCTAAAAAAGTTTTAAATAGATAGGTCTTAATGTTCTTCTTAAAAGTGGTATAGCATGTTGTCTGTCTGAGATCAATGAGGAGTGATTTCCAAACCTTTGGTCCGTGAACTGAAAAAGTACGCAGACGTAGCTTTTGAGGGAGAAACGTGGCACTACTAAAAGCGTTGAGTCCATTGGGCGCAGGGCTCTCTGGGGGACATATGGAGTAATCAGTTCGCTAAGGTACAAGGGCATCTCATTGTTATATATACACTGATGACAAAGTGTGGCGACCTTGTAATCGATTCTCGCTTTCACGGGAAGCCAGTGGAGCGTGCGCAAGAGCGTAGTAGCAGAATCTTGTCTAGTTTTTTTAAGGACTATTCGAGCGGCGTTGTTCTGTATACGTTGCAGCTTGGCTATTTTGTCATCAGGTATACCTGCTAGCACGGCGTTGCAGTAGTCAAGGCGGGAGAGTATGAATGCCACAGCTAGCGTTTTTGTTGACTCTGTTGTTAAATATGGTCGGATCTGGCCTAATCTGCGCAGCTGCAGATAAAGACCTTTGCAGAGCTTACTTATGTGTGGGTCGAAAGATAATGTTGAGTCGAAGAAAACTCTAAAATTCCGCACTACATGGACAAAAGGAACATGGCAGTTCGTGATAAAGAGAAAATCTGTGCTTTCAACTTTTGAGACATTGTTCCTAGTGCCAATCTTAATTATTTCTGTCTTGTCTTCGTTCATCTTGAGTTTATTTTCAACCATCCAATCGCTCACCCTTGCAACGGTACTACTGATTTTCTCTGCCAGATGCGACACCTCTGAGGGTACTGATGAATAGTATAACTGTGAGTCATCGGCAAAGAAATGGTATAAGAAGCCGGTTTGCCGTATGACACCGCTGAGTGGATATGTGTACATAGTGAACAGTACTGGGCCTAGAACTGATCCTTGGGGTACTCCGTACTTCAAAAGTAAGCTTGTTGATTCCGTCCCGCTAACAACGACACTTTGGGTGCGTTCCGTCAGGTAGGATCCAAGCCACTTTAGGACGACTCCTGCTAAACCAAAAGTTGCAGAGAATCTGGCCATCATAATTTCATGATCTAGCGTATCAAAGGCTGCGGACAAGTCCAGCATGGAAAGAATTGATATGTGGCCTTTGTCGGAATTGTGAAGTAAGTCGTTTAGTACCCTGACCACTGCTGTCTCTGTGCTACGGCACTTCCTATATGCAGATCGAAATTCTTCCAAGAGACAGTACTGTTCAAGATGACAAAGAATTTGCGCTAACACGATGCGCTCCAGAAGCTTTGACAGGAAGGGAAGATTTGATACCGGGCGATAGTTTTTTTAGACATTCCGGGTCAAGACTGGATTTCTTTAATAAGGGCCTGACAAGTGCATGCTTAAATTGCTTTGGTACAATGCCTGAAGTCAGTGAAGAGTTCAAAATGTTAGTAATTGTAGGTACAAGCTCATCTAAACATTCAAGGAGCAAGGAAGTTGGAATAGGATCAAGGTCACATGACTTATTTGGCATCTTTAAAATAGTACTTTTGACATAATCTTCAGATACACGCTGAAACTCGCAAAAAGGAGTATTTTGAAAAATTGGAGAGTGGTCAAGCTGTGATGAGAGGGATGGCATGTCATTTCTTATCTGCTCAATCTTCCCAATGAAAAATCTATTGAAGGATTCAGGAAGTTCAGATACTGGGATAGATGACGGCAAACGTTCGTTATTTGCTCCCCCCAACATTTCCTAAATAGCTCCTTTGAAGAATCAGAAGTTTCGATTTTTTGTCGAATATGACTAGCTTTTGCGTCTCTAATCATACGGTTAACCTTGTTTTTTTCTATGTATATTTGTGGATGTATCGTCAGACCTGTCTTTTGAAATGTACGTTCGGCACGTCGGCGTATAAGTTTGGCAGTCTTTATGTCTTCCCTCAACCAGGGTGCAGATGGCCTAACTGAGACTGTACGAGCGACAAGAGTTGCATGGCTGTCCAGCAACTTTTTCAAGCAAGAATTGTAATTGCTGAGAACGTCATAATTACTTACTGATATAAGCATTTTTTTAACAGAACAATTTTGTTAAAAAAATTTCTATTCATTAACGTTGATATTTGTAAAAAGTGTTTAAAACAAAAAAATGTACACTATATTGTTTCTCTTGTTGAACAGTAAAGTCTTCTTAAAACGTCACATTTAAGGATATAGTGACACTATGTGTACTTCACATTTTCCATGTAACTTTATGATTAAATGTATAACCTTTTTCTGAGCAGTCCGCTTTTAGGAGAACGCTTTACTTGACAACAACGTTTTGATTAATAGATACGTTTTTGCAGCTATTAGTGTCCGAATTAGCACAGCTACGAAATGCTGGGACTTATACAACTCAAATAGGCCCCCCGGCGGACAACGGTTTTGTCTGCATCAGATGTGCAAAAATATGCTGGTCGCAACTGGGTTTGCGTAGTGATGTGACCTACTGCACTCATCTTTAATCTTCGCACGCAATCGATGCCATTGCCTTTATTACGTGAAAGATAGAAAAAAATTCTGCCAGTAATAATTCTTAAATTATCAAAATATTCAAAATACAATACAATCAATAACTCACTGTTTTCTTTATAACAACACCACTAACACTGAACATAAAAACTAATGTTTGTGACTCAATTTAAAGTATACATGTTTAAAGAGGTTGAGAATCACTGATTTAGTAAGACTAAAGTAGCATAATTGTTTTCCTTAGCGTGTCAAGAGCATCTTGTATAAGCATGCTACAATAATCAATAATATGCGTGGATCCTTCTCTGTGCTTACTGTTAAATATTGTGTAAATAGTACTGTTAAAACAAGAAGTGTGCCATTCACTCAACATAAACCGATAGTCAGTATCTTATATATTAGCATGGGCATTGCCAGAGGGGGTTGGGGGGTTGGGAATCACCCCCCCCCCCCGAAATAAAATCCCCCCCCTAGGGGGGGGGAACGGAATTAAGTGACTGATTTTAGCTTTCATTTTGTTTATTTTAGATGAGATTTTAATGCTAAATCATCACTTACTACAGCACAGCTGTTTAAAACCCCCTACCTGGGGGTTTTGAGATTTAAAAAAACCCTATCAGGGGGTTTTGAGATACAAATCCCTCTACCAAAGGGTTTTGAGTTTAAAACCCCCTACCAAGGGCTTTGAGTTTAAAACCCCCTATTGGGGGTTTTGAGTTTTTAACCTCCTACCAGAGGTTTTTGCAGTTAAATCGCCCTCTTCTATAAAACAAAACAAAAAAAATGCAAACAAAAATCCACAAATTCCAACAGCACAGTTAAGGAAGATTTTAAAACCCCCTCCAAAATTTACGATAACCCCCCTCTTCAATATAAAAAAAAAAGCAAATTACACACTTAAAATTCTATGAGCGTAGCCAAAGGGGTTTTGAGTTTAATTCCCCCCCCCTCCAGTTGGGGTTTGAAGCTAAAAAGTACCTATTCAATATAAAAAAAGCAAATTACACATTATAAAATCTATGACCTTAGCCAAAGGGGTTTTGAGTTTAAAACCCCCTGTCAGCTTGGTTTGAAGGTGAAAACTACAACTTCAATATTTAAAAAAAAAAGCAATTTGCGCACTCAAAATGCTATGAGCGTAGCCAAAGGAAGTTTTGAGTTTAAATCCCCCTCCTCCAGATGGCTTTTTCTTTAAAGTTTAAAACACCTCCAGATGGTTTTGAGTTTAAAATTCCCCTACAGAGCGTTTAGAGTTGTAAACCTCTCCCTTCAATATTATTTTAAAGCAAACTACAGTCACCAAATTCTATGATCGTAGCTAAATTGGGTTTTGAATTAAAAAACAAACAAACTCCAGAGATTTTTTAGTTTAAAACTCCTCAACAGATGATTTTGACGAGAAAAACTTTCCTTTTCGATATAAAATCGAAAGCGAAATACAGGCATGTAATTCCAGGAGCGTAGTCAATAAAGGTTACAAATTTCTACCAGTGGCTTGGGCCCCATTAATAAAGTGTAAATAGTCTTCTGCCGAAATTAAAAACACTAAATGTGGCTCGACATAGATGGCTAAGACAGATTCTACGAGTCAGTTAAAGAGATCGGGACTAAATCAAAGAAATCCTATGCCGAACTGGGAGTCGAACCCTTAGTAAGGTTGTGACAGAGCGTCGCATGAGGTTTTGCGGGACATGTTCTCCGACAAAATGAATTACGCAAAATAAGAGTAGCGGAAACAGCTTGCCGGAAAATGCGCCGAACGGCGCGAGAGGGTCTAAGTCAGTAAGAATAGCACATTAGGTTTTTGAAATAAAACTTTTTAATAGCAGTTAAATGCACTGTAGATACCTCAGAATATGCATTTGTTTCGCTTTCAAAATCAGAAATAGTGCTCGGCGCCCCGCGCTTGGGGTGCGCTGCGAGTTCCCTCAGACCCCCTTGCTAGCAAGGGCGGAGAGTCTACACGTTTTCCACTAATTCCGAGAAGAATCTTTTCTAGGGCACATTAAACGTCTTCCGAAAGGGTCAGAATGTAATAAAGATTAATTATGTACACACACACATTTTATTTTCGCTGGGGAGGGGGGGATTTCCCCCCCCCCCAAACCCCCCCCCCCCGAAAAAAAATCCTGGCTACGCCCATGTATATTACAGACGAATTACGCCCCGAACTTCACCAGAGAACCTTATAGCGCTGCCCCAGTTGTTTTGTTTTTGGCCGAAGGTTGAGAAATGCTGCTTTTTTTATTCTCATATTTATATATATATATATATATATATATATATATATATATATATATATATATATATATATACATACATATATATATATGTGTGTGTGCGTGTGTGTGTGCGTGTGTGTGTGTGCGTGTGTGTGTGTGTGTGTGTGCGCGCACGCGCGCGCGCTGTATGCACGTTTATGCGTAGTGTTAGGGTTTACTGGGCGTTAGGGTTAGGGTTTGGAAAAAAATCGCCCCCCCACTCCAAAGTTCTGGATCCGCTAGTGAGCTATTCCTCAGTCCCTGCAAACCATTTATATAGTCCGCAATACGCAAGATATTATATTAGTTCTTCTTGCCGTGTCTAACTCCAACTTTGGCTTTAAACCAATTCCCCAATGTTGTTGTTGAAGTACACTGCACTAGCGGACTGCGTGTAGAGGTTCTGGATTACTTTCGTCATGTTTTTGTTTACATTGTACTTTTCCATTTTCGCCCAGAGCTCCACACAAATACAGCAGCTGAGTTTTACTTATTGATAGACGGTAGGGTAAAATTGAAAAAAAAGTATGTTTAATTAGTCTATATTATTTAGCAAGGACTTTTTCTGGTCTTGCGAATTTCCATATTCTCAATATGATTGATACATTTTTATGGTAATGAATAACGATTCTTTTTATCCAGCAGCATACTAGAAAGCTTACCAACTAAGTATTTGCAGTCCAATAAAAAAAATCGTGTAAATGGCACGTCATACAATATTACTCTGAGATCTAACTAAGATAAAGCATACAACTAGAGCTGTTAACATTTTTCAAAAAAGGATGATTTTCTTTTTGATGTTAGATTTGACAATATAAATAAAATGATTATAGAATAACAGTTGTAATAGGTGCTGGGAACAATCTGGTCCAGTATCACAAAAGACCAAAGATCTAAAAAAGATAAAAAAAAAACACTCACATGTTAACTGTTCAACTTTTTAACTCTTTTTTTAAAGCGGACGGTTTTAACGATTTTCTATTTCCTCGCGAAAGCACATGATGTGTGAAACCCAATTATCTTCGACCACTTCTTACTTGACACGTCGCAAAGGTGAAGTTTATTTTTATCGCTTACTTTATTAAGTAAACCATACAACCATAAACAGTTAACAATTTATTGCCTTACATCGGGAAGTTCGCAGTCTAATTTTAGTAATCTACACATAAGTGTTTTTATTTTAACAAAATAAGTGTAAAAACAAAATCAACTTATATCCTAGCCTACAATTTTTATTGTAGAAGGAGCCATATATATTGTCTCGGAAGACAATGGATATGCCCAGATGAGTCACTGGCTATATATAGATCCGCCTCAGGCAATGGAGGTGGAAGACATTCAGCTTTTTTTCCTGCCATGAATAGGTTGACCATGTTTTACTTCCGTATAGCAAAGTGCTCATCACACAGGTCCGGTAGACTAAGGCTTCAATAGTGTTATTCAGCAATATGTTGTCCCACACTCTTTTCTGCAACCGTAACATGGTGCCCATTGCTTTGGCTATCCTGTTTTTAATGTCTTTTTACAGTAGAGCTTCGTTGGATATGATGGAGCCAAGATAGCTAAAATGGTCAACAATTTTTTAGTGGTTGGCCATTAATGGTTACGTGAGGTACAGTAATGGTGTTCTGAACTAGTATCTTAGTCTTGCTTTGACTAATGTTTAAGCCGAAATTCTGGCAAGCAGCAGACTGATTTTCTCACGTTCACTCTCTCTCTCTGTCTCTCTCTTTTTCTCCCAGTTCAACTTTGATAATTTTGTCCTCCAATAGGTTCGACTCCCGACTCTAGCAGATTTGTGTTTACTGAGCGCCTGAAGGCAGCACGGAAAACCTTCTCCCAGATACCCCCTCCCCTAGTGATTCACAAATGAGGTTGTTATATTATTTTAAATAATTTAGCATTGAGCTAAATGATTTGTTTGTGATAATAGCATTACTTTGTATATTTAAAAATAAAAACAAAATGCTACATCTAGCTGAGTGGTATACTTTGCTGTAGAAGTGCTCTGCTTCAAAATAATATAGAATCGGGGTATTAATATTTAAGATTTAAATTAAGCTCAGCTACCCAAAGAATATTATAAAAAAAAAACCTGAAATTAAACAGTATGCATACATTTATTGTAGTAATAATAACAGTAACAGTAATAATGATGATGATAATAATAATTTAAGTTTTATTTATTTGGCATTCTTCATCTTTGAGGAACTAAAGCTCATCTCATAGAGACATAATTGTAACGAGATGAAAGCCTGGGAACAATATGGTACAGTATCACAAAAGTATAGTTGGAACGATGTCGCCTACCTGGTAGCTTCCCCATCTCTACTAAGCTGATGAGTGCAAGGGAACGGCAAATATCCATAAAGTTTGGGATCAGTAACGTGGCAGTTGCAGATCCTGCCATGATGTAGAACTTTGTTACAAGCTGTCGAAGGGTCGTCAACTCCTAATTTTTTCTTAGAGTTGTTTCATGATGCCTTCCCATGTTTGGGTAAATTCGCAGCAAGGTTTCAATCCAGTTTTACTTCTCCTAGGTGTGTAGCCACCCAAGGATATGGAGTCCTTTAGGTGCTAGATGCTCGCCTTTGGCCCTTCTTCTGTTAGTGATAACAGTTCCACTGTGCAAGCCTAGAAGGTTTTATCAAATCGGTTTTCAGACCTAAAAGTAAACAGTAAAGTCTAAATATAAATGCAAAATTTATGTTAAAGTTTGGATTTCTATTATAATAAATTCTATAAAATTAAATAAAACACAGCATAATTTTGGAGTACCTCCGAATTTAATCTAAGTCAAATGTCTAATGAAGTTAAAGTATATCATTATTATTGTACTAAAATTATTTTTGGTCCAGATAGTGCCTACATAGGTGAAATATGTTTTAATATTGTGATTAAAAACAGGGTGTTAATCAGGAATAATGGGGAAAAAATGTCAATATAGGGGGGCGCGGTGGCTGAGTGGTTAAGTGCTTGGCTTGCGAACTTGTGGTCTTGGGTTTGAATCTCGGTGAAGACTGGGATTTTCTTAGTCCACCCAACTCTACTGGGTACCTGACTTGAGGAAAGTAAGGACGGTAAGTCATTGTGCAGGCCACATGATACCCTGATCGTTAACCTACTAGATAGATCTAGATTTATATAGAGAGAATATAGAGGATTCAGTTAGGCAAGAATGGCTATCCTAACATGTACTATACTACAAAAGATCATCTGACATCTGTATTAGAAATTTATTAAATTAATAAACAAAAAACACAAACATTCAACACACATCTAATCATGCAAACAATTCAAACATAAAATAAGTCTAAAAGTCGGCATAGAAGTCACTATCCCAGTGACCTAATTTTGGTAGAATAAGTGTGTTCATATTTATACTTTTTGTGTTCGTATTTACGCATAATTCCAAAACATCTTAATGATTTAATGTGAGGGGTTATGCCTGGGGATCTTAAAATTTAGTTAATGTTAGTAAAGAATTAAAATCTGAGTTTATTAAGGCCTAAATATAGAGACTGTCCGAAATAAATAATGGTGTCAGGAATCAAATAATGTGGGTCAAATTTGTCCGAATTAAATGAAAACACACGGCCTCTTTGACCTTAAATATAATAACAAATATAGGTGAGGGGTACAAATATAAGTAGTCATCCTTATTCTCCTTTAACTTAAGAAGATTTTGATACGTCATTTTCTTTTCTATGTCGAACCATTGTAAAATAATGCGCTGTCAAAGCCACATTTTCAAATTTGGGCCTATAGGTGTCCGAATAGCATAAACTACTCTATATATATAATTCTCTTCGTGGCCCAGGCATGCGGGACACCACGATGAAAAAAAGTAATGGAAAGATAACTTTTTATTTCTGCAAGTTGGACTAGAGTTACCCCACGTAACTTTCGCATGACAGAGTGCACGTAATCTTTCTCTATATACATTCTCTATATTTTACATTTATGTGTGTATTTTTTACACACATCAATATCTGGTGTCGTTAAAATAGTTGCATTTTTTTTTCTGTAACTTTGTTTTGATTTCGCCCCGTTGTAAAATGTTTTACATGTTTCGGATGTTCCTTCAGAGTTGAAGATAATTACTTCCTAGTCCAAGCCTCCCGCAGGACGACGGGGGATGGGAGCCGGCAGGGTTTGAACGACAGTCCAGCGCGCAAACCGCACGGCCAGGCAGCCATCCGATGTTAATGCCCGTCGTTTTCTAACCATGGCCACCGCTTCACATATATTTTGTAGAGTCAGCGGGTCTTTCAATGCAGTCGAAATTCCTGCATCAGGTAACTTTTTATTTCTATCAGTCGCTTATTTCTGGAAAAATGTCATTGACGAAACTGTTGCTCTCAAACTTCGCAAGATGGCTGTAAGCTTTGTTTGCGAGCATTGAGATAACTATGGCGACGCCCTGTCCGTTGTTCTTACTCACGGAAGCACAGTCATACACTATGCTCGATAATACGCTGGCTACATGAATACTTCCGGCGTTTATGGTGGCGATGTCTCAAATATTTCCCGCTACTATTACTATTCACTTCTAGGAGAGTCCACATGACCCTCCTCGAGTTCACTATCAGTGTCAGCGTCTCTCCATATCCCTGCTCTTTAGCGGTACTTTCTTACATGTCTATTACTATGCGGCATATTCACCCGCCACTAAATAGCAGGGCCGAATGTAACCATTGCGTGGTCTCATGAAAAACGCATAGCGCGGGGCCCAGTTTGACTAGGGATACGGATAATAGGTTAAATTTAAGAGTTTGTATTAGAAAATAAATTCGTTTATGCATTTTATTCATTCTTAACTACGTACAGAATTACTTTACGAGCCTTACGTGTAGCGAAGTCATACAGTATATCATGAAAATTATTTTTCCTACGTAGATCACGCTCAATAGCAGGAATTACGAAATGTTTCAATCTATCTAGGAGAATTGTTGACCTCAAGTAATTCTTCATTATTTTGAGGAGCGAGAGGTTTCTTTCACCAGGTGTTACAATTACGGGTATTGTATAATGCCTTGTTTTTTCCCGCTTAGGATTGGCGTTTTCCATATTGAATGACACCACAAAATGACACATTTGTCTATATTTCAGGAGATTTTTAAGACCTTACAAAATATTTTAATAATTTCAGATTTTCAGGACTTTTTCATATACTTTTCAATTTTGTTATAAATTATAAAATGTTTTCCCATCTAAGCATGACAATGGTTCTAAACAAAAACAATTGTTAAACATATTTCTAATCGCACACCACCACCCCAAACCGACAAAAAAAAATCCTGGATAGAGTCGCTTTTGAGAATTGCTTCGACACATTCTTTGCCAACCCAGAAGGTTTTGCCCACTCCAAAAAAGTGACTTGAATTGAGGTATTGTAAAAATATGTTAATGTCTTTCATAAAGTCAAATTCATTAGATTTATAAAATAACAGAAACAGGACGATTCAAAATAATGATTTAAAAAAAATTAAAAGTAAATAAACAATATTAGAAAGAGAGCTTGTGTTATCACACAAACTCAGAGGCGGCCCCCGTCGAATCCCTGTGGGATTCGCCTATTCGCAATTAATATTCAAGACTTGATTTTATTTTGATTATCAAAAGTAATAATGTTTCAAAGATTTCTATTCTGTTGTAAATTTAAAATTATTTTTTATTTATATTACTAACAAACTGGTTACAAACTAATAGTCTATTATTGATAAAGAGATATATTACAGATTACGGTACGACATCTACCGCCATCGATAAGTACATATAGCGTTACTATTTGGTTGAGTAATTGGTAGTAGAGTAAAATGTACATGATGAAGCTCATGTGATAGAGCATATACCATCGCAATAGTAAAATCTTATCCTATTTGAATGTAGCAATTGGATCTGGGTTACGAATCTAGTTGCATTTTCTGTCGTGTAGGATGAAGATCACTAATGACATGCTTAATTGTACTGCGGGTGGTATAATATTGGCATTATATTGTTTAACTGTTTTCTTTTTAAAAATATCTAGGTTAAAGGAAGGTTTAAGGCTTAAAGTGGTCTAGAGGGTTGAAAAAAATTAATACATGTAATTTTTTATCGCTTTGGCGGGTTTTGTACAGTAGGTTCGCCAGGGTACGCGGAGTTGTTTCCTTTTACTGATCTAGTGTACCCTTTTACTGATCTATTGTGTCGGGGTCGGTCTGTTAAGATGCACTGGAATCATGAGTGCGCGGAGGCTTTGAGCAGGGTGCAGGCGTATCTGTGTAGGTACCCCATTCTTCGTTTGCCTGATCCTTCATTGCCATTTTTTCTTCAGACCAATGCTTCGGACAAAGGAATCCCCGGTATACTGAGCACGTGCGTGAATGGTGTTCTGCATCCCGTCAAGTATGTGAGTCGCAAGTTGTTGCCTCGGGAGCTGAGGTATTCCATCATCGAGAGAGAAGGATTGGCTATCGTATTTGCCATTAGAAAACTTGACAGATACCTTAGGGGAACGACGTTTCATCTTCAGACGGACCACAAGGCCTTGGCTTACCTCCGGAGCACGAACTTTACGAACCACCGTGTTACGAGGTGGCTCTGATGCTCCAGGACTATACCTTCGACGTTTGTCACATGAAAGGAGAGGACAATATACTTGCTGACTTGTGCTCAAGACTGGTGTGATTCGCACAAAAAGACTATTTTATTACAGCTATTGCTTGATATGTATGAATATGTATGTAATATGTACTGCTTGTGTTTATTATGCATTGTAATGTTATAATAGTTTTATGATGGATGTTGTTCTTTGCGACATCATCTATGTGAATAATTATGTAATTTCGACTTTATGAAGGTTGTATTCTTCGACTTCAATGTTGGGCAATGTTTCCTAATTCCTTTTGATGTCTCTATACTTATTTTCAATTTCTTTTTGAAGACTGGACTTGTCTTCGCAAGATCCAGTTAGGGGGAGAGGGGGGATGTCGTGCGCGCGTGAAGTTTTCTTTGCATTTAATATTGGTGTTTTAGCGTATAGGAAGTAGTTTCTTTTAAGTGCGTTTTGTTGCCTAGAATATTGTGTGTGTTTACGTCATCCTTAGTTCCCGCAAGAGAGAGAGAGAGCTTCTTTTGTGAGCTAGGTAGCTGATTGTTGGTTTCCCCCTTGTAAGTGTTACGTCTTCATATTGGATGAGACTCTTTAGACATGAAAACGACAAATTTTTATTAATACTGAAAACACTTTCTTGTTCATATTCCTCCATTTTGATCCTTCTTTCCTTTCAACACGCAATCGCACCATTTCACATTCACACTAAGATGCGCACGTAACACCCCCCCCTGTTTAACAAGTTCGATGCACATCGAACGTCCAAAATACAAATCACTGAATATATTATCAGACTATTCCAAGTTAAAAAAATCGGTAACATATAAAACCATAATGTAATAACTAAACAAAATCAAACACAATGTCATGTTAATACCAATACAAACCCAACATGAAATAACTATTATATTCATCACAATAATAACTGTTATTATGAGCAATTGAAACCACTTCTGTTAACATTTATCTATAAGTAATCATATTTCTATCAATACAACTCCCCACTCATAATTGTATGCCTGTACAAAACACCATCATTCCAGTCGTAATCAAATAGTTAACAAACAAAGTCTATCTTGCTCCATGCATATTGTAACAACAATATTCAATTCATTACACATATATTTATTCATTGTAGAATAGAACAATAAATAATGTCCATCATTCCTACCTTTTCTAATCATATCTATATAATTCTAACATTATTGACATGCCATCCTTTCCACTTCCCTCCTTTGCAATGATGTCCCATTGTGATTCTACTACCTAATGATCTAGCTGTACTGTTTTCTAGGCTGCTAATATCCCTCTCTTTTCTCGTATACGCCTCTTCACTATTGTACCTTGAATCCTTAATTCTAATTAACTGTTGACACTGTCTTCTAATATGCCCCCTTTTCCCACAATTAAAGCATAAGATGTATGGATTTGTACGTCTGTATGTCGGCTTATATCGCTTTCCCTGTACCACTGATTGCCTTACTTTACTTTGATTTGGACCCATTCTTATTGCATTGCTTTCTACCTTATCTGTTAATTCTTTCTTCTCGTGCTCTCTGCTACCCATGTCATCTGATGTATGAGATCTTATGTCTTCTTCCACATCCCCATTTCTACCTCGCGTAGACTTTATCCCATAATATTTCTTCCAATTCTCAATCTCCCTTACTGAACATATTTTCACCCCATTAATATTCCCAATAATTAAATCTATCTCACCCTGATCTACAACACAAGCTTCCACTGTCCCCTTAACATACGGTGTGTCTATACTAACTTTAGCAATGGGTAATTGTACAATATTCCCATTAAACATAACACACTTCCTAGATTCGCCTGTATATTCATGGTCTTCCACTAAATTCTTATTCACTCCAATAATAGTGCTCCTAGTATCCCTGATGGTCTTGGCTGCCTTGTTCCCTACGAATGTCTGAAAAATCTCCAATGTTCCAGTATCAGATGACAATGATAAGCCTTGCTCTATTCTACCTTTCTCCCAGTCCTTTCTTTCCTGTCTGTTTCCTTGATATCTTACGTTGCGGCTATCATTTTGTCTTTCATATGTACCACTTCTATACTGTCTATCCTGTGTCTCCCTTGTTCTGTGAGAGTTATTCTGTGTCTCACATGTTCTGTTAAAGGCAACTATTTCTTCTATATCACTGCCTCTAGATAATTTCTTCTCGGGATGTGCCACTTTATAAGCCCTTATCAGTCTTACTATGTCTTCTATGGATTTCGGTTTCCTCTCCAACAGAAATATTTTTAATTCCTCCTGACACTCGTACATCACTTTGTCCAGCATGAGAAATGTCTTAAGACTGTCAAAGGTTTTTTCTACCTCAGCGGTTTCTATCCAGTTATCGAAATGGCTGCTCATTTTGTCCAAGAAGGTCTGCGGGTCATCCTCTGGTTCTATCTCACAATTAACAAACTGTTGGCGATAGAAAGCTTCTGTTTTCCCGAAAGTTCTAAGTAGTTGTTCTTTCACAATGCTGTAGTTACCCTGGTTCATACATATTTTTGAAGGCACCTCCGCTGTAAATGATCTCGACAATAAGAATGTCCATTTGTCTTCAGGGTACTCCAGTTCTCTCATTTCTATCTCGAACTTCTTCAAAAAAATGTCTATGTCCATTTTGTCTTCGTTGAATATCAAACCTTTATATTTTGCCAGTTTATTCCCTGTAGATTCACTCTTTCTTTTATCATTCTCTTTTCCTTGGTCTGTTTTTAACTTTTTCTCTGCTGTCTCTTTTTCAAATGCTAATCTTTCTCTTTCAATGGCGACCTATTCATTTTTCTTTTCCCTTTCAATTGCTACTATCTCCTTATCCTTTTCTCTTTCTCTTTTGTCCTCCTTATCTAATCTCTCCTTTTCTTTGTCTCTTTCCATCGCTAATCTCTCCTTTTATTTGTCTCTTTCCATCGCTAATCTCTCCTTTTCTTTGTCTCTTTCCATCGCTAATCTCTCCCTTTCTTTTTCCCTTTCTCTTTTGTCCTCCTTATCTAATCTCTCCTTTTCTTTGTCTCTTTCCATCGCTAATCTCTCCCTCTCCATTAACCTTTCTTGTACGTATTTTCTTAGTTCTGCCCCTTCAAGCTCCAACAACCTTTCCTCTTCCTTCAACGCTGCTACCTCAGCCTTGTCCGCCATAGTTGATTACTAATAATATCGAATCGAATGTTCTCCTGTCTCTAGATCTAGACTATACTATCTCTACTGTCTGCTGACAGGAGATACCCTGTGAATAGAGGGATACGTGGGTTACCTTTGCGTTGGGCGCCACTTGTTACGTCTTCATATTGGATGAGACTCTTTAGACATGAAAACGACAAATCACAGTTTATAAATACTTTAATCTTTATTAATACTGAAAACACTTTCTTGTTCATATTCCTCCATTTTGATCCTTCTTTCCTTTCAACACGCAATCGCACCATTTCACATTCACACTAAGATGCGCACGTAACAGTAAGGGTACGTAAGTACATAGTTTTATTAAGTAGGCTGATCTTTCGGTACGGGTGTCGCTATTGAAAAGCTCTTTCTTGTAGCGGCATCGCTAGATCTAGGTTTTCATGTCGTTTCAGGGTGTTAGGCTTTGGGCTATGGGAAAGCGTGTTGCCTTTCCGCCTTTGAAGTTTTGCAGTAACTCTTGTTGTTGAGGTGTTGGGAGTTGAGGTTACGTTGGGCGCCGAGATGGAGTGTGAGCGTGAAGGTGTGTTAGGAAACTTATTGGCGTGATATTAGATTAATTATTAATTCAATGATGACTTCAATGATAGTGATGTATATGTAAATATGTTGATAACTTATAATTAATTATTATTAAATATTGTTCATGTTGATAACTGTTGTTATTCACTAACTGTTCAGTTGAAGAACTGTTATTCGATGTTCGTATTTTACATGCCATTACTTTTAGGTTCTTGTGTTATTCTGTTCAGGCTGGGGATACGGGACCATCATATCATACCCTACTTAAGCGACTAAACCCACCTGACAACCTGTACGAAATTTGATCGACGCCAACTCCAGCAATCCCGTGAATTTAAACTAAGGTACTATTGTCTTCAATTATAAAGGAATGTATGAAACATGTTAAACAAAGGAAACAAATGTTCGTAAGTCTTTGTCTCAACTCTACCCTAAAGACTCTTTGCAGGTTTACCAGTTCTTTTTACTTGTCGCCCTTGGATTCAGGCACGTCTGCCGTTCAACACTAACTACAACATAACTTCTCATTAATATATCTCGATCGACAACCACAAATGTCCCTGAAGGCCACGTGACAGTTCCACAAGGAAGTCTTTTCCCAGGCCAGACTTCCCTAAATATGCGACCATCCCATTATAAAACCCTACACTCAAAACAAAGTTTTTAATGGCGACCACCTCGTAACAAATGTTATAGCACGTAATGTTTCTCTTTCTTCTTTTTTTTCATCAGAATTTATTTGATACGGGCAGATGAGAATCTTAATCATTCACCCAGAGAACTACAAGCCTTAAATTATAAATAGTTTTAGGCAAGGTTCAAACCCGTAATAAATGTCAGTAATAGTCTCGTGTACATTATTTCATTTGTTTATCTCCTCTCTACTTCTTTCAGCATGCATTCGCACCTTTTTTTTTTTACAATCGCACCATTTTACAATCGCACCATGATGTGCACATAACACCGTTAGTTACTTTCACACTTGGGCCGAAACCGCATCATTAAATACCGCTAAAAATTGGTGCAAGAGCAGTCAGCATTATGTATCTGAGTTTAATTTCGGTCTATCTAATTTAGAAGAACCTGATTTTAGAATGTATTTTCTGATTGTGTTTAAGTACTTGTGTATATGTAGGTCACAGCTGGGGCTGCTTAGCCGTGGGAAATACAGCACTCCACTTCGGACTCGAGGACAAGCCTTAGTATTATTACTGTTTGTGACGCTTATTTCAATTCATTCTGTAATAATTCTTAAACATAATTAAAGAAATATCGTATTATTACAATAAATATATCTGCTCATATCTCAGCAGTAACAGAAAGAAAAGGAATGTACCTCAGATGATTAATAGTTGATAGTTAGGTTCTATGTATTTAATACTAAGTATGGAAATATTGTTCTGCTTTAATTTTTTTTAAATGTTGCATAAGGTTTTAAGATATTTTTGCCCTATGTAACAAAGGAAAATATTTTTTGTTGTGGATCTTATGTTTTGTAATAAATGAGTTACAAAAACCTATCAGAGGCACAGATGACAGATATTTAAAAAAATTAACTAACCTTTTTCATGAATGATCTTTCTAATCTTGTCATTGACTTTTTGCTCTTTAAGCATTTTCTCAAAATCTTCCAGCTTCATCTTCTTCCACTCGCCTCTTTTCCTTTTCCTTGTTTGGTCAGATGTCGCTATTTCGTGGACTTTTGAACAAGTTTTTTTTCTACACAGATTAGAGTTTTAACTCAACTAGTTCAGAATCGGTCAAATGTTATAAATATTAACAATATCATGAATTTAGTATTTAGATGTTGAAACTAATGATCCATACCTGCTATTTAGTAAACCGTTGTTTTTAAACGCATGAAGGTTAGTTTAACTACTTTCTTTTAACCTTTGGTGATAGAAGATCAAAATAGATTACCAAACATAAATAAGACGCTACATTGTACAATTTACTTTTTTTTATTTTTACAAAGTCTGTCTTTCTGTCTTTCTCCGACACCCAATCTCGGATCAAGCTAAAATTTTTCAAAGTATTTCAATTACCTGACGACATAAGAATCAATTGAAAAAAAAAATTAACCAATTAGTTATTTAACTTTTGGTAATCAATTTTTTTGGTATCTCGAACAAGGGAAAGAAACTGTACTTGACTGAGGTGGTGGTATAAACTAAATTAGTCCCCTTTACAGGTCGCAATTTTATAGTAAGTTTTTAACAAACAAAAAATAACTATACAATATTCTATTTACATAGGCGCCTATCTAGCAGAGTGGTCAGTATGTCGATCTGAGGAGGCTTGAGTCATGAGTTCGAATTCAGGTCGCTCCGTTGTTTTTTTTTAAAACATAAATGCTTTTAAAGTGTGAATATGTGAAAATTCACCCCGATATCACCTTCTTTCTCTCCCCTCCCTTTTCCCCATGCTCCCGAATGGTCCAGACAAGCGCTAGGATCACAGCGTATTGAGAAAACTAAAAGCATGAAGTAGCGCTAAACAAAAACAATTGGAAAAAAATATTCTAACAAAAATGGACGTATTGGGGGGGGGGGAGGATTTGGGGCTCAATCCCCTTTTTGGTGACTATAGTTTTACTTTCATATTTTTTTTATTGGAGAGGAGATTTCAATTTGTGTGTCTCTGTTTGTGTGAAAAAATCTTGGCTACGCCCATACAGGGAAACATTCTTAAACGAGTTTTAGAAGTTATTATTACTTTTGCAGAGCTTGATTTACCTTTCAGGGGAGATAAGTAAACATTTGGTTCACCTCACATTGGCTATTTCCTTGGATTACTCGAACTTGTCACACAATTTGCTCCTTTCCCTAACAAGTCATAGAAAAAATGTGGGAATTGAAGTTCAGGTGTCGTATCTTGTGTTTGTAAAACAATCTGCGAATGAACTTATTAAAATTATACAAAATAAAAAAATAAAAAGTTACTTAATCTTTGATGAATTAAGAACTGTGGGATACTTTATTTTATCGTTGTCTATAGACTTGGTAGGGTATCGATCATAACTAAACTACAAGTCGGTGCAAAATAGATTTTAGTAAAGGTCGAGTCTGGTCAGTCCTTTTAGAGGATCACGGTGGATACTTAATACGATCAATAAATATGCTATATATTCTGCATTTCTTTGGAGTTATTTTGGTAGTCCAACCATTTACTTATAATAAACATTTTAAAGAGTTATTTAAAAAATATATAATTTCTTTCAAAGATTAATGGTTTTAATATTCATATAATTCTTAATAGTATATAAGTTAAACCCACTAGCTATCCGAACATCTTATATACATATGATACTGGACATACACAGGGCCTCCTATCTAAAATAGCTTAGGACCTTTTCAAGTCTGAATCCGGCCCTGCGTAAAAGAAACATTCGTAGATTAAACATTAGATACAAAAATCTTTATATAAATTTTAAATAATGTATGCATTCATAATGATTATAGCCTGCAAAAATTAAAAAAAAATTGAATACTTTTAAAAATAAAGGAAACACAAGAAATGTAAAAGTAATTGTTTAATTCTAAAGTTTTTAATTTTTTTTTTAGTTATGTGGACTGGTAAAAAAAAAGCCTCTTAGAACAAGCAACTCTGATGTCGGGCTAGTTTAATTTATAGTAATTACTGACTATATTATAATAAATGCTGAATTCTAAAAAGGGAGGAACATAGATGCATAAAAAATTAGCATTACGACAGTGATTTTCACACCATTTAGAAATGAATAAAACCTATAGGAGAAACTACCTAACCATTTTAAATCAAACTTACCTAGATCCAGTTCTACTACTGCCAAAATATCAGAAAGCGACGAACATTAAGTTCTCCCTCATGTATCGATCAGAGAATAAAAGCAGTATCCAACATGCCGGAACATGTAGTTTATTTGCAATAAAACGTTTTAGTTAGTAACTGCTTTGCTTAATTCTAATGTAAAGTAAGGCTAATTATTATCTAGTGAACTATTGATTTCATTGCTACCGAAAATTCTCAGAAGAATATACCTACTTTTTGAGTTGAAAAAAAAAAAATAGACAAAAGAAATCGATATTATTGATAGGTGAGAACGTTACTTCAATTAGGTTCGATTTTCCAATAGTGTAGCGCTAAAACATACGCTTTATCGAAACACGGACTGATATCAGAACGCTTGAAATTAAAATAAAACATTTAAAACGTTTAAAATCATGTACAGACTTTGATAACGAAATTCGTTGGCCCAGACTGGTCATATACTTATTATAAAGCCGATCTACCTTACATATAATAACCTGCACATAGTACATATACATTCAGGTAAAACACTGTGCTTGCAAGTTTGATTATAGTTACATTGAAATAAATTGCCTTTTAAGACTGACTTTGTACTTTGTATTAGCCGACGTTGAACTGATACACAGGTTGCATGAGCCAAGGTTTTCTCTAAAATAACTCAACATGGTGGTCGCCCAAATGCAGATCAGCTGTCTCAGTGACATCATCAAAACTAACTTGAAAATACTGAGGAACACAGTCGACAGACTTACCGGGCAAAAACTATGTTGTTGTTTTTTTTATTGGGGGGGGGGGGAGGGAGTTATTACAGAACATGGCTTTACATTCTGTATCTTGATAGGTTAGTTTCTTCATTAACGTCTCTCTTTTCTAGCAATAATGATGCTCCGTTCAACCTGCTATGTCCTCATCCTAAAACGATGCAAGTCCTGGAACACGAAGAAGAATGTCAGCACTGTGCATATAGGCGTTCGTCGCCAGCTTGTTCATAGCGACAATAGGTATTAGTTACATTATTGACAGTTTTTGGCAATTTAATGTAGTTTTTTATTTACCGACAGTCCGCACGAATATACTAAACAACTTGTGGAGCAAGTCTTTCATTCGAATGTTTATTTTTTCTTATTTCTTGAAACAACATACGATCTCTACAAATTTATATATTTGAATAATTTTACAGTGCATTTAATACCGCATAGGTATGAAAAAGGGAGGGGGGGCACATGTTGTTATTTTCTTAATATTTTCCGTAATAAGAATGTTGAAGTTACGTCTTTGGCCATAGGGTGTAACTTGAGCCCACCCCGCCTGCAAAAAAACCCTGCGGGCGCCAAGGTCAGTTATAGAGAGAGAGAGAAAGAGAGAGGAAGCAGAGAAATAAAGTTAGGTTGAGAGAGAGAGAGAGAGAGAGAAAGAGAGAGAGAGAGAGATTGTAAAGGGAAATATTGAAGGTGACTAGAGAAAAAAAAGTCAAATAAAGCTTAATAGTTTCCTTTACTTAAGGAATACATAGAAGTAATAAGGTTTAATTGAAACAGATTTTGGTCACTAGGACATACAACGCTGTGTAAAAGAGACGGTGTGTCTTTTGTGAAGGATCAATAGACCATAATAATGTTAAATATCTAATCGCTCCATTACTCCCTTCCTAAAATGTCAATGCATTGCTTTTGTAGTGTGTTAAAGGGCTCAGTACGAGGAAAAGATCTATGCTATAGATGATTTAAACGACTCCAATCAATAACGGAATCAAGGTGTTATTCTGTATTCAGTACTTACTGATGGAATAATTGTTTTTGATTATTTTTTTTACCGCTTCAATTATAAACATTTTCTATTCATTAACGTTGACATTTTAAAAGAGTTATTAAAAGAAAAAAATACACTTTTGTTGTTTCTCATTTTGAACAGTAAAGTCTGCTATAAACGTCAGATTTAAGAATATAGTAACACTGTCATTACTTTATATTCTCTTTGTAACTTTATAATTAAATGTATATACTTTCTCTGAGAAGTCGGCTTTTAGGAGAACCCTTCACTTGACAACAACGTTTTGATTAAGAGATACGTTTTTGAAATGAGACACAACGCTTAACTAAACTAGTGTAACCAAAACGTTATACTCTTTTATCAATGGTTCTAACATTTCACGAGACAAGTTCAGTTGACTGATTTTTTTTTTTAAAAAGGTTTAATCAAAATAGATACTTATAAATGTTACAGTGTATGTAATAAATTATAACATGTGATCTAAGCTAATTTAAAATTTCAAACAAGCTTTATTTCATTGATAAGAATCCTAAAAGTTTACTAAAAAAACATCAAAGCATTTGTGTATAACCAATTATTGTATACGCGAACTCTCATATTGTCTCTTTCAAAGGCCATCTGCTGCCATCTACTTTTCTCTATGCCCATGAAAGCAAAATGGCACCTGAGTAGTTGATCTTTACAACGCTTAAGGGTGAAACTGTGTTTAGCTAGGCAAAAGGATCGCCCGCAGCAAGCAGTCATTCCTCATGTGTGATAAGTGTCCTACCCCGCACAGCTACCAAATGGTAAGTAGTGTGACTCATACTATTTATTTATTTATGTGCGTGCGTATTTGAATGTGTGTGTATCTGGATGTTCATTTTTCAGATCTTCAAGTAATTCTTTGAACTGCCTGTGGTTAGGACCCTAACCCCGATAAAGTTGATCACTGTGACGATCGGTTCAAAAACATGATTGATATTCAAAGCAACTTTGCACAAACTTTCAGATGAATGGAACAGTGGACATGCCAGAGTGCATGGTCAGTATATCGCCCTTTAGATGTATTACTTATCAACTCCACTAAAACTTTTTTCCCAAGTCAAAACAAAGGCTCAGTTGTTACACTTGCCATGTTGTTTCAGTTCTTGATAGCATTGAACAAACTCATGCCTTCGGTTGTGTAAGCTCAAACTTAGTATCTTCTCTCCGGATAGTAAAGTTCCCCTTTCAGACTTTGTGGTCTAAGGGCAGATGATGTCGTGCGCGCGTGAAGTTTTCTTTGCATTTAATATTGGTGTTTTAGCGTATAGGAAGTAGTTTCTTTTAAGTGCGTTTTGTTGCCTAGAATATTGTGTGTGTTTACGTCATCCTTAGTTCCCGCAAGAGAGAGAGAGAGCTTCTTTTGTGAGCTAGGTAGCTGATTGTTGGTTTCCCCCTTGTAAGTGTTACGTCTTCATATTGGATGAGACTCTTTAGACATGAAAACGACAAATTTTTATTAATACTGAAAACACTTTCTTGTTCATATTCCTCCATTTTGATCCTTCTTTCCTTTCAACACGCAATCGCACCATTTCACATTCACACTAAGATGCGCACGTAACACCCCCCCCTGTTTAACAAGTTCGATGCACATCGAACGTCCAAAATACAAATCACTGAATATATTATCAGACTATTCCAAGTTAAAAAAATCGGTAACATATAAAACCATAATGTAATAACTAAACAAAATCAAACACAATGTCATGTTAATACCAATACAAACCCAACATGAAATAACTATTATATTCATCACAATAATAACTGTTATTATGAGCAATTGAAACCACTTCTGTTAACATTTATCTATAAGTAATCATATTTCTATCAATACAACTCCCCACTCATAATTGTATGCCTGTACAAAACACCATCATTCCAGTCGTAATCAAATAGTTAACAAACAAAGTCTATCTTGCTCCATGCATATTGTAACAACAATATTCAATTCATTACACATATATTTATTCATTGTAGAATAGAACAATAAATAATGTCCATCATTCCTACCTTTTCTAATCATATCTATATAATTCTAACATTATTGACATGCCATCCTTTCCACTTCCCTCCTTTGCAATGATGTCCCATTGTGATTCTACTACCTAATGATCTAGCTGTACTGTTTTCTAGGCTGCTAATATCCCTCTCTTTTCTCGTATACGCCTCTTCACTATTGTACCTTGAATCCTTAATTCTAATTAACTGTTGACACTGTCTTCTAATATGCCCCCTTTTCCCACAATTAAAGCATAAGATGTATGGATTTGTACGTCTGTATGTCGGCTTATATCGCTTTCCCTGTACCACTGATTGCCTTACTTTACTTTGATTTGGACCCATTCTTATTGCATTGCTTTCTACCTTATCTGTTAATTCTTTCTTCTCGTGCTCTCTGCTACCCATGTCATCTGATGTATGAGATCTTATGTCTTCTTCCACATCCCCATTTCTACCTCGCGTAGACTTTATCCCATAATATTTCTTCCAATTCTCAATCTCCCTTACTGAACATATTTTCACCCCATTAATATTCCCAATAATTAAATCTATCTCACCCTGATCTACAACACAAGCTTCCACTGTCCCCTTAACATACGGTGTGTCTATACTAACTTTAGCAATGGGTAATTGTACAATATTCCCATTAAACATAACACACTTCCTAGATTCGCCTGTATATTCATGGTCTTCCACTAAATTCTTATTCACTCCAATAATAGTGCTCCTAGTATCCCTGATGGTCTTGGCTGCCTTGTTCCCTACGAATGTCTGAAAAATCTCCAATGTTCCAGTATCAGATGACAATGATAAGCCTTGCTCTATTCTACCTTTCTCCCAGTCCTTTCTTTCCTGTCTGTTTCCTTGATATCTTACGTTGCGGCTATCATTTTGTCTTTCATATGTACCACTTCTATACTGTCTATCCTGTGTCTCCCTTGTTCTGTGAGAGTTATTCTGTGTCTCACATGTTCTGTTAAAGGCAACTATTTCTTCTATATCACTGCCTCTAGATAATTTCTTCTCGGGATGTGCCACTTTATAAGCCCTTATCAGTCTTACTATGTCTTCTATGGATTTCGGTTTCCTCTCCAACAGAAATATTTTTAATTCCTCCTGACACTCGTACATCACTTTGTCCAGCATGAGAAATGTCTTAAGACTGTCAAAGGTTTTTTCTACCTCAGCGGTTTCTATCCAGTTATCGAAATGGCTGCTCATTTTGTCCAAGAAGGTCTGCGGGTCATCCTCTGGTTCTATCTCACAATTAACAAACTGTTGGCGATAGAAAGCTTCTGTTTTCCCGAAAGTTCTAAGTAGTTGTTCTTTCACAATGCTGTAGTTACCCTGGTTCATACATATTTTTGAAGGCACCTCCGCTGTAAATGATCTCGACAATAAGAATGTCCATTTGTCTTCAGGGTACTCCAGTTCTCTCATTTCTATCTCGAACTTCTTCAAAAAAATGTCTATGTCCATTTTGTCTTCGTTGAATATCAAACCTTTATATTTTGCCAGTTTATTCCCTGTAGATTCACTCTTTCTTTTATCATTCTCTTTTCCTTGGTCTGTTTTTAACTTTTTCTCTGCTGTCTCTTTTTCAAATGCTAATCTTTCTCTTTCAATGGCGACCTATTCATTTTTCTTTTCCCTTTCAATTGCTACTATCTCCTTATCCTTTTCTCTTTCTCTTTTGTCCTCCTTATCTAATCTCTCCTTTTCTTTGTCTCTTTCCATCGCTAATCTCTCCTTTTATTTGTCTCTTTCCATCGCTAATCTCTCCTTTTCTTTGTCTCTTTCCATCGCTAATCTCTCCCTTTCTTTTTCCCTTTCTCTTTTGTCCTCCTTATCTAATCTCTCCTTTTCTTTGTCTCTTTCCATCGCTAATCTCTCCCTCTCCATTAACCTTTCTTGTACGTATTTTCTTAGTTCTGCCCCTTCAAGCTCCAACAACCTTTCCTCTTCCTTCAACGCTGCTACCTCAGCCTTGTCCGCCATAGTTGATTACTAATAATATCGAATCGAATGTTCTCCTGTCTCTAGATCTAGACTATACTATCTCTACTGTCTGCTGACAGGAGATACCCTGTGAATAGAGGGATACGTGGGTTACCTTTGCGTTGGGCGCCACTTGTTACGTCTTCATATTGGATGAGACTCTTTAGACATGAAAACGACAAATCACAGTTTATAAATACTTTAATCTTTATTAATACTGAAAACACTTTCTTGTTCATATTCCTCCATTTTGATCCTTCTTTCCTTTCAACACGCAATCGCACCATTTCACATTCACACTAAGATGCGCACGTAACAGTAAGGGTACGTAAGTACATAGTTTTATTAAGTAGGCTGATCTTTCGGTACGGGTGTCGCTATTGAAAAGCTCTTTCTTGTAGCGGCATCGCTAGATCTAGGTTTTCATGTCGTTTCAGGGTGTTAGGCTTTGGGCTATGGGAAAGCGTGTTGCCTTTCCGCCTTTGAAGTTTTGCAGTAACTCTTGTTGTTGAGGTGTTGGGAGTTGAGGTTACGTTGGGCGCCGAGATGGAGTGTGAGCGTGAAGGTGTGTTAGGAAACTTATTGGCGTGATATTAGATTAATTATTAATTCAATGATGACTTCAATGATAGTGATGTATATGTAAATATGTTGATAACTTATAATTAATTATTATTAAATATTGTTCATGTTGATAACTGTTGTTATTCACTAACTGTTCAGTTGAAGAACTGTTATTCGATGTTCGTATTTTACATGCCATTACTTTTAGGTTCTTGTGTTATTCTGTTCAGGCTGGGGATACGGGACCATCATATCATACCCTACTTAAGCGACTAAACCCACCTGACAACCTGTACGAAATTTGATCGACGCCAACTCCAGCAATCCCGTGAATTTAAACTAAGGTACTATTGTCTTCAATTATAAAGGAATGTATGAAACATGTTAAACAAAGGAAACAAATGTTCGTAAGTCTTTGTCTCAACTCTACCCTAAAGACTCTTTGCAGGTTTACCAGTTCTTTTTACTTGTCGCCCTTGGATTCAGGCACGTCTGCCGTTCAACACTAACTACAACATAACTTCTCATTAATATATCTCGATCGACAACCACAAATGTCCCTGAAGGCCACGTGACAGTTCCACAAGGAAGTCTTTTCCCAGGCCAGACTTCCCTAAATATGCGACCATCCCATTATAAAACCCTACACTCAAAACAAAGTTTTTAATGGCGACCACCTCGTAACAAATGTTATAGCACGTAATGTTTCTCTTTCTTCTTTTTTTTCATCAGAATTTATTTGATACGGGCAGATGAGAATCTTAATCATTCACCCAGAGAACTACAAGCCTTAAATTATAAATAGTTTTAGGCAAGGTTCAAACCCGTAATAAATGTCAGTAATAGTCTCGTGTACATTATTTCATTTGTTTATCTCCTCTCTACTTCTTTCAGCATGCATTCGCACCTTTTTTTTTTTACAATCGCACCATTTTACAATCGCACCATGATGTGCACATAACACCGTTAGTTACTTTCACACTTGGGCCGAAACCGCATCATTAAATACCGCTAAAAATTGGTGCAAGAGCAGTCAGCATTATGTATCTGAGTTTAATTTCGGTCTATCTAATTTAGAAGAACCTGATTTTAGAATGTATTTTCTGATTGTGTTTAAGTACTTGTGTATATGTAGGTCACAGCTGGGGCTGCTTAGCCGTGGGAAATACAGCACTCCACTTCGGACTCGAGGACAAGCCTTAGTATTATTACTGTTTGTGACGCTTATTTCAATTCATTCTGTAATAATTCTTAAACATAATTAAAGAAATATCGTATTATTACAATAAATATATCTGCTCATATCTCAGCAGTAACAGAAAGAAAAGGAATGTACCTCAGATGATTAATAGTTGATAGTTAGGTTCTATGTATTTAATACTAAGTATGGAAATATTGTTCTGCTTTAATTTTTTTTAAATGTTGCATAAGGTTTTAAGATATTTTTGCCCTATGTAACAAAGGAAAATATTTTTTGTTGTGGATCTTATGTTTTGTAATAAATGAGTTACAAAAACCTATCAGAGGCACAGATGACAGATATTTAAAAAAATTAACTAACCTTTTTCATGAATGATCTTTCTAATCTTGTCATTGACTTTTTGCTCTTTAAGCATTTTCTCAAAATCTTCCAGCTTCATCTTCTTCCACTCGCCTCTTTTCCTTTTCCTTGTTTGGTCAGATGTCGCTATTTCGTGGACTTTTGAACAAGTTTTTTTTCTACACAGATTAGAGTTTTAACTCAACTAGTTCAGAATCGGTCAAATGTTATAAATATTAACAATATCATGAATTTAGTATTTAGATGTTGAAACTAATGATCCATACCTGCTATTTAGTAAACCGTTGTTTTTAAACGCATGAAGGTTAGTTTAACTACTTTCTTTTAACCTTTGGTGATAGAAGATCAAAATAGATTACCAAACATAAATAAGACGCTACATTGTACAATTTACTTTTTTTTATTTTTACAAAGTCTGTCTTTCTGTCTTTCTCCGACACCCAATCTCGGATCAAGCTAAAATTTTTCAAAGTATTTCAATTACCTGACGACATAAGAATCAATTGAAAAAAAAAATTAACCAATTAGTTATTTAACTTTTGGTAATCAATTTTTTTGGTATCTCGAACAAGGGAAAGAAACTGTACTTGACTGAGGTGGTGGTATAAACTAAATTAGTCCCCTTTACAGGTCGCAATTTTATAGTAAGTTTTTAACAAACAAAAAATAACTATACAATATTCTATTTACATAGGCGCCTATCTAGCAGAGTGGTCAGTATGTCGATCTGAGGAGGCTTGAGTCATGAGTTCGAATTCAGGTCGCTCCGTTGTTTTTTTTTAAAACATAAATGCTTTTAAAGTGTGAATATGTGAAAATTCACCCCGATATCACCTTCTTTCTCTCCCCTCCCTTTTCCCCATGCTCCCGAATGGTCCAGACAAGCGCTAGGATCACAGCGTATTGAGAAAACTAAAAGCATGAAGTAGCGCTAAACAAAAACAATTGGAAAAAAATATTCTAATTGCACAGATTTATTATTGTTGGTCTAGAGTCTAGATCAATGACTTTAAAAAAAAGTATTTTGTATGTTGTTCTCGTTTACAAGGTCACTCATGTTTAGCACTGTAATACAGTGCCCCCCTGTTCAGTGCAATAGTTGGGGACACAAGGACACAATATATCCAATGTGTTCCACTATACACATGCACTGTTCTATGCTAATTTAACATGTAATCCGGAAAGAAATCTTGACGATATTTAATTAATTGCTTTGCTTTTATATCCTGGAACAGAGCCAGATAAGAAATTAGATAAGAGAACAGAAATGTTTAAAACGAAGTTTAGTAGAGACTAGAGTGATCTTATATATTCTAAACAAATCAAGAACTATGTAAACTAATATTGATAAGTATGGGAAATAGTGTTCTGCTTTAATAGAATTAGAGCGTGTAATATTTAATTTCCTTTACTCTAAACAACGATATCCACCATGTATTCCCATGTGTTGGTCTGCTATATTTAAGCATGCGAAGGACTTTATTTATACAAGATAGAAAATATTTGCACAGCAATTAATTTTGTTCACGCAATAATTTGATTTTTAAAATTCCTTGTTAGGTGGTTGTGCATAGCATAGCTGTTACAGGTACTGAATGCAATAATTTGTCAGCGATCGATTTTTACCAGAAAACAAAGCAACATTGTCTTAATCTAGAAATCAATATAACAGTACGCTTTGCGCCATTACAAAAATAAAGAAAGAACAAAATTAATGACATATTTTTGAAATAAATAGATTTAAGTAATAAAACATGAGAAACAAAATGTTTAAAATAAAAAAAAGTTGTTTTGATCCCTTGCTTCTTACGCAGTCATCTGTCAGTGGAATAATACACTAACAAATTGTAATTTAGTTGTAAGATAATAGATTTAATTGTAAAGAATCTACTTCCACAAAGGAGGCAACAGAGGCCTATTACGTTCTATAAACCAGAGAAACAGTTCAAGCACAGACGATGCAAACAAGAAATACACACGAATGTAAGAGTACAAAGAGGACATATTATACTGGGTAGAAAAAAAGGTCAGTCAGGATTTAACTGGCTTATTTGGGAAAATGAAAGAATTTTTTTTTTTTTTTCAAACCAAAAGATATTTTTTTAAAATTCTATTTTAACAATTAATAGTTCATGTGCTAACTTTTTTCAAATCCTATTTTTCTTACAGAAATATCAACGCTATATTTTGTGATTGACAAAACATACATATAATTCAAAGCTATAAAGAACAGATAAATAATAAATGACAGTTCTGGAAAAAATGGACGTATTGGGGGGGGGGAGGATTTGGGGCTCAATCCCCTTTTTGGTGACTATAGTTTTACTTTCATATTTTTTTTATTGGAGAGGAGATTTCAATTTGTGTGTCTCTGTTTGTGTGAAAAAATCTTGGCTACGCCCATACAGGGAAACATTCTTAAACGAGTTTTAGAAGTTATTATTACTTTTGCAGAGCTTGATTTACCTTTCAGGGGAGATAAGTAAACATTTGGTTCACCTCACATTGGCTATTTCCTTGGATTACTCGAACTTGTCACACAATTTGCTCCTTTCCCTAACAAGTCATAGAAAAAATGTGGGAATTGAAGTTCAGGTGTCGTATCTTGTGTTTGTAAAACAATCTGCGAATGAACTTATTAAAATTATACAAAATAAAAAAATAAAAAGTTACTTAATCTTTGATGAATTAAGAACTGTGGGATACTTTATTTTATCGTTGTCTATAGACTTGGTAGGGTATCGATCATAACTAAACTACAAGTCGGTGCAAAATAGATTTTAGTAAAGGTCGAGTCTGGTCAGTCCTTTTAGAGGATCACGGTGGATACTTAATACGATCAATAAATATGCTATATATTCTGCATTTCTTTGGAGTTATTTTGGTAGTCCAACCATTTACTTATAATAAACATTTTAAAGAGTTATTTAAAAAATATATAATTTCTTTCAAAGATTAATGGTTTTAATATTCATATAATTCTTAATAGTATATAAGTTAAACCCACTAGCTATCCGAACATCTTATATACATATGATACTGGACATACACAGGGCCTCCTATCTAAAATAGCTTAGGACCTTTTCAAGTCTGAATCCGGCCCTGCGTAAAAGAAACATTCGTAGATTAAACATTAGATACAAAAATCTTTATATAAATTTTAAATAATGTATGCATTCATAATGATTATAGCCTGCAAAAATTAAAAAAAAATTGAATACTTTTAAAAATAAAGGAAACACAAGAAATGTAAAAGTAATTGTTTAATTCTAAAGTTTTTAATTTTTTTTTTAGTTATGTGGACTGGTAAAAAAAAAGCCTCTTAGAACAAGCAACTCTGATGTCGGGCTAGTTTAATTTATAGTAATTACTGACTATATTATAATAAATGCTGAATTCTAAAAAGGGAGGAACATAGATGCATAAAAAATTAGCATTACGACAGTGATTTTCACACCATTTAGAAATGAATAAAACCTATAGGAGAAACTACCTAACCATTTTAAATCAAACTTACCTAGATCCAGTTCTACTACTGCCAAAATATCAGAAAGCGACGAACATTAAGTTCTCCCTCATGTATCGATCAGAGAATAAAAGCAGTATCCAACATGCCGGAACATGTAGTTTATTTGCAATAAAACGTTTTAGTTAGTAACTGCTTTGCTTAATTCTAATGTAAAGTAAGGCTAATTATTATCTAGTGAACTATTGATTTCATTGCTACCGAAAATTCTCAGAAGAATATACCTACTTTTTGAGTTGAAAAAAAAAAAATAGACAAAAGAAATCGATATTATTGATAGGTGAGAACGTTACTTCAATTAGGTTCGATTTTCCAATAGTGTAGCGCTAAAACATACGCTTTATCGAAACACGGACTGATATCAGAACGCTTGAAATTAAAATAAAACATTTAAAACGTTTAAAATCATGTACAGACTTTGATAACGAAATTCGTTGGCCCAGACTGGTCATATACTTATTATAAAGCCGATCTACCTTACATATAATAACCTGCACATAGTACATATACATTCAGGTAAAACACTGTGCTTGCAAGTTTGATTATAGTTACATTGAAATAAATTGCCTTTTAAGACTGACTTTGTACTTTGTATTAGCCGACGTTGAACTGATACACAGGTTGCATGAGCCAAGGTTTTCTCTAAAATAACTCAACATGGTGGTCGCCCAAATGCAGATCAGCTGTCTCAGTGACATCATCAAAACTAACTTGAAAATACTGAGGAACACAGTCGACAGACTTACCGGGCAAAAACTATGTTGTTGTTTTTTTTATTGGGGGGGGGGGAGGGAGTTATTACAGAACATGGCTTTACATTCTGTATCTTGATAGGTTAGTTTCTTCATTAACGTCTCTCTTTTCTAGCAATAATGATGCTCCGTTCAACCTGCTATGTCCTCATCCTAAAACGATGCAAGTCCTGGAACACGAAGAAGAATGTCAGCACTGTGCATATAGGCGTTCGTCGCCAGCTTGTTCATAGCGACAATAGGTATTAGTTACATTATTGACAGTTTTTGGCAATTTAATGTAGTTTTTTATTTACCGACAGTCCGCACGAATATACTAAACAACTTGTGGAGCAAGTCTTTCATTCGAATGTTTATTTTTTCTTATTTCTTGAAACAACATACGATCTCTACAAATTTATATATTTGAATAATTTTACAGTGCATTTAATACCGCATAGGTATGAAAAAGGGAGGGGGGGCACATGTTGTTATTTTCTTAATATTTTCCGTAATAAGAATGTTGAAGTTACGTCTTTGGCCATAGGGTGTAACTTGAGCCCACCCCGCCTGCAAAAAAACCCTGCGGGCGCCAAGGTCAGTTATAGAGAGAGAGAGAAAGAGAGAGGAAGCAGAGAAATAAAGTTAGGTTGAGAGAGAGAGAGAGAGAGAGAAAGAGAGAGAGAGAGAGATTGTAAAGGGAAATATTGAAGGTGACTAGAGAAAAAAAAGTCAAATAAAGCTTAATAGTTTCCTTTACTTAAGGAATACATAGAAGTAATAAGGTTTAATTGAAACAGATTTTGGTCACTAGGACATACAACGCTGTGTAAAAGAGACGGTGTGTCTTTTGTGAAGGATCAATAGACCATAATAATGTTAAATATCTAATCGCTCCATTACTCCCTTCCTAAAATGTCAATGCATTGCTTTTGTAGTGTGTTAAAGGGCTCAGTACGAGGAAAAGATCTATGCTATAGATGATTTAAACGACTCCAATCAATAACGGAATCAAGGTGTTATTCTGTATTCAGTACTTACTGATGGAATAATTGTTTTTGATTATTTTTTTTACCGCTTCAATTATAAACATTTTCTATTCATTAACGTTGACATTTTAAAAGAGTTATTAAAAGAAAAAAATACACTTTTGTTGTTTCTCATTTTGAACAGTAAAGTCTGCTATAAACGTCAGATTTAAGAATATAGTAACACTGTCATTACTTTATATTCTCTTTGTAACTTTATAATTAAATGTATATACTTTCTCTGAGAAGTCGGCTTTTAGGAGAACCCTTCACTTGACAACAACGTTTTGATTAAGAGATACGTTTTTGAAATGAGACACAACGCTTAACTAAACTAGTGTAACCAAAACGTTATACTCTTTTATCAATGGTTCTAACATTTCACGAGACAAGTTCAGTTGACTGATTTTTTTTTTTAAAAAGGTTTAATCAAAATAGATACTTATAAATGTTACAGTGTATGTAATAAATTATAACATGTGATCTAAGCTAATTTAAAATTTCAAACAAGCTTTATTTCATTGATAAGAATCCTAAAAGTTTACTAAAAAAACATCAAAGCATTTGTGTATAACCAATTATTGTATACGCGAACTCTCATATTGTCTCTTTCAAAGGCCATCTGCTGCCATCTACTTTTCTCTATGCCCATGAAAGCAAAATGGCACCTGAGTAGTTGATCTTTACAACGCTTAAGGGTGAAACTGTGTTTAGCTAGGCAAAAGGATCGCCCGCAGCAAGCAGTCATTCCTCATGTGTGATAAGTGTCCTACCCCGCACAGCTACCAAATGGTAAGTAGTGTGACTCATACTATTTATTTATTTATGTGCGTGCGTATTTGAATGTGTGTGTATCTGGATGTTCATTTTTCAGATCTTCAAGTAATTCTTTGAACTGCCTGTGGTTAGGACCCTAACCCCGATAAAGTTGATCACTGTGACGATCGGTTCAAAAACATGATTGATATTCAAAGCAACTTTGCACAAACTTTCAGATGAATGGAACAGTGGACATGCCAGAGTGCATGGTCAGTATATCGCCCTTTAGATGTATTACTTATCAACTCCACTAAAACTTTTTTCCCAAGTCAAAACAAAGGCTCAGTTGTTACACTTGCCATGTTGTTTCAGTTCTTGATAGCATTGAACAAACTCATGCCTTCGGTTGTGTAAGCTCAAACTTAGTATCTTCTCTCCGGATAGTAAAGTTCCCCTTTCAGACTTTGTGGTCTAAGGGCAGATGATGTAAAGTTCATCTGTTTCTGTGGCCTACGGTTAACGAGGTTGTCATGTAGCCATCACAACGACCAACCGCCTTTACTTTTACCCAACTAATGTCAGGTACCCATTAGAGCTGGGTGGAATCAGAGGCGCCCGAAGATTAAAAATTCCAGTCTCCACGAGGATTTGGACCCCGTACGACAGTTAGGAAGCCAAGCGATTTACCGCTCAGCCACCGCGCCTCTTCTCCCCGGATAAATATCTATAATTCTGTTGTGTCCTGTACATCAGTACTTTCGTTCAATGCCAGAGAATGCCACCCAAAAAATTCCTTGCTTGAATTGTGAAGTTGGTGCATCAAACTATCAGCTATCTTTTCAACATGGTAGTTCTCCTTGACAAATTAATATTTTAGTATCACTTTCTCTTTTCAGGGAGCATAACTTTGGATGCGTCTGACAAGCATTCTTTAATAAATCCAACATCCGAAAAGGGCTTGTTCCGTTAGACAATCTTATGGCACTAACTTCTGTTGCATTTTCTGGATAAGGATGATTGTTTAATGAAAATTCTTTGCTGTTTCGTCTATATACAAAACTAACTCGTGACTTTTTATTTTTTCTTTCTTCATTTGCGAGATCAGAAATTCAAGATGCTCTTTTTGTTTTGTCATTTGAAATAGTACTCTTTAAAATCAGTGATAGGCTCACAGCAAGCACATTGTGTAGCAAGACGGCCAGAGTCACATTTCGCAGCTATAGCGAACAGATTTATGTAAAAATGTTTTTGAAACACACATTTGAAGGTTAATTTGACTATGGACTATACAAAATATATCCGTGTGTTAAAGTAAAAAACTTTGCGAAGAGTAGATCTAGCCTAGGCGAGATTTTCTTTCTGTTCGAAAGTCAAGCGCTTTACCACTCAGCCATACCGGCCGAATTTTACATGTGGCCCGAGGGTCTCTATTTGCGTATTCAAGTCACTGATCTATTGCATTAGAAGCAAGAAAACAATGATCAATGTCGTATGTAGTATATTTGTAAGTAATGTCTTTCTAGTGGATTGTATATGAAGTTCAAAAAGTTGATTATTTAAGGAGAATTTTAAATTACATGACGTAGTCATATCAATTGTAGAAAGAAAACCGCAAGTGCTTTTCATCCAGCAATTCCACCCCAAACATCGTAGACTCTTTTTCTTATACTTTATTGTAAAAAAAATATATAAAATTTTCATTAAACTAATAGTAATATATAACTAGGCTAAAATATAAGTTCTCTACCTCACTTAATGGCGCTTATTTCCCTTCTACTTCATTTTATGCAAATAATTGGTTTGTTAATTTTAGTGATTATCAACAATTTTAAAAGTACACTTGATGCTACAATTTTAAGGGCTTTATTTTAAAATTCGTCTGTTTACGTTTTTAAAGTAAACAAAACAAAATCTCATCTTCTTTATGTAAGAAATGGAATGGAAAGAACAAGACAAAGAAGCTAGCAATCTTCACAAAGCTTTGCTCGATACCTTATTTCTTTCCTTCTTTCTAAATGCGTCCATTCCTTTAACTCATTTTCATTATATCGTTCTACTGTTTCATTACATTGGCTCAGATCTCATGTTTTCAATAAATTCTATCTTCTTGCTAATTCAAAACCTTTGCCATCTGATATAAAACCACATTTTTTTAAAAACAAAGTTCCAAAGTTGTGTTGAGAACAAGTAGAGTAACAAATCACACGCTAAATGGATTTTATTTTTCGTTTTTCATTTTCAAACAAGCAAAAGTAATTTAAGAATACAACTTATTGTAATGTTCTTCTTTAATATGGACAATATAATTTATTCTTTAGACTCTTTTCAGATAATTGGAACTTGTAATTAATATTTTTAGTATTGCTATAAACATCAACCTCAACCTAAATGTACAATTGTATGTACAGTATAAGCATCGTCTAAACGTGCTAAGAATAAACCGAATTATAAATCCTTTATACTTATCAACAATTGTATAAATCTAATCCATTAGCTGGTCACGTACATTTGAAAACACTATAATAAATTCAAAAAAGACAAACAAAAATAAAAAAAGTCTAACATATTACAAAAGGTGAATAAAAAGGTGGATAAAAGACTTGCAATAGCATCAGCGGTACCCAGCATGAATACTAAGCTTCAATTTTTACAAAAATTCTTTAAAAATAATTTAAAAGTGAGTTTACATTTGAATGAGAGTATAGCTCAGCTGATTTGGTTTGATATATACATATATAAATTATGTATCAAATACATTCGTGTATTTGGTTCGAAGCAATAAGGTTCTAGTTGTCTTATAGAAAAACATGTTTATAGAAATAAATTAGTGCTTTAAATGTAAAAGTTCTAGTTATAGTCGTACATTTGTCAAATCGACATACGATATAAACACCAATCCATTTTCATGCTGGCTATTCAAAGACATTTTGTAATATCACATTTTTAAACATCGTTTTATTTTGGATACAACCATACAGCTAATAAACATACACCTACAGGTATTAACCAGAAAAGTGGGCAAGCAGGAATATATTTTTGGATCCACTTGATGAAGGAGAACTTGATTGATTCTTTTTTTACCTGTAAAACATCAATCTTATCTGTTATCTATCTATCTATCTATCTATCTATCTATCTATCTATCTATCTATCTATCTATCTATCTATCTATCTATCTATCTATCTATCTTCTATCTATCTATCTATCTATCTATCTATTTATCTATCTATCTATCTATCTATCTATCTATCTATCTATCTATCTATCTATCTATCTATCTATCTATTTATCTATCTATCTATCTATCTATCTATCTATCTATCTATCTATCTATCTATCTATCTCTCTATCTCTCTATCTATCTATCTCTTTATCTATGTATTTATCTATCTCTCTATCTCTCTATCTATCTATCTATCTATCTATCTATCTATCTATCTATCTATCTATCTATCTATCTATCTGTCTATCTATATCTACCTATCTATCTATCTATCTATCTATTTATCTATCTATCTATCTATCTATCTATCTATCTATCTATCTATCTATCTATCTATCTATCCATCCATCCATCTATCTATCTATCTATCTATCTATCTATCTATCTATCTATCTATCCATGTATCCATCTATCTATCTATCTATCTATCTATCTATCTATCTATCTATCTATCTATCTATCTATCTATCTATCTAGGATTTCAAAGAAATAGTCGCTTTAAAAACTCATGCCACGGGGTACATCCATTTGGCTGTTGTGCAAAATGTAGAAAATCGACATGTTAAATAAAGGGAAGGACATAAAAGGATCTATCCCCATTTTGGAAGTCTCTTTCTTTCTTTTTGTTAATTTCATTATTTGTTGTTTTTATTGTCAGTGAGGATGGTATATGGAGGGGTAGTAAAGCAGTAAAGTTCCTCCCTTTCAGACCATGTGATTTATGGGGCAAATGATGTGAAGGTCATCTGTTTCTATGGCCCACGGTTAACGAGCAGGGTGTCATGTGACCAGCACAACGACTAACCGCTTTTACGTTTCCCAAAACTAATGTCAGGTACCCATAAGAGCTGGGTGGATACAGAGGCGCCCTAAAGATCCTGAAATTAAAAATCCAAATATTCACATGGATTCAAACCTGGGACCCCAGGTTTGGAAGCCAAGGGATTTATCACTCTGCCAGCGAGCCATTGGGAAGAAGGATGGAAGAATTTACAAAAAATAGTGCCGCGAGAAAGAAAATATTATGAAAGTTTGTGGGATTCGATTTTTAGACAGCCAGTAAGTGAGATAGCTGTCTTTATAAAATCCACTACCAATGACACTAAGCTTATAACCTGGTCTGTAGGTAATCTTCTGAACAATTCACTTTATTAAAACCTATTGCACCTTTCATCAAGTCCCCTCCCAGTAACCTGGTAGTTTAAATGTGTTTTAGAACGATAAAAAAAACCGATACAAACTGTAATAGTGGCTCTTGCTGCTTCATAAAGTATTCTGCACTTTTTCGCGTCTTTATCTTTGCTATACACTCGCACCAGGATCTCATTGAATTTGGTAGGTCCAAGAATAATACTTGCCTAAACCCGTAGAGAGATCAATTCATTAGTGACATCAGGAACGTATTTGCGAGATGTGTATTAAATGATAAAAAAAAATGTATTAGTAAGTGTTACTAATATTGACATTTTCATTAGGTTCGAGATCGGCTAAAGTATAATTTCTGATCAAATGTATTTATTTAAAATGAAAGAAAACTAACAAAGCAATAATTACGAAATATTCTAATTCTAAAAAGCATACTTGACAAATAGATAGTTTGAGCTACAAGATTTTAAAGACTAAAATACGTTAGGATAAAATCCATTGACCTTTCTACATTTTAGCAATAAAGTCAAGCTTTTAACTATCGTACACTCATGAATTTAAAAAAAAAAAAAAAAAATCCTTTAATCCTTAAAAAAAAAGCATATTGGAGGGAGGAAGAACTCCGCATTAAAACTATATTATCAACAATGTATTAAAACTATATAATCAATAATGTAGAATTTATTTCCCTTATTCCATATTAAACAAAATAGTATATTACGAATAATTAATTGACTAATTGATTTATGATGCAAGGGAACTAAACCCTACAAATTTAGCCATGTCTGTTAATACTGAAGGATTAATTTCCCTTGTTAGTATCAAACACAATAATTAATTACCAGCAATTAATTTACTAGTTGGTTATTTTTTATTGATCCATGTCTTGTCTACGCCAATAAATAATTGCGCAAAGTTTGAACATCTTAAAAGTAACATGTACACTGCTTTTTAGCAGACAGACAGACAGACAGAATGAGTTTATATAAACTTTTGTAAGGAAAAAAAATATTTAAACACTTTTTATGGATCAGTTGTATCTATGAGTTGCATGAGAAAGAGTATTTTAAACGAGTATCTTATCTTATATAATACAGACGTTACTTCAAAACAGAAGATGAGTAGATTGAGATTGATCATAACAAGGAGTACTTTTTCACTAATGTACTTCAAACAAAGGAAAGAAATAAATAACTTGTCTTTAGAAGAAAGAATACAATTTTCTCGTTTACATATCATTGCGGTGTGTACATGTGTAAAGAGTAAAAGATTATAAATTATTGAACTAAATCGATGATGATAGCTTTCAAATAAATCCTTTTTGTTTTAAATTTAAAATATTAATTTTAAAAAATCTTGATATGAAGTGATAATGTTTTAACCATGTATACATTAATTTAATCTCTCTCTATTTTTTGTGTTTGTTTTAGGTCTTCTGGCCTTTAGAGAATCATGCGTTCTGAAATTTAGCTAGGGCAAACGTAGTTATTTAAAACATGTAATGTTAGAGTTACCTCCTCTTTTTTCAAATGTCTGGCAGAGTTTAAATTGTGCTTGGAATAAACTTTGAGTCTTTCCACTGGATTTTCTTCTTTCATTCCAAAATCTAGGTTGATTTTCTGAATTTGAACAGTTCAACATTAAACTTAAATAATATAAAATAGCACTGAGTTACCTCACATGTAAAAGGTAACATAAAATCTTGGTGAATTAAAATAAATAAAGCAAAAAAAAAAATCAGAAACAACGAGAAAAGCACACAAAATACTTAAAAAAAAAAATAAACCTTATATTAAGTGTAATAGTTTTGATTAGTTTAGATCATTCATGTACTTTTAAGGATAATCAACCTAGACTAAATACATTTTTGCGATTAGAAATGTTTTACTAATTGTTTTTGTTTAGTTTTTAGCTTTGTCATGCGCGATGATCCTAGTGTCTGGGCCAGTTGGGAAAGGGGGAAGGGAATGAGGAGTTGTTTTGGTGAATGTCTGCATGATCGTTTATTTTTTAGTGCCTGTCTAAAACCTCTATCAATTGTAGGCCCGTCCATTCTTTTATGTTGTACTCCCATCGCTCTCTCTGTCTGCCTCCCTCCTCTTTTTCCTGGTACTGTTCCCTGAAGGAAGGTCTTATTGCCATATTACAAGATCCACGGACTCGCAATATGTAATATGGCAATATATTTTAAGTTTGCGTTTCTTTACAGTAACCCTGCAGCGATCGGACTTTCTGGGTTATGGGAAAAATAAAGCTGTCAAACGTTTGACCTGACCAGTGGCGTAGCTACCAATGTGCGGGTGGTGCGGACGGACAGGGCACCAAGTGGAGAGGGGCACCAAAATTCCCCAAGCGTGTATTAATTTCTTATTTCCCTGAGCGTTTCAGTAAAAACGACTAATTGTATGGACACGAGCAAACTTAAAGTACTGTATTTTAAACATGAACTAACGATTTATAAAATAGTCATGTCGCTATTTTGTTTCATCTCCTTGACTATTTCTTCCATACAATGTAAGCTATAGAACAGTTTGAATCTAATTTACTAGATTTATTTCGGACACACGGTACATGTTGTTACTACACTGATCAATGCTCTGTAATATAAAGAAGAAGATAGGCCAACCTTTTTTTTACTTCATTGTTTAGTCCATTGGTTTAATCTAGATATTGAGTTTACAAATATATTTCTAAACCCTATCTCTAAACAATTGTCTTAGTTTATTCATTTCTTTATGATTCTTTATAGTTTAATTTTGGAAATAATTCTATTGTAATGTCAATATTTTAACATAAGCTAACCTTTGTTTTCTACGAGTTTTTTTTTAACTAACTAATTAATTGTAATACTGTAACGTAAACAATATGATGAACAATGCTCAAGACTGACTAGTCTGGCTGGCGCCTCAAAACCATTTTAAGCTCAGACGGAGAAATCGGCATCTCTGGTTCTGTCCGGTCTGGGTAGACTATAAGGGCCACATACCCAGATCTATCGGGGTCCCTCATTACCGACCCATCGGTATAACAGAAAATGGCACCTGATGGGTAGGACTTAAGTGTAGCTGATGCCAAGTTTTGGAGTATGGCAGGTGTTAATCGCCTCTTGGTGGCTCCCTCTTGCCCTATAAGGGACATGCTTGTTTGTGGGGCCGACTTCTCCTCCACGGAGGGCAAGTACTAATTATTCTAATTGGGATTCTGTCAGTGGAGAGCCCAGATGATTTTGACAAATTGGCCGCAATGTGGAGGAACGATCGCATTTTATGAGGTTCCTCTCTCTCCACTGTCGCACTAATATTGAGGTGGGTAGCCTAGAGTTGCCCCTTTCATAGCGCTCATAGGCTGTAAGTACCGCCCTCTCCCTCCTTAAATGTAAAGGGGCCACGTTTGTTAAGATTTCAGCAGCGTTTGTTGGGCTTGTCCGAAAGGTGCCACAAATGAATCTTAGTACCTGTGATTTTACTCGGTCGAGTGATTCGAGGGCAGTTTTACTAGCATATACTTGAGCTGTAGGCCTACTCAATTTGTGATCTGACTTCCCCTAAGTACAATGTGCGTAGCATGTAAGCTTTGGCACCCCACTTTGTGCTGGCCAGCTTTCTTAGTAACGCTAACTTCTCCGAGGCTTTTCTTTCAACTTCCTGGACTTGCTGGAGCATTGACAACTTTCTATCCAGGGTTACCCCTAGATATTTTGGCGTGTTTTCACGTTGGAGTCGCAGCCCACCGAGTTGAAGCTCGAATAGAGCCTTAAGAATGTCGATCCCTAGGCTGAACAGGGACCAGGTCGTTTTGGCAACGTTTATCTGAATCTGTCATTTGTCGCAATACGAGGAGATGGTTTGGAGGTCTGCTTGTAATGCCGCCTGTATTTGGTCGGCTTTCTTGCCGGTTCACCAGAGGACAATGTCATCCGCATAAAGCAGTTTCTTTGACCGCAGTGAGGTGCGTTTCTTAAATTTCATAAGTCTAAAGAAGCATCGAGACAATTTCAAGTCACATCTTGGCCAGAGTCCACCGACTATAGGCGAGCTATTAATGGGTATGAATTAACTGAACAATTAAAAGCAACAAAGCAAGATGAGACGGTTATCATTGAATCCAGAAAAAAAATGATGAGGCCGACATCGTGAAAAAAAGAAAATACTTCAATATCGCAGGTTCTAGAGACTAAAGGACAGCACACAAGCATGTCTTTAGTACACTCCTCAAACATTCATACTGAAGAAGCTGAACCATCAGACAGTGTAAACAATACAGAAAGCAGGATAATAAGCTCTAGACTGAACGACATTGGAGATTGGCCTGATGTCATCACAGATAATATTCGCATACACCTTGTCACTCAAGGATCTGAAACAGTTCAGCGTATGGACAGTCAATTCAGAGAGGCGTAAAGACATCAAGAATCAGCAAAAGGAAAGGCTAGAAAGCTTTCAAAGGCTTGGTTTTTCCGGCAAATGTCAAACGGCGAGAAAGTTCTTAAAAAGTGGATGTGTTATTCGCCAAAAAAAAAAAATAGAATCCTTATTTTGCTTCCCCTGCACACTTTTCTCAACAAGATCAAGTACCAAATCTTTATTTAAATCCAAAGATGGATTAAATGAGTGGTGGAGGTTATCCCCGAAAATAGAAAAACATGAGACCAGCAGAGCTAACATTCAGTCATCGCTTGCTTGGAGGGAACTTGAAGTTCGCCTGAGAGTAGGGAACAATATTGACAACAAGGCCCAAGATTTGATTATACAAGAGACGAAAACCTGGAGAGTTAGTAAAACTACTATCAAAGTACGATCCACTCTTGAGGGAGCATGTGCTTCGAACTAACCTTTGTTCCAGACCGAATACATACATGTCTCCACAAATACAAAATGAATTTATTACAATATTGGGGGATCACGCTAAAAAAACAAATCATACAGCAAGCAAAACAAGCCAAATATTTCTCTATTATTTTTGACAGTACACCTGACATCTTAAAGCTGGATCAAATTTCCCAAATTTTACGGTATGTTGTCATGGAGAATGACGGGGTGCAGGTTCGTGAGTCTTTTGTTGACTTCATCGACACAAAGGACACGCATGCTGCTGGAATCGCTGAGATCATTCTAGAGAAATTGCGTTTGGATGGCTTAGACATAATGGAATGCAGGGGTCAAGGCTATGATAATGCTGCGGTCATGAAAGGTCATGAAAGAATTAACAATATTTGATTAATGAATACATATTATTTTGAAAAAAAAAGTAAGGTTTTGCAATGTTATTAATTAGTTAGTTTTTTTGTTGTTTTTTTTTTTTTGGGGGGGGGGGCATCAAGATGAGGTACCGCACCAGGCATCATATACTCTAGCTACGCCACTGGACCTGACAGACAGACAGAGTGATTTGAGTATCAACTTGTATATGCTTATCTATATATTTATTTAAGTATTTATATATTTACATACACACGTGACAGGTCATCGAGCTGACAGGGCATGGCCTTTTACATACAGACGGATGAATTGGGGTATCTGGTTGAAAGTTTAATGTTGGATGTACTTTTGATTAGCAAGGGATGCAACGTGCGGCATGCACCACCCACACGTACCCAGGCATGCCCCTGAACCGATAACCCTTAGGTAGCTTGCAGGACAAATGCGGCGCCACTGATGCTTAACTCTGTCGGACACCTTGCGCTTCTTAGGACACACCATCGACCTGGAGAGAGGGAGAGAACTGCTGTGTGAGCGCCTAACATAGTAAATGCCCAGACTTTATCTCATTTCTGTGAGACGAACCATAGTCGCTCCGAAACTGAAGGAGGCCAATGAAATTATGTCTCTTTGTTTATTTATGTATAATTGTCAGGGTTCACTTTATATGCTTGGCTCTTGTTCTTGTGTTTCTTAACTTGGCTCACTAGGGGTTTCACTTATACGAACAAATATTACTTGATTCTTAAATTCTTAAATTCTTAAATATTACAACTAAGATCAAATATACGTAATACGCATCAACTCAAACTCCAGATATCCAAGAATATAACGATGATATTTTAATATCCAGTATAGCTCAAATAATGCACAATAAATATTAATATTTATAAACACCAGTCCAGGAAGTAAACGTCCAACCTTCCTGGACCTTACTAACTTAACACACTCTCTCGCACATTCAAAGAGGACTAAATCATTTAGTTCATAACACGTGCAACACTTCGCATTCATAACAAGGGGATATAACAATCATACCAAAATATCAAACTAACATTCATTCTCGCCATACCTCCCCCTGACAGTAATTATGAATTTATTTCTCTTTATATATATATATATGTTTTTATGATCTAAGTAATAATGTTTGTGTATTTATGTCTATGTGTATATGTATTTTTATTTATGTCAATCTACATATATGTATGTATTTATGTCTATGTATTTAGTGTACTTATCTATGTCTATTCATATATGTCTATATGTTTATGTTAATGCATATAGGTGTATTTATTTAAGTCTACGTGCATAGGTGTATAGTTGGCAGCAAATGGCCTCTGAAAGAGACAGTTGGACAGCTCTCACAAAGGCTGCGAGACACACATATGAGGCCTAAAGAAAAGCCCTTATTGAAGACAGGCGCAGACGACTGGAAGAAAACTAAAATTGACCGCTGGTGAACAACGGCTTTGTGTTCATTAAATGCCGGAAAATATGTAGGTCGCGACTGGGTTTGCGTAGTCATGTGGAACACTGTACTCATCCTTAATCTTCGGAATAGAAGGCATTGCCATTGTATTACTAATACTATTATTTATTTATGTGTAAGTATATTTGTGTATTGATATGTGTCCAGGCACAGTCCAGGTATGTAGATGTGTGTACTAATTATGTCTTTATATATATGTATTAATTGTAGATGGATGTATGTATATATATGTATTAATTTATGTCTGTGTATATGAGCATTAATTTTTGTCTATGTATATGAATATAGATATATGTATTTATGTATACGAATGTATGTTTATGTATTTATGTATATAAATGTATGTGTATGTATTCATGTATACGAATGTATGTGTATGTATTTATGTATATGAATGTATGTGTATGTATTTATGTATATGAATGTATGTGTATGTATTTACGTATATGAATGTATGTGTATGTATTTACGTATATGAATGTATGTGTATATATTTATGTATATGAATGTATGTGTATATATTTACGTATATGAATGTATGTGTATATATTTACGTATATGAATGTATGTGTATATATTTATATATGTATTTATGTATATGAATGTATGTGTATGTATTTATGTATATGAATGTATGTGTATGTATTTACGTATATGAATGTATGTGTATGTATTTACGTATATGAATGTATGTGTATATATTTATGTATATGAATGTATGTGTATATATTTACGTATATGAATGTATGTGTATATATTTACGTATATGAATGAATGTGTATATATTTATGTATGTATTTATGTATATGAATGTATGTGTATGTATTTATGTATATGAATGTATGTGTATGTATTTATGTATATGAATGTATGTGTATGTATTTACGTATATGAATGTATGTGTATATATTTATGTATATGAATGTATGTGTATATATTTATGTATATGAATGTATGTGTATATATTTACGTATATGAATGTATGTGTATATATTTATGTATGTATTTATGTATATGAATGTATGTGTATGTATTTATGTATATGAATGTATGTGTATGTATTTATGTATATGAATGTATGTGTATGTATTTACGTATATGAATGTATGTGTATATATTTATGTATATGAATGTATGTGTATATATTTATGTATATGAATGTATGTGTATATATTTATGTATATGAATGTATGTGTATGTATTTATGTATATGAATGTATGTGTATGTATTTACGTATATGAATGTATGTGTATGTATTTATGTATATGAAAGTATGTGTATATATTTATGTATATTGAATGTATGTGTATATATTTACGTATATGAATGTATGTGTATATATTTATGTATATGAATGTATGTGTATGTATTTATGTATATGAATGTATGTGTATGTATTTATGTATATGAATGTATGTGTTTGTATTTATGTATATGAATGTATGTGTATGTATTTATGTATATGAATGTATGTGTATGTATTTATGTATATGAATGTATGTGTATGTATTTATGTATATGAATGTATGTGTATGTATTTATGTATATGAATGTATGTGTATGTATTTATGTTTATGAATGTATGTGTATGTATTTATGTACATGAATGTATGTGTATGTATTTATGTATATGAATGTATGTGTATGTATTTATGTATATGAATGTATGTGTATGTATTTATGTATATGAATGTATGTGTATGTATTTATGTATATGAATGTATGTGTATATATTTATGTATATGAATGTATGTGTATATATTTATGTATATGAATGTATGTGTATGTATTTATGTATATAAATGTATGTGTATGTATTTACGTATATGAATGTATGTGTATGTATTTATGTATATGAATGTATGTGTATATATTTATGTATATGAATGTATGTGTATATATTTACGTATATGAATGTATGTGTATATATTTATGTATATGAATGTATGTGTATGTATTTATGTATATGAATGTATGTGTATGTATTTATGTATATGAATGTATGTGTATGTATTTATGTATATGAATGTATGTGTATGTATTTATGTATATGAATGTATGTGTATGTATTTATGTATATGAATGTATGTGTATGTATTTATGTATATGAATGTATGTGTATGTATTTATGTATATGAATGTATGTGTATGTATTTATGTATATGAATGTATGTGTATGTATTTATGTTTATGAATGTATGTGTATGTATTTATGTACATGAATGTATGTGTATGTATTTATGTATATGAATGTATGTGTATGTATTTATGTATATGAATGTATGTGTATGTATTTATGTATATGAATGTATGTGTATGTATTTATGTATATGAATGTATGTGTATATATTTATGTATATGAATGTATGTGTATATATTTATGTATATGAATGTATGTGTATGTATTTATGTATATGAATGTATGTGTATGTATTTACGTATATGAATGTATGTGTATGTATTTATGTATATGAATGTATGTGTATATATTTATGTATATGAATGTATGTGTATATATTTACGTATATGAATGTATGTGTATATATTTATGTATATGAATGTATGTGTATGTATTTATGTATATGAATGTATGTGTATGTATTTATGTATATGAATGTATGTGTATGTATTTATGTATATGAATGTATGTGTATGTATTTATGTATATGAATGTATGTGTATGTATTTATGTATATGAATGTATGTGTATGTATTTATGTATATGAATGTATGTGTATGTATTTATGTATATGAATGTATGTGTATGTATTTATGTATATGAATGTATGTGTATGTATTTATGTTTATGAATGTATGTGTATGTATTTATGTACATGAATGTATGTGTATGTATTTATGTATATGAATGTATGTGTATGTATTTATGTATATGAATGTATGTGTATGTATTTATGTATATGAATGTATGTGTATGTATTTATGTATATGAATGTATGTGTATGTATTTATGTATATGAATGTATGTGTATGTATTTATGTATATGAATGTATGTGTATGTATTTATGTATATGAATGTATGTGTATGTATTTATGTTTATGAATGTATGTGTATGTATTTATGTACATGAATGTATGTGTATGTATTTATGTATATGAATGTATGTGTATGTATTTATGTTTATGAATGTATGTGTATGTATTTATGTACATGAATGTATGTGTATGTATTTATGTACATGAATGTATGTGTATGTATTTATGTACATGAATGTATGTGTATGTATTTATGTACATGAATGTATGTGTATGTATTTATGTACATGAATGTATGTGTATGTATTTATGTATATGAATGTATGTGTATGTATTTATGTATATGAATGTATGTGTATGTATTTACGTATATGAATGTATGTGTATGTATTTGTGTACATGAATGTATGTGTATGTATTTATGTACATGAATGTATGTGTATGTATTTATGTATATGAATGTATGTGTATGTATTTATGTACATGAATGTATGTGTATGTATTTATGTATATGAATGTATGTGTATGTATTTATGTCCCATATATTTACCTTGACGATGATTTCTTTCTTCGTATTAATTTCTTCAATCATTCTATTGACTCTGTCTTCATCTATTGATTCATCAACTTTTTTCTCTTTGATTGATTGTTGAAGTATAGTAAGGATCTAATGTTTTTTTAAAAAAATCAAAACTTTATTTTAAATCTTAATAGAATCAACATATTTATCGTAATTAACATGAGATAGTCAGCATTGCATGTATTTCGGTTTATATTACTTTTAGTAAAAAATAGTTATTAAGCTAAGCTCACCTCTTTTTTAAAGTGAGGCTCGGATATTTTCTGATACATTACTTCTTCTATTTTGACCTCAGTGACTGGCTGACTGCTATTTCCCTGAAAAGTGAAAACAAATGTTACAAAGATAGTTTATTTTATCACACAAACTCAGAGGCGGCCTCCATCATATGCGCCATAAACACGCAACATGCAGGCAATGAACTTATTTTGATTGTCTTAACCACTACAATTTCAAGGAAAGAAAACAAATTGAGCAACTTATCCGATAGTTTCGAAGAATTGTTTGGCGTTGCTTTGACTTTAAAAACAAACTGAACAACTGATTATTGATCGTGATATTTCTGACTTAGATTATATTTAATTTATAGCTTGATTGATATATTTCTTGTTACAATGTTACAGACAGGCAAAACTTATGCTGACTATTTATTTTACTAAGGCCGCTAAAGAAAAATACAGAATATTTGAGACTTCTTTGGGGTATACATAGGTCACTTTATGCGCATATCATTTAATATTATTTATCCGCTTCTAATATTCAATATTCAGTGATACATTTCGAGCGTTTGTTGTTGTTGTTTTTTTCAATTGGTTGTGTACACCTCAACGTTCATGGAACTTTTTAAAAAAAATGTCTGTTCAAGTTGAGATTTGAGCTTTCCCCTCCCCCTCATTTCGACAAGTAGCATAGTATAAAAACTTACCTCCCCTGACGTTTTTAATTTTTATTTTATAATGAAGTTAATTTTTTTTTTAAATTAATGGTTCACTTTCATCAACGGAAGAAGTAGCTGTTGCATCAGAACTATGCAAGAACTAAAATATCATGATGTCGGATTTTCAAAATCTTTTCTAGTTTCTGCTATGTAAATGGGGCAGACGGATGGGCAAACGGGAAGACAGACAGGTTACACAAAACTAGGTAACTAACAATTGGCTACAGTTTCGGATATTACGAACACAAAATTATAAAAAGAGAACAAGTAATTGGGAAGTATAAAAATATAGAGGCCCACAAACCGATGTCTCGTTAACAGAATAGTAATTGAAATATAGAGTTTATTTGTTAGAAGACCAATTCCTTTTAATAAGTATGAACAGAGACTCAATTTTAAATACTGATAAAGTTTTGCCTCAATTTAATACGGAAACCTCTTCTATTTAACACCACCCCACCACCCGGGTAGCTGCTCTCTATTATAAAGCAAACAAACTTACTGCTTGTAAATTGTTGGGTATCATAGGCTGAGTTTCATAACATAATGTGTACAAGTCTCTCTTATAGATTCTTTGAATTATATCCCGAGATTCCTCAAGATCAGATTTGCGCTTTTCGAAATCCCCATGATCAGTTGGCTCTTCGTCATTGTCTGAGGTAATCATGGTAAGCACATAGTCTGTAAGCTGGCTCAAGGCTACCATATCATTGTGGCATTCATAAATCGTATGCTCTTCTCTGTGGAGATGGGAAAACACTAGACTGTTTCAGACAAAAATTATAACATTTTCTAATCACTGTTCAGAAAACATAAGGTTTTGTTTGAGCCGATGTAGTCACAACAAGAGAAAGTATTTCATTACAACATTGTCACACATCAACATGAGATTCGAGACAGTAATATGAACTGTTTCAATGTTGCACATAAACTCGTATTGCACGACAACAGTTCAGTACCCCCTGCGTACTTCAAAATGTATAGGGTAGCTGATGTAGTGTTCATCTGTCACTAGGACCGACAGTAAACGAGGCCAGCACAACGACCAGCAGCCTTCATTTTTCTCCAACTACTGTTAAGAGTTGCGTGAGCTCAGGGGCGTCCTAAAAATCCCAAAATTTAAAATCTTATTTGACGTAAACCAACTGTCGGTGAACCAGTTGCATATGAATAAGTTGTCGGTGAACCAGTTGTATGGGAATAAGTTGTCGGTGAACCAGCTGCATATGAATAAGTTGTCGGTGAACCAGTTGTATGGGGATAAGTTGTCGGTGAACCAGTTGTATGGGAATAAGTTGTCGGTGAACCAGTTGTATGGGGATAAGTTGTCGGTGAACCAGTTGTATGGGGATAAGTTGTCGGTGAACCAGTTGTATGGGGATAAGTTGTTGGTGAATCAGTTGTATGTTAACAAGTTGTTGGTGAACGATATGTGGAGTGAACAATTTATGGGGTGAATGAATTGTCGGCTGAACGAATTTTCTGTGAGGCATTTGTCGTGTTCTCCTAAAAATGTGCACACAAATTAATTATAAAATACCTTTTAAAAAATAGTTTATAGAAACTTGCTTTATTTTGTACTCCGGAAACACCAAAAGGCTAGCTATTTATAATTTGTCTGACATATTTGTATCTCCAATTAGATAAACAGAAAAATTAAAAAGAATGGAACTGTTGACAGCTACTTGTACTGACCCATTTTCTCCTTTGAAACGAATGTGTTCATTTGCTTTCTTTAAGGCATCGACAATCCTGAGTGAAAAGTTACAACAAACAATATGAATTAAATCTCTCATTAATAACTATTTCAAACAAATATATGTGAGCTCAAAAGATAAAAGAGGGAACTAATTTAAATTATTTAAAGCTAGCCACAAGCTGAGATGTGCATATGTTGTCTCAGCAGATGTAATAAACATTTCTGTTAGAGACACCTGCGTGACCAGAAACTTTTCCTTTCAAGTGCAGATATCAGCAAACTTTTTTTGTTCTTTTACTAATTTACACAAGATCAACAAGGAAACATAATGATTGCAAGCAAATGTATATTTCATGAAATAAAAATGTCTTTACGCTCTATGCAGAAACGGATTAAAGAGAGTGGAGTCCATGAGTAGAATTCTACAAATTTAATGTGAATTCATCTTGATGATAAGAGTAGTGATAAAGTATAGCTCATCATCATCATCATTTTTGTTTATCTAAAGTATTTATTATGTTTTATTTTATGCTGTCCCTATGAATCCCTTGACAGAAGCACTGTCTATGCAGCTGTAAATCCTGCCCCTGACTTCATAGCTGTCCCATGAGCTTTAGATATATTATTCTTGAGGAGATTTGAACAACTTACATTATTTCAATTCCACAAGCTACTTTATGAGAGTAAGCATATTTGTCAACAGTGTATCTGGTGTAGAACATATTGTAGAGATTGCTGATTTCCTGTTCAAATAGATTACTGTTAATTAATAGAATACAATTAATGAAATTAAGAGCCACAAAACTAATATCATTAACAAATCATGGCTCGTACAGTGACTGAGACTCTTACCTTGTCTCTTGTACAGATCTGTATCTCTCCTTCCATTTCTATCACCCTGGCAAATTTCATGTACCGAGAAGCATCAAAGTTGTTTTTGATTCCCAGGTGATGGCAGTCTCTGGCCATGTAGTCCCACTTGTAAACATCGATACCATTTCTTCTGTTTACAACTATCTGTGCACGGTCAAATTGTGAAATGGACATTTTTAGAAAGACAATCAAATGTTAAAATTTTATTTTGTGTAAATTCTTTATTTCATCAGCAGTATAACATTAAAACGTCTATCTGTATTAGCATTTTAGGATACGAGCTTCTTAAAAGATACGATCAGTGCGATAAAATATAAAGACACATTTGATTTCCAAAGAATCAGTGTTACCTCGTAGAGATATGCTTTCTCTTTTGGTCTCCCTTTATATGGCCATTTCTACAAATCGAATAAATTTCAAAATGTTATCTGTATTACATGTACAACAAAGGGTAATTTTTAATATCAAACATATATTAGACAATAATACTAATTAACTTATTATTATTACTATGTTATTTTAAGGATCTTCAAATAAAAGTTTGTACTACAATCAATAAAGTAATAAATAGTCTAGAATTCATCGAGTCCCGGTCAAATCATCCCCAGTTTTGAGCAAATTTAGAAACGAAACTCATTTTAGTCCCTTTAACAGTGTCCACTGAGAAATTATTATACACATTATTATTAGTATGTTCATTATTATTATTACTACTATCATTCATATCTCTCAAACGATTTCTACTACATCTACCATACCTTGGCCTTTGATGACATCATGTGATATGCGCGGGAAAATATTGACATCCCCTACATAAAATAAAAGCAATATAACAAAACCACGACCAGTTTACACATAGCTAGTATTTTTACTACTTAATTTATATATTATTAGATTTGTCCTCAAGAATAAAGAGTGAAGGGAACACTATAAATACTATAAGAACTTGTCCAACTATCAAAAAGGCTTACAAATAAATACATTTATACATTAGATGAAATGTGAGTTAAAGTCAAAGCCTTAATAGAATTATTACACAATGACAGAACATTTTTTAGTTAGGGATGAAATGACCGGGAATAAAGTGAAGAGGAATCAAGTCAAATGGGATGAAGTGACCCGGATGAAACGAACGGACACCAGTTAAGTACCATACCGATCAAGAGCTTAGGAACTAAAGTATTCAAAAAATCCTGTCTAATGCAGTCACCACGCTTTGCCTTTACAAAATAACATACAATCAAGTAAATATCTCAGCATGACAAATATAATCGTTTTTTGCTTAGCGCTACTGTGATGCCTATAGGGTCACTGCCGAAATAGCGGCTGAGAGGTCATGCGTGTCTCTGAGACGATACAGACAAACCTGTGCATGCATACAGTAATTAACATACAAATAATTGACATACAATAAAACAAAACAAAAAATAAACGGTATTGAACCGGTTGGAAAGTCCAGAACATAAATGTTTGTTTATTTTAAGAACTAAAAAAAAATGAACATCTTTATACAACACTAGCTGAATTTTACCAGAGCTTGGGTTTTACTGAACTAGTGGATTGGATGTAGATGTAAGACAAACATGGCGAATGTTTCCTTATCATCTTTTTATATTTTGCCACGAAAATGAAAGAGGATTGTGAAAGCCGACATATTTATATCTGATATAAAACACTGCGAAAATGGAGATATATTTAGGTATTTTTTATGTTTATGGCCTTCCGGTTGTCGGTGGGAGATTAAACATACACTACGGTCTCAGCCTTGTTCTAAGAAACATTTATGCCAAGTTTTATGAAGATTGCTCAAACCGTTTTGATTTCTACGCGGGACATACATACATACATACATGCATAAATACATACATACATACATAGTACATGCATACATACGCTTTACATAATGGTTTATATATATGATTACTAGAACTTACAGTAGAGCCTGTTGCATGTTTTGGTCCCTCTATCTGCTCTATGATAAAGTCAATATCTTGACCTTTTATACCGTAGGCAGCAAGCTTAGTTTCCAAGTTGTTCTTCTTCAGCAGATGTCTAAACATAGCGGCTGAGGGCTTCCGATACTACATTCAGTGGCATTTTATAAAATATTTTTTTAATAACATTTGTATATTTGAAAAACATTCTTGGCAAAAATATAAAAGTTTTACTTAAGGGGAAAATTAAACTTTACGAACAAAGTAATGAATATTACTAGACCAAAAGATACGTACGAACGTTGTTTTTTCGTGTATCGCTGGCAAGAAATGATTGAAGTAAACTCGAGAGAAAGGTCCATGCCCTGCAATGATAAAACTAATTGACTAGTCATCCTGACTGCAATGCATTGATTAGTCAAGCATTAGGTCTGTCACTGGATACAGCGAACTAAGAAGTAAGACTGGTCACTAAGGAAACGGGAACTAAATTTAAGTATTGCACCTAGAAACAATGCAAAGCCTTTTTGTTTTACAGTCACTTTGTTTCGACAGAGAACTTCATTGGCCAATAGAACGAAATCTACTAAATCTCCAAACTCAGCCCTAAACAAAAACAAGACTAGTAGCTGAATGTTGGGAGACAGACTTTATGATTAAGAGAATCAGAGAGAGAAAGAAGAAAATGATTTAAAAATAGAGGCGAAGAGAGAGAAATGAATAAAGAGACAGAGAAAGTTATAGAGGGAAAGAGAGATAGAAAAAAGAGAGAAAGAAAAGAGAGAGAGAGAGAGAGAGAGAGAGAGAGAGAAAGAGAGAAAGAAAGAGGAAGATAAACAGAAAGAAAAAAAGATAGAAAAAAGAAAGAGAGTGTGAAAGAAAGAGAGCGAGAGAAAGAAAAGAAAGAAAGAGACAGACAAAAATAAAGAAAGAGGAAGAGAGAGAGAAAGAAAGAAAGAGAAAAAAAACGAAAGAGTTAGAAAGGGAGAAAGAAAGAAAAAAGATATAGAGAAAAAGAGAGAAAGATATATAAAGAGAAAGAGATATAGAGATTCAAATAATTTTTTTCGAGATATGCTATCGTTTTTTTTTCTTTGCTAAAAAAAATTCAGGAAATCAAGGGGATTAACTGGCTAATTGATAAGTTGACTACAGAGTTAATGTTTGTAGTTGTGACTTTATTTCTTGTTAGAGACCATATATATTTATCACAGTGTTTATGAACATTGGCCTGTTTTTTATTTTATTTGTGTTTCAGTATGTATTTACATTTGAATGAAAAACTGCATATATTCGTTTATAAACGTTACTTTTTTTTTTTTTTTTTTTTTTTTTTTTTACAAGTTTTCAACTTTATTCAAAAGGTTAATGACCATATTCTAGCCCTCCGGTCGATGTTTGTTAGACTAGTTGTCTGAAGGTACTAAGCTATGGTGGCGCTTAATGTGCATTTCAATTAATAGCATTAGCAAATATATTCAATAACGTATGGAAAAAAAAAGAAATGAAAAATGATTTAAGAATATCACTATAGTTCATGCAAATTTAAATTGTAGAACATTCCATAATACCTAAGTTGACACACAATCCTGCAATTTGAACACAAAGTTGATCCACATCAGTGATGCCAAGTTCTGGCTGAGTTTCGTGCAGACTTTTAACAAACTGTTCAGCAAGATGACACACACTAATGGGATAATAAAATAAAACGACAAACTACAAGTTTGTTCTTTCATGAGTATTTATTTCCACGAATCTGAACAATTTGTACACATTCATTTTACGAGATGCAGCTCTATTGTTAAATAAGTTGAGCAGAACCGACAAATATATGAAAATCACATGAAAACATAAGAACAACTTAAACACGAGAGGATTCATTCGTGACCTATTTATTAATTAGCGTTTGTAAAAGGTAATGATGAAATAGAGGACTTATATCTTAACAAAGTAATTATGAACTGTATTTTAAAATAATAAACAGTTAAGATTATTTAGTTACCTTAAAGCTAATTCATTTCAATGTGTGGATCAGTTATTTAGTCCGTTAATACTATTAGAGTGAGCTTGCCGAGCAAGCATTACATACACCAGAAAGTTGACCACCCATTTAAGAGATATAAGCACTAAAGTTTGACTTCAATCGTAGAGAATGTCTCACTTACCTGAGAAAAAGTTCGATTTATCAGAATGTTCAATGTACCCAAGAGAATGTTTGACTTACCCAAGAGAATGTTCAAATCTGTTGTGAGCTGCTCCAGGATAGACAAAGTAGACAGTACCTAACTGTTTGATGTCACGAAGTCTTTGAAACTCTGGTGTGTCTACAATCATCTGACAAGCTGGATGAAGCTGGATGTGTCCATGTATTGGGTCGTTAAAGATCTTCAACAAGTAAGGAGATACAGTTTTTGTGTTATGCAATTTTTTTTGTTAGCCTATTTTAATCCTGCTAGAGATTTCTCCAGATTTAAATTTATCTGTGTGTGTTTTTAAAGAAAATGCTGTTGATGTAGTTCCGTGAGGTTGTTATTGTTGGAAGTGGTAATGGAAATAAGCACTTTGCTAGATATAAAATGCTTCCAATGGCATGTGACTTAAATAGCTAATCAATCCAACTCTTACGTGTGGCTTTGAGTCCGGCGGAACTGTTAAGCCTAATAGAAGAAGGAGCTAAGGCAAGTAACTGGTGCTAAACTAGTAAGCTTCAGGCAGGAGGGGTTCGTTAGCCTTGGCTGATTTATGAATTCAAACCTCTTCTGCCTTGCAGCTATACCCAAACATGGGAAAGGCTTCGAGAGTCAACCCTGTGGGAAAATCACGAGCCTGCGACTCTCTGGTAGGTTGAAGAGTCTGTGTTGTAGCTCATTCTAAATTGCATCGGCACATGCAGATCAGTTCCGGGGACAGGGGAAAGCTGCTGTCTGGTGACTTCGTTTCAACCATAGTTAATGCCTAAGCGTTCATCTCCTTTTCATGAGATGATCCATAGTCGTTTTGCCATTGAAAAAAGCCATATATTCTGTTAATATTGATTAATATTTGCAATAACTACATTGAAAAACGCTTAAGTGTGTTTAATTTTTTTTCCTTATTTATTTTATAATATATATATATATATATATATATATATATATATATATATATATATATATATATATATATAATTTGATTTATCATATTGTCATTTCAATTATTCTGGTAATAAACAAAGAATTTAACTGATATTCAATTAAAAGGGTTTACTTTAAGAACTTGACTCGATGGACAGTTATTCTCTGCCAGACGTTTCTTCTTTTCCTCATTTAAGTAATCAAACAGAAATTGGCAATCTTGGTAGGATCTAAACAGAGAACAGATTATACTACTCTATTATTTGATATACTCAGTTTTTTTTTTTAATAGAATGGATCCTTTTATACCGAGCTGATAAATATTTTTGTACAAAAGATTTTTAACATTGTGAAGTATTTTATTTTAATATTCATTTTAAAAAATTTCCATTATTTTCTTTTTTATTGATTTATGTTTCGAAGACTTAATGAATAATAATGCAAAGTACAATTGGTAACAAACAATAGAAAAAAGAATATTTTTAAAACCATAGCTTATCTAAAAGGAAATCGCTGATTACTACCACTTATCTGAAAATTGCAGTGTGTAGCTCCCTTTCTGTTATATCAAATTAATTAATTAATTAGTACTAAATGATTAACAATTACTAAATTGTTGGTTTACAAAATAATTTGAGAAAACTAGAGCTAAAAACAAGAACAGTATCAAACAAATATTAAAAAAGAAAGCTTATACGAAGTGTAATTGTGGTAACTAGTTAAGAATAGTCATACTCTAGACTCTAGACCAACAACAATAGGGGTCGGTGTAATTACTAATATTTTGAGAAAGTTTATATCAACTGCCTGTCTGGTAAATTTTGAATATGTTTTTTTTATTCCATTTTCCATCAAGTTAAAACTTAGCATAATTATTCATTGAACCTTATAAAACATAAATGAATAAAAAAAAAGTTAGTTAATTAATTGTTGGTGATTAATTGATTTGATTTCGAAATAAGGGGAGTAAATGCTACTTAATAAGTGATGTGGATATATAATGGATTAACACCTCTCATTATTTAATTAAACATTTATCTCCCTCTGCCCATTCTAGGGTTGTGTTGAAATTTCGCATGATTATTCGTAGTCAATATCATACACGAATCAATCCAAAAATTAACCAATTAGTTAATCATTTAGTAATAATTAATTAATTAATTTGATACAACAGAAAGGGAGCTACACACTGCAATTTTCAGATAAGTGGTAGTAATCAGCGGTTATTTCCTCTTAGATAAGCTATGGTTTTAAAAATGATTCTTTTTTTCAATTATTTGTTACCAATTGTTTTTGTTTAGCGCTACTTCATGCTTTTAGCTTTCTCAATACACTTTGATCCTATCATTTATCTGGACCAGGTGGGAACAAGGGAGGTGGGGGAGAAAGAAAGAAATATCTGGGTGGATTTTGCCTTAATTGTTTTTTTTTAAGTATTTACAAAAACCTAAAAAAAAAGACCTAAATTCGAACTCTGGCTGACGTGCTAACCACTCTGCTAGTGAGATACTTATGGCTAGAGAAGATTATACAGTTATATATTGTTTGTTTCAATTTAGAGCAGAAAACCTGTAAAAGCGACTTCTTCAGCTTATAGCACAACTTCAGTCAAGTAAAATTTATTTTCCTTGTTTAAGGACTAAACGAAATAATTATTTACTAATTTTTTATTAACTAATTGATTAATTTTTTTTTATTGATTCTTGTGTTATCAGGTAAAAGAAATAATTGTGCAAAATTTCAGCTTGATCCAACATTGGTGTCGGAGAAATAACGTGTACAAACTTTTTATTAGACAGAGTGAGTTGATATAAACTTTCTAAAAGAATCTGGATAAACATTATTAAAATATCCAAGCTTTAATATGACCATGTTAATGTTTTTGAAGAATTTGTTCTCTCTGAGTAAAATAAACAACAAATAAAGGTAGACATAAATTTTTTTATTCAGAATACAAAAATATCCACTAATCAAACCTGCTGTAGCTTTCTCATTCTCTTTAACAGGTGGTTGATGATCTATATACATGTCAAACTAAATCCTCTCTAACAGTGAAAGAAAGAAAAACGCGAGGACACTTAGGACATTTAGGATCAGGTAGATGGTTGAACTAAACATACTATTGGAGACACTAGTTATACTACTTGCTTTGTTAAGACTACTCACTTCACGCTTGTAGGTTTGTGGTTCATAAGTTCATGAGCATTTAAAGACGTCATAATGTGCTTCAACTTGGTCTTGTGCTTCACTTCATCGCGTAGTTCTGAAATAGAAACCAAACGGTTGAATTCTATAATGTTTATTTTCTTTTTTATTTCAATAAGACTAAATGGACAGAAAGGCAAGTACCAGCACAGAGCTGTGGAGCGCTCAGGAACAGGACAGAATAAGTCTATGGTCAACCATCGAACCACAACTCGTCTCCGGACGTTTCGGCACTATTTTGGCTACGAATAAATGGTTGGCTTAATGGCGATATAGCAGGGTTCGATAAATCCAAGAGAGTCCAAATTTCACTTATTATCCGCTTCCCTACCCAAACTTGGCCACGCGAAATCCGTTTCGCGTAGGGCCCCACAATGGTTAAGTCTTGCCCTGCTATTTAGTGACTGGTACATACATACATAGTAGATTAGTTGTTCTCTTTCCATGACTTCTTGGTCACAATGGTTAAGTCCGGCGCTGCTATTTAGTGTTAGTAAAATGTTTGTTTGTAAAATGTTTGTTTGTAAAATGTTTTACATGTTTCGAATGTTCCTTCAGAGTTGACGATAGTTTACTTCTTAGTCCAAACCTCCCGCAGGACGAAGTGGGATGAGAGCGGGCAGGGATTGACAGTCCAGCGCGCAGCCATCCGTATCGACGTGTGAATAGCCACTCCCCCCCCCCTATTGTTTTTTCGTGGGGTTACTATCCGCAGAGGGAATAGGAGCATTATATATATATATATTCCTGTGTTTGCAATTCATGTAGAGCCTTGGTCTTTTTCGCTGTTTCTTTTCCTTCAAACCAAATAGTTTCTTCACTTATGGATTTCAGGCAAGACTAGTGTATCTTTAATTCCTCTATCTCAAGGATCAGCCTTTTTTAGACGCACGACATGTTGCAAAGATAAAAGTTTGTCTCTGGACAAATAAAATATCGTAGGTCTGTCTAACCCTTGATGTGTCACGTATTCTTTTTCTCGTCTTGTTTTGGTATCTGTTAGAGTAGAATTTATTTTAAAGCTAACTTACGTACTATAAAATCATTAATAACTAAGTTTTTTACATTGATCTTCTACGATTCCGGTCGATTTTAGAGTGAAATACAATCAGATACTTTGTTGTAGGTAATACTTTATGACAGAAAACATTTCTTTTTATAAATCAACGTAATCAATCTAGGGGCAAATATAGTAAAACACATTCAAAACTAAAGTCCAATGTATACTTTTAAGAACTTTGATCAACTCGTTATTAGCTTTCTTTGTCTTTAAATCATCAATCACAGTTTGAATGGGTGTGTCACCTAACATCATCAGGCATCCTGTAGGAGATGGTGAAACATTGTAAGGATCTTACCAATATAAAACACACGAATGTAAAAGTTTATAAAAAAATAGATACTTTTGACGTAACAACCAGAACAAGAAAACAATGAGACTTTCTGTGATGTACGACACTATAGGATGAAATTAGATTATAGTAAAAGCTCCTAATTTCATAATTTATGTCTTTACAATTGATTACAAATTGTTATTATACAAATGTTAGTCTCAGCTTCGTTAGATATACAGAACGCTAGAAAATTGAAATGATCTTGCCTAAATGAGTTTTGCTAAAAAAAAAACGGAGGAATTAAATCTTTTACAATCAAACTATTCCATGTAGAGATCTGTATTATACAATACCATTTTGCTCATTTTAAGGTATTGTCATAGGTTGTCTGGAGAAAAAAAACTGCTCCATAAGTTTTGTATAAAATAAGCAGGTGAATATTTTTATTAAAACTCCATAAAGAGATTCAGTCAAGCGTGACAATACAATTAAGTTGATTTCTATTTAAGCATTTCAGAAAAATTGTTTGAAATGAATATTACTACACATGAAAATAAAACTTAATACCGAAATATTTATATACATTAAAATTATATGAAATATGTTCCTACCGTACGTTTTGTATGTCATTACATGCAGAAGGCTTTAACATGAGATTAGTTATATAGATTAAGATAAAGATTTACAGATATACAAGTACTTCCTCCTAATAGGGAAGGAGACTAAGAACAGACACAGTTACTTTGTGAATAGAGAGATAGAGAGAGAGGAGAGGTAAGAGAGAGAGAGGAGAGGTAAGAGAGAGAGAGAGAGTTAGTAGCTGATAAAAAAAAGGTTTAGGTTACAACCAAATAAAATATGACATGCAGACACGCTGAGAGATTGTTTGTGCCCTGATATCTGTAAAATAGCTACATTGATGATTTAAACAATTTTTGGCAGAACACAAGTGAAATGACACAACATGAAGTCAGTCTTTGTGTCCTATTGTTTAACAAGTCTAACCTTAGATCCCGTCCATTTTACATATTTATCGTTTACCAAGAAACCGAACGTAGCCACAGACCTTGCAAAGATTACAAAACTTTCCTGTGTTATTGACTATGTTCATAATTTCAGAAACAACAGTAACAATGAATCTGTTTTTGAACACACATACATACATGTTTACATTTAATTGATACAATTAAAACTTCTAAGCACTTTCTTTAAATCTAAATGATAATGTTACAATTTTTCTCAAATTATGAACTTCATGTATCGGATGTTCCTTTAGATTGTGATGGTTGGGAAAGCAATGGGCGAGGATTGAACCCAGGTTACCGAGATAACAGTCCAGAGCCCAGACCAGAGTACATATAACATAACATTTGAACCAATAGTAACCAATATGAAGCCAGGTCCAAGGAATGAAATCCGTGAATTAAAAAATAATCTCCATGTTAAACATCTAATTCATTTGTCGCTAGATAGTGTTCTCGTCATAGTCTTACCTACAATTACTATTAAAAATATCACGAATACAATTGAAACATTGTTTGAAGTTCTTTCATTTGGTGGCGCTTAACTTAATGACGCAAATTTTATTCATTATAACTATTATTACTTGTAAAACATCTTATGTAATGATTAAAGGACTTATCTGTTCGAATTTTAATACCTACTGTTATCAAGCTGGTTCTTTTCCTAGCACACAGAACTTAAAAAATAAAACTCTTTTGTCAGACCACAGCACAAAGAAATATTTGTAAAAATTGAATAAGTTCACATTTAAAAGTGTTGGATAGCTTTATTTCCTAAGAAAATTACATTCGTCAATATAACTATTTAAAAACTTTTTTTTCTTAGTACAGATCAATAGTTTTCAAAACAACCTTAAACTGTGATCCACTGTAATGAAATATAAATAGACATGCGAGGTAAGCAACTCGTTTCAATCAATCAATAAAACAATTTTAAATGTATGCCTCACCGCCAACACAGCTGGTCATAGCTAAGGATAAACATTGTTTTACAATGCTGATAAGAATTTATAGTTCTTGGTGATTAAAAATAGTTTTGGAAATTTGTATTCAAGTCTTTTTAAAATTATTTCTTGTAAAGCTCCACCCTTAAAACAGGAAATAGAAACCTCCTGCCAGCCACTAGCCAGTAACGGGGCTTGAGGAACGCGAATCCCATCATTCTGAGCTGTAGAAAAGTTTTCCACTGACGTCTGCAGTGCACTCATCACAAGAGAATCATGAGCGCAGAGCTACAACTGAAGTATGAGACATAGGAAGCACGTATAACACTTGTAGGTATACGTCTCTAATGAGAATTATCGCCGTTATATCCTCTTTGTTTTAGGCAACATGCTTTGCAGGGGGCAGACTAACATTAAGTCGTCCAACAGTTTTAGTAACGCTGATTTAGTCACTTTGCTAATTTTCTTTCATAATATATCTGAATAAAAAAAAAATAAATCCAGTTTATTCTATAGAAATGATTAAACACACTATATACTATTCAAAGTAAAAGTAAATTAAAGTTCCTCTTTCAGACATTGTAGTCTAAGGGCAGATGATGTAAAGGGTCATCTGTTTCTATAGCCTACTGTTAAGGAGGGTGTCATGTTGTCAGCACAACGACTAACCGCCTTTATTTTACCAAACTAATGTCAGGTACTCATTAGAGCTGGGTGGGCTCAGAGGAAATAAAAAATCCCAGTATTTACCAGGATTCAAAACCAGGGACCCTGGTTTGGAAGCCAAGAGCTTTACCGCTCCACCACCGCACCTCTACTTGTTTACAAAGATCTGGTATGTGCACGCTGAGGTAGGGAGTTGTAGTGCTGGGTTGTCCATTTGATTTATTTAAAAAAAAACAACTTTTCCAGTCAATATAAACATCATATAAACATTAACTTCAGCACAATAATTTTGGCATTAAATATAATAGATCTTCCATTATGCTGACATTTCCAACGTAGGTCAATAAATTTCAATTATCAATGTAAGCTAAATCGCAATAATTAACTGTTATACATTTAGATCGAAAATTACAAAGACCAATGCATTTTTCTTCTTCCTCTAGTTAGCTTTTTGCTATTGAGCTGCTAGTTCTTTTACAGACTGTGCCAAGGAAAAATAGTGTGCTGTTTTATTCAGTTTGATAATGCATAAACGAGCTTGCTTAATTCAGGGCTAAAGCGTTTCAAAAAAAAGTGTCAAAATTATACATTAATTATGCCGAAAGACTAAAAGTGCCATGAAATCTACAATTAATTATACTTTCCTATTTTTTAAACATCAATAATATTACGAAATTACATTTATTCTGCGAATATTAGAAAATCTTAGACTAATTCTTGTACTCATTAAACACCTTAACTCAAGTACAAACATAATTAGTACAGTGGAACTATTTTTCCTACACAATAAATCTAAAGAATACATTTAATGAGAACATGTATGTTAAAATTAATATAAAGCTTATACAAATATGAAAAAATAGTACACGTATCACAGAGCTTTTTGAATATTGCATTAGATTGCCATTAAATCTTATATCAAATCCATAATATAGGTCAAGGTCAACTGACTATATCTAAGCAACAAGAAAATATTTCACAATACCATGTTTATGTATCGATGTGTGCCATATATAACACTTATATATGATTGTGGTAGGTAAATAGATAACCATGATATAACGTATTATAGAAAATCCAAATAATTGCTTCTATAGGGTAACCATCATTCTAGTTCTTGACTTCTATTTTTTAAGTAATATTATATTTTAAATTTAGCTACAATTTGTTTTTCCTAGCAGTCTGGCTATAATTATTTTTACGAAAATATGTATGGATATATATTGTTCACAATGTTTGTTAATATTTAATATGTGTACTTTCAATAAGAACAATTTTTAAAAATCCCAGCTAGAACATCTGACTTCACACAAACTCTGTATGCTATAAAATAAGAAAAGTATAAATATGAAAAATATATAAGTACATTCGCAGTATTTAATCAATCATTTAAAAACAATTCATCAGAGACATCAAACATATATTTCTGCAAGTATAAACAGAAACACAACAAAATACTTATTTCCAATAGTATTTGGTAAAAAAGTAGCATATTCTCCAGGAACTAGATCTAATCTAATAGATTCAATAGGCACAATTTTGTTTATAATGAAATTACATAAAACAAAAACTAGATTAACAATTCTTTAAAAACCTAGGTTTGTGATGGTGCTTGATTGGTCTGTTCCAAAGTAACCTGTGATAGATAAAATAATTATTTAAAAAAAAAATGAAAAAAAATCTTCGCAAACAATTTTCTCGTTAAATCAGAATACATTTATTCCTATTGGAAAGACAAAAGAAGTCAAGCCCTTTCTGACAGTTTCAAATTTTGAAAATAAATTATATTAAACCAGTATTTTTGAAACCTTTTCAGTAACGGAACACTTCGCACATTCTGAGTATTTAGCGGAACAACTTGCTTATTTTTTTAAAAAGATTAATTACTCCAGTAGCTCGTAGAACACCCATTCTGGCCTTGCGGAACACTAGGCTCCCGCGGAACACAGTTTGGGAAACCCTGTGTTAAAGCATGGCTCTGAAACAATCATTGATCCTACCACCTGGGAGACTGAAGAACGTTATATAGAATATTTGTAACGCGCTGCGAAGAATGGCGAAAAACAAATTATATAGGACAAGAGAACAACGCTGGCAGAAGAAAAGTGCCAGAGAAAACAATCAAGGCAACCGACACAAAGTTTCTACTGGAATAACTGCTGAGTGTGCAGCCAAACATTCCGGGCTCACATGGGTCTTACCAACCACATAAGGAGGTACCAAGCCGCAGGGCGAAGCACTAAGGCCTGGATGGCTGCCTGGACTGTCGTTCGGATTTATCGATGATACCGGCTTCAAACCCTGCCCGCTCCCATCCCCCGTCGAAATGCGGGAAGTTTGGACTAGGAAGTAAATTATCTTCAACTCTGAAGCAACATCCGAAACATGTAAATCATTTTTACAAGCAAACATTTTACAAACACTAAATAGCAGTGCCTGACCATCGTGACCAAGAAATCACGGAAAGAGAAGAAGTAATCTACAAGGTATATTCACCCGTCACTAAATAGCAGGGCCGGACTTAACCATTGTGGGGCCTTATGAGACAAACATTTTACAAGCCCCCTAGATGATTAAAGTGGTAATCATCGAACTTTTACGGGCATACTATATGATGTATATCATACTTGTGTATGACTATTTGCTTCAATTTTGTGACTCACTTTTATAACTTGTTTCGCTGCTTCATGTATCATAAAACATTTTTCTGTTGCCTTGTCCTTACTGTAGACTCGAACCAGAATCTCGTTAAAGTTCACAGGCCCTAGAATTATGCTCGCCTGAAACAAACAATGGCATGTTAATGAAGTAACATTTTGGCCTGCTCGAAAACAAAGTTTATGTTTCTAAAAGTATGTTGAAGTGCAGTCTGTACATTTACCACTTCATTAAATGTATTTAATGATCCCATAACTCACAACTTCTTTGTTAACATGTACAATTTGCATCTGAATTCTTCATAATCTTATGACCACTGCATCTCAACAGATTTCTTTAACTATCATGTCATTTTATATGAAGCAAAAAGCTAAGCTAAGAAGAGAATGCTATGTTTGAATACTATTATGAAATGAACTGAAATAGAGATAGAGATAGAACTTAATAAAAGATGGAATGTTTTGTCAATGTATAAAAATTAATTGTAAAATGAATCCTGTCGTTGCCGGTAACAAAAGCTAGTAAATTAACGTAAATGTTATTTGTATCTCGCGTATTTTTTTTGCTAACATTAAAAAAAAAACAGTTACTTCGACTTTCTTTAAATGTCTTGCGTTGTTTAAATCATGCTTGGAGTAAACATTAAGTCGTTCCACAGGGTTTTCTTCTTTCATGCCGAAATCTAAACCATATTTCTGTGAGGGAAAACAAATCAAGCACACATTGATAATTTTAACAAAGTTTTATAGTATATCTGTGATTCAATTGATAAGAAGGGAGGATTAATGAAGTTAAAAAGTACCGCCTTTAATGAACACAAAACAGTTGCCATAGATACAAGAAATGCTTGAAATGAAGCTCTAGTACCTTTACAATTATTTCTTCTTTGCTGTTAATTTCTTGGGCACATTCTCTGAGTCTGTCCATTGACACATTTTTTTCTGCATTTCCTAAGCTTTCTTTAACCTGAAAAAAAAAAGGTTTATTTTGAAATTTATCCGTTCATTGTAATAGTTCTAATCAACATTTTCACTACTGAAATGTAAACACAATAATATCATTTTAGCTTACGGGTTGATTATTAAAATCCGGTTTCATTATTTACAAAATATAAAAAAATGTAACAAAACACAAAAAAAAAAAAAAACGATATGGGTGGAGATTCTTGGGATGATATTAGGGAAACTCAAAAAAAAAAAAAAAAAAAGAGTACAATTGGCAGCGATTTTGAAATGAATAGACAGACAACAACGTCAAGGACGCCATAGAAAGATTAGTAAAAGTTTCATATTTCAGACGTTGCGATCTATTGGGCAGACAATATCATCTGTTTATGAGACTCACTGACCAATTCCAACACATCTTCAACAACATTCAGTTGATGTCGAATGTAAGATCTCACAGTTGTTTCTTTCAGAGATCATCTTCTGCCAGTTGCTTCCTTCTATACCAGTAAAGGGAAATGGCAGAATCAAGGACGTTTCTGCTTCTCTATTATGTATCTTTAAAAGCACTAGACTTCAATAGTTTCCAGAAAATCATTATTTTTTTTTAAGATCCATTAAATTATTTTATTGTAAGCCTCTTGTCAAACTAAACATTTGATCTTTTGTCGCAATGGCCAAACAGTTTACTAAACCAAAGGTCTCAAACATAAATCTTAGTCAAGAACAAGCCTACTCGTGATTGTAGTCCATTAGACGTTGGCAATACGACACACCCGTTACCATTTCATCGAAAACTGATAAATATTATTTTAATAGTCGCTATAGCTTACTCATAGCTTACTCATAGCTTACTCATAGCTTACTCATAGCTTACTCATAGCTTACTCATAGCTTACTTATAGCTTACTTATAGCTTACTCATAGCTTACTTATAGCTTACTCATAGCTTACTTATAGCTTACTCATAGCTTACTCATAGCTTACTCATAGCTTACTCATAGCTTACTTATAGCTTACTCATAGCTTACTCATAGCTTACTCATAGCTTACTTATAGCTTACTCATAGCTTACTTATAGCTTACTCATAGCTTACTCATAGCTTACTCATAGCTTACTCATAGCTTACTCATAGCTTACTTATAGCTTACTCATAGCTTACTCATAGCTTACTCATAGCTTACTCATAGCTTACTTATAGCTTACTCATAGCTTACTCATAGCTTACTCATAGCTTACTCATAGCTTACTCATAGCTTACTCATTTACATTTTTTTCACGAATACAAATGTGGAATATTTTGGAACAATGATATAAAAGGTGCCCAAACACAAGCTTTACCGTTTGCAGGAAATCTTCATTTGAGCTTGCAATTTTACTATGCAATAACTTTTTAATTTGATCTTCACTTGGCTCTTTTATATTATCCTGTAAAATGAACAAACTCTTTGAAATTAAAAATTTAGATATATAAAACATCAATATAAAAGATAAACATATTTATAGTATATATTTTATATGAGATTATCATATCATTAAATGAAGCATGGAAAATAACAGAATTTGTACAAACATTTTTATGTAAATGAAAAACTGACCTAATTACAAATGTAATTGTCAAGCTATGCACACACAAAAAAAGTTCAGTAAAAAAAGTTTTCCTTTCAGACTTTGCGATCTATGAGGCAGATGATGTTACGGTCATCTGCTTCTATGACCAACGGTTAACGAGCAGGGTGTCAGGTGGCCAGCACAACGACCAACTGCCTTTACCATCCCAAACTAAAGTCAAGTACCCATTAGAGTTAGAGGGACCTAAGGACGCCCTAAAAATCACGAAATTCAAAATCCCAGTCTTCACCGCGATTCGAACACAGGACCCCAGGTAGGAAAGCCGAGTGCTTAACCATTTAGCCACCGCGCCCCCGATTCACAAAAAAAAAAGGAATATAAATGTTAAAAATCGATAAAAATATTTAAAAAACATTAGAGATTTTAAAAAATTAATGACCAAATGGTATTTAAATCACAAGTAACGTGTCTCTTTAGGATGGTTCTTAAAGTAAAGTGTAAACATCCCTTGGAAACATTATGTCACCATTAAGAACTATATGGTGGGGGGGGGACAAAGGAAAGAGAGAGAGAGAGAGATAAAATGACTCTTCTGATAAACCTAATGGACTCTCACTGAACCTACTGCTTGTAAACTGGTAGGTGCCATTGGTGGAGTCTCGTACACTGCTGTATACAGATTTCTTTTATAGATTCTTCTCATTATAGTTTGAGCCTCCCTCAGGGAATCATGTTCAGGTCCTTCTGGCACGTCCCTGTTACAGATGTCAAAGAGAACATAGTCTGTCAGCTGTGTGAAGGCCTTCATATCTTTGTGGCATTGGTATAGTGTACACTTTTGTCTGAGGAGAGCAAAAAACCAAAACAAAAATATCAAAACGGAAAGTGTTTTCCGATATGTATTATCAATGCTGCTGATCATAAGCAACGAGCCCTGGACCAGCGCATTTTTAAGGTTTGAGAAACAGACATTCAATAATAAAAAGAAAGACTTCAGTTTAAAATATTTACGGAGATTTAATGATTAAAACGTTAATACGGGAAGGCGAGGTAAAATGGCGAAATATTAGAATAATGAATATTTAAATGAAACTATTATCACACGCATACTGCTGATAGTATGAATATCTGTGCTCTACTGTATCTATAACTAGGCTCCATTGTTTCAGTGTCCAGTTGTTACTCTCCTAATTCCAATATTGCCTCAAAAGGGACCGTAAAAAGGATGGTTGCTCCTAGTGCAAGCCATAAAACACATGAATCGTTGGGCCAGAAATTGAAGAGCCAAGTCTATAAGTTCCTATTTCAGATCTTGCAATGATGTAAAAAATCATCTATTTCTGTGGACCAAGGATAACGAGTGTGTTATGTGGCCAGCACAACGACCAATTGCCTTTATTTTTACTCGTCTTATGCCAGGAACCCACTAGAGATGGGTGGATTCAGGGGCGCCCGAGAATCCCGAAACAAACAAAAATCTGACTCTTCTCCAGCCAGGATTCGAACCCGAGACCCCTGGAAGCCAAGCTTTACCACTCAGCCACCGCGCCTCCAAGTGTACAAAAGGACATGTTATACTTTTATCACCATAAGCGTATTTTTAAAATAAAGAATAGTGTCACCAGAATGTCACACAAATAGTAATCTGTTTTGCTTAGATTAATGTTTTAAATACATCCATCAAACACTCACCCGTTCTTGCCTTTAATTGGTATTTTTTCATTGGCCAGTTTTAATGCCTCAACAATCCTACGAAAAAAATATAGACATTTTGATGTAACAGTCATATTTGGCTCACACATAGACCTATATATATATATATATATATATATATATATATAATATTAAACATACATATATACATATATGTATATATAATAGACATATCAGGGTGCGTCAAAAAAAATGTATACACACTTTGAACTGTCATAGAGAATTTATTTCCCGTTCTACAATGCTAAATTTCTGGACATGGTAAGCTTAATGTCCAATTGAAAAAATAAATGTGATTGATGTGAGAAATGTCCAAACTGGTGCTCGTCTTGTAATTGTTTTGTTAACAAAAAGTTTGACTTGATTGACACTAAGACATCTCTCCTCTAGTGTGTCACTTACATGAGTTCAATGCCACAAGTAACTCTGTGACAGTAAGCGAATTTGTTGACTGTGTATCTAGTGTAGAACATATTGTAGAGGTTGCTGATTTCCTGTTGAATTTTCATGTTTAGACATTTTACTACCGAATACTACATAGTCTAAGAAAGTGCTAATACTACTGAACATACATAGTCTAAGAAAGTACTAATACTACTGAATACTACATAGTCTATGAAAGTGCTAATACTACTGAACACTACATAGTCTAAGAAAGTGCTAATACTACCGAATACTACAGTCTATGAAAGTGCTAATACTACTCAATCCTACATAGAGTCTATCAAAGTGCTAATACTACTCAATACTACATAGTCTATGAAATTGCTAATACTACTCAATACTACATAGTCTAAGAAAGTACTACTCAATACTACATAGTCTAAGAAAGTGCTAATACTACTCAATACTATATAGTCTAAGAAAGTGCTAATACTATTCAATTCTACTTCTAGTCTAAGAAAACGCTACTACTACTTAGTACTACATCTACTGCTTCATTTTTCTCACAATTTACCTTGTCTCTTATACAGATCTGCATCTCTCCTTCCATTTCTATAACTCTGGCAAATTTCATGTACCGAGAAGCATCAAAGTTGTTTTTGATTCCCAGGTGATGGCAGTCTCTGGCCATGTAGTCCCACTTGTGAACATCGATACCATTTCTTCTGTTTACAACTATCTGTCAGATGAACAAACAAAAATTATATCCAATGTGACGTCAATAAAAGCAATACTTTAAAACAAATGCTCAGATAGTTTACGTTTCTACTCCAAAGTAATCATAATCTTTGACCTTTGACCTAACTAAATACAAATACCTCATAAAGATACGCCTTTTCTTTAGTTCTTCCTTCATAGGGCCATGCCTTGAAAGCAGAGCAAAGAAGAATTACTATATAGATTATATCTTTTTAAATTCACAAACATCTGAACTTAGTTTATGTATTGTTTCAAAGCTTACATTAAGTATATTATTTTAATCTATATTTAGGGCCTATGGAATAATGATAAGACTTCCCTTCGTATCCGAAGATTAATGAGGAATGCATTATTTCCCTTGGCTACGCAGCCCCGGCTGTGACCCACATATGTTGCAACATCTAGAGAAAGCATAACCATTGTCCGAAGGTGGTCGATTTAGATTTTCTTTTCGCCGTCTGCGTCTGTCCTCAGCAGCGGATTTTCTTTTGGTCTCAAGTGGGTATCCCGTGACCTTTCTGAGTGACTTTCAGCTGTCTCTTTCTGAGGTCGCATGTAATCAGAAACTCTCTTCTATATCAGCTAAGGCAAGTTGGCGCCTATGCTGGTCATTAAAGCGTTTCCATGGGGCACTTCTGTTACGTCGACCACCTTTTAGCTCACCAAAAAAAGACTGCCACACGGGATACGTGCCTTGCCCAGCGTAACTGTAGGACCATAAGAAGTTCTCTCTATACTGTCCATACCGGCGTTCGCAAGGACATCACTGTTTCTAGTGTGGCCTTGCCATCGTTTGTCCATGATGGAGCGCAAGCATCTTTGGTGAAAGTTCTCAAGTAGTCTTAGTTGTTTTCTGTATAGTGTCCATGTCTCAGAGCCATATAGAAGGGTTGAGAGAACCACTGCTTGGTAAACACTAATTATTGTAGGCAGACGGAGTGATTTATTCCGCCAAACTCTCGCCTGAAAGCGTCAAAAAGCACTACCTGCCCTGGCCAGATGGTTATCAACTTTCCTTAAAAGCGAGGCGTCATTTGATATACTTTCTAGATATGTGAAGTGGTCTACCACGTTTAGGAGCTGTCCGTTTACGGTGATCTTTGGGTCTGAGTAAGTTTTATTGGGTGACTCTTGATATAGCAGGAAGTAAAACGCTTCTTAAATGTGCGTCTTTAGAGATTGGATAACTAAGGATCTTGTAAAAAATACACCAATCCTACTCAAGCAATATTTATGATACAACTGAAGGTTATGTTCTGTAAAAAGCAACATATAAATAAATGAATTAGATTAACATAATAGTTACAGTAGATCCTGTTGCAGTAGGACCTTCAATTTGCTCTTTTATAAATTTTATGTCGGTTTTTGTTAAGCCATAAGCTTGAAGTTTCTGTTCAAGTCCATTTTTTTTGAACTAAATAGTCAAACATGGCAGATGAAGGTCTACTGTGCTGCCAAAAGTACAAAAGAAAAAAAATTAAGAAAAGAAAATGAAATTTGAAACAATAAAATTAAAAAAAACAATAACCAGGAAATAGTAAAATTAATGATATAATTATTAAAAGAAAAAAAAATATTTAAAAATATAATAAAATGAATAAAATACTTAAAAAAAAGATTTGACTTAAAGTAAAATGAATGACATTACTAAAACTTTCACTAAGGAAATCAGAGAATAAATGAATGATAATTGTAATCAACAAAACTTTTGTATACGAAACATAAAAGTTGCTAATGTACTGATGCTCTCAAACAATATAAGAAAGGAATTCTGGGATAAATAATGACATAGACACACATAGACACACACAGACACACATAGACACATAGACACACATAGACACACACAAACACATGTATTCATGTGTAACAAACGGCAAGAATATATGAATTCTTCATAAAGTTATGACAAGGATAAAGAAAATGTTGCCTCAGGTATGGTGGATATACTTGAATTCTTAAGTTATGACGCAGATAGATGAATTCTTAAAATAATCTACACTTAGCGCCAGAACAAAATGATCTCTCTACCATTAAACTATCATTTTGAAAGCTTTGAACGATGAATCAGATTGTAAAACAATGACAGTGTACCATTTACTGTTTAATACCAAGAGACCTTTCTTTATGGAAGCTTTGAACCACGTTAACCTACTCTACATAGAAAGGAACCAGCGAATCAGTGTCATTTCCCCGTCCATTCGACTTACTGTTTTTCCATCAATAGCTTTTAAGAATTCGTTGGTGTAAACTCGGGAGTAGGGTCCATGACCTGAAAATATTTTTTTTTTCAGTTTTCAATGAGTAGGCACAATGATAACATGCGATAAAAATAGACTATGGCTGAGAGGTCAAAAGCGCTTTGAAATGGCATGGCTACCTAACAAAAGGGCTTAAGTTCGAATTCTGACTCGAGTTGTGTTTACTGAGCCTTTAAAGGCAGTACGAAAACCCTCTCCCTGATACACCTCCCACCACTTGTTAATCAAAATGATTAGACAATAGATTAGACTACGCATGCTATAAGCATGAAAGATACGCTACATAAAAGCAATTTTAAAGAAAAATGAACTAGGCTATTAAAAATGCAGCTTAATGCTTATGATATAAGGAATGAAGAAAAAATAATACCCAAGTTAACACATAATCCGGCAATTTGAACGCATAAAATATCTTGGTCTGTGATTCCTAGTTCTGGTTGGGTCTCTCTAAGAGCTTTGATGAAAACACCAGCAAGATGACATACTCTATGAAATATTAAAAAACGCATAATAAGTTTGTACTTTTCCATTAATAATAATTATGATCACACACCTTTTGATAAGCAACATTAAGAAATGTTTTAATTATCAGTAACATTTGTAGGTCAAATAATATTGTCATCTACGAGCTCAAATTTGTGAAAGTAATGTTCTTTTTTCTTTATTTTTTGAAGCACAGAGTTGGATTACAAATAAAAATTCTCTAAATTTTCTTATATTTGACTCGATAGAAATTTCATCTTAACCGGGAGGATGTTCAACTCACACGAGAGAATGTTTAACTTACACGAGAGAATGTTTAACTTACACGAGAGAATGTTCAATATACACGAGACAATGTTTAACTTACACGAGCAGGAGCGGACTGGCTATATGGGCATTCCAACGAATGCCCGGTGGACCGGTGCCCAAAAAGGACGGTTGGTGCACCGAAAGAAACGCATGATCAGTATTCAATCGTTAAAGGTTTTACAATATTCTCTTATAAAAGTGACCCTTGAACGTCGTGTTGAAAGAAATCTTTTACAGACTCGAGAGTAATACTTATTTAATCTAACACATTATCCGAAAATAATGTAATAGCCTACATCCGTAGACAGTGCTACCAGTAGGCTCTATCCCTTTAGGACCTACTCACTTAGCTATTAAAAAGCAAAATACTTGGATGGCTGCCTGGTCGTGCGATTTGCACGCTGGACTGTCGTTCAGATTTATCAATGGTCCAGGGTTCAAACCCTACCCGCTCCCACCCCCGTCGTTCTGCGGGAGGTTTGGACTAGGAAGTAATTATCTTCAACTCTGAAGGAACATCCGAAACATGTAAAACATTTTACAAACAAAATAAGATAAATAGCTCCTCCTTCGTGGTCGAAGATGAGCACATTTCCCATTTCCTATGGGTATGGCATGGGTAAGTTTGATCACTTGCAGATAGGAGATGGAGCATGTGTACAGCTATCGATACATTATCAAACTTAACATAATGATTTTGAGAACAGGTAGACCTAAAATTGGATGCCCATCATATGATATACATTTTGTGAGCCGGATTGTATAGAAATGCAGGGGCCGATTTTGACATCCAGTCAATCCCTGTATGCGATAGAATGTTTAGCTTACCCATGAGAATGTTAAACTTACCCGAGAAAATGTTTAGCTTACTTTATAGAATGTTAAACTTATCCGAGAGAATGTTTAACTTACCCGGGAGAATGTTTAGCCTACTGTGGAGATTGTTTAGCTTACACTGGAGAATGTTTAACTTAGCAGAAAGTTCCAGAATGTTCAATGTACCCAAGAGAATGTTTAGCTTACCCAAGAGAATGTTCAAATCTGTTGTGAGCTGCTCCAGGATAGACAAAGTAGACAGTACCTAACTGTTTGATGTCACGAAGTCTTTGAAACTCTGGAGTGTCTACAATCATTTGACAAGCTGGATTTAACTGAATATGTCCGTGAATCGGGTCGTTGAAGATCTACAACAAAGAAAAACAGTAGCACTATCAGTTTCTACCATTCATTATCTAGCATTAAAACAATTTTATCAACGCGAATCTTTAGGTTTTAATACTGCAATAGTTTTTAAAATTAAATTTATTAAAAGCCTTTGTTTAAAAAAATATGCAAGTTTAGAAGCAATCTGTACCTTCAAAACCCTATCCGGCTTACATTTTAATTCAGCAAGACGACTTTCTCTTTGTTCATCTAGGTATCCAAAAAGTTGTAAACAATCTGAATATCTGAAAGAAGAAATATTTAAAACGAACTCGTGAATTTATAGTAAAAATATAAAAACCATAAGAGATACCTAAGATTTAAGGAGAGGACAGAAATTATTTCGACATTACAAAAGTTCAACATTTGGCAGACAAATGAAAGAAGCTTTAAAGGCTAAGTGGCGAGATCACAAACAGTCTGGACACACTGTGAAAATAATCCTTTACTATAAACAATAGCATCTACTAATGAAGTATTTTAGTAAATTAAAAAAAATGAAAAGCAGTATTTCTATACAAATACGGTAACACTCAATACAAAATAAAAACAAGGTTACAAAAGACAGTTTGTGTGGAAACATAAACTCGAAATCGGCCCCCGAAGTGGTCCACCCAGGCAGGCTTCAATATTTTCAGAAAGAACATCCAAATGAAATTATATCAAAGACAAATGAGAGATAAGAATGGAGAAAGAAGGTTAACAGATCTTGTGTAGTGCCCCAACGGTCCCGCAGATCAAAGGATAGGTGTAAGTGAATGTAAAGTTACTTGTGAACCTGGCCTAACTAGTTCCCCTTTTAGACCTTGTGGTCTATAGGGCAGATGATGTAAAGTTCATCTGTTTTTGTGGCCTACGGTTAGCGAGGGTGTCATGTAGCCAGCACAACGACCAACCGCCTATACTTTTCCCCAACTAATGTCAGGTACCCATTAGAGCTGAGTGGACTCAGAGGCGCCCAAAGATTCCAGAGTTGAAAATTCCAGTCTTCACCAGGATTCGAACCCGGGACCCCCGGTTCGGAAGCCAAGCGCTTTACCGCTCAGCCACCGTTATAATTGATCTAATTGTTTTGAAAAGGCTTAATCTCTTATTCGAATCGTCAAAAATTTTCGCAATAAAAAATTTTTGTTAAGAAAAATGAAGTTTATAAGATTACTATTCATTTTAAATTAGGTCTAACTTATAATGCATACTAATTAGCTTTTTCTCTTTAAAAAAACTGCTTGCATAACTGATTTTAAAATTACATTTCTCGCTTTAAGAAAAAAAAAAGTAGCTGTTGCATCAGAACTTTGGATGGTCTAAAATATTGTGATGTCGGATTTTCAATATCTTTTATAGTTTACGAGATCTAAACGGGACAGACGAACAGACGAACAGACATTTCGCACAAAACTAATAGCGTCTTTTCCCGCTAAAAAACGCTCTAAAACCAACTTGAAGAACTCAATTTATAGGTTATAAGAATCTCTGTTACTCAAAATAAATATAAGTCACGCCGAAACACAAAAATAGAAAGCACTATTCTAAGAAACTAACCACCAAACATCTAAATCGTCCTCAAATGTCCTTTAAATCTTTAAAAAAAAATTGAAAAAAAAAATCCTATTCCTAATAATTCTGGCATCTCTCATTAATCTAAACAATAATGATCTCCAACGGATTCCAGCTCACATTAAAAAAGAAGTGAATTAAAACGAGATTAATATCAACTAAACATGGACCCAAAGTTTTCGACAAATGATATATATTATGCACTATACCGATACGACCTACAAATTATTTTTGGAACTAGCGAAACATTCTCTATTGTCTAGATTGTCTAGAAAATGCTGTCCACATAATTTAAAGCTGCTAACTTTCTCCAGAGTTCTGTAATGTTATTGTCCCCAGAACCACCAAGTAGAAGTAAAACTTCAAGGAGAATTGGCTGATCTGGAAACTAGTCTACAGTGAATGTCAATCACCTGAATGAGTGTTTAAAATTTGCTATCACATTAAATATTTTGCCATGCCATCTCATGTCATGAGGTCGAATGTCAAAATGCAAGGGCCTCTAAAAAGGCTCGTCCTTGCCCACAAATCCCAAGCTACCCCACTGGTCTAGTTCTAATAGTAACTAGGTCCAGGCAACTACTCACTGAAGTCCATGCTCTGTCATGAGATTATGTGCATTTAAAGCTGGCTCAATGTGTTTGACTAGCGGCTTGACTTGAAGCTCCTTTACTTGCTCTGAAAAAAACAACAACAATTCAACCTGTTGCTCATATAATATATATATGTACCAAGAGAAAGATCCATACAGTTCAGTATGCTACAAAAGTAACGAGTTTAAAATGTACCTTAAAGGATATAAAAACCACAGATTAACAAACAAACTGCAATCTTCAATACAGAGATCATTCTTGAGAGTGTTACCTCGTAAAACGTTGACCAGCTCTTTCGGGGCACCTTTCTTGACCAAGTCATCGATAATGGTCTGAATTGGTGTATCTTCCAGTTTATCTCTTGCGTTTGCGTCTTCACTCATTTTCAAGACATTCACACAAGACACCTGTCTACATGGGTCTTAGCATGTCTTTTGTTTTTCATCAACTGCTTGAGACAAAAACCTGCAGGGATACAGCCTTTTAGATTGACTTTGGATATTTCATGTAGTTCGTTAAATCTGAAGTAACCTAGGCTATTGTCAGTGTAAGTACTAGCTTCAGTGATTAGCAAGTGCATAATTATACAGTCAACATGTCACAGGACATGTAGCCGGCATGAAGGTCAACCTATAGCCGGCATGAAGGTCAACCTTTAGCTGGCATAAAGGTCAACCTATAGCCGGCATGAAGGTCAACCTATAGCCGGCATGAAGGTCAACCTATAGCCAGCATGTAGCAGAATGAAGCAATTGTTATGGAGAGACAGTTTAGTGAATATTCTTTTGGAAAGGGAGATAAGAAGAACATTTAAATACAGTAAAACAATAAATGACGAGTATCAATCAATAACAAGTAAGATAATGCCTGTCAGAGTGTCTTGTCAGTCTCTTCACGAACCTATAAATATTGTCAGATGAAGTGTGTTGGCATGCTCAGTTTTTATGATATTATTATTTCTATTTATAGTATTATTTGGTTTCAAAGTGATTGCCTATACTATAGTATCAGGAAACCGGTTACATAAGGTTTAAACAAAAATGTAAATTCGTAGGATAGCAAATTTGCTGAATCCAGAGCCGGATTTTAAATGTGGAGGCCCCTACACTTTTATGAAAGCTTCAATAAAAATACACTTATTAATAACAATGCTAATATCGAAAAGCATGCCATATTATAAAAAAAGAGTGTCCTAGTCAACTACATATAATTTTCCTTCTTTAAAAAAATAAAGATAATTTCGTATGCAAATTTTAGTAACAAAAATTTAAATCCTTAGGGTTTACACAATGTAATAGATTTTAAATTCGCAGTATATTAAACAAACACTACAAGCATACACTTTAAGCAGACACTATAAGCAGACACTACAAGCAAACACTATTTAACTACGACAGTATTGCTAACTAGGATTGTAAGTATTGTCGGTGAAATTCAGAAAACAACAACAAGAAAACAAACACACAAAAAATTAAAATTGCAAACCCATCGAAGTATAGATTTTTGTCTCCCGTGGGGCCCCCTTCTTGTGGATCCATCTGGGCTGTATCCCCGCCTGCCCTCCCTTAAATCCGACCCTGGCTGAAACAATGTATGATGCAGACATATTTCATAAACACGTGTAAGGGCAGCACTAGAGACTTCAGTCCCCTGTGATGTTTTTTTTATATGTATTATATATGCATAATGTTTGAAAAAATATATTTAAAAACACATTGATATAAAGTCAATAACTTTTTAAATGATCAAGATATTTTCTTTTTTTTTTTTCGTAAAAAATTTATGGATTTGTCTTGATCTTCATTTAAAGAGCTAGGTGATGATTTGTTAATAGAATCTACTTGTCTTACACACACACATCTGCAACTCAGGATAATATTTGTTCAACCCACATTGTTCAGTAAGCAAGCAAACATGTTTCTCTGTCGCTTTGTTGCTTCTCTAAGCATCCGGCCTTTATTTACGTGACGTATGTCATATAACTTATTTAAACATGACAAGAAAAATCAATTGTTTCGACAAAAGAGAGATAAGCTGCTCACAGCATTGGCTTTTCTTAGAAAACTTGATCCAGATTCGATTTTCTAATGAAAATATTTAGTTTGTTGTTTGTTTGTTTGTTTGTAGTTCCACGACTAGCGAACCTCTCCCAGATTTATCAACAAGTTTAGACCTTATGTAGGTAGGGGCAAAGAAAAAACAAATGTATACTTCCGTAGAATTCTGATCTTATCTTTTACATTACATTTACATTGCAGACGTTTCTTAATTGAAGAAAATGAATACGTCCCACGCGTATGTGCTACTTTTGACTAGAGTGTAAGATGAGACCAAGTCTTTGACGTAATCTAATAATTGGTTTGCCAACACATGATTTTATTGTATGTCTTTGTTCGTCCTTAACAAATATCCATGGGCGTAGCCAGGAGTTTTGTTTTTTTTTTTGGGGGGGGGGAATTGTATTTGTGTGTGTGTGTACATAATTAATCTTTATTACATTCTGACCATTTCGGAAGACGTTTATTGTTTATTGTAGATTCCCCGCCCTTGCTAGCAAGGGGGTCTGGGGGAGGTCGCAGCGTTCCCACAGCGCGGGGCCCCGCCGCCGAGCACAATTTCTGGTATTGAAAGCCAACAAAATGCATATTCTGAGGTATCTACAGTGCATTATCTTGCTATTAAAAAGTTTCATTTCAAAAACCTGACTTAGACCCTCTCGCGCCGTTCGGCGCATTTTCCGGCAAGCTCTTTCCGCAACTCTTATTTTGCGTAATTCATTTTGTCGGAGAACATGTCCCGCAAAACCTCATGCGACGCTCTGTCACAACCTTACTAAGGATTCGACTCCCAGTTCGGCATATGATTTCTTTGATTTAGACCCGATCTCTATGACTGACTCCTAAAATCTGTCTTAGCCATCTTTGTTGAGCCACATTTAATGTTTTTCAATTTCGGCAGAAGACTATTCACATTTTATTAATGGAGCCCAAGCCACTGATAGAAAATTGTAACCTTTCTTGACTACGCTCTTGAAATTACATGCCTGTATTTCGCTTTAGATTTTATATCGAAAAGGAGAGTTTTTTCGTCAAATCATCTATTGAGGGGTTTTAAACTAAAAAATCTCTGGAGTTTTTTTTTTTTTTTTAAATCAAAACCCCATTTAGAATTTGGTGACTGTAGTTTGCTTTAAAATAATATTGAAGAGAGAGGTTTTCAACTCTAATCGCTCTGTGGGTGAATTTTAAATTCAAAACCATCTGGAGGGTTTTTAAACTTTAAAGGAAAAGCCATCTGGAGGAGGGGATTTAAACTCAAAACCCCTTTGGCTACGCTCATAGAATTTATAGTTTGCGATTTGCTTTTTTTTATATTGAAGAGGTACTTTTTAGCTTCAAACCCCAACTGGAGGGGGGAGGGGGGTAAACTCAAAACCCCTTTGGCTACGCTCATAGAATTTTGAATGTGTAATTTGCTTTTTTATATTAAAGAGGGGGTTTATCGTAAATTTTGGAGGGGGGTTTAAAATCAAAATCTTCCTTAATTGTGCTGTTGGAATTTGGGGATTGTTGTTTGCATTTTTTTTTTTGTTTTATAGAAGAGGGGGATTTAACTTCAAAAACCTCTGGTAGGGGGTTTAAAACTTAAAACCCCCTGGTAGAGGAATTTGTATCTCAAAACCCCCTGATAGATTTTTTTTTAATCTCAAAACCCCCTGGTAGGGGTTTTTAAACACAAAACCCCCTGGTAGAGGGTTTTTAACTCAAAACCCCCTCGGCTGTGCCTTGGTAAGTGATGATTTAGTATTAAAATCTCACCTAAAGTAAACAAAATGAAAGCAAAAATCAGTCACTTAATTCCGTTCCCCCCTCCCTGCGTGGGGTGGGATTTCATTTCGGTGGGGGGGGGGTTGAACCCCAAGAACCCCCGCCCCCCTGGCTACGCCCATGCAAATATCCATATATATACATTAATAAAACACACACACATTTCGTGTTCACAATTTTGCATGCAAACAGTAGATAAATACAAATCAGGACAGTATGATCGATAGAAATCCTTCACGGAGATATAGTTTTCGGAGAAAAATAATCTATGTGACTGTAAGCGATATATTTAGATATATCATATATGGATCTTACCCTGTAACTTGACTGTATTTTTTATGTGTATGTATTCTTATCATCATGGAGTGAAAAAGTTCAAGGTGACTTTAGGTAACTCTAGAATTTGTTGGTGATATTTCAATTTTTAGCTGCCCCAGAAAGGGGAAATGCACCATTAGTTTTGTGTAAAATGTCTGTCCGTCCGTCTGTTCGTCCGTCCGTCCCGTTTAAATCTCTTAAACTAGGAAAGATAGTGAAAATCCGACATCGTAATATTTTTGTCCATTCAAAGTTCTGATGCAACGGCTACTTTTTCCTTTCTAAAAGCGAAAAAAAACTAATTTTTAAAATCGTTTATGCAAGCAGTTTTTTTCATAAAAATCACCCCTTTTACAACTATTTACTATTAATAGTAATAAACACGGGAGGCTCTTTAGCAGGGGAGATGGCTATTTGTCATATTTTTAACACATTTATGCAAATAATTTTGCTATATAAGTCCTGTCATACTAACTACTATAATTATCCCAAAATAATGTAACTTTTTTAAAGAGAAAAAGTCTATTTAGTATGCATATAAGTTGGACCTAATATAAAACAAAATTAATAAGTAGTTTTTCATCTTATCGCGTGAACTGTGGTGTTCCATCTACACATGAAAATAAAAAAAAAACGGAAATGTATTTTTTTTTCGGGGGGGGGATTTTAAAAGGAGATTGGCCCTTTACAAAACAATTTGATCAATTAAATATTCATTATAAGATATCAGTTAGGCCAGGTTCACATTTAACTTCACATTCACTTTCACCTATCCTTTGGTCTGCTGGACCGCTGGGGCACCGCACACGATCTGTAAACCTTCTTTCTCCATTCTTCTCTGTCATTTGTCTTTGATAGAACTTAAATCGGATGTTCTTTCTAAAAATATTGATACCTGCCTTTTTACCTGCCTGGGTGGACAACTTCGGAGGCCAATTTTGAGTTTGTGTTTCCACACAAACTGTCTTTGTAACCTTGTTTTTCATTGCTTTTAAATGGCACATCTTACATTCTTACAGCATGCTCAATTGTCTAATTTGAACTCAAGCTCTAGTGTTAGGTGGCCAAGTCGTTTCCAAGCGGATCTGGTCTCTGAGCCAAACATTCTACAGTTAAAGGATAATGATACTGAGAAAGAATAGAAACAAAAAAAAAGAGAAAGAAAGCAAAAGAGAGAGTGAGAAAGAGAGAGAGAGAGAGAGAAGGATAGAGAGAGAGAAGAAAGAGTTAGAGAGGCAGAGTGAGAGAGAAGGAGAGGGAGTGAGATAGAAAGAGAGAAGGAGAAAGAAAAGGAGAGAGACTATGTAATGAGACTGTTAAGAAAGAGAGAGACTATGTAATGAGACTGTTAAGAAAGAGAGAGACTATGTAATGAGACTGTTAAGAAAGAGAGAGACTATGTAATGAGACTGTTAAGAAAGAGAGAGACTATGTAATGAGACTGTTAAGAAAGAGAGAGACTATGTAATGAGACTGTTAAGAAAGAGAGAGACTATGTAATGAGACTGTTAAGAAAGAGAGAGACTATGTAATGAGACTGTTAAGAAAGAGAGAGACTATGTAATGAGACTGTTAAGAAAGAGAGAGACTATGTAATGAGACTGTTAAGAAAGAGAGAGACTATGTAATGAGACTGTTAAGAAAGAGAGAGACTATGTAATGAGACTGTTAAGAAAGAGAGAGACTATGTAATGAGACTGTTAAGAAAGAGAGAGACTATGTAATGAGACTGTTAAGAAAGAGAGAGACTATGTAATGAGACTGTTAAGAAAGAGAGAGACTATGTAATGAGACTGTTAAGAAAGAGAGAGACTATGTAATGAGACTGTTAAGAAAGAGAGAGACTATGTAATGAGACTGTTAAGAAAGAGAGAGACTATGTAATGAGACTGTTAAGAAAGAGAGAGACTATGTAATGAGACTGTTAAGAAAGAGAGAGACTATGTAATGAGACTGTTAAGAAAGAGAGAGACTATGTAATGAGACTGTTAAGAAAGAGAGAGACTATGTAATGAGACTGTTGAGAAAGAGAGAGACTATGTAATGAGACTGTTAAGAAAGAGAGAGACTATGTAATGAGACTGTTAAGAAAGAGAGAGACTATGTAATGAGACTGTTAAGAAAGAGAGAGACTATGTAATGAGACTGTTAAGAAAGAGAGAGACTATGAAATGAGACTGTTAAGAAAGAGAGAGACTATGTAATGAGACTGTTAAGAAAGAGAGAGACTATGTAATGAGACTGTTAAGAAAGAGAGAGACTATGTAATGAGACTTAAGAAAGAGAGAGACTATGTAATGAGACTGTTAAATAAGTAAAAAGAAATAAAGGTAGATTACAAGAGAGAGAGAGAGAGAGAGAGGGGGGGGGATGGTCGATGTATAGAGAGGGATATTGGTGCTAAATAGAGAAATAGAAAGTGCAAAGTCAATATGATTAGTACACATCTCTGTATGAATTAAATTTTAAATGAGAAGCACATTCTACATAGCTCTATATCTTATCTGCTTAGAGAATCAACTGAAAATATCCTCCAGTTATTTACTACATTTAGTAACTTAAGTACAACAAAGTGGTGTTATTAGTAGTTGCAAGTTGTTATTCATCTGTATACGTGTGGTATTCTGCTTTGTTTTTAATTGTACTTGTAGGAGCCTAGATAATTAATGTTTCTGAATTTTAAAAAAAAGGGAAAAAATATGTGAATAAAATCAACTTACCAATAAATTATTACAATTACTTTTGATGATCAATTTGACGCAAAAAAAAGCATTACTCTTTCATGTCACGTCTCGCTGAATTTGATTGCTAAAAGTATCATTTATGCTTATTTCAACAGAAATATTTGACTCAGAATGCCAACAAATCGAATCCATATTGAAATCAGCTCCTTAAATAACTAAAGGTAACATTATCCCCAACTCTTAGAATTAATTCCGAGTCAGTGTAGATTCTGAACGATCTTAAAATAGGCAGGACGTGATGTAGAAGTGACGCCATTTACAGGCAGACAGTGACATTGTGAATAGACTGACAACAAATTGTAGGAATCAATGGTAACTCTTCCATTAAGGCTATAACTCATTCGTTATATAAAAAAGTGTAATAGATGCTTCAATTACTTTACTTTATATCATAGTGCTATTTTAATTTTTACTTTTCAAACAAAAATCTTTCAAAGTATAAGTAGTTCAAAATGGTTGGCATTTTTTTTTCTGAAAAAAAATTATAGATCGAAATGAGCAACATGTCACAAGTAAAATTTGACTTCATTACAGTGGCGTAGCTAGGAATTTGGGACCCGGAGGCTTGATCTTTTTAGTGGCCTCTTCACTTTGACATTCGACGTCATTACCTGGGATAATGGCACACTATCTAATATAAAAATAAATTTTGAATACTCATTGAGGGTTCCCCCCCTCAAGTGGAGGCGCGGGGGATTTTCAATTTTTAACCTCCCCTGCACCACCCTATCTACGCCACTGCTTTGATATGGTGAATTTTGTTGAATACATTGTGTGAAAGTGTGGATACGAGTTATGCATGACCGGAAGTAGGGAAAAATGAGAGATCGAGAGTTGAGTCAGTTGGGAGGTTGGTTTGTGATAGAAGTTGCTGAAGTTGAGTCCGTTGATAAAGTTGGTCGAGTAGGGTTAGTCAGTAAACTTAGTGATGTGAACATGTGAAAGGGGAAGCTAGAAAATAAGCGAAGCAAATAATGTAGCAAATATAATTAATAGTCACCTATGTATTCAATATATATCTTCATGGAGATTGTTTTTATCTTTCTTGAAATATACGTCCTATTATAAAGAGAAGACTAAAGTTATCATGTCATGTCTACAAGTAGTTCCTGTGATTGTCGTTGTCCAGACTCCGGGCTGTAATACTGTGCTCTAATGCTATGCATTGAGGCATAATGTAAATGAATCATGCTCATTTCACCTTCACCTATCGTATAGTTTGTTGGACCGGTGGGGCACCACACAAGATTGTCGACCGTCTTTCTCCATTCCTCTCTGTCTTTTGCCTTAGATAAAACCAATTTCAATGGCTGCCCGTCCGTTTTTTTTTATGCTGTTTTCCCAACGCTTTCTCTGTTTACCTTTTCTTCTTTTTCCTACTTATACGGACATAAAGTTTTAGTTTGCGGTTTTTGTTTACAGTTGTTAACAGGTCATCGTGGGTCAAATCACTGCAGTAACACTGTCTTTAATCTCTTCGTTTGTGATGCTGTCTTTGTATGTGATACACAGGATCCTTCTGTAGCATCTCTCTTCCATTTCTAGGATCCTCCTCTCTAGCTCTGCAGTCAGCGTCGTGACAAGGGAGCGCATAAGTCTGATTTTTTATGTCGAGGGTAATGTCTTTGTCTTTTCATATTGTTTTGAATTTTGCAAGTGTTGCTTTAGATTTCGTGATTCTGTACTTCATTTACTCTAATGTGAATTGTCTTAACATTTGCATAACAACTTTTAATGCGTTATCATTAGATTTTGATATACTAACCATCACGTTTATACAAGTTAGAGAATATTCCAGACTTTAAACAGTATAATATGAAATAATGTACATTAACGAACTCATTCATCACAGGAATACAAGTGCAGTGCCTCATGGATAAAATAAAAAGCGACATTCGATAGACTCTAGAACAAAGTCGAACTCTAATACAATGTTACCAGCATTATGAAAGTACATATTTTCGATAAAGCTAAGAACATTTGCAAATTAAAAATACAAATGTAAAAAGCAAGTATGTAAACATAGAAACAGAAGAAAAAATCAATGCTAACATTTGCTTGGACAAAAAGCAAGCTATGGAGACTTAAAACGTGACATACATTTTTTGTCGGCTTTGTTCTTACCCCATTACCACAGACTTATCCACTTCATGGTTTTCATTCTACCCCGACAAACATCATATGCGTGTAGGTCATTGGCGTAGCTAGGGTGGGAGCAGGTGGGTCCAAATCCCCCCGCGCCCCTACTTGAGGAGGTCCCCAAACGAGTTTCCGAAATTTGTTTTTACATTAAATATTACGTCATTATCTCATAACTTGATGTCGAATGTCAATATGCAGGGGCCCCCCCAAAAAAGGTTACGCCCCCCTCCTCCGTCACCCCAATCCTTAGCTACGCTACTGCTTTAGATAGCGATATCGCCATTGAAGTTTAAGATAACACTTTAGCGTATGAATTGGACTAAATATTTTGTTTTTTTCCTGACATTCCAAATAAAAAGTAAAGTATCCCTTTCAGACCTTGCGATCTATAGGGCAGATGATGCTTCTGTGGCCCACAGTTAACGGGGGTGTCATGAGCCCAGCACAACGACCAACCGCCTTTCATTTTCCCCAACTAAATATCCCAAAGTCAAAAATCCCAGTCTTCAGCAGATTTCGAACCCGGGACCCCTGGTTCAGATGCGAAGCGCTTTACCACTCATCCGCCGTGCCTCCGAAATTCCAAGCAGCTAAGTCTAAAACAAGTTGATCTATTAGAAAACTGTTGTGCGTTGCTATCGCTTGATGATTTTTTTTGAATGAATCGCCATTTTGAAAACAGCTGGTGAATTAAGAAATAGCGTGCGTGTATGTTTGAATGAAATAATTGTTGTCTATGGTAAAAAAAAAAGAAATAAGCCAGTCAAGTCTTGTACAGAAGACACAGGTGAGGAACAACACTATAAATATAGCTACTTTTGCATCCTCAATTCTTGAGCTTTCAAATTCTTTTCTCAAACTACTTACTTCATTATAGATCTCAAAAAAGGCTCAAACGATTTCGTAGAAATTCAACATTTGATGTTATATATATCGCGGAGAAAAAAATGCTAGCTCGTTTAACACACGGGGAGAACTCAAGTTTGACCGTTATAAGTTTTCAAGTAAGAATAAGAAATACATTTAAATTTGACTAGACAACTAGATCTAGGTTTAGATCTAACATCGGTTTTGAAAGGACTGTCGAATTTCCAAAAGTAAGGCATTATTTATTCAAGAGTTTAATTAATAAACTAATGTCCAGGAACCATTTGCGCATCGTCTTCTTAGTCTAGTTCTAAAGGCCTATCATTGGAATGTTATAAATTGTAGTCGATCTATACATTCGCTTCGCCAGGATTCTTTGTAGGGGAGTGACGTGGAGAAGTGGGTGGGAAGGGGCGGGTTCCATTGTTTTTTAAATCTAATATATATTAGTTATTAAAAGTTCATCGAACCCATTCGTGCCATGGTTGCTATGACAGTAGTTGAAACAAATTCTGTACGTTGAAGTCAAGGTGAAGAAAAACTATTGCAATGACGCTGAGGTCGAAGGGCAAGTGAGAATATACGATGTGGAACGTCATATCTAAATATAGCGAGTTATATAGCAAGTGTCTATTACGTATTTGCATTATGGGTCTTGTACATCATTTGTTGACTCCTTTCTCATTTTCTTATTTGGATTCATCGCCGTAATGACTAGAAATTTATGCTCGTTGAAATAGGCGAATGCTACTTAGAAACATTGAGCCAGACATACATACACTCATCGACCTGATCCAAGTCATTAAAATTACATTTAAGAAAAATAATTTTTAAACAAAAGTTATGATTAGAAAGTAAAAATTCTTCAACAAACTGTTGTTTTTTTTAACATCTGTAACTTATGTGGGAAAGTTTTTACTAAATAAAGGGGTCCCCGGGTCTCAAAAGTTTGAGAACCACTATCATAGAGGAGTATTTGTAGCCAAGGATTTCCACTAAGTACAAAACATTGGGGGAGCGGTGGCTGAGTGTTTAAGCGCTTGGCTTCCAAACCTGGGGTCGTGGGTTCGAATCTCGGAGAAGACTTGAGATTTTTAATTTCTAATGGGTACCTGATATTTGGAGGAAACTAAAGGCGGTTGGTCGTTGTGATGGCCACATGACACCCTGCTCGTTAACCGTTGGCCAAAAAAAAAAGATGACCTTAACATCATCTGCCCTATAGATCACAAGGGAAAGGGGCACTTAACTTTTTTAATTTTTAAAAAACATTGACTTCACTTTGAAACAGCAATCACTGAGAAACCACTGAGCAATCACTAGGCGATCAGTTCATGTTAGAAATTTTTTTTTCAGATCTCACACTGACTGTTGCCGAGAGTTCCTAGCAATACTCCTATAACTTACATTAAGTATGGAGCAGAAAAGATTCAAGTTTGTGAGCATACAATGAACAATTTTTCTCATACAGGCCTAAATGTTCTGAAAGTGACTTTGATCAGCCATTGATGATGCTGAACTTTTTACTCTTTATGTGATATAATTATCTATTTGACTGATCATTAGAAATAAGCTCTCCTTGTTAATACGCTAGGCTTCATGTACAACACGTCGCTAATAACAAAGTGATTTTACGATGTTGTTTGCACTCTAGGTGGTATAGATAGGAGAAGTGACTGCATCTTTTGATAGCACACCCTGCGCTACATTCATTTCCTGGTTTAATTACGATTCAACATATAATGATTTTAAACAGTTTGGTCTGTTATGGAACTTTCTTTAAAATATTTTGTATCAGTTTAATATTGCAAATTCATAAAAAAAAGAACCATAATTTTATATTTGTAATCATGTACAAATTGGTAAGACATTAATAAAGAAATATAATTCTTAGATTTATAGTAACCTTTTATAGACTTTTGCTATTGAAAACTGCCTTTCGATGTTTGAAATATTTAAATTAAAAGATATGGTATACATTGGTTGTTCTCAAAACAGTATAAATATTGGCGATATCGACATATTTAGTTTTAACTAATAGAACTTAAGGATATTGAAATGTGCAAGATTAATTGAATTGTTTACCTTAAAACAAGGTCAAAGTAATCAATAAGTTAAGATGCATTATCAGCTTTGCTTTTATCAGAGTTGCTCACTTCGACACAATTAAAACTATCGTTTTCCCCCTTGAGTGAGTCAACAATGAACAATAACAAAACAAGCAAAATATTTGTTTGAAAAAGGCTCGTATAAGGGAAAGAACTACAAATTTACAACCATATAATACAATACTGTAAGATGCATTTTCCTTTTCTATATCAAACACATCAATTAAAAACCACGAATTAAATGATTAATTTAATAGTTGTTTCAAATTTTAGCTTTGTACAAATCTTAAATTCGTTCTTGTACACCAAGAGTTAATTGTGTAGTGACCTAGTTTATTTTAGAGATTATGTAAGGTTTGCAAATAAATATATTGTGCATTGTTTTTAGCAATGTTAAAAGTTGTGATGTAGTCAGACAGAAGAATGACGTTGCAGAATACGGGTACACTATAAAGACGAATATGGCTAGGGCTTGTATATTGAAAAGTCTGCTTATTAAAACGGCGGACAGATAGATCAGAAGATCATCCTCATCTATAAATAAACATCAGTTGAAGTAATCACAAGTTTTGTTAAGTATATAGTTCATTGTTGTGTCCCTTGGATGTGTTTGGACTCATGATATCGGATTTTCAATATCTTTTCTAGTTTCTGAGATCTAAACGGGACAGACGGATGGACGGACAGACAGACCACAAAAAAAAAAATAGGGGCTATTTCCCTTCGGGGGCCGCTAAAAAGACTAATTTATTTATTTATTTGCACCGACATTTCAAGAATGAACTCCTACCGGAAACAAGTTATTTTCTTTTCATAAATTTACTTTCCTCTGTAGAAACTAAAGATACTAAGGTGTATCTGGGGCGAGGGGGAGTTAAAAGTCTCCTTTATTACTGCTAGTTAGTTGCCCATTTGCTTTTAAAAAAGTCCCAGAGTTAAAGTTTAACGCTTCCTACATAGTGAAATTATTTTGTACAACAAACAGAAGAGTTTAGAAATTTTTATTCTTAGTAGCTTATAGTGCACGAAATTGCCATCTAATTTAAAAAACAGCTCATCATCAGCACCACCTTTGTACACCGGAGACACCAGATCGATAGCTATTTATAGTGTTCCGCCATGTACAATAATCTGATACGCTTCCCATTTCCACTTGTCCACCACGTGAGAATGTCTCATTAAGTAATTCTCAATTTACACAATAATGTTTACATTTACTGAAAAAAACACATTTTCGAGTACTTCCTGCCAAAGTAAGAGTAAGTTACTTTGTTGTTTTTCTTTCAGTGCCTTCTGATAATACGCTCTAAAAGAAAATATAAAATACAGATAAGACTAAGTCTGGTTGTTGTGTCGGTCACGTGTCCAGCTTGCCACACAAGTCTGTTTAAAGACGTTTAAAGATGTTAAATATTATCGCCAGCACCCTACACAACTTTAATCACGTCATCTAAACAAAAACTTTCAGACCATGCGAACGCTAGGGGCAGATGATGTCAAAGTCATGTTTCTGTTACCATAGGTTGACAATTTCCATGTCGCCAGCACAAGTACCAGGTATCTATTAGAGTTGCGTAGACTCAAGAGAGCCCCAAAAATCATAATCCCAGTCTTAAGTGGGCTTCGATCCCATGCCCACTCGGTTTGGGCGCCAAGCGCTTTTCCCTATAGCCATCTAAAATGAGAAAGAAACAATTTCTGATAGCTTTGGTAAATATATTTATTTTTTTCATAATGTCAGAACGAGTTCTATTGACTCTATTAAATGTACACTTCGGAGTTATAAATGTAAATAAATAATTAATAAATAATTTGTCAATCACTTTTTTCATTTTGAACAATGATATATATAAATAAATAAAAGATATGTCACTTAATGTACAAATGATTGATATAACATGTCATCTTGCATTGACAAGGATAACGAACTATATAGTTTTGATATGAACAGTTTCCCTTCACTTTAACTTCCTTTATATTGCACTCCATCTGAAGTTAATGGACAATAAGACACAAGTACATTTATTGCATATCAAGCTCTTCCCTATGTTTCCGGTTGTGGAGTTTTGGGGTCAGGCTTGACCTGGCAGAAACATTGAAGAAAATAAAAACATTAGACTATTACAAACTAGCATATGTTCTACTTGGACATGGTACTTATCGAAAGTAGAATGTAGATAAATAACAATTTACTATAGGGCTAGAATGTAGGATGTTCAAGTTACGAAGAAATTATAAAATAGGTTTAATTTACATGAAAATTACAATAGAAATAATTGTAAGTTACTTTTAGTAAGTATTATCAGCAGTCTATCTTTGCTGTCAGTCCTTCTGTGTATAACTTTTAGATATTAAAAACTAAAAATGTTTTTAGAAATACAGTTTTTCCCATTGCCTTCATTTGAGTTCATCAAGGCTGATTTTACACTTTCATGGAAGCGTAGACTTTTTTTTTTAATTGTTTTTGCACATTGTATGCAAAAACGTTAGAACCATATTTAAAACAAGGTAAATTAAGAATTTAGTGTACATATTTTTATCAGTTTCTCCATATATAATGGATACTAAATAACTAACCTCTAAAATTTCGTCTGCCGCTTTCCTAATGAGTCTGCTTCTATCCTCGACCAAATCTTTATCTTTATATTTACTCAAAGTACTGTAGATTCTGACTAGAACTTCATTAAAGTTGACAGGTCCTAGGATTCTACTTGCCTGTAAATAGTTATCAATTATTACATGTTAAAAGCTGTACATATTGATAATACACTAACTTTTATAATTTTGAATTCATATGACTTGTAATAATGATAAGACAAACAGTGGTTTTATAAAGCAGATGATGTACGGTTAACGAGGGTATCATGTGGCCAGCACAACGAACAAACTGCCTTTACTTTTTCCCAACTAATGTCAGGTACCCAATAGAGCTGAATGGACCCGAAAATCCCAAAATTAAAAACCCGAGTCTTCACCAGGATTCGAACTCCGGAACCCGGTACGGAAGCCAAGCACTTTACCGCTCAGCCACCCCGGACTTGTAATACTGACTTATAATTATTATTGTCAAATAGCTTAAGTATATGCTATACCTCTTCTTTCTTTAAGTGTCTGGCTTCATTTAAAGATTGTTTAGAGTAAACTTTCAGTCTCTCCACCGGGTTTTCTTCTTTCATCCCGAAATGTAAACTGATGACCTGAATAGAGACACACAAATAGGAAAACTGATGAAATTATACAATTGTAACAATGCTGGGGTAAAACAAAATCAATAACAATAGGAAGAATTTAGGACTGTGAACTGATGAATTTAAATTAAAAGGTTATAAGATTTAAAAATAAAAAATAAAAAAAAAGGTTTGCTATCAAAATAGCTAAGAATTAAAAAGCATCGTTTTTTTTAAACAATCATCTTCTCAAGTGTTATAACGACATCCTAATGATTTCTATCTGGATTAAGGTCCGGGTAGACTCAATGAAAACAGAAAATAATGGGAACATCAACTCCCAATATTAACCCTTTAGCTCCTAGCGCCAATTAGAATGTCCATTTTTTCTAATTGAAGTATTTTGAAATCTCTTGAACTATTTTATAAAAGTGAAGAGGAAAATGCATCGTGGTATGACAATACGTAAAAAAATGTGACAAAATGTATTATATATACTATTGTATGCAGTTGACAAATAAAAACAATTGACGTTAAAAATTATTATTATTTGAATTTCCTTATAAATACTACTATACAACCAATGGATCAGTATGTTAAAAAAGCATAGAGTCTATTATAACAGCCATATCATTGACCCTTACCCCCCACTCCCGGCATTCAGTGACCTAGTAGATTAACAATTAAAATCTATAAGATTATTTGAATAAAAAAATTATTCCGTTTGCCAAATGTTAACTTTCTTTGATATCCATTTTTTGTTCACGCATGAAAGATTTAAGGATGAGTGCAGTGTTTTCCCATGATTACACAAAGCCAGATGAAACCTTCATATTTTCCACATCTTTTATAGACAAATCCTATTTAAGTTTTCTTTGCGTTTTCTGTGTCTTTCTTAGGCAAGATCTTTTCTTTTGGTTTTAATTGTGTCTACCGCAGCCTTCGTTAGCGCTCTTCAACTGTCTCTTTCAGAGACAATCTTCCGCTTGCTGCTTTGCACTATGCAAATGAGGTCAAAATTGAGTTGATGTTTATAGCGCTTCCGGGGGGGCGGGCACCTCTGTTAAGCCATCTTCTTTAAGCTCGCCAAAAAAAGATTTCCTTAGATCCCCCATAAGATTAGGTGTCCAACCAGGTGCAGCTATAGAATGGTCAATAGTGCGTCTAAATTGTTCCCACCAGCCTCCTGTAAAAAAATAGTCCCAACACAAAAAACACTGGATTTTATACAACAGTCACTGTTTTCGAGAGATATATGTTGACACTGACCCTACTAAAATGTATTAAGTTATTTATGATAATCAAATCAAAGAAGCTATGATTGAAATGTAAAATAGACATGCTAAGGGCTTGTAGTTCCCTTCAGCTCTGTGTTTCTCTAAAATATTTACCTTCACGATTATATCTTGTTCTCCCAGTTCAGTTTTATCTTTCATTTTTTGAAAAACTGTTTCTTCTATATCTGTTTTCTCAACAATATCCAGACTCTGTCATTGTAAAGAAATCAACACAATGTTGTTTTGTTACTTGAATGTAATGTTGTTTGGTAAACGACTATTGGCTACATGTTATTGTTCAAGTATTTTGTTTTAAGTATCTGTCTTCATGACTTACTTTTCTTAAGTCTTTAGGCGCTCTGGGCTGTGACTCATACACACACGTAAACAGATCTCTGTGGAAAATTCGCTCAATGATCTCCTTTGCCTCTTTTAAATCTTCCCATCTCTGTTTCTCGTCCTTCTCTTCGGGTGGCTTGTCTGGCAACTCAATGGTACGAATGGTGAAGAGGACGCTGTCTGTAAGCTTAGTGAAGGCGGCCATGTTTTTATGACAGTCGTATATACCGAAATCTAGTCTGCGTCATAAGTTTAGGGTTGAAGAAATATTAGTTTACTCATAAACTAAATTTAAAACATAATTTGAAACAGAAAAAAACTAAAACAACTAGGTTTTAATGTTGAAAGAAGTAAATACATATGCTCACTAGAGAAGCAAGCAAAATATTTTTTTAATGCTTTTGTAAAAAATCTATCACTCAAAAATGTAGAAGCTGTTTCCCTTTTCTTGATATCAAACAAAGTAATTAATTACCAATAATTAATCGACTTATTGTTTTCTTTTAAATTGATTCACATTTAGGTTGGTACACAAAATAATTGTTTACAATTTTAACTTGATCCGAGAATGGGTGTGAGAGAAATAAAGTGTACACTCATTTAAAGGGACAAAACTCTTCATACTTAACCATAACCGTGAATATTATAGGATTAGCTTCCCTTGTTGGTATCAAACAAAGTAATTAATAACTAATAATTAATTTATTTTTTAATTTATTCGTGTTTTGTCAACGTCAAAGAATAATTGTGCAGTTTCAACGTGATCCGAGAATGAGTATGAGAAATAACGTGCTCAGACAGACAGACAGACAGAAAGACAGACAGAAGCTTTATAACAATAATGTGTTAACCACTTCCTTATCGAGGAATATCAGAGATCTTGTTAGTAATACCTTCTCTAGTTATAAGAGGTACTTGTCAGTTTATCTTAGATTCAACATTGACATTTTTGACTAACATTCAAATGAAGGAAGCTGTTGAGACTTTTTTTTAAAAGTCCCTATTTCAGAAAACACTTTTTTTTTGTTATTACAATTTTTTTTTCTATAACAAAGGCCCAATTGAAATAAGGAAAAAAAATACGACATTTAGAAAAGGATCTTTTTCAGGGTAGACGTATGTTGTATGCTAACAATTCTAAAAATATGCAATATGCACAAATATGCGATATCGTAGGCAACATGGCTGAAACTAGAAGATCTAATCACTTATTCAAAGCGTATTTTAGTGAAACATGTTGGACCCATACACCAATCAGATATTTATCTAGTGTCTCCAGGATGTAGGTTAAGTTTCTAAATATATAATCCAACTGAAATAAATATAGAACAATAACAATAACTAACTATTACAATATTAATCGTTTTTTACCGATTCAAGTCGCTACGTCAGTCTGTCTGTCTGGTTAAAATCTTGTACGTGTTATTTCATCCACTTCCAAACTTTAGATCTTGTTGAAACTTTGTACAATCATTCATAGTCGATGACACACATTGAAAATAATGAAACAGTTAACAAATTCTTTTTGATTTCCATGGAAGATAAATGACAATAACTTAGATAATTAAGTCGGATTAAGTTGATATCAGTTTGTGAAACAATGACAAAATCCATACACTGACATGACTAATTCTAATTATACTCTTGGATCGCCTACTAAAAGGTATGGTCCACTGATGAACTTCATCAAATCTTTAATGCTTCTGGTCAAATTATTGGCAAAAAACAAACCCCATTTTGGCAGCTGTTTGAGACAAACATCCATAAAAAAGCTAAAAAGATTCTAGAAATAAAAAACACCCTTTGAGTCAGGATTTTGTGATTTTACCACCACAAAAGAGATACAAGACATTGATAGCAAAGACAAACAGGCACACTCTTTTGTTATCCTGGTAATTAAATCATTAAACAGAAACTATCTTTCACATGTAAATTATGAGTGAGTCTGATGTGAATGTCCATTTTTTTTTATAGTTATAAAGTTTTGTTTGGTGTAATGCACAAATTGTAAGACAAATTTCCATACGGACAATAGACATTATTAGTATTATTGAACCAAATAGTTTATTCGTTTTGAGCAACAACCCTATATGATATATGCAAGTATATGGTTACCTCTTGAGTTACAAAAATCATTTATATGATTAATTCAAATAAGTGAATATATTTCTGTTCAATCGAATTTTTAAAAAATCATTTCCATGATTGATTCAAAATAAGTGAAACATTTAAAGTATTTTTAAAATTCAGTACATACAATAGTCAACCTAAAACAAAATAGCCTCTTAGATACAGTTAATGTAGGTTTGTGGCAATACCATAATCCATTGTCCCAGACGTAGCTCATGCTCGCTAAAAACCTGGTCAACAGATGCACCGTTTTCAACTGTAATGTGTATAGATTTTATTGAGTGTGTTAGTGTGTGTGTCTATGGTGATGGTGGGTAGAGGTAAGTTATGCAGTGTGTGTGTGTCTATGGTGATGGTGGGTAGAGGTAAGTTATGCAGTGTGTGTGTGTCTATGGTGATGGTGGGTAGAGGTAAGTTATGCAGTGTGTGTGTGTGTGTGTCTATGGTGATGGTGGGTAGAGGTAAGTTATGCAGTCTGTGTGTGTGTCTATGGTGATGGTGGGTAGAGGTAAGTTATGCAGTGTGTGTGTGTGTGTCTATGGTGATGGTGGGTAGAGGTAAGTTATGCAGTTTGAATGATGCAAGATAAGCGGCATTGTCGTCATCGGACAGACAACTCCTGAACGAGAGACTGAAAAGAAGTTTTATTGTTGTGATTCTTCAGCTGGATCTAAACAGTCCTTCCTCTAGAATCAATATGTCGTCTATTCCTCGTGTTGAGCGGTGTGCTGGTGTGCACCATCTGTGTCGGCGCGGTAGCAGGGTTATAACAATAATTTGAATATTAAGTATTTATATTTAGTATTAAATATTGTTAATTGTTTTTAAAAAAATGATTGATTCAAAAAAAAGTGAAAACATGTTCCTAAATTTAAGAGTGGCTTAATAAAATATTTTTAAAATTCAGTACATACGATTTCGGACGACCCTCGTCTTCATTCAAAGCCTCTGTATCTTCTTTACCTTTATATCTGATATGATTATTGGCTTTCACAAATGCTCTGATAATCCTAAGAAAGAAAATACAAAGGATCCGCTGTTTTTATTTCGTATATAACAACAGGGCTGATATTTTCCTATTTTTAGTGAACATCAAAAGACTTACATGAGTTCAATGCCACAAGTAACTCGGTGAAAATATGCGAATTTGTTGACTGTGTATCTAGTGTAGAACATATTGTAGAGGTTGCTGATTTCCTGTTTCAAAGAAATATCTATGGTTTGAGAACATTAGAAGAAGCATCAATTATATACATTTTGTTCCATACAAAGCAACACATAGGCCTAAGTAAGAACACTTTCTTTCCAAGTGCGATTTGAAGTGTGATATGTGTCTACATAATCAGTAAAAAATTAACTATACCGTTGAAATCGGAGGCTCGGTGGCTGAGTGGTAAAGCGCTTGGCTTCTGAATCTGGAGTTCGGGTTCGAATTCTAGGGAAGACTGGGATTTTTAATTTTGGGATCTTTGGGCGCTCCAGCTCTAATATATACCTAACATTAGTTGGGGAAAAGTAAACGCGGTTAGTCGTTGTGCTGGCCACATGACACCTTCGTTAACCGTGGGCCACAGAATCAAATGACCTATACATCATCGCTCAATCTCTAAAAAAATTTACAAAATTAAATAGATAAAACATTGCTGTAACCCTGCCCAGAGCACACTAGTCATCACTTATAAGATAATTTGTATTGGTCCAATCAAATGGAAATTCAGTTTGACTACCATTGAACACATCAGCACAACTACTGTAACAATTACAATATAGATGGGAAATATTTACATGAGAATATGATAGATTAGATTTTCTGCCTATAAACAAGAAGAAAAAAAGATGATGCAAAAAAAAAAAAAAAAGAGACGGTCTGTGATTCTTGTAGGAAGTGAAGACAGGTGGCCAGAGTGCTTGCTACAGAAGACCTGATAGCCACGGCTGACACTCATCACTCATCAATCCATCGTTGGGTTGCCTCCCTTAGATTTATTACAGCATAATCACATTTTAGCTTCAACATTTAAATAGATAAAACATCCGTTATCATCCAATTAACAATATTGAATGAATGATGAATCGTTTGATAACATGACATTGATAAATGTATTTCTTTTAAAATATTTTTTTCAATTTTAAAACAAAACATTAAAACTGTATAAATTAATAAGATAATATGGCTATTAAATTTACCCTTCTCTAAATAACCGAATGTCATATAATCAAACAGTAAACACTTGATGGACTTACTCAAACGTACAGAAAATGTACGCTTCAATCGCGAAGTCTGGAACCCTATGGCTAAGATTTACCTTATCTCGGATACAAATTTGTATCTCTCCTTCTGCTTCGATCACTCTGGCAAACTTCATGTACCTGGAGGGATCAAAGTTGTTCTTGATACCAAGGTGGTGGCAGTCTCTGGCCAGGTAGTCCCATTTATATACATCGATGCCGTTTCTGTTGTTTACTATGATCTGAAGCAAGAAGACACTGCGTCAAGGCGTTGTAGTAAAGCAAACAAGATAAAGGGAGAATGCCGTAGAATAATAAGATGATTATTAAAATACCGTAGTAGGACGGGGCAACACTATGTCCTAGCATACACAGTTCATAGTTGTAAATTAACAGAATTACAATACAGTCGACATAGACAAGGAGAGTGTCCTCTATTCACTGATTTTTTTTTCAGAAACAACAAAAGATTCAGACAATCAAGTAACAGGAGTTTAATCCCGCATTTCTATAAAGATATGTAACTCCAAATATCCTATACATGTAGTTCATGTTTATAGTCAATTAAGGGGATGTAAGCGTTCACAAGTCAGACAACAAAAAAAAAAAAAAAACGCTTCAGAGATAACATTCAAGCTTCTTTGAAAACCTTCAAAATGGACCCTACCACCTGGGAGACGGAAGTGCATGATACCGCAATATGGCGTCGCGCTGTGAAAATTTGTACACAAATTGCAGAAGATAAGAGAAAAATGCTGACAGAAGAAAAGCGTTACAGAAAAAAAAAGCAAGGCCAATGACTGGAATATATATATACCTTGATCTTGCTTTGCTTTTATAATTGCCAAGGTTGTAATAAAAAAAAATAAAGTAATTAGGCCGCAAAGATTTAATTAAGGATTAGCTGAGAAAAATTGTTTAACTTTCATCACAAATAATGATTCAGTCATCTGAAGTCATTGTGACAGCAGTATCAAAATTAATTCTGAGATTAAAGAGCTATTTTGATTTTAAAAGTCTCGATTCACAAAATGTATTGCTTGGATAGTGAATGGTATGAAAGTGTTGAATTCATTGTGCTTTTAAAGCGGTTGCGTCTACATGTAATTTTTGTATCATCTTAATAATCTTACCTCATAGAGATACGCCTTTTCTTTTGTTCTTCCTGTGTATGGCCATGCCTAAATGATATTAACATACAAGAAAGTCTTGTTATAAAAAAAAAAAAGGTTTTATATGTTTCTGTTGTTTGGTAAAGTTATGCTCATATCATGATTAATTGTCCTACATTTGAGCTGTAAAGCAGTCGGCTTCCCAACCAGGGTCCGGGATTTGAATCCTGGTGAAGACTGGGATTTTTAATTTTGGAATCATCGGGAGCCGAGTCCACCCAGCTCTAATGGGTACTTGACATTTGTTGGGGAAAAATAAAGGCGGTTGTTCGTTGTGCTGGCTACCGTAGGCCACAGAAACAGATGACCTTTACATCATCTGCCCTACAGACTAGAAGGTCTAAAAGGGGAACTTTAATTTTTTTTTTCTTTTGCATTTCAAACTATATTTTTTTTTACTTTTTTATCATTCACTTAACTATTCAATAATGCATTGCCCAATTATTTGTGTTAAAACATTTCTACTTCCTTGTTAGACTAATTATGCACAATTCTTTACCAGTTCATTTAATTATAGTTTTATTGTAATGGTCTATTAAAAAATATATAAACAAGTCTTGGTTAAATCAAGTCTAGGTTAAATGAAGTCTAGGTTAAAATAAGTCTAGGTTCAATCAAGTCTAGGTTAAACCAAGTCTAGGTTAAATGAGGTTTAGGCTAAATGATCGATCTGGTTTCCAACAACTTACAGTAGAACCAGTTGGTTGAGCTCCTTCCAGTTGTTCCTTAATAAACTGTATATCCACATCCTCTAGGCCGTATAGTTGGAGTCTGACTTTCAGATCGTTTTCACGAAGTAGGTGCTCAAACATTTGAGCTGAAGGTTTCCTGTACTGTTGAGAGAATGGTTTTTATGGAAATCTACATTATGATTTTGTGTATTTTCAAGAAACATGAATCAGGATTAAGTCAACTGGGGCGTTACTCTTTATCTCAAAATTGACCATGTATTTTTTTACAAAGCTTCTATTAACTTAGTCTGTATGTCTGTCTGTCTGGCACAAATGTATTTCTTTATTTCTTCTAATTCCTTTTTTCGAATTAAGTTGAAACTGAGCACAATTATTCATTGTCCCTAACAAAAACATCAATAATACATTTTTTTATACAGAAAAGGAAAATATTACAGTATTGAGATATATGACTTTAAATGTGCAGTTTTTTCCCTTATATAAGCTTTTTTTTTTTTCAGCACTTTTTAATTAAAGAAAAGCAAATAACCTTAATAGAGTATTATTAATCTTAACGTAAAAGGAAATTGTAAATGCAAATACTTTAGTAAAAGTCATGATATAAACAGTTACCCGTATATCCTTATTTATTGCAGGCAAAAATTTGCTGACGTACAGGCGGGAAAACGGACCGTGACCTGGGAATAAAGTAAACAAATAATAAACGAATAATAATTACACTTACACTGTGTGTTGTTTTTTCTTTAGCTATCACATTTTTAGGGAAAAGAAACAAATATCCCTTTTGAAACAAAGACCGGTCCTGAAACAAAGACCAGTCCTGAAACAAAGACCAGTCCTGAAACAAAGACTAGTGATTAAAAAAAGAGCAGTCATGAAACAAAGACCAGTCATTAAACAAAGACCAATCCTGAAACAAAGAGCAGTCATGAAACAAAGACCAGTCCTGAAACAAAGACTAGTGATTAAAAAAGAGCAGTCCTGAAACAAAGAGCAGTCCTGAAACAAAGACTAGTGATTAAAAAAAGAGCAGTCATGAAACAAAGACCAGTCATTAAACAAAGACCAATCCTGAAACAAAGAGCAGTCATGAAACAAAGACCAGTCATTAAACAAAGACCAATCATGAAACAAAGAGCAGTCATTAAACAAAAAACAGTCCTGAAACAAAGAGCAGTCATTAAACAAAGACCAGTCCTGAAACAAAGAGCAGTCATTAAACAAAGACAAGTCCTGAAACAAAGAGCAGTCCTGAAGCAAAGACCAGTCCTGAAACAAAGACCAGTCATGGGAAGAAGAGCAGTCTGAAATAAAGAAGTCTGAGTTAAAGAAGTCTAAAACCCAAATCAGTTTTGAAATAAAGATGTCTGGAATTGAAGATCAGGCATTCTTTACAATGATTGTCACTTCTCTTCAATTACATTTACACGAAAGAAACACGACCATTGTGAAATTAAGTGATTGATCTTTTCACATCCCCTATTGGAATTAGCATGATGACATTTTGTAATGTAATAAGAGTAATAAGATAGGCTTTTTTTTAATCAGAAAGGCTTTTTTTTTTAATGTGATACAACAATGACAGTAAATAATTCCTTAAACTCTTCTGTATCTCTCACCTATATCTCGACATAGTCCGGCAATCTCCACACATAAAATATCTACATCTGTAATTCCTAGCTCTGGTTGAGATTCACGTAATGCACGAGTGAACTGGCCAGCTAGATGACAAACTCTAAATATCAACAAGAAACATTGGTCACATTTTATAGGGACTTATAAGAAGTACAAATACATAAGTGTTAGGAGCTAGTCAAAGAGGAATAAACTTAAGAAACTAAACATCATGCTTTAGAACCTACAAGGTTAACTTCAGTGGCGTAACTAAGGGGGGGGGAGAGGGGGGAGAATTTTAAAATCCCCCCGGGCCCCCACCTAGGGGGGGGCCCAAATGGGTGTCCGAAATTTATTTGTAAATACATAAATTAATATATTTGATTGACAAATAGTGTCAACGGGTGTCTTTTTTTTTTCAACATTTATGAATTAAATTTATCACAAAGACTAAACCTAGATCTAGGTCTATCAGTACGTTGACTTTGTTGACATTTTAAAAATATTTTTTTCCACAGAGATCAAAGTTTTTTTTAAAAAGTTAGCTTTACATTTTAAACTTTGTTGCCACGAAATAAAACTGCCTGATATACAGAAAATTCCAGGTATCTTGTTACCTTTACTAATAATAGATCTAAATGGCGAGTATTTTATGGCTACACTAATTAACCTTGAAGCAAAATTTACAGAATCGAGTATAACAGATCCAAAAGTTATTCTTAATAATGCTAGAATAAACTTCACACTCGAGTTATTACCCCTCTATTCATCTTTCCTCAATACAATGGAAACTCTATTTTTATTTCCATCTAATCCTTTTGCTTTCGCACAAAACATAAACAACAAACAATGACGTAATATCATATAATATTAGCACATCCTTCCTTTTGAAGTTATTATCACACCCTTCCTTTTAAAGTTCTTAAGAGTGATATCTACTAGCAGGGCCGGCCCTAGCATTTGCGGGGCCCTATTCTTTCAGGAGATTTGAATAAATTCAAAAAAAGTTCAGGACTTTATCGTATATTTTGCCTTTTCATGAGATTTCCTGGAGGCCCTGAAAAATCAGGAGGTCGCAAAAACCCTGTTATTTTACATACGTTATAATGGTTTAATTTAATAATGTACACTTGGAATTAGCGCGGGGCCTATGAAAGCGCGGGGCCCACTGCGACCGCATAGGTTGCAGTGGCCTAAGGCCGGCTCTGTCTACTAGGAACTTTAACAATTCGTCCACTTCTGGTTGTCTTGACTGGCACAACAAGTTCTCTAGACGTTGGTCTATAACTGTCTGTTTCGTTTGTTCCAACAGTTTGCAGTTCATTGTCTCCATCTGTATCATAGTACCCAGAGATGTCTTCATCGAAATCCTTATTCAAAAAGCGTTGATTTCTTCTGTATGTTTTCCCGTTTGTCTCTATGATGTAAGATCTGGGTGCTGAATGTTTTTTTATGACAACTGCTTTCTGCCATGTTTGACCTAGACGAACTCTCCGACAGAATAATCTTTAGGTAGTCTTGCTTTTGCAGTGTATTTCACTTTGCTTTTCATCTGTCGTTCGTTGAGTAATGTCTCTGCATTTTCAGCTACCGATGGTTTCAATAGTTTGGGATCAGTTGGAATGATTCCCTGAGGCTTCTACTCGTCAGCAGTTGTGATGGTGAATACGGCAGTCCACTTATCGGAGTATTTCTATCCTCGAGCATAACGAGATATGGATCTTTCCCACTTTTGTATGCTCTGAATCCTTTTGCTTGCGCACAAAACATAAACAACCAACAATGACGTAATACCATATAATATTAGCACAGAATCTTCTTCATGCAGTGGAAAATTAAGAATTTTTTTCCTATCTTGAATTCTGGTCAAAGCTCTTGCGCCCAATTAATATAGTTCAGAAGAAACTACAAAAGTCTGGACTGCATATACTGGAAGCTGCTAAAGAAATTAGTACCATTTCATGCTTTCTGCAAAATGATGAGAAACTGACAAAAACCCAATCCATCGAAAAAGCAAAAGAAGGTAGTGAACACTATGGATTCCCTGTAATCAAAACAACCAGAAGAAAGAAAAGACTTGATGGCTAGTTGAGTTCTAATGTAGGACTGTCAATAAAACTGCAATTCAAACGTGTTGCGACAGAAGTGCTGGACATATTTCATATGGAGATGAAGGGCAGATTTCAAAGGCTGGAAAGAAAATGGATACCTTTGGGTTTCTTCTTGAACCAAGACACCTGTTAGATGAAGACCCGCTTATGACAAACTGTGCTACCTTTCCTGTTTGTATGATGAAATAAATGGCAAATCGCTTTTTCAATGATGTCATTGATGCACGAGCACTTTTCATCAACAAACCAGTAATACAATCACCAATAAACATATTGAGGAAACAGGCTTCATATGGTAATTACGTGTGCTCAAACTTTGCAACCTCCTCCGAATACTGCTAACTCAGGCCACTTCCATTACGTCATGTGAGAGATCATTCTCAAAGCTCAAGTTCACCAAAAGCTATCTCAGGAGCACAATGACACAAGAAAGGCTTATCATGGCTTTAATGTCAGTGAAGTCACAAATACTAGAAAGTATCGATGTAGTTGATGTTATAGATGTCTTTGCTGCACAGAATGCACGACGTGAAGCGATATCAATTGAGATTTGTCACTTGTGCATTATTTAACTAATAAACAAAGGTATTATTCATTAAAAGAGTCTTGATTACTTTTTGTTAAGTTTACTGATATACTGAACCAATTTGATTTGGGGCTTATATATTTTTGCGTACATTATTCCATGTCATATGTCGAATGTCAAAATGCAAGGGGCCCCCAAAGAGGTCAATCCCCCCGGGCCCCCAAATCCCTAGTTACGCCCCTGGTTAACTTGATTGCCGCTAAAATATGCTTTAAAATTTGCAAATCATACTTCATTGCCTATGAAGTGTTTCCCAAAGTGGGTACGCGTTGCAATTCATGAACTATACGTTGTTGTTTTTTTTATTTTTTAAATGCACGACTTTTTCGCAAATTTGTGAAGACAAGGGCAATAGTCATACCGAGATTCTTTTTAAATACAGACGTTCGTTAGCTATTTTATACAATAGTTGCAATGTTTTCTTAATGATAGATTTGAGTTGAGAACTTGTTTGCATGACTGAAAATGGCTTTGTAAGCTAGAATATTTAGCATATATCTTTTTTAAATTGTCTCACTTAATCGATACCAGACAAAATAAAAATTAATTAATTTTTCAAATTGAAGATAAAGAAAACGCTTCCATCGCTAAAATAAATTAACGGCAAAAGACTGTTTGTAATGGAGAAGTACACTCGTTTCCTTCTCTGCATGAGTTTATAACAATTTTTTTTTTATCTCATTCAAGGAGAGGCTGAAAGGGTTCCACGACAATTCGTTCACTGACATTTCGTTCACCGACAAATCGTTCACGACTTTTCGTTCACGCGACTATTCGTTCACCAGACATTTCGTTCACGCGACATATCGCTCACGGACTATTCGCTCACAGACAACTTGTTCACCGACAACTTGTTCACCAACAGTTGGTTCACGACAAATCGTTCACGCGACAAATCGTTCACGCGACTATTCGTTCACGGCACGGACAAATTGTTCACAGACAAATCGTTCACTGGATAGTAACATATTGTTAATATTATATATTCTCGTCGCGTGTTTAATTTATTTACATTAAAACTTTTGTAGCAATTATTTCCAAATGCAAAAAATTTCTAGAGATCAGGTCAAATCTGAGTTTATTTAATTTCGTTGTTTTTGTTATTGTTAATATTTTGTTAATGAGGACAGTATGTGATAAAAATTATACTTAAAATATATAAAAAAGAGATCTTACAAGCTAGCTGAAAAATGTAAACGGGCCCTCACTTTACTGTTTACTATAGGTAACATTTTTACTTTCACCTTTAATATACCTTTACACCCCCCTCTTTTTTTGTCATCTACCGGGAATCTACCCATTTATCTGGATACTCTAGTTAACACCTAGTTGAGTGCTAGACAGACTGGCTCCTCTGGAAGTAATCAAACTTTATTGGACATTGCCTATACACATGTTCAATCTGTTAACATTGAAAATATCTACTAGACACTAGTATAGTACTTTCCATCAAGTTTAAAAGAAGTTTTATTTTATTTTTATTTTAGTTAACTTGTTTCTATATGTGACCACCCATTGGTAGACTAATTTGATTGCTTGGACCTCAATAACAAATTTATTGAAACATTTTTATTTTGTTTTATTGCGATAGATTATAATTTTTTGATAGGGAACCAAAATATTTCCTAGTGTTGTATATGTAATTAGTTGTTTTTTTCCTTATATGTCTTAATTGATAAGTATTAACCTTAGATCTGTATCTAGTATGTGACGTTCAGAGTTGAACAGTGAAACCATATATATTGTACCAAATCTAGTACCATTGTTAAAAATCTAAATTATCTCTCGTAAAAACACTGAAAGGATTGTGGAAAAAATACTAGTGTGTCTGAGCTAGCCAGGAAAACCAATGACTTGGCAGAATGCATGACGCGTAGGACGTAATCATCTTCTTTTTTGAAGAAACGTCTGTATTATATAAGATAAGATTTGTTTTTGTTAATAAGATATCAATAAAATGGGTATGTTAATTAAACATCTGGACCGCTATTAAGAAGTTAAGCAAATATGGGTAGGTCGAACAAGACCACATGATGGACATGAGTGTAAAAGAAGGCCTACATGTTGAAAGTAAAAATGTTACCTATAGAAAAGTGAGGTCACATTTAAATGTTTCAGCTTGCTTGTAAGATCTCTTTTAACTTTTAGGTATAATTTTTTATCACATACTGTCCTCGTTAACAAAATATTAACAAAAAACAAACAAAAAGTTACAAAGAATTTCGGATCAGGTCCGATCTCTAGCAATTTTTAGTTTTTGGAAATATCCAGTGAACGATTTGTCTGTGAACAATTTGTCTGTGAACGAATAGTCCGTGAGCGATATGTCGCGTGAACGAATTGTCGGGTGAACGAAATGTCTGGTGAACGAATAGTCGCGTGAACGAAAAGTCGTGAACGATTTGTCGGTGAACGAAATGTCAGTGAACGAATTGTCGTGTCCCCGGCTGAAAGAGAGACAACCCAGTCCGCCACGCCATTTCACAAGATCGCCGTCATCAGAGACCTGTGTTCAGATTGGTTGTCCTTACACGGCTTTGTGGCTGTCAAACATTTTCAGCTTTTGTCAACATTAAGTCGAAACAAAAAGGAATACAGTTTTTAATGTTGAACCACATATTAGATTAAAATTAGCAACCAGGGAACCAATTCATAATGACCTATCCTCTCAGCACAAACAATTACATTAATAATATACATTTTATAAATATCTTCTTATGAATAATTGTATATTTCGTTTATTATTTTCGTTTATTATCCTTCTTTTTGGCAATGGTATAATCGAAGGGGTACGGATAAGTTTGAGACGCAATGGCCTTTAAATATGCTTTAGAACTAGCAAATCATTCAACATTGCCGGTTCAAGATGCTTTAGAACCTATGCACCGTACTTTCAAATCTGCACTGCATACTACACAACCTGCGCATCATGCTTTATTGTTGTACTTTATGTTTTAAAACCTTGGCAACGTATTGAAGAAACCGCTAAGCATATGTTATAACCTACAAGAAATGTTTTTTCTTGTAATCCAAGTTTGCAAAACTTTTTTAGACGTTAAATGTTTTTGAAAATAACAATGCAATTTACTAAGAAAAAAGTATTTTTTAAAAGTTAGTATTACTTCATATTGTCAACAATGTTCTATTGAATTTTAATGCATATAATTAAAACAAATTTACCCAAAAATGTATTTACAAAAGTTTGCATGACTAAACTAAAAAGTATAAACCAATACTGTAATGAAAAACTATATGACATATTCTACTAACCCTAGAGAAATTATCCAAGACAATGATTAACTTTCCACAGAGAATGTTAACTTACTCGACTGAATGTTCAACTTACCCGAGAATGTTCATCTTACCCAACCAGGGCCGGTATTAGGCCACTGCAACCTATGCGACCGCAGTGGGCCCCGCATTTTCATAGGCTCCGCGCGAATTCTAGGTGTAAATTATTAAATTAAACCATTTTAACTTTTTATTAAAGGGTTCCTAGAATTGTCCTGAAATTCTAAAATATACTAAAAGAAATCATGAAAATCTCCTGAAATTATTAAAATCTTCTGAAAACTGAAGCAAATCTCCTTAAAAACAGACAAAATTGTCATTTCGGGGTGTCATTAAATACGGAGAACGCCAATCCTACTCGCGATAAAAAAAACGGCATTGTCACCTTTTATTTGATAAAAATATAATAATTGGGCGAATTTTAACCAAAACAAGAAGTTCAAATGCTTAATTTTCTTTTTAAGTCCCTGGCATAGAAATATAGATTTAAATCTATCTCGACCTTTTAAAAAAAAAAAATAAAAGCGATATTTTGCTACTCGATAGTAGGCCTAAATCTAAAAGACAGATCTAAATGTTTATCGGCTTTTTGTTGGAAAACTACTATCTAGTGTAGATGGCTCGTAAAGTAAGTAAAGCATGAATAAAATCCAAAGACGAATTTATTTTCTAATACAAAAACTTAATTTTCACTTATTATCCTTATCACAACCCAGATTGGGCCCCGCGCAATCCGTTTCGAATAGGGACCCGCAATCTGTAGGACCGGTCCTGTACCCAAGAGTTTAACTTACCTAAGACTTTAACTTACCCAAGAGTTCAACTTAGCCGAAAGAATGTTTAATTTACCCAAGAGAATATTTAACTTACCCAAGAGAATGTTCAAATCTGTTGTGAGCTGCTCCAGGATAGACAAAGTAGACAGTACCTAACTGTTTGATGTCACGAAGTCTTTGAAACTCTGGTGTGTCTACAATCATCTGACAAGCTGGATGAAGCTGGATGTGTCCGTGGATTGGGTCATTGAAAATCTGATATTAAGGACCATATTTAGGATTAATTTGTTGTCTTATTTTAACTATGTGCACGAAGGAATTTTTAGAGTGAAACAAAAATTTATTAGTGTTTTATTTTTAATTTAAGTGGAATTGTCATTTCAGTAGGTATACAACAAAAAACAAAAGGATTATTTCTGTTAAAACCTATCTCTTCTCTCTCTCTCTGTCTTAATTTTACTAATTTTCACACAGTATCTTTCTAATCCTACCCCCCCTCTTTTTGTAAATTTAGCACATAAATAAAACCTACACGTCAATAAACATTAACGAAAATTATGCGAAATTTTAAAAACCTTTAAATCTTTGACAGATTTACATTTCTTCTTTTTAATTTTCATCTCCTCAAGCTCACTTAAATATTCAAATAGAAATAGGCAGTCTTGGTAGGATCTGAAAGAGATATTATTACATAAGTGAAAAAAACAAAACAATATTTCAAAATTGCACTTTAACTTTTAAAAATTACAGTCTAGAATTCATGTTTAAGATTAATCTGTCATGAGAACATTAAAAATGTATAAACAAACAACAGAAAAAAAGAATACTTTTAAACAAAAGCTTATCTAAAATGGGAAATAACCCATAATTTCTGCAATTTATCTGAAAATTACAGGCTTTAGCTCCCTTTCTGTTCTACAAAACAAATTAATAATTAGTACTAAATTATCAACTAACTTGCTAATTTTTGGATTGATTCGTGAATTGTTATTGTCTATGAATAATTATGCACAATTTCAACTTAAACCGAGAATGGGAAGTGGGAGAAAAAACGTTATCAAAACATAACCGGACCAAATCACTAAGTAGCATTTATTTCTTTTGTTTCAAATTCAAACAAAATAATAAATAACTAACAATAAAAATTAACTAATTGTAAATTTTTATTGATTCATGTCTTGTTATGCTCAATGAATAATTGTGCAAATTTTAAATTGAACCGAAAATGGGCAATACAGACAGACAGAGTGAGTTGATATAAGCTTTGTGAAAATTAAAAAAAAAAAAAAAAAAAAGCTTATTTTAAGTGTAAATGTATCGATTGGTTTGAAAGAAGACGGGAGTATCTGGCTGTAAGTTACTGTTGTGTTGTCTTTATATGAGAAACGAGTCCTTGTAATCATAACAAATTTCCGTATGGATCAATAAAGCATTTTTTGTCTTAGTCTTAGTGATAGCCTTTTAAATGTATAAACTTTTACAAAGCTTATATCAATTCACTCTCTCTGTCTGGTAAACAAAAAGTGTCTAAGGTATTTCTCCCACAACCAATCTCGGATTAAGTTGAACCTTTGCACAACTATTCACTGGCACAGAGAAAATATGAATCATTTTAAAAAAACATTAACCAATTAGTCAATAAATTACTGGCAATTAATTATTTTGTTTGATACCAACATGGGAAATCATCCTTCAGCATTCACAACTATGGCTACATTTGTTGAGCTTAATCCAGTAAATAAGTGTTAATACTATTTATCCGTCACACATTCTCCGATCAAGTACAATTATTTACTGTACCTAACAAAACATGAATCAATTAAAAATACCCAATTAGTCAATTAATTATTGGTAATAAATTATATTGGTTTATATCGAATAAGAGAAGTTACTTGTACATTATTTATATATACATATATAGTAATAATGGTGGAGTTCTTCCACTTTAGATAAGCTTTTTTTAAAAGCTTTTTTATTTTGCTTGTTACAAAAACAAAGTAAGACTTAAATTCGAATTCGAGGGCTCAAGCCATTACCGAAGCCACAGTGTCAGCGAAGTGCTATTGAAAATAGAAGGTTTCTTAGCTACCAATTTTTAGTTTCAAACTTTTAAGCAACAAAGTATACAGAGGACTAAGTCAACTAATGCCTCTACATTAGTCAAGTACAATTTCTTTCCCTTGTTAGATACCAATTACCATTTAACAATATTGAGCTGCGAATTGTTTAATTGTTTGTTGCTTTTTTTTTTACTGATTCTTGTTTTGTTAGGTGCAAGAAATTGTACAAAGTGTCAACTTGACCCCAGAATGGGTGGGGGAGAAATCACGTGTTCAAACATTTCACCAGACAGACAGACAGACAGACGTAGTGTGTTGATAGATGCTTTGTAAAAATACATTTGTGTTGAATAAAAAAAAACATATTTATAAATATTTTTTGTTCAAACTTTGTTAAAAGTGACATTGTTTTTACTTACTTCACTCCATTTTTCATCAGCTCATAGGCTGTCAGTGAAGATTTGATATGCTTTAAGAGTGGTGCTCTTTTCGCTTCACTTTCTAGCTCTGAAAAGGCATTTCAAACTTCAGATTATGCAGGAATAAAATTTTCCACTAGCAAATTTTTTTTTATTTTAGGCGGGAAGATTTATATATTTTAATAGTACTTCAATTTTTTAGCTAAAAATCCTTAACAGAGATAGCATGAAAAAAAAAAAAAAGGGCAAGTGATAAAAACAACTAACTCTCAAGAACATCTTGAAGCTCCTTTGGGAAATCTCTTTTGGACAAGTCCTCTTTCATTTCTTCTAATGGTTTGTCCAACCATGTTGCCATTTTACTGTAATAGATCAACACTAACTGTTTAAAACTAGCTAAGCATTACTAGACAGGAAACAAAAAACAAAGTAAAACATAATAAGCTATGAAATGTAAACCTTAGTTTTAGACTATTTGCATTACAAAACCACAGTTCTGAAATCATGTATGGACGTAATCGTTTATATATATATATAACATGGGCGTAGCCGGGGGGGGGGGCCTTGGGGTTCAACTCCCCCCCCCCACCCGAAATGAAATCTCCCCTCCCATCACTTGCCCCAGCGCAGCCAAGGTGGTTTTGAGTTTAAAATCCCCCTCAAGGTGGTTTTGTGGTTAAAACCCCCCTCTTCTAAAAAAAATAATGCAAACGATAGTCACCAAACTCCATGAGAGTAGCCAATGGGATCTGCAGTTTAAAACCCCCTTCAAATGTTTTTTACGACAAACTCCCCTAAGACTGAAGCATAAAACAGTCACCAGATTCTATCAGCGTAGCTAAGAGGGGTTTCGTGTTTAAAACCCACTCCAGAGGACTTTAAACCCTGTCCAAATGATTTGAGTTTAAAACCCCCTCCAGCGGGGTTTGAAACTAACAAAACCACCTCTTCAAAATAAAGTTATAGCAAACTCAACATACAAAGAACCTCATCTTCATTATTATTCTAAAGCAACAGTCAAATTCTACAAGCGTAGCTAATGCGGTTTTGAGTTTATGTTTAAAAAAACAACACCTTCAGTGATTTTTTAGTGAAGCCCCTCTTCCCCCCCCCCATCCAAAAGATGGTTATAACGATAAAACTTCCCTTTTTGATGTAAAATTTTAAGCAAACTAGTCACCAAAATCTATTAGCAAAGCCAAGAGAGGTAACACATTTCTACCAGTCGCCGGGCTTCATTAAAAATGGGCAGTGAATATTAGATTTTGTTTTGAACTAAACTTTTTAATATTCAAAAGCAGGATGATGAACTGTAGATACCTCAAAATATGCATTTTTTTTTTGTTTTAAATACCGGAAACAAAGAAATAATATATATATAGAGAGAGAGGAGGGGGGGGGAAGAAGAAATTTTTTCCCTTTGCAACTTCTTGTGTGACTAAAGAGGCTAATCCTTGATACACAGCTGTGATCGCAGGTTGGGCATATGTGATCATTAGGCGCCATTGCATTTCCATCCATATTTCACCCTTCTCTCTCTCTCTCTCTCTATATATATATATATATATATATATATCATGGGCGTAGCCAGGGGGGGGGGGTTCTTGGGTTCAAACCCCCCCCCGAAATGAAATCACCCCCCCCGCAGGGGGGGAACATAATTAAGTGATTAATTTTTGCTTTCATTTTGTTTATTTTAGGTGAGATTTTAATACTAAATCATCACTTACCACAGCACAGCCGAGGCAGTTTTGAGTTAAAAACCCTCTACCAGGGGGTTTTGAGTTTAAATCCCCCTACCAGTGGGTTTTGAGATTTAAAAAACACATATCTGGGGGTTTTGAGATACAAATCCCTCTACCAGGGGGATTTGAGTTTAAAACCCCCTACAGGGGGTTTTGAATTTTAAACCCCCTACCAGAGGTTTTTGCAGTTAAATCCCCCTCTTCTATAAAACAAAACAAAAAAATGCAAACAACAATCCCCAAATTCCAACACCACAGTTGAGGAAGATTTTGAATTTAAAACCCCATCCAAAATTTACGATAAACCCCATCTTCAATATAAAAAAAAACGAATTACACACTCAAAATTCTATGAGCGTAGCCAAAGGGGTTTTGAGTTTAAACCCCCCTTCCCTCCAGTTGGGGTTTGAAGCTAAAAAGTACCTCTTCAATATAAAAAAAGCAAATTACACACTATGAAATCTATGAGCGTAGCCAAAGGGGTTTTGAGTTTAAATCCCCCTCCTCCAGATGGCTTTTTCTTTAAAGTTTAAAACCCCTCCAGATGGTTTTGAGTTTAAAATTCCCCTACAGAGCGTTTAGAGTTGAAAACCTCTCTCTTCAATATTATTTTAAAGCAAACTACAGTCACCAAATTCTATGATCGTAGCTAAATGGGGTTTGAATTAAAAACAAAACAAAAAAGCTCCAGAGATTTCTTAGTTTAGAACCCCTCAACAGATGATTTGACGAAAAAACTTTCCTTTTCGATATAAAATCTAAAGCGAAATACAGGCATGCAATTCCAAGAGCGTAGTCAAGAAAGGTTACAAATTTCTACCAGTGGCTTGGGCTCCATTAATAAAGTGTGAATAGTCTTCTGCCGAATTTGAAAATCATTAAATGTGTCTCAACAAAGATGACTAAGACAGATTTTAGGAGTCAGTCATAGAGATCGGGTCTAAATCAAAGAAATCATATGCCGAACTGGGAGTCGAATCCTTTGTAAGGTTGTGACAGATCGTCGCATGAGGTTTTGCGGGACATGTTCTCACACAAAATGAAAAACTAATATTAAACTTTTTAATAGCAAGATAATGCACTGTAGATACCTCAGAATATGCATTTTGTTGGCTTTCAATACCAGAAATAGTGCTCGGAGGCGGGGCTTCGCCCCGCGCTGGGGGAGCGCTGCGAACTCCCCCAGACCCCTTGCTAGCAAGGGCGGGGAGTCTACAATAAACAATAAACGTCTTCCGAAAGGGTCAGAATGTAATAAAGATTAATTATGTACACACACACACATATATATATATATATATATATATATATATATATATATATATATATATATATATATATCATGGGCGTAGCCAGGGGGGGTTCTTGGGGTTCAAACCCCACCCGAAATGAAATCCCCCCCCCGCAGGGGGGGGGAGGGATTAAGTGACTGATTTTTGCTTTCATTTGTTTATTTTAGGTGAGATTTTAATACTAAATCATCACTTACCAAAGCACAGCCGAGGCAGTTTTGAGTTAAAACCCCCCTACCAGGGGGTTTTGAGATTTTAAAAACCCCTATCAGGGGGTTTTGAATTTTAAACCCCCTACCAGAGGTTTTTGCAGTTAAATCCCCCTCTTCTATAAAACAAAACAAAAAAAAAATGCAAACAACAATCCACAAATTCCAACAGCACAGTTGAGGAAGATTTTGATTTTAAAACCCCATCTAAAATTTACGATAACCCCATCTTCAATATAAAAAAGCAAATTACACACTAAAAATTCTATGAGCGTAGCGTTTTGAGTTTAACCCCCCTCCCCCTTCCAGTTGGGGTTTGAAGCTAAAAAGTACCTCTTCAATATAAAAAAAAAGCAAATTACACACTATAAAATCTATGAGCGTAGCCAAAGGGGTTTTGAGTTTAAATCCCCCTCCTCCAGATGGCTTTTTCTTTAAAGTTTAAAACCCCTCCAGACGGTTTTGAGTTTAAAATTCCCCTACAGAGCGTTTAGAGTTGAAAACCTCTCTCTTCAATATTATTTTAAAGCAAACTACAGTCACCAAATTCTATTCTATGATCGTAGCTAAATGGGGTTTTGAATTAAAAACAAAACAAAAAAAAACCCAGAGATTTTTTAGTTTAAAACCCCTCAACAGATGATTTGACGAAAAAACTTTCCTTTTCGATATAAAATCTAAAGCGAAATACAGGCATGTAATTCCAAGAGCGTAGTCAAGAAAGGTTACAAATTTCTACCAGTGGCTTGGGCTCCATTAATTAAGTGTGAATAGTCTTCTGCCGAAATTGAAAATCATTAAATGTGTCTCAACAAAGATGGCTAAGACAGATTTTAGTCAGTCATAGAGATCGGGTCTAAATCAAAGAAATCATATGCCGAACTGGGAGTCGAATCCTTAGTAAGGTTGTGACAGAGCGTCGCATGCGGTTTTGCGGGACATGTTTTCCGACAAAATGAATTACGCAAAATAAGAGTTGCGGAAACAGCTTGCCGGAAAATGCGCCGAACGGCGCGAGAGGGTCTAAGTCAGTAAGAATAGCACATTAGGTTTTTGAAATAAAACTTTTTAATAGCAAGATAATGTACTGTAGATACCTCAGAATATGCATTTTGTTGGCATTCAATACCAGAAATAGTGCTCGGCGGCGGGGCTTCGCCCCGCGTTGGGGGAGCGCTGCAAACTCCCCCAGACCCCCTAAACAATAAACGTCTTCCGAAAGGGTCAGAATGTAATAAAGATTAATTATGTACACACACACACATATATTTATATATATAATTTTTTTTTCGCGGGGGGGGGGGGGAGGTCGGAGGGGGGGCAAAACCCTCCCCGAAAAAAAATCCTGGCTACGCCCATGATATATATATATATATATATATAACCTATATATATATATATATATATAAATATATATATATATAATTTTTTTTCGCGGGGGGGGGGGGGGTCAGGGGGGAATCCCCCCCCCAAAACCCTCCCCGAAAAAAAATCCTCGCTACGCCCATGATATATATATATATATATATATATATATACATTTATATTTATACTTATATTTTTTTTTATGGATTTTTCAATACTTTCACCTACATGGTGATTCCATCTATTATTACTCCTAAGTATTTCCAGGTTTTAGTCTGTTTAACGTGTTTGTTTTTTAGTTAGATGTTTTACACGTTTCAGATGTTCCTTGAGAGTGAAAGATTTAATCTACTTCCTAGTCCAAACCTCCCGCAGGGCTCATGGCAGCGGGCAGGGTGAGAAACGGAACCATCGAGACAACCAAACGGAGACATCGAGACAACCAAACGGAGCCATCGAGACAACCAAACGGAGACATCGAGACAATCAAACGGAGACATCGAGACAACCAAACGGAGACATCGAGACAACCAAACGGAGACATCGAGACAATCAAACGGAGACATCGAGACAACCAAACGGAACTATTGAGACAACCAAACGAGTGCTTACCGCACGACTAGGCAGCCATTCATTGTTTTCCTGGAATAAAAACTTTTTTTTTTTTTTTTGGCTTTAGATTTTTTTTGTTCTTCTCAATAACTAGCATTTTGTCAGGGTGGAAAGACGTGTTCCAATTTGATTCTCAATTCTGTAATTCTTAATATTCTTTTTGTAAAAATGTTAGTATTAGGCGTTGTCTTTATTGTTCTATATATTATGCAATCATGTGCAAACAATCTCCCTGTTTTTCTGAACTAATGCAATTGGGTAGGTCATTAATGTAAATTAGAAACACTAATGGGCCTAAGACTGTTCCTTGAGGTACACCAGAGTTTACTTTTGTTGGTGTTGATTTAAAGCCATTTATTATTACAGTTTGTTCTCTCCCTATTATTAAAATTCTCATCCACTGGTGTAATGTACCAGTAATGTCACACCTAAAGGGTGTGTCACAAGGTAATCTATTGAAGTCCGTTCCCTGATTATGTCTAGTAAGTAATACAATTCTAATATTTTATCGGTTCTTTATCTGGTCTGTATTATCTGTATCTAAACTTGCAGCTTGAAAAGAAACCTACGATTACGTCAGACTTTAACCTAGTTTACATTGTGATACCTGCACTAGCAGTCTGCGACCATTTCTCGGAAAACGATCCATTTGGTTTCAGTTTGAAGGTCAAACTGTTTATAAATCGTTACGTACCCAGAACAGCTGACTCATAGAGACCTAGCTAACATCAACAAGTCAGGGCATGTACATCACAAGCTAACACCGAACTGACAGGGTTTTTTCTCCACATACACGAGTCTTTTGTATTCAGCGTACACACTTAAGTTTTGTAGATAAACCTTTTCTCGTTCATTCTATAGTATATTCACGTCTATTTAAAGTAGTTTTACCAAAAAACACACAGAATACTTCTAAGACTTGGATTTGTAGAATATTGTAGAAAGTTTCATTTGTAATAACAACTTAAGACTGTAATTCGGAAATATATGGCAAACCCCAACCTTCTTATACCCTCATTCTAAAACCTCATCCTAAAAAGTGCAGAGACATTTTCAGCGTCAAATAGCAGACGGACCTTAGATTCGTCGGACACTTGGACAAGAGGACCAATACTTTCTTTATGATCTGCGAAGCTAGGGGCTCCGTTTGATATTTTCCATTACCAAGGTCGATTGTACGACTGGATGACCTTTAACGCAAACTCTTTCTTAGACGAAAATCGGACCTAAACGTTTTGCATTGATAGCCGAACGATCAACTCTTCGATCAGTTATGAATGCGAAAAACAAAATCAATAATATGTCTGATTGAAAAATAAAGCCATTAAATGGCTGTCTTAATTACTTTTTGATCTCCTTGCCCTACTAGTGCAATAGTGTAAGTCGTAGAAAAAGTATATAAATAGAACACACACACACACACATACATCAAGCATTTTAGGTCAAGAATCTCTGGTTTAGTTCCTAGACACTTACGCACACATATACACAAACACACACAAAAACACACACACAAACAAACCAAAAAAAAAAAAGGCTTATCACCACACTGAGCATTGATCCAATGTAAATAAATCATAATAATCTGTTCGGAAAGAAATACAGCCATTCGCTTGACAAGCATTAACTTAATACGTTTTTTTTTAATTTAATGTATAACTTTATTTTGCTTTTTGCTTATTCGTATTTTTAATATCGATTTTTAAACTAAAATAGATATTTTAAACTATTATAAAAAATTATAGCATAGCAAGGAGTGGCTATATAGAAATAATAAAATGTCACAAAAGACGCTAGAAGTGTCATAATAATAAAAATAATAATAATAATTTTTATTGTCCGTATGGAAATTTGTCTTACAATTTGTGCATTACACCAAACAAAAAACATTATAACTATAAGAAATATATGTATATATTATTTATTTATATCGTATAGTGTAATATCAAACTTACACGCTCTCTGAGATTGTGCCGAATAGAAATTCCAAGTAGCTTAAGGAATTTAACTAAAAGAGATTTACAATCCAAAAATCAATACTATATATCTACTACATCGAAGCTTACAAATTCTGTGTATATGACACGGTTAAAAGTGGCAGTTAAATGCAATATCGTGTTTATATCATCATGTGTGAAATATATCTACGTGTACGTTCGTGTATTCCTATGTGTATGTATTTGTGTGTTAAGCTGTCTGAATAGATGTCTGAAAGAATACACTTCTTGTCTGCATAGAACTATTTGGGGATCACGACTGTTTATTTTATCTAGTATTTCTCTCTGTCAATAACACATGGAATTATTATAATCAAAGAAGTATTAACATGTATGTTTCATAAACACATTAACACACAGAAAGTTTGACACATTAACACATTCTCTGTAGCACTGATAGAGGAAATAAAAACTATTGCAGAATGGTCTGTTCAAAATGTTGGCACTTCGGTGTCAAGGTTCTCAAGTGTCAAACAGAATCGAACTAAAGTTATTGACTTTTTCAATTTCTAAGAAAACACTTCGAGTCTAATACTTATTACATATAATTTGAATCTCTAAAATATTTTGCGAAGTACATACATGCTGTTGTTTTATCTCCAAGGTAGTACTTTGGTATGACGTATGATACGTATTGGTTGTACTGACCTACGGTCAAAAAAAATAGCAGAAATATGTACATAAAATCATGTAGTTTGAAACGTTTAGCTTAAAATGTGTAATTTCTGTTGTATTTCTTAAACTAAAAAAGAACAAAAGCTTCAAGCACAAAACAAACTCACCGATGAACCTGGAGCCAGGTGGGTTGCGTTTCCTCCTGTTATCTCCCCTAATGTAATGAACACGTCTGGTAAGTTACTCGCCGAGCTTTGAAATAAGATAAACAGTATCTTCAGTTTTGTTCAACGTTACATGCAAAAAATTAAAAAAATAATACAATATACAAACAAGATAAAATAATATGATACTTGAGATACGTTCGCATAGACAAAAGTCATTCAGTACTAAAGGCTGAAGATAAAGAGCCATAATAATAATATTTTTGATCTGATATTTTAATTACTTTTGAATAATTAAAAACTACCAAAAATCAAATTCGATACATTAAAGCAATTTTTCTGCTTAAAACGTTATTTAAATTTTCAAAATCTCTACTTTATTTTCGAGCACGAAACAATTTTTATTTAATCTCGTCAACGTAATCCAGGTGATCAAATTCAGAGAATTCAGTTTTTGCTATTTGAATTATTGTAATTCTTTTTATGAACACTTTAGTGGTATCCGAGACCTGGTAGACTGCAATTCTTTTAATGAATAATTGAGTTGTATCAGAGACAAAGTAGACTGCAATTCTTTTTATGAATAATTGAGTTGTATCCGAGACAAGGTAGACTGTAATCCTTTTTATAAACAATTGAGTTGTATCCGAGACAAGGTAGACTGTAATCCTTTTTATAAACAATTGAGTTATATCAGAGACAAGGTAGACTGCAATTCTTTTTATGAATAATTGAGTTATATCAGAGACAAGGTAGACTGCAATTCTTTTTATAAACAATTGAGTTATATCAGAGACAAAGTAGACTGCAATTCTTTTTATGAATAATTGAGTTATATCAGAGACAAGGTAGACTGCAATTCTTTTTATGAATAATTGAGTTATATCAGAGACAAGGTAGACTGCAATTCTTTTTATGAATAATTGAGTTATATCCGAGACAAGGTAGACTGTAATTCTTTTTATGAATAATTGAGTTATATCAGAGACAAGGTAGACTGCAATTCGTTTTATGATCAATTGAGCAGTATGATTAGAATTTAATATTAACATTAGCAAAAAAAAATCAATACTATTTTAGCCTAAACATAATATTTAATGTCTATCATCAAAATTCAACAGGACTAGACAACATGTTTTACACAAGATACAGAGTCCACAAATTTGATTTCCGTCGCACCTGTATAGGTGTAAGTGACGTTGTTGATCATGTCCACTGTTGGCAGAAATCAAAACATGGTTTAGGAAACACAATTTTGAACCGATAGGTAACTTCTCTGGTCCAATCAGCCGGGGCTGATGGAGGAGTGTCTGGGAGAAGGTGTTACTCAGCTCGAGCAAGGATTTGAACTCAAGCCCTCTTGATATGTAGCCATGCGGCTACGCCACACAACGCAAACGTTACTTTTCCTTCAGAGAAGAAGATAATCAAGCCCTACGTGAGCTACTACGGTGTTGGGATGAAGAGTCTTTGTGTAAGTTCAGATCCTGCAATGTATAGGGCTGAGGTTGTTAAGGTCATCTGTTTCTTTGGCCAACGCTTAACGAGAATGATGTCATGTGGCCAGCACAACTACCAACCGTCTTTACTTTCCCCAACTTAAATCAGGTACCAATTAGAGTTGGGTGGCGCATTAAAAATCCTGAAATTCAAAATCCCAGAGTTTGATATTCGAGTCCAGGACCCCAGGTTCGGAGGCCAAGCACTTAATCCCTCAGCCACCACGTTTATCTGTGATACATTTGAACATGTTGAGCTGTAATCAATCAAAGAAATTCCGTAAAGATCGATACTTCTTTGTTATACTTAGTTCTTTTTTCACTGTCAGTCATAAACTATAGAAGTGAAATAATTTGTTTTAAAAAATCATAGGAGTCTAACCTACAATCTGTGACCACAAGTGCTGTTAGTGTAATATTAAATACTTTTCTCTGCTAAAATAACTCTCAAACTCAAGGCATTCAGTTCTGCACTAGTTGTCCCAAGTAATTGTATCAAATGTTATTAAGATTATATATAGCGACTGCAATAATTTCTTACTAGTAATTTTATGAAAGTATTCAACTATATGTAATGAAATCAGGATCACCTAATCCTACTCCATTAGGTGTCAAGATATTTTGAGTTTGTGCAGAAATGTGTAATAGAGATGTGTATTTAAAATTTTCGTATTGTTTATGAAGATAATGGAGTTGGAACTTCTTATTGTAAGTGTACTTTAAGTTGTTGGTTTTTTTCTCTTTAAAAATGTTTGAAACATAAATCTATCGTGTAGATTTTCCATATCATTCAAATATATCAGCAATGTTTTAAAACATGCTTATTTATATGAATGTTTTGAAATTCAAATATTCTGATATTCATTTGGCGCTACATTGTGTACCAGAGGACACGATAGAGAACAGAGGAAGGAAGATGGCCGATGATTAGCGATGTAAACAAGAAGGCCTGAAATGTGATTATTAGTGTAGTTCTAGATCTAGTTTCCTTTTGATTATTAAACGTTCTGCTTTATATCACTTTCGTTGAGGCTAATTGCTAAGTTATAGCAATATTATATGCATTTTCCAGATCTTTTTCAATAGAAAATATGCCATTAAGCTTTAAAAGTAAGAGTAAGTGATAGAGAAAAAAAATGCACTAAACACGGAGAAAAAAGATCAAACTCGCTATCTATATTATAAAGTAGAATGTGAGGTGTATGTATGTATGTTACTTATAGACATCAAAACCGCTTGACCAATCTTGATAAAACTAGGCAGGAATGTTTCTTGGGTAATAACTTAGACCGTAGTGTATGTATTGTAGCCCTAAAACAAACTTAAGACCCTCAAAAAAAAAAAAAAGTTGTCCGACTCTATTACAGCTATAGTATTTTATGGATCTAGGCCATGTCTACAATGTTGACATGAGAAAAGATAGAAAGGATTTAGACCTAGATCTAATTTTAAGAAATACACTTTGCGCAGATAGTTTTTTACTTTGACACATGAAAAGACAAAAGAAGGTCCATTGATTTCATTATATAATAAAATTAACCTTCAATTTTGTGTTTCAAAAGCATTTTTTACATTAATTAGTTCCTTATATCTGTGATTACAGATTTCCTGACGAACATTCTTTAATTAGACAATTCCGTAATGAATCGCGTACTAAATATTAATTCGTTTAATTGTTTACTTTATAATCCCATCCCTAGATCTAAAACTCTAATTCAACTCTAAGATGATAAAACTACTCTTCGCACAGATAGTTTTATACTTTAACACATAAACATATTAATTAAAGTTCATTCATTTCATATTTTGATCTAATAAACATTCAAATTTGGTTTTCTAAAGCTACATTCGCCTACGAAAGCTGCGAAGCTGAGTTGAGATAGGCCTAGATCTATATTCATTCATGAATCGCGTACTAAATATAATTTCGTTTAATTGTTCACTTTATAATCCCATTCATTTAACAAAGCTATCGCTCTTTTCGTTTTTAATAGATAAGAATGTATCGACTTCGGGTAAACCCATTTTCGCAAACCTAATTTTATTTTCGTAGCGAAAGAGAAATAACGTGAAAGGATCATTAGCTACGTTTAACATACATATAAATCCAATCCACTAGATTATTCAAAAGCATTTTTTACATAAATTAGTTCCTGATATCTACAGATTTCCTGGCGAACATTCTTTCATTAGACATTACCAAATCATGGCAAATGGTTACACATTAACACATCTCTCTTCTGAGGTCTGAGTCTATTCCTAGGCCTAGGTCTAAAACTCTTACTGAACTCTAAGATGATAAAACTTCTTTTCGCAAAGATAGTTTTATGCTTTAACACATAAACATACTAATTATTGTCCATTCATTTGATATTTTAATCAAATTAACATTCAAATTTGTTTTTCTAAAGCATTTTTAATACATTCGTTCGCTGTTCGCTAAAGCTGCGTAGCCTTGTTGAGATAGGCCTATATTCATTCATGAAAAAAAGTTCACGCATGCGCAGCACAGAACTCTAGCTTAGTGTAGATTTAGATCTACGTCTACCTCAAGATCTACTTTATACACATGAACATACAAAATTTAGTCTAATCATCTCAAATTTTAATCAAATATATGTAGGCCTACAAGCAAATGTTTTAATTTGAAAAAAAAAATGGATTTAATTAAGCCTATTGGCAATTTTGATTTGATAGCTTCATTCACACTATTTTTACATTGACACATTCGCTTTACTTATTACATTATTATTTCGTTTAATTGTTTACAAAACACTCTCAGTGACTATATCGAAAGTAATGCGCAAATAAAGACCCGCGGGTCGCGGGTAACATATGTCTAGTACTCTATAAACGAAAAGACCTCAAGACATTTGAAAATTACATAATTACAGTACTTTCTTTCACGAGTCTTTTACCCCAGATCTGAGTATTTTTTAATAGCTTCTTTTAAGTACCTGGCCTTTACTGATTCCCCATTTCACAAACAAAAATATTTTTAAAATATAAAAAAATATTGATTTAACCAGATTAACCAGATCATTCCTACGATTAAGCTATATAACTTGAGACTAAAACAAAATAAGTAGTCACAATCCTAGCATCTATTCTAAACCTATTTCTTTTTTCCTGAATTCTTTGGCTGAAAGAAGAATTCAAGACATTGAGAGTAAATGCTACAAAAAATTGCTGAGTATCAGATACTAAACAAAAAGACAAATGAGTTTGTAAATGTCCAGATCAACACTCTTGTTGGCAAAAAGTAAGGACTTTTCAACAATGTGGAGAGACGAAAGCTGAGCTAGTTTGGTTATAGTGTAAGATATGACTCACAGCCAAATGTCATCCTTCAAGCCTTAGGATGAAAGTCAAAGGACATTTGATGACGAAATTACGTCGCATGTATTTATACTAAGGATTGGAGTTGATCTTTGTTTTTGGGAGAAATGTTTGGTGTTCAGAAGAAATTTATTTTATTTTTTTTAAATGTTAGTAAATTTCGATGTAAAGGAAATTCTCAATGTTAAAAATAAATTATGTGATCACAATTGCACCTGATTGAACGTTCAAACTGGTTAGCAGAGAGGCTACTAATATATAGTTTATGTGTTTCATTTCAGCTTGAGATATTAATGAAAACTATTTAAATTTGTTAATTAATTAATTGATTTTAATAAGAGTAGGAATGAACAAGACATATTAGAATGATATTGGGATTGCACTCGTTCCCATGAGACTAAAGAAGAATCGACACATTTTTGTATACAGACCTAATCAATAAACGATCAGTAAAGCAGTCTTTGTCTTAGTCTTAATTTCAAATTTTTACTAAACAATATAATCAAACGCCTTCGTAATTTAAATAAGGTTAAATCAGCATACTATTTTACTTCTAGGACAATTTTCCTTTGAAAAGGGTCTACTGAATGTGTTATTTCTAGAACTTGTCAAAAAATTAGCGCATTAGGAAGTGTAAAAAAAAATATAATTCTAATTATTAACAAGGAACACGAATGTCATAGTTTGAGTGTGTGTTTGTACGTTTCTGTGTATGTGTGTGTGATAATACATTTAATGTCAGCAATAAATATAATATTGGTTGTAAAATATGAATGCCTTTTTTGTTTTATAATGAAGTGTAATATTGACTTAAGTGTTATATAACTAACTATTAAATGTAACTGTTTAAATGTATTTATAATTGTTTAAATATCTATATTATAAAGTAGAATGTGTGGAGTATGTATGTATGTATGTATGTATGTATGTTACTTATAGACATCAAAACCGCTTGACCAATCTTGATAAAACTAGGCAGGAATGTTCCTTGGGTACCAACTTAGACCTTAGTGAATGTATTGTAGCCCTAAAACAAATGTAAGACCCTCAAAAAAAATAAAGTTGTCCGACTCTATTACAGCTATAGTATTTTATGGATCTAGGCCATGTCTACAATGTTGACATAAGAAAAGATAGAAAGGATTTAGACCTAGATCTAATTTTAAGAAATACACTTTGCGCAGATAGTTTTTTACTTTGACACATGAAAATACAAAAGAAGATCCATTGATTTCATTATATAATAAAATTAATCTTCAATTTTGTGTTTCAAAAGCATTTTTTACATTAATTAGTTCCTTATATCTGTGATTACAGATTTCCTGACGAACATTCTTTCATTAGACAATACCGTAATGAATCGCGTACTAAAAATTTATTCGTTTAATTGTTTACTTTATAATCCCATCCCTAGATCTAAAACTCTAATTCAACTCTAAGATGATAAAACTTCTCTTCGCACAGATAGTTTTATACTTTAACACATAAACATATTAATTAAAGTCCATTCATTTCATATTTTGATCAAATAAACATTCAAATTTGGTTTTCTAAAGCTACATTCGTTTACGAAAGCTGCGAAGCCGAGTTGAGATAGGCCTAGATCTATATTCATTCATGAATCGCGTACTAAAAATTATTTCGTTTAATTGTTTACTTTATAATCCCATCCCTAGATCTAAAACTCTAATCCAACTCTAAGATGATAAAACTTCTCTTCGCACAGATAGTTTAATACTTTAACACATAAATATATTAATTAAAGTCCATTCATTTCATATTTTGATCAAATAAACATTCAAAATTGGTTTTCTAAAGTTACATTCATTTACCAAAGCTGCGAAGCCGAGTTAAAGGCCTAGATCTATATTCATTCATGTATCGCGTACTAAAAATTATTTCGTTTTATTGTTACTTTATAATCCCATCCCTAGATCTAAAACTCTAATCCAACTATTTTAACGTATAAATATATTAATTAAAGTCAATACATTTCATATTTTTATCAAATAAACATTCAAATTTGGTTTTCTAAATCTACATTCGTTTACGAAAGCTGCGAAGCCGAGGTGAGATAGGCCTAGATCTATATTCATTCATGAATCGCGTACTAAAAATTATTTCGTTTAATTGTTCACTTTATAATCCCATTCATTTAACAAAGCTATCGCTCTTTTCGTTTTTAATATATAAGAATGTATCGACTTCGGGTAAACCATTTTCGCAAAACTAATTTTATTTTCGTAGCGAAAGAGAAATAACGTGAAAGGATCATTAGCTACGTTTAACATACATCTAAATCCAATCCACTAGATTATTCAAAAGCAAATGTTTTAATTTTAAAAAAAATGGATTTTCCCCTATTAGCTATTTTGATCTGATAGCTTCATTCACACTATTTTTACATTGACACATTCGCTTTACTTATTACATTATTATTTCGTTTAATTGTTTACAAACACTCTCAGTGACTATATCGACAGTAATGCGCAAATAAAGACCCGCGGGTCGCGGGTAACATATGTCTAGTATAACATAAAAAGGAAATATCTGTGTTACACATTTTGAAATTGTTGATAGTGATCAAAGACATTTCATGTTTCATTGAAATCTGTATTTTTTTTTCTCATAACACATGCATTTTTTTTTAAACCAGTGCACATTTACGCTCCATTGATATTTCGATTGAATTATTGATCCGCAAAGAACTGATCGATCTACAGTTTTATGGAAAGGTAAAAATGTTGGTCTATCTTTGTACAGATACAAAGAGGTGCTTATTATTCGAAGTTAAGTTGTTTCACGCTAAGGTGAGAGCATAAAATGTTTATTTCTAGCTGACAATAAGGACAGTATGTTGTAGCTATTTTAGCCTATGTAAGAAGCAGTTCTATTTCTCTCTCTGTTACAGATACATTGACGTGAAATCATTTTTTTATCAGTCAGGAAATAAATTGTAGAAAAAGAAGAAGTACTTCAAGTTAAAGTAGTAGTACTGAATGGTGGTGGTATGAAGCGTAGTGCAAGTCAGTCAAGGTAAGTCTGTTTCTATGCATCTATTTCAACATTGAATAGAGAGGGGTTACAGGATGCGTTGCAAGCTACAATTGATTAGTCCCAATCAGGAAGTAAACCCATTTTTTTTTTAAAGTAACGAAATTGATGTTTATTTTAATAGCCAAAGACATCGACTAACTAGACTAATTAATAACAATCATCTTACATCACTCAAAGACAGCTACCATATCTTGAAGAAACCCCCCCCCCCTTCCAAAAAAAAAATAATTTGTACAAATTTAACCTAACCCTTTAACCATAATTACATTAAATTAGAGAAAGTGTTCGGCTTCTCTTTATTAAGGCTAGAACAGAAAGGTTATAGGCTCCTTCATTCTACTTTCAGTCAGGGTGTTTAAAGGTCATTCGTTCTCCTCGAGAAGTAGGCCCCTACATAGAATCTCAATTCATCGAGCGCTGACTGTGTGTATATGTGCATGTCTGTAATATGTTCTTTGAAATGTGCATCTACTCTATATCATTATTGTTAGTAGTAGTAATGTTGTCGACAATTATTGTCAAACGAGACTCTGCTGTGAATACATTAACGCAGAACAATAAACTTGTAGTTCTTGTAAGAATTTAATTTTGATTCAATAACTTAGGCAATGTGGAGGGTTATTTGTTATTACATTACTCCATATTCCGGCTTCTCTCCTTTTCCAACTTGCTTTTGCACCATTCCACAATTACACTATAAAAAGCATGGAATGGTTTTGCCTGAGCTAGCCAGGAAAACCAGTGGCTTAGCAGAATTCAGGTCATTGGTTATTATGCATGACTGAATGCATAACACGTAGGACGTTATCATCTTCTTTTTTGAAGTAACGACTGTATTTTATAAGACTAGTCGACCGGCGGCGTAGCATACGCCGCTATTTTGCAGGGCCAGCCTTAGGCCACTGCAACCTATTCGACCGCATTGGGCCCCGCACTTTCATTGGAGCTGCACTTTCACATGACCCGCGCTAAAAACTAGGTGTATAAATTATTAAATTAAACCATATTATAACTTAAAACAGATTTCCCGCACCCTCCTGTCGATTTACCATGAGCTCTTGGAAATCTCCCGAAATTACAAAATAGTACTTAAATTATACGGAAATATATAGACAAAAAATTGTCAATATTGAAAACGCCAATCCCACGCGCAGAATTAGGCATCAGCCGTAATTATGTAATCTAGTGAAAGAAGCTTCTCGTGCCAAAATGTATTACTTGAGGTCAACAATTCTCGAAGATAGATTGAAACATTTGGTAATTTTTGCTACTGAACGTCATCTATGTAGGAAACAGAATCATTTTGATATACTGTATGACTTTGCTACACGTAAGGCTTGTAAAGTAATTCTGTATGTAGTAAAGAATGAATAAAATGGATAGACGAATTTATTTTCTAATACAAACTCTTAAATTATGGTTAAGTCCGGCACAGCTATTTACATATATATGTATATAGTAGATTAATCTCTTTCCATGACTTCTTGGTCACGATGGTTAAGTCCGGCCCTGCTATTTACACACACACACACACACACACATATATATATATATATATATATATATATATATATATATATATATATATATATATATATATATATATATATATATATATATATATATATATATATATATTAGATTACTTAATCTCTTTACATGACTTTTTGGTCACAATGGTTAAGTCCGGCGCTGTTATTTAGTGTTTGTAAAATGTTTGTTTGTAAAATGTTTTACAATGTTTCGGATGTTCCTTCAGAGTTGAAGAAAGTTTACTTCCTAGTCCAAACCTTCCGCAGGACAAACGGGGATAGGAGCGGGCAGGGTTTGGTAAATTTAAACGACAGACTAGCGCGCAGGCAGCCATCCGTAGTGTGAACACTACTCTTGTGTTCTCGTGGGATGACTATCCGAAGAAATAAGAAAGTGATCTTTCCTTTCCTTCTTGCTTCTCGTCCAAACTCTTGAGGGAAGAAGAGAATTATGTATATAGATAAGATAAGAAATCCTCGTCCCTTGTCGTCGCATTCGATGTATATACAAGTCAATCAGGTCATTTATAAACTATAATATTTAAAACGTAGAACTCTATTTTCATTATTTTCATCTACTAAGAATTAAGAGCCCTTCACATGTACACAATTATAGAATCACTATTTCCATTTACATTTATACATTTGTCCTACATAAATTCGTCATATTTCATAAGAACATGACGTAGCATTAGACTTTTTCAAGACACTCATAATACAACAATTTTAAAAAGATGCAACATTTCTCTTAGGTATTGTCTACCACTCTATCTGTACTGTTGCCCAGCATTTTAATTACCTATAATTCCTTTTCACTTATACCACTCCACACATTAGTTACTTAATTTAATAACTCCAATGAACAAGTGTTCTTTCTCTCATACTATGTTACCTTCCCCTACGAATAAAAAAAAGAATATGTGGATTTTGACGTTTGTAGCTGGGTTTAAATTTCGTATTCTCCATACCCCTGATTGCTTTATTTATATTGTAGTTCCCCTTGTTTTATTATACCTTTCCCACTGTCGTTTTTTTACCCTTTCTACTGTCAGTATTTTTTTAGTCTATGTTATACTTGTAACTTTCTTTCTGGTTGGCTCCAACCGACCTCTGTTGTGAATGACTCCTTACCTGAGTGTAATTTATATCTATATTTCTATCTATCTATCAATCTATCAATCTATCAATCTATCAATCTATCAATCTATCAATCTATCAATCTATCAATCAATCAATCAATCAATCTATCTATCTATCTATCTATCTATCTATCTATCTATCTATCTATCTCTCTCTCTCTCTCTCTCTCTCTCTATATATATATATATATATATATATATATATATATATATATATCCTCCTTTGTAAAGTCCAATCCTCGCTTTAAAAGCCAGCCGCATACGTGGCATGGGTAGGTTTGGTCAGTTGAAATAGGCCTGCTTCTTCTTGTATATAGAGGGCAAGAAGCCCTGTAGATACTTAATAATTCTTCATTTTTAGCGGCCTCAGAAAGGGGAATAGACTCTACTAGCAAAGATAGTGAAAATCCGACATTATGCTATTTTAGACCATTCAAAGTTCTGAAGCAACGGCTACTTTTTTCTTTTGTGAAAGAAAAAAAAAATTAAAATCAACAATGCAAGTAGTTTTTTTCATAAAAATGCATCATTTTTACAAATATTCACCATTATTAGTAACAAACACGGGAGACTATTTAGTAACGGAGATGACCATTTACCAATCCTTTTTATATTTTATATATATATTTATATTTTATATTTTTTTTTTTAAATTGTATCACTAAATTAAGTAAACTCAATCCTAAAAACCAACTATATTAAAAAAAATGTTTACTTTTATTTTTAAAGAGAAAAACTCTAATTAGTATGCATACAAGTGGAACTTAATTTCAAACAACAGTTAATAAGCAGTGTTTTTTTAGCGGCCTCCGAAAGGGTGAAGGACCCTATGGGTCTTGTGAGAAATGTCTGTCCGTCTGTCCGTCCGTCCCGTTTAGATCTCGTAAACTAGAAAAGATATTGAAAATCCGACATCACAATATTTTAGACCATTCAAAGTTCTGATGCAACGGCTACTTTTTTTTTTTCTGAAAGCGAAAAATCTAATTTTTAAAATCAGTTATGCAAGCAGTTTTTTAAGAGAAAAAGCTAATTAGTAAGCATTATAAGTTAGGCCTAATTTAAAATGAATAGTAATCTTATAAACTTCATTTTTATGAAAAAAAAATTTAATTGCGGAATTTTTTTTTTTTTTTTTTTTTTTTAAGGATTCGAATAAGAGATTGAGCCTTTTCAAAACAATTGGATCAATTATAAGACATCAGTTAGGCCAAGGGAGGCGCGGTGGCTGAGCGGTAAAGCGCTTGGCTTCCGAACTGGGGGTCCGGGTTCAAATCCTGGTGAAGACTGGGATTTTCAACTTTGGAATCTTTGGGCGCCTCTGAATCCACTCAGCTCTAATGGGTACCTGACATTAGTTGGGGAAAAGTATAGGCGGTTTGTCGTTGTGCTGGCTACATGACACCCTCGCTAATCGTAGGCCACAAAAACAGATGAACTTTACATCATCTGTCCTATAGACCACAAGGTCTAAGAGGGGAATTAGTTAGGCCAGGTTCACATCCAACTTTACATTCACTTTCACCTATCCTTTGATCTGCGGGACCGTTGGGGCACTACACAAGATCTGTTAACCTTCTTTCTCCATTCTTATCTCTCATTTGTCTTTGATATAATTTCATTTGCATGTTCTTTCTGAAAATATTGAAGCCTGCCTGGATGGACCTTTTCGGGGAACGATTTTGAGTTTGTGTTTCCACACAAATTGTCTTTTGTAACATTGTTATTATAGACTTTAACTATAGAGTAACTATGAATATCTGGATTACTTAACTAGAGAGAAAGTTTTACGTATTGAGATAACCAATATATTCAAATGATTGGCCCTTTACAAAACAATTAGATCAATTAGATAATCATTCATTAACAACAAATAGGCCGGTTGACATTTAACTTCACATTAATCTTCTCTTATCCCCTTGTCAGTTTGACCGTTGGGGCACCACACAAGATCTGTCAACCGCCTTTCTCCATTCCTCTCTGTCCTTTGCATTTGGTAGAATTTCATTCACTGAGAGGCATATCATATTTTTTTATGTTGTCTTCCCATCCATTTCTCTGTCTTACTCTTCATATTCTTCCTGGTACTGTTCCCTGAAAGAGGGTCTTTGCGAGCCCTGAGGACATTGTGATGTGGCCATCGAGTTTGAGTTTACGTTTTTTGGACAGTGGTTAGCATCTTATCGTGGGGTCCAATTGCTATATTAATCCAGTTTCATTAGTTAATTGAATATATATATAATATTAACAATGCAATAATAATAGCATTAATAATATCCGTATCCTGTAATATCAAGTCATTAGTCAAACAATACAATTATATTGCTATCACTTTCGACAATAGCACGTCTCTTCTTGTTGTAGCTTTTGATAGTTTGTAGTTCATAGTTTCTGATATTCTTACTGAAAATCTTGAAACCTGCCTTTTTAAGAACCTGAGTGGACCTTTTCGGGGGGCCGATTTTAAGTTTGTGTTTCCACACAGTCTTTGTAACCTTATATTTACATTTAGATTTAGATCTAGATATGACTTTAATTAGATTTAATTAGATTTAGATATTTATTTTATTATTTATTATTTATCTTATTTATTAGAAAATAGTACTAGATATTGACTCTATAAACTGAAAACGACATTAAATGATCTTCATAACCATCTAGATATAGAAATATAAATCTACTTGGGTACTTTGACAAAATTTGTACATTTATATAATACACCAAAAATCCTGTAGAGTTTGATGTACTGAGTAAAACGACACATTGATTATCTTTCTATGTAAAATAGGAGAAAAGTAATGACACCTATCTGAGAGGGTTTCTGAGATTTTTTTTTCAAAGTGATCAGTTAACGCGGCTCTGCTTTCAAGATGCTTGATTTCAAATCACGATTCCAGAAGAATCAATCGTAGCCTGGGTCGAGTAGTTTGTCCATGTGTATACTATACATTATGTATTCGCTGACAATGGTGTTAGACACATGCAATGTGTCTCTCTGAACAACAAGAACACAACCAATAAAGTCTTCTCGAATACAATCGCAATCAACAAACGCCCAAAGACATCTTCTTAATGCCTACGATAACTGCGGTTTCATCAATAAAATACCCAGTAAAATGCAGTTAACTCATGATGATGCTCATATTTTTGGTTTCTTGTTGCTGCCAGTTTCGTTGATACAAATCAACGTTTTGGCCCAGACGATCGTATGTTAAGAACTTTCTTGTATCTCTTCTATCGTAAACTGGTGGACGTGTTTCATCTGATATCTAATCGAGCGCTAACACCGACCGGAACTCCGCGAGACATTAACACATTTACACTCTTTATTTTTGTTGAAAGAAACCTTAAAATTTATCACATCGAAAGATAAGTGAAAAGGATTTCTCTTCTAATGCAAAAAAAAAAAGTTTTAAAAAATCATATCCTTGACCTTGACTAAATATAAAAATAACTATAATTATGTGCAAATAAAAACAAATCGTCACGATTAACGTGCTATAGAATATTTGAAACCCTTTATAGTGCAATTAATTGCAAGCCTATATTAAAGCGTACATGGTCACCTATGAACTACAGATCTGCCTATTCTAAATTCTTACAATAAAAGCATATATTTACATACTGCATTTCACTGGAACTTGTTAAGTTGCTACTATGAAGAAGTTAACTGATTTTAATGTGTAACAAATTGGCTAAAATGTTGCAACTCAGAATTCAGAGCGTGCACCTCCATGGTCAAACATCATGAAACGCCTAGGCAGTCTAATACTACATTACAACTGTAATTCAGTCACTAGTGGAAGCACTACTCGTTCAGTTGCTAATTAGATATTAGTTGATTTGAAGGTGCAAAAAAGAAGGCTAAAATTTGGCTACTCAGAACCAGAGCGGGTGCATGTGCACCCACTTGCACCCCCCTGCGAGCGCCCATGAAACCAACAAAGGCAGGCCCTCAAGTGGAGTCCTCAGGGCACAAAAAGAACGTGGCGACGCAGTGTACTAGAATCTGAGAGGACAGGAAAGAGCTAGGAAACTATAAAAAAAAAATAGCAAGAGACCGTGGAGAATGGCGTGTCTTTACTAAGGCCATATGCTCTAATCTAAGACGAACAGAAAGAAAAGATTACGATAATGGTGATTTCTTGAAGTAATCACAGTTCCACTATAATGTTCAATGTTGCATTGTGCAAAAGCGCAGGACAAAGTCAATTAATTTACTGTACTAAAGGACTGCAACGTCGTAAAATGAATTTTCTAAAACTTAATTTTGAAACTGAACATTAAATACTTTTATAATTCAAATTCGTTTGCACTAAGCTATTTAACTCATTTCCTCAGCAAGAATGCTTAAAATGTAATAATTATGTATTTCATCATTTTGCTCATTTCAGATCTGAAGACGTTATGGCCACAGCTAATAAAAACAAGACATTTAGAGTAAGTTTCCATTTGATCATTTTATACGACATAGTTCAGCCAACAGGAAAATCACAACACAAATGATTTTACTTTAATAAAAAGATGTATATAATAAATATTTGAAGAAAAAAATCATAGTCTAACACATGTAAATAATCATAAAACTAATTTCAGTCATTTAGAAAGCAGGAAATAACACGTTAAAACGTATCAAAGACAGTAAATAGTTGAATACTTAAAAAGAGAAAAAGATAAATAAAGGCATATAGCCTGTTATTCGATCTGCTAGGACACATTGCTCCTTCCTTAGTGCCAACAGGTTAGGTTGATTGAATAAGTCAGGTAAACCAACAATTTAGCAGAATTCAAATCACTGTTTAATTAACATGCGTGATAAGATTATTTCTAAATGATTACAAAGACAGTTTGTGTGGAAACACAAACTCAAAATCGGCACCCAAAGTGGTCAGCTATGGCAGGTAAAAATGGGCAGGTTTAAATATTTTCAGAAAAAATATCAGAAACTATGAACTACAAACTATCAATAACTACAACCCTATCTACGTCGATACAAAAAGAAGAGACGTGCTTGTGTCGAAACGTTGTATTGTTAGTTCGACTAATACCACAAGATATATTGTTAATATTCATATGTATTAATTTGCTGATAGTTGAGAAGCTTTAGTTAAATCCTATATCACTTACAAGGAACGTATCATGAATGAAGAGATTAGAGACTGGATTAATATTCCAACTGGACCCCTCGATGACCTGCTAACCACTGTCAAAAAAAGGTAAACTCAAACTATTTGGCCAAATCACAAGGCCCTAATGGCTTGCAAGGACCTTCCTTCAGGGAAAAGTACCAGGAAGAATATGAAGAGAAAGACGAAAGAGATGGGAAGCCAACATCAAAGAATGGTCAGGCCTGTCAGTGTATAAAATTTTCCAAAAGTAAAGGACAGAGGAATGGAGAAAGACGGTTGACAGATCTTGTGTGGTGCCCCAACTGTCCAACATGTGAAGGTGAAAGTGAAGAATCGTTCAAAGAGGAAACCTCTTCCACCATGTTATGCACATATTTATTGTCTCTACCCTTCCTCTCTTAGTACAAGGAAATGAGGGAAAAAAAGAGGACTACGGCAAAGGCTGAGAAGAAGAGGTTTTCGCCCACCACTTCCAAAGATTATTCTAGCTAACGTCCGCTAAATTAGAAACAAAGTGGATGAGATATGTGTCCATGTACGCTACGACCACGTTTTTAGGGAAAATTGTCGATTGGCATTTACTGAAACATGGTTAGAGGAGGATGACAACGACAACCTGATTGCTATTGATGGTTTCTATTGCTTGAGATCTGACAGAACGGCTGAGTCTAAGAAGATGAAACGTGGGGGGCTATGTATGTTGTTAAGGCTTCCGCGCGGTGTTGATTCTTTGAAATATAACTAGTGTAGATCTACGTCTGACTGACTGGAAGTAACACTGAACTCGAACTACTTCAATAACACCTGCGAAAGGCCGAAACAATCAAAATATGTAGTCGACGCTGATGTTGTTCTACAAATATATTTAATAATCAAGAAGGGAATCGTCCGATGTCAGCTATGTCCGTAACTCCGTATATCTATTGTACTGCTCTACACGAAGCATCTTCTTTTAGCATCACTTAGAGCGTTCTTGTTTTTTAACCAACTTTACGTCATCGTCGCTAAGTAAAACTTTACCCTATTCCCGAAACAAATAACTAATCCCTAATCATCTCATAACAAGGTTCATCAACCTCAATTACTGTACAAACTACACGGTTAAAAAGAGAATGTGCTGTCCGGATCTAGAACTACTAGCGCTCTCATAGCGACCTTTTTATTTGCCACGAGACTTTGGTGTTATTTACATAGTCCTGGTTTATGTTCCACTTACAGCCAAGACGGAAGTTGCAGCTGCAATCATCACTGACGTAGTGCATGAGTTTCAGACAAGGTCACCAGACGCACCAGTAGTTATACTGGGTGATTTTAATAAATGCACCTTGAAGGTTGACCTACCCACCTTCTATCAACACATCTCATGTCCGACAAGAGAGAACAGAACTCTGGACTTATGTTACTGTAACATCAAAGGAGCATTCACATCTCGTGAAGAGCCACCACTAGGATCATCGGACCACAAAACAATACAACTGCTGCCTACTTACCGCACGAAGCTTAAAGAAGGAAAAATCATTCAAAAAAACTTACAAGAATGGACTCAAGACAACTTTCTCAAACTACAGGGTTGTCTGGAATTTGTTTAAAGAGACCACTTCAAATCTGGAAGAATGGGTCGACGCAGTGACAAATTACATCAAATTCTGTGAAAACATGTGTATAAGTACTAAGAGTATCAAGATATAAGCCAACAATGAACCATGGGTCACTGCAAAAATAAAACGGGAAATAATAAAAAAGAAAAGAGCAGATATGAGTGGCGATGGATAGACAAGGAAAAGAATTTAACAAAATCTCAACGTCGTTCTTGAGGAAGGGAGGAGAAACTACCGCACCAAGCTGGAAGACTCGATTAAGACAAGTGACATGAGACAGGCATGGGGTATCATGAACAAAATGGCAGGAGCACAAGTCAATAGTAAAAATAATCTTGCTGCAAGAGACGAAAAAACATTAGCCAACGAGTTAAATGATTTCTATTGTCGCTTCGACACGAAAGATTTTAATTATCTAAGACTCAAAGCCCTTGAGGATGTCAATATTAACAACTGTTTAGAATTAGCGATTACTAAAGAGCAAGTCTGTAAAATTTTCAAAAACGTCAACCCAATGAAAGCTGGTGGGCCTGATGGAATAAAAGAGCGAATCTTAAAAAAGAATGTTCTGAACAACTAGCTGAACCATTCCAAGATATTTTTTCTACTTCATTACTAAACCATTAGATACCACCTGTGTGGAAGTCATCTATAATTGTACATGTGCCAAAGGTCTCCAAACCGAAGGAAATGAATGACTATAGACCTGTTTCACTTACTTCCACTGTGTCTAAATGTTTAGAAAAAATGGTTAAAATGTTTCTTCTGAATGATCTTTGTAGTAAGTTAGACCCTTTACAATTTGCTTACCAAAAGGGTAAAGGTGTAGACGATGCCATCCTAAATATTTTAAACTGTGTCTACAAACATCTGGACTTACCGAACACTTATGTAAGATTGTTCTTTATTGATTTCTAATCAGCTTTTAACACTATACAACTTCATTTACTCATTGAAAAGATGAAAGCGTTGAAGATTAGTCCATACATAATACTATGGGCTAATGAATTTTTGACCCAGAGATCTCAGAGGGTTAGGGTAAACAATGTTATAGCAAATGCACGCATAGTTAACACAGGGGCGCCTCAGGGGGCTGTGACATCGCCATTGTGGTCCATTTTGTACACCAATGATTTTCAATCCGATAGTCCTTTTTGCTCCTTTCACACAATTCGCTGATGATGCGGCTCTTCTTGCCCTGCTCTAAGAGAGCTCAGACGTAAATGAGTATTTCAGAGAAATAGAACACATTGAAAAATACTATAAATATAATTTTTTATTATTAAATGTAAAAAAAAACAACAAAGAAATGATAATCGATTTTCGTAGCGAAATGAAGGAAAATGATATTGTTGGAGAGACTATTGAAATAGTGCAAACTTTTAAATACCTTGGATACTATCCTAGACAATAATCTAAATTTAACTGCAAATATGATTATATCAGCGAAAAAGGGCAGCAAAGATTACGATTACTAAGAAAACTGTCATCGTTTAATGTTAGCAAAAAGGCCTTGGCTATGTTTTATCACGCTCACATCTGCAATATTTTAAGTTTCAATATCACAGCCTGGTATGGCAATCTGAGCATTAAAAATAAAAATAAACTTTATAGAATCCTAAATGCTGTTGATAAAATCATAGGCAAAAAAACAAAACCTATTTGGGCAGCTGTTTGAGACAAGCATCTATAAAAAAAGCTAACAAAATCCTAGAAATAAAGAATCACCCTTTGTATCAGGATTTTGTTATTTTGCCATCACGAAAGAGATACAAGACACCGATAGCAAAGACAAACAGACACAAACACTCTTTTGTTTCCCTGGCAATCAAATCATTAAATAGGAACAATCTGATATAAACTTAGTCACATGTAAATTATGAGTGAGTCTGGTGTGAATGTACATTTTGGTCTCTTATAGTTATATGTTTTTGTTTGGCGTAATGCACAAATAGTAAGACAAATTTCCATAGAGATAATAAAGATTATTATTATTATTATTATTATTATTATATTTATTATTATTAAGATGTGAACCTGGCCTAACTGATGTTATTGAATGATTATCTAATTGATCTTAACAGAATAGCGTAAATACAATTTTTAAAAAAGAAATTTGAAAAAAAAATCTAAAATCGTTTGCATAAATGAGTTAAAAATATGATAAAAGGTTATCTTCCTTAAAATATAGTCTACTGTGTTTTTTACTATTAATAGTGAATAGCTGTACAGATAATGTATTTTTATGAAAAAAAAACGCTTACATATTTGATTTTAAAAATTAATTTTTTCGCTTTCAGAAAAGAAAAAAAGTAGCCGTTGCATCAGAACTTTGACTAGACTAAAATATCACGATGTCGGATTTTCAATTTCTTTTCTAGTTTACGAGATCTAAACGGGAGGGATGGACGACAAACTGACAGACAGATCACAAATAAATGGTTTTCTTTTTTATTATATCCGTACCCAGAAAGCTCTAAGTTTTATGCCACTCTTTACTGTTTTAGCTGTTCAATGACCCAGTCCACGGACACATTGAGCTCAATGAAGCGTGTCAGCTGATTGTTGATACCAAAGAATTTCAACGTCTGAGAAACATCAAACAACTTGGAATGGTGGATTTTGTTTTTCCTGGTGCCACTCATACAAGATTTGAACACGCCTTGGGGTAGATATCTTTACTGAAAGATAAAAGATCTTTGTTTAGCCTTTCTTGCAATGTATTATAGTCTTTGGGCTAAAGATAACGTTTGGAATTTTTGAAAACTAATATAAAACTGAATGATAAATTGTTTGTTCAATATTCTTCTTTTCATCACTAAATTGTACTGTCGTTGTCATCATACGTCAATCTGTTTGTCTGCATTGCTAATCTTTTAATGTACTGTTTAGCCAAGAATTTTGGAAACTGACTTTGGTTTCATTCTTAAACTCTTATCTGTTAGACACCTTATTTATATAGGTTAGTTATTTAGCGACGCACCATAGGAGACGCATATTGAACGGGACTAGTGACGTTTGGGATATGTTGGGTTAGAGACTGGAAAATGAGTTAGCGATAGAACACTCCAGGGTAACGACGTGTTTAGTGACAGAGACTTCTACTGTGGCCCTTTTATCAGAATAAATCTATGTACAATTGTTCATCAGAGTTGACTACATCTCTTCACTTGTTAAAATAGGTGTTGTTCTATTCTTGTTTGGATTGTTGCTCAACTACACGTAATACACCCGAACAATTACACCCAAACGATTGCAGAGTAATTGGTTGACTTCAAGACAGCCTGAATAAGCAACATCACAGTGGCGACCCCCGACGCCCGAAGCCCGAACCTCGAAGCCGGACCCCTGATGAAGCCGAACATCGAACCGGACCTCGAAGCAGAACGTTTACTCAGGTGAGGGTCGTGCACTCGAAGATATAAGATTTCATCGGAGTACGGCTGAACACAGAATCATCAGAATCATCGCAGAGTGACTTTGTTCTAGATCTACATGTTCTTGATCGTACGTTCAACGAGCCGTTAACTCAGGGTGACCTTCGTCAGGACCGTAATCATCGCAACGTCTGGTCTACTTAACCAGTATATTATCAACGCCTGATCTTCATATGCTGAATCGACCTACAGCCAGAGAAACCGTTCATTCATAACGGGTGAGAGATCGTTAGTGAACCTGTTGGACATATTTTTTCTTCGTCGTAGGAGCCACATTGAGTATCAAGTTTTACCTCGCCAGTTCGAGAAGGACAGTTTGCCCGCTGTCAGAAGTATTGTGAGTACTACAAGTTTGGTAGCTAACTAAATCGCTCTGTCGTCTTACCCTTGGAGAGATTCTTGTGGAGCAGTTTGCTCATTGAACCGGTTGCTTGCCACTGTTATAACGGTCACTGTGTTTAACCTTTGGAAGGTTAGTGAAGTAATATTTATCAGTACTGGACATTGATCTATTTAGTATTCGTTGGTCTAGACGATATCTAGACGTGCTGATAGTGAAGTTGTGGAAACAGCTACATCCACTTAATTTCGTTGAAAACCGTTAATCGTATAACGGAACGTCGTCGGAGGTGACCTTGGTCTCACCTAGTCTACATTGGACAGTTTGGTCTAGTGAAGCAGAATACAACAGCAAACTTCGTCGTACTACCAGAGTAGCAGCAGAAGCAGTGAACTATTTTAGAAAACCGTTATTCGTCAGCCCAGATCAAGTCATCGTCAAGAAAGCCGTTATTCGTCAGCCCAGATCAAGTCATCGTCAAGAAAGCCGTTATTCGTCAGCCCAGATCAAGTCATCGTCAAGAAATTCGTTATTCGTCAGTCGTCCAGATCAAGTTGCCGTCAAGAGACTGTTATTTGTCAGTAGTCGTCTACACAAGTCAAGTCATCGCCAGAAGAACCGTTAACCTATTTGTCAGTAACTGTGTACACAAAGTCGTCGGAACTACACATACGGTCATCAACAGTCGTCAAAGAAACTGGAACATTTTGCTGTGGCATATCAGGACATCTGTGGCATTACGTGGGATACTGGTAGCACCGGAGAACAGAGTCAGAACTGGAAGAGAGGCAGTGGAATTTGTTGTGATCTAGCATATTCGGGAGTCCGAACAAAGGGATCTTTCTTATCAAAAGCTAAGTGCCATTTTTCTTATTAGTGTATGTTTAGATTGCCCTTAGAAATAGATTTTGTCTAAATTTGGTATGTTAGCCTGAGTAAAATCAGGTGGTGCTGAAGCCTTAAACCCGTTCGGGGTAAAGACATAATTTAGATGAAAAACTATATTATACGTTTAGGATTGTAATTTGTTTTGTTTGTGTAAACGTCATATCCGTTGTTGCCTAGTTACTTCGTGACGTTATCATTGTGTGCCATATTGTCATATCCCAACCCATAGCGATAGTCTCATTTAATTATTTCATTTGTTTATATTATTTTAAATTATTTATTTTTATTAATTTAATTAGATCTGTATTTTTTTTTTCACTTAATGATAGAAAGTGCGGGTAGGATTCTTTTACTGTGAATCAGACTAAAATAATTTTAGTTTGAGCGGTTAAAATCAAATATGATTTTGCCATGAGAATAATGCCGAAACTGGCTATGTAGTCATACACTGTCGTCTGGCTAAATATAGATCTACAAATTTTGTACATCTCTTTGGTACAATTAAATCATCTAGACTCTTTAAGTTGAAATATTATTAATTGAAAGATGAATGAAGGTAGTACATTCTAGATATATATATCTTGTTGAAGATATATTTGACATTGTATACATATATTTGTTTCATATGGTTGAATAGAACCACAATCTACTCTAGATCTAGACTCTAGACAGTCTTTGAATTTACTCTAAACAATTCACTGTGACTTCAGTCATACCATGTTTTAAAAGTGATCATAGTTATTCATACTAGATCTAAAAGTCATAGTGCTCTTGATAACTATAGATCTAAATTGTATTATTATATATACTATAATATACTAGATTTAAATTTGTGTGATACTAGACCTAATATACAGATTTGAATATAACCATAATAACTCAGACTAGATTTACTCATTTACTAAATCTATAGATAGAGACATAACATTTAAAACTTATATAAAAGTTTGTAAAAACCTAAATATAAAATAAGTTTAAAGTATAGCCATAACCAATATAGGCTAAGTAAAAATATATATAAAATATAAAACACAATGGCTACATCATCATATGTGGACCTTAAGGAGGTTAAGGAAACAGCTATGCAGGATGGAAAGGTCATGGAGTTAAAAGGAAAAGACTTAGCAGCTTATGTACAGCAAGTTGTGAGGGAAGAAATGGAACGGCAAGATAAAATAATAAGAAGGGAAAAAGAAGAGATAGAAAGGCAAGATAAAGAGAGAGAAAAGATTAGAGAACATGAAACTAAAATGGAGAAGATGAGATTGGACGCAGCACAAGCCAGAGCCCAAACTGAACAAGGAAATAACACAAATAACTCAAATAATTATACCACTCAAAGAGACAACCCTAATTCGCAGACATGGCTAAAAAGAAAAATACAAAGTTTTGATGAACAGAAGGATGACATTGGTGATTTCCTGAAAAGATATGAGGCAAAAATGTCTACATTTAATATGCCTGAAGAAGAATGGTCTGAAATACTGATAGACTTTGTTCATGGTCAAGCTCTAACAATATGCCAAAATCATGACCATCATATTGATGATAGCTATCAGGTTTTAAAAAAAGAATTATTGAATGCCTATGGTCATAACGCTACAACTTTTAGAAAGAAATACTTTGACAATATACCATCATTAGGAATAGAACCCCAAACTACTATTAATATGGAAAAGGATTTTTTCAATAAGTGGGTAAAATTAGAAAAAGTGAATAACTCTTATGAGGGATTAAAAAATTTTATTCTAGTGGACAACTTTGTAAATAAATGTGATCCTCAATTACAATCTTTTATTAGAGAAAGAAATCCAAAAACTATAGATGAAATAACAGAGATAATGAGGGTATACAAAAATGCCTATCCAAATAAACCATTTTCTGATAGAGATAAGAGCAAAGTAGATTTAATAGGATACACCAAAGAAAATGTTGATAGAAGTAGAAATAGAAACAGATCAAATAGTGGAAATAGAAAATATAGTGAAATAACATGTTTTAAATGTCAAGGAAAAGGTCATATAGCAGCTAACTGTAGAAGAGGGAATAGTAGGTCTGGAAGTAGAAATAGATACAATGAACAAAATAACAGTAGATATAGGAGTAGAGATAGGAATGACAGGGGAAATTATAGATATAGGAGTTACAGTAGGGAATACAAAAATAAAGGTACAGATAGGATATATTTCATGGAAGGAAATAGGAACAATTTTGCAGTGTACCCAGGGTTTGTAGATAGAATTCCGGTGGAATTAATCAGGGATTCAGGTTGTAACACTTTGGCAGTAAAAACTAAATTTGTCAAACCTCATTGGTATAAAGGGTTTACTAAGAAAGTAGAATTAGCAGATGGCACCGTAAGGGAATTTAAAGCTATAAGGGTATACATTGAAACTCCATTTTTCACTGGTTATTGTGATGGCATTGCAATACCAGAAATGAGATATGATATGTTAGTAGGAAACATAAAAGGAGTTAAAGAATGTTCAAGAAAAGAATTAGAAGACTGGCAAAACAAATACAAAAACATAAGACAAAATCATGAAAACATAGAAATACAAAATATAACAAGTATGATAATAACAAGATCAATGGATAAAAAAGATGAGAAACAGGAAAATACAATAAATGTAATAAGTAAGGATGAAGAAAAAGAAACCAGTAATGTAATACAAATAGAAAATACAGATGTTAAGGAAAGAGAGATAGAAAATGAAACACAAAATAGTCTTGAAACACAAATATCTCAAAGTGAAAAAGAAACAACACCCACATTTGCATTAGAACAAATGAATGACAATATTATTGGGAAAATTTATTCAAGAATATCAGATAAAAACAATAATAATCCAATGGAGAAATTTTGTATAGAGAATAAAATATTGTTTAGACAAACAAGTAATGATAACAAGAAAATAAAACAACTTGTCTTACCACAGAAATATTGGAAAGATGTTTTAATCATGACACACGATAATAATTTAGCAGCACATAGGGGAGTAAAGAAATGTTATAGGAATTTGTCAAAACAAGTATTTTGGCCCAAAATGAAAGCAACAATAAACAAATACATAAACTCATGTGACATATGTCAAAAGAGATCTAACAAAAGCTTAGTGAATAAAGCACCTATTCAAGAAATGGATGAACCTACAGCACCATTTCAGAAAGTATCTATTGATTTAATAGGTCCTTTAATTCAAACTGAAAATAATAACAAATACATTCTAACAGTAATAGACATGTTTAGTAGATACCCAGAGGCAATCCCATTATCAAATACAAGTGCAGAGAATATCATTAATGCCATAACTCAAAAAGTAATTACAAGACATGGTATACCTAAAATTATATTGAGTGATCAGGGATCTCAGTTTAAGTCAGAACAATTTAAGAAATGGACTAAACAATACAATATACAACACATATACTCTTCGGTTTACCACCCAGAGAGTAATGATTTATGTGAACGATATGGTGGTTCATTAAAAAGATCACTAACAAAAATAATTCAGAATAATCAGAACAAGTGGGATCATTACATTAACTATGTACTATTTGCTCATAGAAACAACATCCATGAAGCAACACAATTTTCACCATATGAAATAATACATGGAAGAAAACCTAGAGATGAATTAGATGTTTTTAAAGAAAATCTAATAGACAATGATAATAAATTAAATAATGACAGTGAAACAACAATCACAACAGAACTGAAAGAAATATGGACTCAAGCATATAACAACAATAAGAAGTACAAACAAAGTGCTCATGAGAATCTAAATAAGAAAAGACAATTGAAAACACTAGAAGTAGGAAACAATGTATTAATATTGATAAATGACCTGAAAAATAAAATTGGTAAACAATGGAAAGGTCCATTTAAGGTGATAAAGCAAATTAGTGATGTGAATTATCAAATTGAAATAAATGGGAAAATTAAAACATATCACATAAATAATTTGAAACTGTATCATGATAGAGAAGATGAGTTGATACAAAACATTCAGGAGGAAATAGAAAATAAATTTTCAGAAAGAGAAGAATGCTTGATGATAATAACAAATGAAAATCACAATGAAAATGATATTAAAGAAATACCTGTAATAGAAACAAAAGAGAATCAAACTTGGCAAAAGATTAATCTTAATAATCTAACTAAGGAAAAGTCAAAAGATATAACTAAAATAATACAGGAATACAAAGAAATTTTTTCCAGCATACCAGGAAAAACTAATATTATTAAACATGACATTAAAGTAACAGACCCAAAACCTATCAAGCTTAAGCCATATAGAATACCGCTACATTTACAAGACAAAGTAAAGAAAGAAATAGACAATTTACTAGAATCAGGTATAATTGAGCCATCAACATCTCCTTATGCTTCACCAATTGTGATAGCCAAAAAGAAGAATGGAGATATAAGGTTATGTATTGATTATAGGAAACTTAACAACATCACAGAATTTGACCCATATCCAATGCCAAATATAGAGGATATTTTACATAAATTAAATGGAGCAAAATTTTTTACTAAATTGGATTTAACTAAAGGTTATTGGCAAATACCTTTAACAGAAAATGCAAAACCTTACACAGCATTTGTAACACAATATGGTATTTTTCAATGGAATTATATGAGTTTTGGATTAGTAAATGCACCTGCCACATTTAATAGAATGATGAACATGATAATTGGAAACAAAGAAAATGTTATTTGCTATTTGGATGACATATGTATTTTTAATAATAGTTGGGAGGAACATTTGATAGATGTAAAAGAAGTGTTCAAAATAATAAAAGAAAGTGGACTTACAATTCAAGCAGAAAAAGTAGAAATAGGATTGGAGGAAATAATCTTCTTAGGACATAAAGTAAATAACAACATGATTAGCCCTATTGAAGATAACATAAAGAAAGTACTTAATATTGAAATACCTACAACAAAAAGACAAATTAAAAGCATATTAGGAATAGTAAATTATTACAGAAAGTTTATAAAGAACTTAGCAGAAATAGTGAATCCATTAAATGACTTACTTAAAAAAGGAAAACCTCAAAAAGTAGTTTGTAATGAGGAATGTGTGAAAGCTATTGACAGAATTAAAGATGTTTTTAGTCATGAACTAATATTAAGGCTACCTGATAAAGACAAAATATTTTATGTCACAACTGATGCATCTGGTAATGCTATTGGTGGTTGTTTAATGCAGAACTATGATAACTTACATCCTATATTATATGTAAGCAGAAAATTGTCAGAGGCAGAGAAAAAATATAGTGTCATTGAAAGAGAAGCCTTAGCTGTAATATGGGTAATTACTAAGCTAGAGAGCTATCTAATAGGAAGGAAATTCATATTATTAACTGATCATAAACCTATTCAGTATATACAACAAAAGAGCATGAAAAACAGTCGTGTTTATAGATGGTTCTTAGCACTACAGGAATATAAATTTGAAGTGAAAGCTATTAGTGGATCTGTGAATATTGTAGCTGATCTATTGTCTAGAATGACATTGAAATGAAATAAGTTTGTAAATAAACTATGATTATATTGATCATGTAATATATATTAATATATTGACACCATTTATATGTTATGGAAAAGGGAGATAAGTAAATTTGATGTTAAGCATTTAAAAGTAAGTATGGATATTTTTTTTTGTGTGAATCATTTCATATATCATTGACGAAAGTTAGTTCTATGGAAAAGGGTGAGTATAAAAGAAAAATGGACAAAAGCGTATAAAAGGGTGGTAAGAAAAAATTTATTGAATGTGTAAATAAAGTCTATAATTGTTTTTTGAAATGTTGTATTTTATCAGATTACTACCAGTGAAGAACATTTGTGAGTGTATGACGTGCCCATAAGATGCCACATTTTCCTCCATAATGAACTGTGTACTAATGAAGATGATTCTGGAATGTTATGATGAACTGTGTACTAATGAAGATGATTCTGGAATGTTATGAACATTGACATTGAATATGAGGAACTGTCAAGTTAGGATGAAGATGTCAAGATGAAGATGTCAAGATTTTATGTTTGTTTGTCTTCCCCTTAAATTGAAAATGCCCTTGTAAGACTTGACAGTAGTGGAAAAATATTGACATATTTTTTTTTCAAGGGGGGGAGGAATCTGTTAGACACCTTATTTATATAGGTTAGTTATTTAGCGACGCACCATAGGAGACGCATATTGAACGGGACTAGTGACGTTTGGGATATGTTGGGTTAGAGACTGGAAAATGAGTTAGCGATAGAACACTCCAGGGTAACGACGTGTTTAGTGACAGAGACTTCTACTGTGGCCCTTTTATCAGAATAAATCTATGTACAATTGTTCATCAGAGTTGACTACATCTCTTCACTTGTTAAAATAGGTGTTGTTCTATTCTTGTTTGGATTGTTGCTCAACTACACGTAATACACCCGAACAATTACACCCAAACGATTGCAGAGTAATTGGTTGACTTCAAGACAGCCTGAATAAGCAACATCACAATCACAATCTCCTAATTCAGAGCATATGTATTTTTCATATAGAACTTATCACCTAGCTGGGAAATTTTTGCGCAGTCTAAGAGAATATCATACAGAAGTCCCAATGAAGAAGAAAAAAACGACTACAGTAGCTGAGGAGGACGATAAAATGGAAATATCAGATATCTCAGATAAAGATATTTTATGTGTCGAAATAGCAGGCCTCTGTCATGATCTAGGTGTGTTATTATAAATTCGTGTAAATATTAATAGTTAAAAAATATGCAAATGCAAAATTAAAATGTAGAGGTCTAATACATTGAAAGTATTGATACAATTTTTTAAAGATTTTAATTTATTGAATGTTTCTATAAGTACTTTTCTGATAAAAAAAATTTTTTTATAAGGTTGTGGGCCACTGTCTACGCTTTTCTCTAAAAGATTTCTTGTCGCCCTTGAAAAGAACCCAGCTTTGAAAGATAATGCGAAGGTATTTGTAATTTACTATATTATGATCTATCTATCTATCTATCTATCTATCTATCTATCTATCTATCTATCTATCTATCTATCTATTTATCTCTCTCTCTCTCTCTATATATATATATATATATATATATATATATATATATATATATATCATGGGCGTAGCCAGGATTTTTTTTCGGGGAAAAAAATATCTATATGTGTGTGTGTGTGTACATAATTAATCTTTATTACATTCTGACCCTTTCGGAAGACGTTTATTATTTATTGTAGACTCCCCGCCCTTGCTAACAAGGGGGTCTGGGGGAGTTCGCAGCGCCGAGCACTATTTCTGGTATTGAAAGCCAACAAAATGCATATTCTGAGGTATCTACAGTGCATTATCTTGCTATTAAAAAGTTTTATTTCAAAAACCTAATGTGCTATTCTTACTGACTTAAACCCTCTCGCGCCGTTCGGCGCATTTTCCGGCAAGCTGTTTCCGCAACTCTTATTTTGCGTAATTCATTTTGTCGGAAAACATGTCATGCAAAACCTCATGCAACGCTCTGTCACAACCTTACTAAGGATTCGAATCCCAGTTCGGCATATGATTTCTTTGATATAGACCCGATCTCTATGACTGACTCCTAAAATCTGTCTTAGCCAATTTTGTTGAGACGCATTTAATGATTTTCAATTTCGGCAGAAGACTATTCACACTTAATTAATGGAGCCCAAGCTACTGGTAGAAATTTGTAACCTTTCTTGACTACGCTCTTGGAATTACATGCCTGTATTTCGCTTTAGATTATATATCGAAACGGAAAGTTTTTTTCGTCAAATCATCTGTTGAGGGGTTTTAAACTAAAAAATCTCTGTTTTTTTATTTGTTTTGTTTTTAATTCGAAACCCCATTTAGCTACGATCATAGAATTTGGTGACTGTAGTTTGCTTTAAAATAATATTGAAGAGAGAGGTTTTCAACTCTAAACGCTCTGTAGGGGAATTTTAAACTCAAACCCATCTGGAGGGGTTTTAAACTTTAAACAAAAAGCCATCTGGAGGAGGGGGATTTAAACTCAAAACCCCTTCGGCTACGCTCATGGATTTTATAGTGTGTAATTTGCTTTTTTTATATTGAAGAGGTACTTTTTAGCTTCAAACCCCAACTGGAAGGGGGATGGGGGTTTAACTCAAAACCCCTTTGGCTACGCTCATAGAATTTTGAGTGTTTAATTTCTTTTTTTATATTGAAGATGGGGTTATCGTAAATTTTGGAGAGGGTTTTTAAAATCAAAATCTTCCTCAACTGTGCTGTTGGAATTTGGGGATTGTTGTTTGCATTTCTTTTGTTTTGTTTTATAGAAGAGGAGGATTTAACTGCAAAAACCTCTGGTAGGGGGTTTAAAATTTAAAACCCCCTGTTCAAAGCCGCCTGGTAGAGAGATTTGTATCTCAAAACCCCCTGATAGGGGTTTTTAAAATCTCAAAACCCCCTGGTAGGGGGATTTAAACTCAAAACCACCTGGTAGAGGGTTTTTAACTCAAAACTGCCTCGGCTGTGCTGTGGTAAGTGATGATTTAGTATTAAAATCTCACCTAAAATAAACAAAATGAAAGCAAAAATCAGTCACTTAATTCCGTCCCCCCCCCCAGGGGGGGATTTCATTTCGGGGGGGGGGTTTGAACCCCAAGAACCCCCCCCCCTGGCTACGCCCATGATATATATATATATATATATATATATATATATATATATATATATATATATATATATATATATATATATATGCATATTACTACGATTTTCCTCTCCCCACCCCAGTTAGCAAATTAACTATAATAGTTATGAAATATTAATTGAGTATTGACTCTATTCTTAAATCTTTTCTACAAATATTTTAGAAATATTTCATGTTCATACATATGCTAAACCTTATGATTATATTAATTAGAAAAATACTTGACAAATTTATATCAGGTAGAATCACAGGTAAATTTTACATTTAGCATTTATTATTAGTTTTTTAATAATAATCTGCACAAAAATGTTTGTAAGTAAATGTGGCTGTTATCGTGTTATGTATGTTCTTAAGTTTAGAAAATATGCAAGTCGGAACTGGGTTTGCTTAGTCACGGAAACTTAATCTTCGGAATCGAAGACATTGTCATTCTGCCCCTGAGACATATTTAAATTTACTAGTCGACCCACGGCTTAGCATTCGCCGTTATTTTGCAGGGCTGGCCTTAGGGCAAAGCAACCTATGCGACCGCAGTGGGCCCCGCACTTTCAAAGAACCCGCGCTAATTCTAGGTGTAAATTATTAAATTAAACCATTTTATAACTTATAACAGAATTCCCGCAGCCTCCTGATTTACCAGGAGCTCCTTGAAAGCTCCTGGAATTGCAAAATATACGAAAAAGTCATGGAAATCTCCGGAAATTATTAAAATCTTTTGAAAACTAAAAAAAAAATAAAAAATTCCTGAATTATATAGACCAAAAATTGTCATTTTGGGGAATCATTCAAAATGGAAATCTCCAATTCTTCGCGCGATGAAAAAAATAACGGCATTATGCAATACCCGTAATTGTGGAATCTGGTGAAAGAAGCTTCTTGCGCCTAAAACTAATGAAGAATTACTTGAGGTCAACAGTTCTCGAAGACAGATTGAAACATTTGGTATTTCTTACTATTGAAAATGATCTATGTAGGAAACATACATTTTATGATGTACTGTATGGATTCGCAACACGCAAGGCTCGTTAAGTAATTCTGTAGGTAGTAAAGAATGAATAAAATTCAAAGACAAATTTATTTTCTAATACAAATTCTTAATTTTCACTTATTATCCGTATCCCTACCCAAACTTGGCCACGCCAAATCCGTTTCGCATTAAGGGCCCCACAACGGTTGAGTCCGGCTCTTCTATTTAGTGACAAGTGAATACAAAGGTAGATTACTTTTTCTCCCCTTCCCTCTTTTTTTCGTCGCTAAAGCTATGTGGGGTGATCTCCTAACTAGACGAGACTTCTAGGTCACAATAATTACGTCCGGCCCTGCTATTTATTGATTGGTGAATTATACCGTGAATAGTACTTGTTCTCAACTCCCTCTCCTTTTTTTTTGTAGGGTAACTCTAGTTCGACTTGCATAAATAAAAGAGTGATCTTTCCTTCAATTGTAGTCCAAACTCTTGAGCCATGAAGAGAATTATAGAGATAGATGTATGTATACATCTTCAAGTATTTAAGAGTAAAATAACAATGTTTGTACTATATTAGATCTTTTTTTTACATTTCTAATTTAGGTATGGCTCAAAAATCGAAATGTTTTAATGTTTGAACATATGTTGAAAATGAATTCTCTAGAGGTAAAGCTGAAAAAATTTGAAATTGAAGCACATGACATCATATTTATTAAAGAGTTAATTGGGGGCTATGAATGTAATGGTTCTACGGTAAGTCCTACATGTGAGATAATAATAAAGAAACAAAAATAACGAAAATTATTGTTAGAAATATATGTCTACCATAAATAGCAACAAACAGTTTCGTACCGTGGTACAGTGGTATCACATTAATTAATTAAGATGTGAATCGGATACGGACAGCATAGTAGACCTACACCATTACCCGGTACCTAAAGGATAACTATTTCTAATCATAACATTGGCATAGGTCTAGTAATTTAAGATTAAATGTGTAAAGTCATATCAAAATTCTAGTTGTAGATCTAGACTTAGATCTAGTTGTAGATCAAGACTTCGATGTAGTAATTAAATCTAGATGTAGATCTAGACTTAGATCGGATCTTTACGACAGTATAATATATTTCGTGGTCGATGAGTAAATCAGTCAGTGGCATAGACTTATATATACTATATCTAGACTGGACATGTAGACTTTTTAACACTGCAAAAAATGTCGTGAAAATTTTTTAGAACGTTGGATCAAGGCGTTGTTTTGTAAAGTAGTTAAAAGAAGTAAAAGCTTTTTTTTTCAACCCTAACCTATGTAACATATAATTTAATTTTTAGATCTAGATCTAGTAAATAAACATCAAAAATAAGAATACTATCGTCTCATAATTATTTGCAATTTTTAGATACATAATCTTCTTTATCAAAAGACTGAATGCAACTCTAAACTGTGATTCGTTGTGTATTTTTGATAATCAATTACTAGATTGAGATGTAAAAAAATAAAATTATATGTTATATATATATATATATATATATATATATATATATATATATATACATATAACTAAACAATAATTTATAATATTCTTCTTTTTTTCAGGCATGGCCTTACAAAGGCAGAAATGAAAAAAATGCATTTTTGTATGAGGTAGGCCTATATCTTAAAGTAGATATATAATAGATACATTGCCATTCAAAAAAAGCTGAATTTCAGAGAGAGAGAGAGAGAGAGTCAAACAGAGTATGGCGAAATAGGTCTCTTCACCTAGCAACAAAAATCAATATTTATAAAGTAGTGGTTCTAACCACACTTTTGTATGGCCCTGAGACCTAGATGCTAGAACGCATCCATCAAAGGTGCTTTCGCTTCAAAATGAACATACGCTGGCAACATAACATTACAAATAACTATCTTCTGCTGGAGGCCGGTGTAGACAGTGTAATGACACAAAAGAAAGACGCGTAGAAGTAGGGGTTTAATTGGGTATTTCCGGAGTGACGTGACAGATCAATTAAGAAATAAGATCAAAAATAAAGAACCAACGAACAGGATGAAAAACGACCGACCTGTGATATAGAGACGACGCAGACTGAGCCCTTATTATTTAATAAATTGTTGTTAAAGTTATTATCTGGATTTATTCATTCTATGTACTAATTGTTCTGTTGACGGTTGTTATTTACGAACTCTCGGCTAACATCTACATTCATCAACCAGTCACATCAACACATCAACCGTCAACAACAGTATAAAGGCACCTATTATCATTCGACAGCTGCACTTGTTCGGACTCTTACTCAGTATTCAAAGGGCTATTTTCTTGCCGAGCTTAAAAGAACGGCGTAATGACTCCCGTGAGCGCTATAAAGATCAACTTAAATATTTCCACCTCATTGGCATAAAGGAAAGTATCGGACAGCAGATGACCTCTGAAAAGACATTTTGAGAGATCTAATAAAGGCTGCGAGATAAACATTTGCGACTCAAAAGACAAGCCATTACTGAAGACAGCAGCAGAAGTAAACTTAAATAGACCGTCAGCGGACAACGGCTTTGTCTGCACGCGATAAAGAGATTTATGAAGGTCGTAACTGGATATGCTTAGTCATATGAAACACTGCACCTATCCATAATCTTCGGAATCGAAGATATTGCTATTATTATTATGTATACAAAAGTAGTTTGCGTTTCATAGAGTTTCTACCTTGTATAGCCATTGGCAGATATAGCCTCAAGTAGTTGGTAGGAAAGATCAATTACCTAAAATTAACTATTTTAACGGATAGTTTACTTTACTCTAAATGGGCCTATTCCAGAACTTTGAGTGCGGGGAGCGATGTATTCCAAAGCCCTAACCAAAACCTCATGTAAACATTAAAACTGTGTAAAAACACAAACACAAACATAAGATAGATAGATAGATAGATAGATAGATAGACAGACAGACAGACAGACAGACAGACAGACAGACAGACAGACAGACAGATAGATAGATAGATAGATAGATAGATAGATAGATAGATAGATAGATAGATAGATAGATAGATAGATAGATAGATGTATGGATAGATGGATGTATGGATAGATAGATAGATAGAATAATGCTTTTACTTGATAAATATTCAAATTTGAATTGATAGCCCTTAACTACATACTTTATACAACTGCTTTTTTTTTCCTACAAAAAAAAAATAAAGATACCTTCAACCCCCGTCGTCCAAATCCCCACACCAACAGGTTATGATTGGTTATGGTTGGAGGAGGGTTGACAAATGCCACTACCTCTTCTCGTTTTTTTTTGGGGGGGGGGGGTGGGAGGGGGCGACTTAATGTAAAAATGGTAAAAATATAAATAATTAGTATACTTTTTAAGAAAAAATTTGTGTGATTTTTTGTATGAAAATTTGACCTCACGCCAGCAGCCCCTTACTCCACCCCCCTCCTCCAACGATACCGGATATGGCAGTGGGTTTTAAGAGATCTTATTATTCCATGGCTGTGTCGGCAAACGTTGTTTTCGTTCTTTACTTTGTGATGCCAATAAGTTATACGTCAATACGAACTTAAATTTTCTTATTGCTGTTATCCAATTTACACAATAACTTGTTCAGTATTATATCAGATTGTTAGTAATCACCGCAATGGTGTGGATGTATGTAAATTTGACTATATGGCCAGAGACTGTCACAATCTTGGCATTGTCAACAACTTCGATGCTCAGCGCTACGTTGAGTTTGCAAGAATTATAGAAGTAGATGGAGAAATACAAATTTGTACAAGAAACAAGGTTTGGTTTGATTTATTTCAAGTAGAAAGTTATTGTAGCTTTGTTAGAGAAAGTTGTTGTTTTTCTTTGTAAAAGTACATAATGTTCACTTCACAGACCTATATATATATATATATATATATATATATATATATATATATATATATATATATATATATATATATATATATATATATATATATATATATATATTATAACTTGACTGAAAACAGAAACAAACGCTTATCGGTTACCCGATCGCGATGTACGTAACTTTTTTTTAGCTGTAAGGGAATACAGGGAAATCGATCTTTTCTGTCTTAGAAAAAAAATGATATTTAGTTTTCAAAGTGTAGATATAATGCAATCTCATTTTGCGGATTTAAAATAGAAGGAGCTATTTATCAGAGAGATCATACATATTTACTCAAATGTATGATATAACTCAATTTCTTTTTGGTTTCCATTGAGATATTGTTTCGAGAATCATAGATCGAAATAGTTCAAGCCTGTGGATTTTAATCATCTTATGATTTTAGATAGTACATGTATATAGATTTATATAAATCTTTCTAAATCTAGAGTAAATAGCTAAATAATTATTATGAGACGAGATTGCCCTTATTTTCAATGTTGGTCGTTGTTTGACCACATGACACCCTGCTCGTTAACCGTGGGCCACAGAAACATATGCCCTATAGATTTACTATTAACATATGTATTATTTAAAGTAAATTTCCCCTTTTAGACCATGGAGTTTATAGGGCAGATGATATTAAGGTCATCTGTTTCTATGGCCAACGGTTAACGAGCAGGGTGTCATGTGACCAGCACAATGACCAACCACCTTCACTTTCCCCAACTAAAGTCAGGTACCTATTAGAGATGGGTGAACTTAGGGGCACGCTAAAAATTCAAAATTCAAAATCCCTGTGTGACAAGTCAAAAACTCGCTGTCAGAGTCACTCTAAATTATCACAGCATTAATTATTATTTTTCCTTATTTATTTATTTTATTTTAATTATTTCCCCATCCTACCCCTAAATTATTCACCCGCCACACCTTTTCCGCTCCAGGCTAGACTTAGTTGACCACATTGGAGATAGCTAGGCCGCGTCTTCCGACTTATCTTCCCTTGACCGGGGCAAAGATACGCACAGACTTTGATCTTATCGACAGGATGTCTGACAGCCGCAGTGGACACCACCTTGTGTGGAATACAAGTCACTCCTCCCCCCCCTTTCTCCTTCGTCTCTCTTTGATCTAGGAGATTACTCGAGTCAAAGTGCCTCTCGACGCTCCCATCTTAAGTCTAATTCACCCACGTGTAAGAAAATTCTTAGCCTAGGACATTTCCTGTGTCCGCCCACATTTTCCAGGCCTGTATATAAAGTAGACCCAAATCAAATCAGACCCTCTTATTTCTCATGGTGGTTGAGCTATCGAGTCTGGACTACTTCATACATTCTTTCTCCTAGAGGAATACCTGGTGGTAAGCCGAACTTAATCACAAGTTCCATCTTAATTACTTTTGTGCTATTTCCATTGGATATTATCATGTGTATTTTGCCTAGTTCATTTATATTTAATTAGTGCATTGTGTATTTCTCACTGGCGTAAGTAGAAAACATAAACATGTCCTATGTATTTATTTATTTATTTATGTATTGCATTAATCTATTAATGCTACGTTGCTCAATTGATCGTTGATGCAACCATGTATATATTTGTACATCTTAGTCTATTTCTTTTATCTCGGCTGACAACCGTGATAATTTTACTAGCGCACTAATACTGCGTCTAGAAAAGAGATACGAGTTATCCCCCCTGTAATGAATTATCTCCCCTTTACTCATTTTACTCTAACGAGAGTTGCGCCCCTTGAACGGACACCCTCTCCATTCAAGCGCGCTCTATTGTTCTCGATCGACGGTCATATGTAAACATACCGTCAGGATCGCTGACACCGCCCAATTCAACCCCCCCCCCTTTTTCTTTCTCTATCCACCTGTGTTGTTTATTTGAGATTGGTATTTCCCCTTCTATGTACATTTTTATATTATTACTTTCCCTTTTGTGTACCTTTTTATATTGCTACTATCAGCCATCTATGTTTCCAAATCCCATTTGTCATCATCTCCTCATTGTGCTCTAAAGCAATTTCACCAATCTGACGAATGCACCTCAGTCGAGGGCATCGATAAGATGCATGAGAGACATGTCCTAACTTGTCTTTATTTATCCGCAGCCTCCCTCAGGTGTCTGCCTATTGCCTATTTACCTGCCTATTTATTTATTGGATCAACGATCTATTTACCCGCATCTGTGCTTAGTGCTATTCAGCACTGCCTTTGCCTACTGAGATCTACTCAACTCTATTACTTGGCGCTATCGGCATTGCCCGCCTATTCGACAGCCCACCTGTCAAGCTATTAGGTGCGTCGTCCCTATAGATTCAGATCTGTGTGAGACGTCATAGCTACGCCAACCCTCTGCAACTCACTGGACATATCCTGTCAACTACGCTGCCCACGGCAGATCAGCTCTGCCCGCGGTAACCTTGTGCCCACGGTAGCCGGCCACCCGCCCTACTGTGCCCACTACAGATATTAGATTTTGGGGATTGAGACTCCACAAGAACTATATCACCGGCGTCCCTCTATCCGCTAGAGCGCCACCTCCAGCTGCAGAACCTCAAGCCAGGACACAGCCAGCTGCGACATCAACAGGAATACCAGCTAAGTCAGAGGACAAAGTGACATACTCTCTTATTAGGTGCAAGAGTGATGATTAAACATAGAATATACTAGAGATAGATGCAAACCCTCCCCCTTTTTATCCTTATATGTATATTTATGTAAATAAATATTCTTTATTTTAACTTTTGTATCTATCTGTCATTGCTTTGTCTCGTTGCGTGTCTGCTCCCGATTCATATGCTGGTAAGTGGGGGTGCGATAGCTTTAAAAATAATCATCCCCTAGACATAAAACGTGCCAAACACACGTCACATTTCCCCACCTGTCACACCCTGTCTTCACCGAGATTCGAACCCCGGACCCAAGGCTCGGAAGCCAAGCGCTTAACCACTCATCCGCCGCGTCCCCCGCTATATAGGTTAGGGTAGAAAAAAAATCACTACTTATAACAACTTTACAAAAACAACGCATTGTTTCACCTTTTTGAACTTTTCACATTTTTATGTAGTGTTCAGAGATATTCATGTCCAGTCTAAGTATAATGTTTAAGATAAGTCTGTGGCTCATTAAAAATTATGTTGTTTTCTTTCTCATTTTAAGATTATTCTTCAAAATAACTCGGAGTATTTAATTACCTAAATAATAAATCTTTAAATAAAACATCAAACCGGGTCTTATACACAAATACACAAACATTATTTGTGAAGTATTAAAAAAGCCACGTTGAAAAGAACATTTATTTTCCAAAGACAAATATATAATACTATTTTTTTCTTTAATAGTAGTATTCAAGTAGTGAGTTGATTGTGAAAATAAAATATGTAAAATAAAGAATGAATATAACTTAATCTTCAATAGGCCTGACATTTAAAACATTTAAAATAAAAAAAATTATAATTGTTTTTTTTTTTTTTTAGGAATTAGGTAATTTATACAACATGTTCTTCACAAGATATAATCTTCACAAATTTGCTTACCAACACCCAGTGGTATGTGGTATGGAACTGATGTAAGTAAATTAACATTTTAAAAATACTTTTATGCGCTCATTAAATTGTCTAGTTAATTCAATGTGATATAATTTTTTTTATCGTTTAAAGTCGCCATAAGAATTTGGTAAAACAAGCTTCCCCTAAACATCATTTTTCTAAAACGTAAACAATAAATCATTAACACAGTTCGTAAGATGTCATTTACAGAACCAATCATCACGACGATCTTATAAGACATGTTTCACAATTATAATTACCAAGAAAAGGTAATGATTTTTCATCTATAAGTGGGCTTAAACATTCTTTTTCTTTTGTCTAATGGCAGAAACAGGTATTACTCACAAATTATCATTAAGTCAACATTATGTATAAGAATAAGATGTGCTTAATTTAAATTATTGTGATTTCAAGGATTTTTAAAATGACAATCAAGACTTTTGCAGATAATACAAGTCATCAAATAAATCAGATTCATTACCTCCAAATATGCGAAAATATTCATTAAGAGACTCAACTTTCACAAATAACAAGAAAAAGTTTTTTGACCTTGGGCTCGAAAAAATACAATGTGCTGTTTTTTCCATGTCGGAACAAAAATGCAAAAATTATAGACTGTAAAACTGTCAAATGGCTTAATAGCTTGATCCTGAGTACGTAATAAAAGCGTGAAGCAGCCCTACAGATGATAATAGACTAATGTGTCCAATTGAGATTGTTTAATTTAAGATATGTGTAAACATGAATTCATGAAAACGTAGCTCCATATTTTCTAAAGAAAAAAATAATAATTATTCGGACTAAAACTTTCTACGAGAAATGCTCACGTGTGAGAGGGTAACATTTTTGTGGATAAGTTTCAATTATTTTTAGTTCTTACAAGTCATTGACTTTTTTATTTTAATTTTTTAAATAGGATTATACATTGAGTACAGTAAGTCTTCTTGTAAACCCATACCATTCAAGATTGAAATAATAAATACCAACAGATGGTCTTTACACTTAATTTTAGAGTCCCAAGAGCATAAATGGTGTTATATGCTGCATACTCAATCAAGACAATACTTCTATAAAAGCGCAAAACTTACACTCCAAATTAATTGTACCTCGAATCATTATATATTTTAGAATTTTAGACATTAATCAAATAATTATATTTATTCTTCAAAAGGATTGTAGATGTACTTGAACAAATCATAGACAAATTCAAGATTTTAAAGGTTGATTGGTAAAAAAATTTCCAATTTGTTTAATCTTTTAAAACCTTATTTTATAACTTAAGGCTTTTTGTTGTTATTTTTTTCTTTACAGTATTTGTAAGCTAGTAATCATAACACCCCTAATTTTAAAGGAAACACAATTTTAAATGCTCTTTAAATATTTATCTATTTAAAGTACTGAGTTTATACTACAAGCAGTAGAAAGTTACATGAGATTGGAAAATGAAAGGTAATAATTTGATACTTTCTTTTTTTTTTTTTTTCTTCAAAACAAAATAATGCGAGATACTAAAGATCTGTTGCGCCACTAGATTGGTTCTGGTATTGCAGTCCTCATCAGGTGAATTCTACTTGTGGGTTGACACAAAAGTGGAAAAAATTTAACTTCAGCAATGGCTCACACATTTGTGTCAGTATCCTAGATACTCAAACATGTTAAATGCAAAATTAAAATATAGATCAATACAGTTTTTCCAGCTTCGAATAATATTTATTCAAATTTCATCATAATGTCCAAAACATTAAACTATACTTATATCACTAGAAAATCGTTAAACCATACTTTCATCAATGTACCAGCTGCATGGATAATATCACTGATATGACTTAAAGAACTGTTATAATTAAGGCTGTTAAAATCTTATCTTATCTTATATAATACAGACGTTACTTCAAAAAAGAAGATGATTACGTCCTACGTGTCATGCATTTAGTCATGCATATTAACCAATGACTTATATTCTGCCAAGTCACTGGTTTTCCTGGCTAGCTCAGGCAACCCATTCCATGCTCTAATAGCACTAGGGAAGAAGGAACATTTGTACAAATTTGTCCTAGCATATGGGACAAGGAATGTGGTGGCAAGCGTAGCTATATTAGCAAAACAATAATTAGTTTTAGTTAAAGAATGACAGTTTTCAGACATTGAGTTTTACCGAAATCTCATTATAACATTAATTTAGACTCGTTCATAATTTTAAAATTTTACCATCACAAATGAGATATATTATAAGACATCTATCACAAAAACTAATCTTCTCAAGAATTTGTTGTGTTTTTTTTTTTTTGGGGGGGGGGGTGGAGGAAGGATTTATTGAATCATAGAACAAAATTTCACATGTAATGTTTAAGAGAAACTGTGGTATGAACATATATTGTATGTCATGGGCGTAGCCAGGATTTTTTTCCGGGGGGGAGGCTTTTGTAAGGGGGGGGATTTCCAATTTTAGGAAAAATTGTAGATACCCCGACATTGGCAACAAGGGTTTTGGGGAGCGCTTGGAGCTCCCCCAGCGAGGGGAGAAGTTCCGCTGTCAAGCACTATTTCTGATATTGAAAGCCAACAAAATGAATATTCTTAGGTATCTACAGTAAATTTTCCTGCTATTGAAAAGTTTTATTTCAAAAACCTAAAATGCATTCTTATAGCCTTACTGGCGCCAAGTTGTACTAGGATGTCATCGCAACCCTTAGTGTGCGTAATTCATTTTGTCGAAAAACATGTTCCGCAAACCTCGTGCGACGCTCTGTCACAACCTTACTAAGGTTTCGACTCCCAATTCGGCATAGGATTTCCTTGATTTAGACCCGATCACTATAACTGACTCCTAAAATCTGTCTTAGCCATCTTTGTTGAGCCACATTTAGTGTTTTTCAATTTCGGCAGATGACCATTCAATGCACTTTATTAATGGAGCCCCGCCACTGGTAGAAATGTGTAACCTCTCTTGAATATGCTTTTGGAATTAGGTGACTGTAGTTTGCTTTAGATTTTATATCGAACAGGGAAGTTTTATCGTCAAAATCATCTTTGTGGTTTGTAAACTAAACAATCTCTGGAGTTGTTTTTTTTTGTTGTTTTTTTTTCAATTCAAAACCCAATTTAGCCACGGTCATAGAATTTGGTAACTGTAGTTTGCTTTAGAATAATATTGAAGATGGAGGTTTTCCCACCTCAAAACGCTCTGTAGGGGAATTTTAAACTCAAACCCATCTGGAGGGATTTTAAACTTTTAAGAAAAGCCATCTGTTGGAGAGGGGTTTAAACTCAAAACCCCCAATTGGATTGGCTATGCTCAAATAATTTTAGTGTGTAATTTGCTTTTTTATATTAAAGAGGTATTTTTTTAGCATCAAAACCCGCTGAAAGGGGAATTAAACTCAAAACCCCTTTTGGCAACTCTTATTGCATTTGAGTGCGTAATTTGCTTTTTTTTTATATTGAAGAGTTATTTTTTTAGCTTCAAACTCCAGTGGAGGGATGTTTAAATTCAAAACCCTTTGATTACACTTATATAATTTTGAGTGTATAATTTGCTTTGTTTTTAATATTAAAGAGGTATTTTTTACCTTCAAACCTTGCTGAAAGGGATTTAAACTCAAAACTAAGTCGAAACCCATTTACCTACGCTCATAACATTTTGAGTGCGTAATTTCCTTTTTTTTTATATTGAAGAGGTATTTTTTAGCTTCAAACCCTAATGAAGAGGGGTGGGGGTTAAACTCTAAACACTTTGGCCACGCTCATAGAATTTTGAGTGTGTAATTTGCTTTTTTTTATACTGAATAGGGGGTTATAAAATCAAAATCTTCCTTAACTGTGCTCTTGGAATTTGGGGATTGACGTTTGCTGATAGGGGTTTTAAACTCAAAAACCCCTGGTAAGGGGTTTTAAACTCAAAATCCCCTGGTAGGGGGTTTTAAACTCAAAACCCCCTTGGCTGCGCTGGGGCAAGTGATGGTTTAGTATGAAAATCTCACCTAAAATAAACAAAATCAAAGCAAAAAATCAGTAACTAAAGTCATTTGGGAGGGGGGGGTTGTTGAACCCCAAACCCCCCTCTGCTACGCCCATGCTGTATGTGCTGTTATAGAAATTGTTTGTTCTAATAATGTATTATGTCAATATTGATAGATGATTCTCTCTCCTTGGAATAATATTTAATTGGGCCAGAATTTTTAATACTTGTTTCTGATTTGCATTTCGCAGATGACTTTTTAAATTCAAAATACACCATTAAGATTTTTATCTCAGTGTAACTGATAGAAATACAAATTCTGGACGAAAATACGGAGAGTGGAGGTCAATCACAATGCAGATTTTTTTTGTAGTGCGGTCTTGGAGCCGTATGTCCATGATGGTGTGAAAATATGTTTTTAGTGAAGACGTTCAAGAAGTCTTAATTGGTGTATTTTTCATATAGGTCCTATTTTTAAGCACATTATTATGTTTAAATATTCTATAACAGACATTAAATGAATGAGGTCCAAGTTATACATAATAAATAGGTGTACTTTTTACCATTCGGCCAACTATCCGGCAGTGATATTCGACCGGAGCCGAATATGGTTGAATACTGAAAAAAGGCAGAATATTCGGTATAAGCCTGAGCCGGAGCAACTATCCGGTGCACCTCTACTTTAAACCGAATAAAGCATATGGACCTGATGGCATTGCAGCTAGACTACCAACAAACTTTTTCAGGCATCTCTTAACAAGAACAGATTATGAAGGGACTGGAAAGAAGCTAATGTCACTCCCCTATATAAAAAAAAGAGAAAAATCTGACCCAGGAAACTGCAGACCAGTATCACTAACAAGCATCACATGTTAAATCCTAGAACATCATAAACCACTTCGACAAAATAATGTCCTTAATCTATACCATGTTAAGGCTTCCGCGCGGTGTTGATTCTTGGAAATATATCTAGTGTAGATCTACGTCTGACTGGAAGTAATGCGTAACTCAAACTACTTCAGTAACACCGGCGAAAGGCCGAAACAATCAAATATGTAGTCGACGCTGATGTTGTTCTACAAATATTATAATAATCACGAAGGGAATCGTCCAATGTCAGCTATGTCCGTAAATCCGTATATCTATTGTACTGCTCTACAAGAAGCGTCTTCTTTTTAGCGTCCCTTAGAGCGTTCTTGTTTTTTTAACCAACTTTACGTCATCGTCGCTAAGTAAAACTTTACCCTATTCCCGAAACAAATAACTAATTCCTAATCATGTCATAACAACCAACATGGCTTCAGGAACAAAATTAAGATTATTTGCAGACTATTGCATAATATACAGAACAATAAAAAAAAACAAAAAATACAGACATTCTTCAAAGAGAATTTGATGAATTACAGAAATGGAAGTCAAAGCTAAGCATGTCTTTCCACCTACAATAATGTCGGTTATTAATTAAGAGTAACAAAAAAAAATATTTAAAAAAAAATTCACTTAACCTATTCATGGTAAACCAGTAACACAGACTAAAAACCAAAAATACCTAGGTGTTATAATAAATGAAAAACTGTCATGGAATCCCCATACGGATGAAACTTTCAAAAATCTAACAAAGCATTAGGGCTTATTAAAAGAAATTTCTATAACTCAAATAAGAACATAAACCTAAAATGTTATTTAACATTGATTAGGCCAATAATAGACTGCGTCCTCTATTCGGGACCAATCCTCAAGAAAACATTAAGAAACTTGAAGACACAAAATAGATCGGTGAGATTCATAACAAGCGAATATTCACATTTGACTACATAAACACCTTTAGTAAAATCACCAAATATAAAAAAAAAACCTTCAGGGGGAAGACTCAAAGTTAAAGTAACAATTATGCATAAAACACTGAATCTTCAAATACAAAAACAAAAGCTAATAAAATACTCAGAAAGACACAAATATAAAGCCACTTTCCTCGTTCCATATGCTAGGACAAATTGGTACAAATGATCCTTCTTCCCTAGTGCTATTAGAGCATGGTATGGGTTGCCTGGGCCAACCAGGAAAATCAGTGACTTGCCGTAATTTAAGTCATTGGTTAACATGCATGACTAGATGCATGACGCGTAGGACGTAATCATCTCTTTTGAAGTAACGTCTTTATTACACAAGATATATATCTATATATAGATATCTATATATAGGTCTAGACTCTATATATACTTGTTTATTTTATATAAAATAATCTAGATAGTAAATATATTTCTATTAGATCTAGAAGACAAAGGTGACAAAAGGCACGTATCGAAAGAATCGCTAGCAAATTTTCTTTAGAAAATTATGAGAGAGGAGCTTGACGACCCACTGACGTTTAAGGAAGCTGAAACAACAATTCATACACTCAAAAAACACAAAGCACCTGGCTCGGATTGACTTTCGGCTGAAATATTTAAAATGGGTTGTGTCGTCCTAACCGAGAGGCTAACAGACTTGTTCGTTCTATGCTAGGAGAAGTGCGTGGTCCCACTTAAACTTCGAGATTACGTAATCATATCCCTATACAAAAAAGGATGACAAGTCTAACTGCTCCAACTATCGACTCGTTGTACTCCTGTTAGTAGCAGGAAAGATCTTTGCTCGAGTATTGCTCGAGTCCACTCTTTAGTGGACGAGTCGTTATCTGTGAGCCAATGTGGCATGATATTTGTTCTGCGACAATTACAAGAAAATACAAAGAGCAGAACTTTAACCTATTTGCTACCTTTGTGGACCTCACCAAGACTTTCGACAAGGTCAGTCGCGATGAGTTGAGGAGGATTTTGGCCAGGCTGGGATGCTCGCCTACATTTCTTTACATATAAAGCAGTTTCAAGTGGGACAAAAAGGCCAGATCAGACCCAATGGTAATCTGTTTGATCACTTCCCAAAAGAAAATGGCGTTAAGCAGGGCTGTATACTTGTTCCTACTCTATTCGCTATCTTCCTTGGTGTAATGCTGGGTTGAATGAGGCAGCGATTGCACGAAGGCATCTTGTGGTGAAATAGTTACTATTAGTTTATGTTTGTGTAATGTCGAGAAAATGTGTTCACAACATTGATTTAGTGTGCTACTGTCAAAGTCTCTTTCGTCAGTTCATGTGTCGTTCTAGTTTAATAAAGCCTTGTTTTAGGTTACTCTTCAGTGTTCCTTTATTTCTTATTACAATTTATTTAATTTAAGAACCTGACTGAACTATAGGGTCTAGAGTTGTTCAGGGGCGTAACTAGGGATTTGGGGGCCCGGGGGGATTGACCTCTTTGGGGGCCCCTTGCATTTTGACATTCGACATATGACATGAGATAATGTACGCAAAAATATATAAGGCCCAAATCAAATTGGTTCAGTATATCAGTAAACTTAACAAAAAGTAATCATCAAGACTCTTTTAATGAATAATACCGTTGTTTATAAGTTAAATAATGCACAAGTGACAAATCTCAATTGATATTGCTTCACGTCGTGCATTCTGTGCAGCAAAGAAATCTATAACATCATCTACATCGATACTTTGAGCACACGTAATTCCCATATAAAACCTGTTTCCTCAATATGTCTATTGGTGATTGTATTACTGGTTTGTTGATGAAAAGTGATATCATTGAAAAAGCGATTTTCCATTTATTTCATCATACAAACAGGAAAAATAGCGCAGTTTGTCATAAGCGTGTCTTCATATAACAGGTGTCTTGGTTCAAGAAGAAACCCAAAGGTATCCAATTTCTTTCCAGCCTTTGGGTTTTTGTCAGTTTCTCATCATTTTGCAGAAAGCATGAAAGGGTACAAATTTTTTTAGCAGCTTCCCGTACATGCAGTCCAAACTTTTCTAGTTTCTTCTGAACTATATTAATTGGGCGCAGGAGCTTTGACCAGAATTCTAGATAGGCAAAACATTCTTAATTTTCCACTGCATGAAGAAGATTCTGTGCTAATATTATAATGGTATTACGTCATTGTTGGTTGTTTATATTTTGTGCGAAACCAAAAGGATTCAGAGCATACAAAAGTGGGAAAGATCCATATCTCGTTATGCTCGAGTATAGAAATACTCCGATAAGTGGACAGCCGTATTCACCATCACAACTGCTGACGAGTAGAAGCCTCAGGGAATCATTCCAACTGATCCCAAACTATTGAAACCATCGGTAGCTGAAAATGCAGAGACATTACTCAACGAACGACAGATCAAAAGCAAGTGAAATACGATGCAAAAGCAAGACTACCTAAAGATTATTCTGTCGGAGAGTTCGTCTAGGTCAAACATGGCAGAAAGCAGTTGTCATAAAAAAACATTCAGCACCCAGATCTTACATCATAAAGACAAACGATGGAAAAACATACATAAGAAATCAACGCTTTTTACATAAGAGTTTTGATGAAGACATCTCTGGGTACTATGATACCGATGAAGACAATGAACTGCAAACTGTTGGAACAAACGAAACAGACAGTTATAGACCAATGTCTAGAGAACTTGTTGTGCCAGTCAAGACAACCAGAAGTGGACGAATTGTTAAAGTTCCTAGTAGACAGGGCCGGCCATAGTCCACTGCAGCCTATGCGGTCGCAGTGGGCCCCGCGTTTTCATAGGCCCCGCGCTAATTCTAAGTATTAAATTAAACCATTATAACGTAAATAAATTAACAGGGTTTTCGCGACCTCCTGATTTTCCAGGGCCTCCAGGAAATCTCATGAAAAGGCAAAATATACGATAAAGTCCTAAACTTTTTTTTTAATTTATTCAAATCTCCTAAAGAATAGACGAAATTGACATTTTGGGTTGCCAATAAATAAAAATTGGCATTGCGAGCTTTCATTTGATAAAAATTTATTGCAAAGACGAAAGTAGGCCTATTTTCTAATTTAAAAAAAAAAATTTGACATTATGCTTATCCCTACCCAGACTAGGCCCTGCGCGATCCGTTTCGCATAGGGTCCCGCAAATGTTAGGGCCGGCCCTGCTAGTAGATATCACTCTTAAGAACTTTAAAAGGAAGGGTGTGATAATAACTTCAAAAGGAAGAATGTGCTAATATTATATAATATTACGTCATTGTTTTTTGTTTATGTTTTGTGCGAAAGCAAAAGGATTAGATGGAAATAAAAAGAGAGTTTCCATTGGATTGAGGAACGATGAATAGAGGGGTAATAACTCGAGCGTGAAGTTTAATTCTGAAATCATAGACGCCACACCCGAATAATGGACTATTCTAGCATTATTAAGAATAACTATTAGATCTGTTATACTAGATTCTGTAAATTTTGCTTCAAGGTTAATTAGTGTAGCCATAAAATACTCGCCATTTAGATCTATTATTAGTAAAGGTAACAAGATACCTGGAATTCGCTGTATATCAATAATATCATGCAGTTTTATTCGTGGCAACAAAGTTTAAAATGTAAGACTAACTTTAAAAAAAACTTGAAATGTTGAAAAAAAAAGACACCCGTTGACACTATTTGTCAATCAAATATATTAATTTATGTATTTACAAATAAATTTCGGACACCCATCCCCCCCCCTTAGTTACGCCACTGGAGTTGTTTAATTATTGCACTACTTATACTGACTACACAAACTACTAGAATTTACTTGTTCACTTACTGACGTACATGTATATTTACTACACTATTATTATTGCTTAAAACATAAACTGGTAATTGTTTATAAGTCATACTACAGAGACTGGTTTTTAAGTTTCTTCACCATTGTTTACAAGAGAAACTAATATTTCGACACTTTTTATTGATAATAATAATAATAATAATAATACATGAATGATTTAAAGCTATATGCAGAGAACGAGCAAAAGTTACACAACTTAATTAAAACGGTAAAACGCTTTAGTGACGATATCTGCATGTCTTTTGGCTTGGATAACTGTGGTATCATAAGCATTAAAAAGGGCAAGGCAGCCAACACCAACATTGCATTTGAAGACATCGAAGAACTGAACTCTGCCTCCCTTTATAAATATCTTGGTATAAACCAGAATGCCACGATAAACCATAAACATTAAAAGAGGACTTTCTTGGCAAATACAAGCAGAGAGTAAATAAAATTCTCGTCACAAAACTGTCTGGCAGTAACCTCATCACGGCAATAAATAGCTGGGCTGTCCCAGTGCTCCTCCACACGTTAGGTGTTATCAAATGGACAGATACCGACCTACATGACATTGACAGACTCACGAGGAAATTATTAACCAAATTTCGATGTTTACACCCCAAGTCCTCCACCATAAGGCTATACCTGCCCCGGAAGGATGGAGGCGTGGATTGCAGAACATCTTCAAACTGTGTAAGACGCAAGTTTCCAAAACTGCACGCCTCCAGAAATGAACTAGTTTCCTTCCTACGCAAATATGACCATGATGCAACCCCTTTGAACCTAAACAATGTTGATGTTAATGTCGGTTTAGACGACGTCGGGCATGAGATTCGCCAATGGGAAGAAAAAACACTCCACGGAAAATTCCCGGCTTTATTACATGTGGACAACATTGACAAGGCTGCTTCCTTAGCATGGCTAAAAGCAGGTCATCTCTATCCTGAAACTGAAGGCTTTGTCACAGCAATACAGGACAGAGTAATTAGAACAAAAAATTACGAGAAACATATCTTAAAACTCAATGTTGTTGACAAATGCCGAAAATGTGGAAATGTGGGTGAGTCCATTGAACACATAATGGCGGGATGTTCAGCTCTATCGGAATCTGCCTACCTAGGTCGCCATAACCAAGTTGCAAAGCTAATACACCAGCACTTGGCTTTGACACACAATTTGATCGGTAAGGATACTCCTCCGTATTACAAATACTCACCACAAGAGGTTCTCGAGTCTACGGATCATCTACTGTACTGGGATAGGCCTATTTTGACTAACAAAACGGTAGATTTTAATCGCCCTGATTTGCTGCTCATCGATAAAAAATGAAAAGGCCACTACCATTATTGACATCGCCGTACCACTATCTCATAATTTAAAAAAAAAAACTGAGCTGGAAAAACAACGAAAATATGGGAACCTTGGCTTGGAGATTAAGCGTTTATAGAAATTATCTAAAATAACAATATACCCCATTGTCATATAAACCGAGGGAATAATAACAACTGACCTCACAGATACCTTCAAGGCCCTTGTCATTCCTAGGAACATTCTCGTTGACTGTCAAAGGGCGGTACTTCTGCAGACCTGCCACATCACCAGAAAAATCCTCGGTGGAAACTGATAAAGGGACTACGATAAACTTTGTTTCCCTTTAACGAAACTCGACCCTGGCTTCGCCAGAGAATGAATACTCGCTCTTTTATAGTAATAACAATAATCTTTATTGGAAACAAAGATCACCAAAATGCGGTCTTTCCATTTCCCAATAAAAAATGGCGTGAAGCAGGGCTGTGTACTTGCTCCTACTTTATTCGCTATCTTCTTTGGCGTAATGCTGGGTCAAATGATGCAGCGGTTGCGCGAAGGCATCTACTTCAAGTTTTGTTAGGACGGCAATGTGTTAAATTATACCATACAAAAACAAAAGAGATGGCCATAACTGAGCTTCTCTATGCCGAGGGTTGCGCCCTGGTAGCTCACAATGAACATAATCTCCAGAACGCGGTCAACGAATTTGCATACGCTGACGCCTCTATCGATTTATCAATAAAACTCGGGAAAACAGAAGCCCATGTTCCAGGTGTCACCCAATAAAACCTACTAAGCTCCAAAGATCACCGTCAAATGACAGCCTCTTAACGTGGTAGACCACTTCACATATCTAGGTAGTATAGTATCAAATGACGCCTCACTTTCAAGAGAAGGTGTTAACCGTTTGGTCAGGGCCAGTAGCGCTTTTGGACGTCTTCAGGCGAGAGTTTGGTGGAATAAATCACTCCAACTACCTACAAAATTCAATGTCCACCAGGCGGTGGTTCTCTCAACCCATCTCTATGGATCTGAGACTATGGGTGCTATACAAAAAGCAATGAAGTCTACTTGAGAACTTTTATCAAAGAAGCTTGTCCTTCATCATGGACATACGGTGGCACTACAAACAGCAATGTCCTTGCGAACGCCGGTATGGACAGTATAGAGGGACTTCTTATGGTCCGACAGTTACGCTGGGCAGGGCACGTATTCCGTATGGAAGACAAACGTATGCCAAAGGCAGTATTTTTTGGTGAGCTTAAAGGTGGTTGACGTAATCGAGGCGCCTCACTGAAACGCTTATAAAATCAGCTTAGGCGCCTACTTGCCTTGGCTGACATAGAAGAGAGCGCCTGGTGGCATGCACCTCAGAACGAGACAGCTATGGGTCACTCATAAAGGCTGCGGGATACACATTTGAGAACAAGAGTGGCTGAGTGGCAAAGCGCTTGGCTTCCTAACCGATGGTCCCGAAGAAGATTGAAATTTTAACTTTTAGGATTCTTAGGGCGCTTCTGAGACCACCCAGCTCTTATGGGTACCTGAAATTATTTGGGAAAGTAAAGGCGGCTGGTTTTTGTGCTGGTCACATGATACTCTCGCTAACTTGAGCCACAGAAACAGATAAACTTTACATCATTTGCCCCATAGTTTACAAGGCCTGAAAGGTCTGTTAGCAGTTAAAAACGAGAACGTTGGACCAGCATCTGTTCAAAGTTAGACCTAAGGGATAGCTCTAAGGCCTGAAGTCTTCTGAGAAATCTCGAAAATAATGGGCGTACGAAAACAGCAACCCCATTATCTTTACCCAATGGGGTAACCTTTTCATCAAAGAAGAAAATTACCACTTTGTTGAACAAATATTTAGCTAAGGTCAACAAGGCTGCCAAGAAGTCCCCAATGTCCAAAGCCATTGATAAAGCTTGCAAAGCTGATGAAAAAAAAACGAAATGAACCACAGACCGAAAGTGCTAAGGGAACGATAAACTCTCCCTTCTTGATAGGCGAGCTTAATGCTACCAAAAAGAAATGCCAGCTCAAAAAGGCTCCCGGGCCGGATGGTATCTCCCCCGAAATGCCAAGCATGTAGGGTGGAAAGGAAGGGCCGAGCTTTTGGCATTTGTAAATAGAACCTGGCAGATGACCCTGGAAACGTGCCACCATTATTCCTATACCAAAAAAAGGAAAAGATGCTTCCTCTGCTAAGAGTTACAGGCCCATCTCATCTTTGTGCAGAGCGTAGCAGACCAAAAGCACATACGCAGTCTTCATTGAGTTAAAACTGGCATATGATAAAGTATGGCGGCCTGGTTTGCTTCATAAGATAAGAGCCGTGGGTGTGTGTGGACAGATATATTACTGGATTAGAGTCTTCCTACAAGAGCGTACAATATGACCAAGGATGTACGAAGAAGGGTTACGTCCTTTCATGCGTCCTTTTCACGGCCTTCATAAATGACCTACCGGCTCAGCTAAAATGTCAAAAGCTGCTATATGCTGATGATGATTTGTCCTTTGGAAATCCGGAAGGAGCTCAACCTCTAAACAAAATGTGTTACAAGAAGATCTCCATACGCTCTGCTCATACACTCAAAAAGGGAGGCTAGAAATAAACACCTCCAAGATGGTCTGTTCTCTGTTTACGCTCGGGACTGGCATTCTCGGGCAACTTTTCCGGCTCTCCCTTAACGGAGTGGCTCTCAGCATGAAAAAGCTACCCAAGTACCTTGGTGTAACTTTAGATCGCAAAGTAAAAATGCGTGAGCACATCAAAGAAGTTGCAAGAAAGGTCTCAGGTAACTTTGCAATGTGCGGAAGCTGGCATACACGAAGTGGGGAGCCCGAGCAGACATGGTCCGATTACTGCATTTAGAAGCAGTCCGATCACAGACTACAGCCTACCTGTGCAAATGTATGGCTCTCGGACAGTTCTTGAACAACTTGATAAAATACAGTCCCAAGCACTAAGATTTGTCTGTGGAACCTCTAGGACAAGTCCAGTAAATGCGGCTGAAATAATGGCTAATGTAAGTACACTAAACCTTAGGAGGGAAAGGTCAGTACTGACCTGCTATGAGCGGTATAAAAGGCTGGATGAATACATCCAAGCTAGAAAACTAGTGGATGGTTGGAAATGCAGAAGACGTATCCAGTTGCAGTTTTTTATGCATCATATCACTAGACTATCTGATAAAGCTGGCCTCTCCACCAACCGACAAAAAATTAAACGTGTTCATCCCTTTCCCCCTTGGTGTCGCCCAATGACTCCAGACATACGCTTGAAACTAGTAGACCCTAATGCCACTAAGCTAAGTCGTTCATCTAAAGATCTTTAAATTCTAGCAATGGAGACCATTAATGCCTTCAAGCCCAGTGCTATTTTTGCATATACTGAAGGATAAGCATCGATAGATTCTGGAAGAGCAGGCTATAGAGCATACATCGACTTTCTTGGCTCTTACTTAGTAAAAATCTTTGGACCATGTGGTAGTGTTTGCAGTTTTGATGTGGAGACGATGGCAGTCTGTGAAGCCTTAAAGGGCATTGACTCTCAACTCGGCGAGGGACATTTCAGAGCAATACAGTTTGTTGTGGTCACTGACTCAAAATTTGTACTACAGGCTTTGCATGGCCTACCAATATCGACACTGTCATCATGCCTTCACACAACATAAAGCAACGCAGTGAGTACCGAGTCATATAGGTGTGACTGGCAACACTATTGCAGACTCCTTGGCCCACTAGGGAGAGTCAATTCCACCCACTGAACAGGCTGTAAGATTTTCATTATGCTCTGTTTATAATTCAAAAAAACAGAAATGAAAAAGTGATTTGAGTGCTGGGACAAGTCCCAAAAAGCCAGAGGAGTCTGGGAGCACTTGAGACGCCCTGACCGCACTTACCCGTGGTTGAGACTGTCCAGACCTGAGCAAGCTATTATAACACAATGCAGGACAGGCCACTGTCCTGTTAGATCATATTTCTCACGGCTATGGCCAAATTTTCATTCAAGGTGCCCCCGCTGCGGGGAAGAAGAGCAATCCGTGCCTCATATTCTGTTTGACTGCACCAGACCTGCTGATCTCCGTCTCGACAGATTTGGGAAATAAAAAATTCTCGACCTGTATGGTTACATATATGCTATACGCAGGACAGCAGGGTTTCTGTCCAGGGCTTTTGCAAGAGAGGATTTAAGCCTCTCAAGCCCTTACTTAAATGGAGTTTTATGATAATGATGATAAGACAGTAGGGTACTTTCGGAGGGATCTGAAAATAAAAAAACAAACTAAATTCATCTTTATTTAAAAAACGAAGCTTTAAAAAAAATCGGATAAACCTGTTGAAACAGTATTTTATATTCGATATGGATGTGTCGGCTAAACGGATACTTTTATTTTTTGAGAAAATAAAACAATTTGAAGGAAACATTCGCCATGTCTAACATAGACTAGACCTATATCATATTCAATAGAGCAGTTACACCCAAAGGCCAGCAATAATATCCTGCCAGTTACAATATAAATCCAAACTTTAAAATACATTTACATGTATATTTAGACTTTAATGCTTCGACCTTTTGTCCGAAAATGGATTACATAATTTAGATGAAACCTTCCAAAGAACGCGTCGGCCTTTCATTATGTAGGCTTTTTCACTCGTATTCAAATTTCACTCATACAGGCTTACTTTAATGCTTAAAAAAAACCAAATAACACGGAAACCTCCCAGAGACCACTTCTCAATCCAGTTTTCCACAAATATTCCACAAAGTGCAGGCATCAAAGCACAGTGAGCATGCAAAATGCATGAAAATTGAGCTAAACAAAAAAAAATTGGTTAAAATATTTCCAATCGCACAAATGTATCAATGTTAGTGTATTCTAATGGTCCACTGCATCAGTGGATTAAAGATTTTCTGATAGGGAGAGAACAAACTATAATAATAAATGGCTCTAAATCAACACCGATAACAATAAACTCAGGTGTACCTCAAGGAACAGTCTTGGGTCCACTACTATTTTTAATTTACATAAATGATTTACCAAATTGCATTACCTCAGGAACAAAAGTCAGATTATTTGCAGACGATTGCATAATATATAGAACAATAAAAACAACACAAGACACAGATATTTTACAAAGAGAATTAGATGAATTACAGAAATGGGAATCAAATCTTTCCACCCAGAAAAATGTCATTGAGTAACAAAAAAAACTAAAACAAATTTATTCCACTTATCTTATTCATGGCAAACCAGTAATACAGACTAAAACGCAAAATACCTAGGTGTTATAATAAATGAAAAACTGTCATGGAATCCACATATTGATGAAACTATAAAAAAAATCAAACAAAGCATTAGGATTTATTAAAAGAAATTTCTATAAATCAAATAAGAACATAAAACTAAAATGTTATTTAAACTTGGTTAGGCCAATAATAGAATATGTATCCTCCGTTTGGGACCCCTCGACTCAAGAAAACATTATGAAACTGGAACAGACACAAAATAGAGCAGTGAGATTCATAACAAACGAATATTCACATTTGGCTAGAGTAACACCTTTAGTAAAATCACTAAATTTAGAAAGCCTTCAGGACAGAAGACTCAAAAGTAAAGTAGCAATCATACATAAAACACTGAACCATAATCTTCAAATACAAAAACAAAATTTAATAAAATACTCTGAAAGACACAAAGATAAAGGCACATTCCTCGTCCCATATGCTAGGACAAATTTGTACAAATACTCCTTCTTCCCTAGTGCTATTAGAGCATGGAATGGATTGCCTGAGCTAGCCAGGAAAACCATAGACTTGGCAGAGTTTAAGTGGTTGGTTAATATACTCCTTCTTCCCTTGTGCTATTAGAGCATGGAATGGATTGCCTGAGCTAGCCAGGAAAACCAGAGACTTGGCAGAGTTTAAGTCGTTGGTTAATATGCATGACTAAATGCATGACGCGTAGGACGTAATCATCTTCTTTTTTGAAGTAACGTCTGTATTATATAAGATAAGATAAGATAACATAATTTATTCAAAATAATATACATATATATATGTACTTAAATAAGTTTGTTTTTTTTATATTTTCTACAGAGTGAACGATATTCTTAAAGCAGTGAAAACCCTTCTTTCATCAAATACTAAGTACAAAATAATTAATAAATTATAAGCCTTATATTATATTAAATACAAAATAACACGTTTTGATTTTTCATTGTTAAGGTATTCTTTGAAAATAAAAATGTATATTTATTTTATCAGAACTATTTAAACAAATATTTTACTATTTTTAAGAATTGATAGCCATCCAGTGGAACACATATGTACATATATTCATTATTATCCGTGAGGAAATTAGTTTAAAAATGGTGCATTACAAAAAACATTACATATTTAGAATAAACAATGTGTAAGATAGCATTCAAATATACGTTCATACCCTAGTTTCTATTAAAACATTACAGGTAAATTTAGAACGAAGTGTTCTTGTTTATATATTTTTATTACTATTTTATATGGAGGTGCGTTGGTTGAGTGGTGAAATGCTTGGCTTCCGAACTGTGGGCTCGGTTTCGAATCCTGACGAACACTTGGGATATTTAATTTTCGTTATCTTGAGGGCGCCTATGATGGTTACCTGACATTAGTTGGGGAAAGTAAAGGAGGTTGACTGTTGTGATGGCCACATGACACCCTATTTTAACGTGAGCATTAGAAACAGATGACTTTTACATCGTCTTCCACACTGATCGCGAGGTCTGAAAGGGGAACTTTACGGCTTTGATGCTTTGAATGTTTGTCCCAAAATGGATTAGATTAATTAGATGAAATCTTCTAAAGAACGAGTTGACCTTTCATTATTTAGGGTTTTCCACTCGTGTTCGAATTCAACTCATACAGGTTTATTTTTAAAATACTTTTTCTTCTTCTTCTTCTTGAAACTGTCAGATAGAGTTGAGCCTTCAGCTCTTGGAACTCTAAGCCAGCAAAAGTGAACAAGAGTTCCCTCTCACTGGCCTGAAAATGACGGGTGGGTCAGACTCGCGGCAAGAGGCCGCGTACACTAAGACCCTCGCCATTTTCCTTTTCTATACCAGGCTAACCGTGCAGGACACGCCATTTATGTAACGGCCCCTTGAGGAACAGCGCCTGGATTTTGACAAGGTTGTGGGAGCTTTTTTACAACTCCGCACAGTGCAATGAGGATGCTCTCGCACCCCTTTAGGCACCCCCACGGGAGTTTTGTTTTGCTACCCTTTAGCCTAATCGTTTCCTCTTACGATCGTTTCCACCCGGGCGCCACCATAAGGCAGGGTAGCATGCCCAGGTTTAAATACTTTAAAAAAGACACGAAAACCCACTCCCAGATACCACCTTCTCAATCAGCTTTCCCCAAATAGTCCACAAAAATATATGCACCATAGCGTACCGAGCATGCTAAAAGTATGAAAATTGAGCTAAAAAAATTGGTAAAAATATTTTTAATCCCACAAATGTATCAATGTTAGTGTACTATTACATAATTGATTCAAAATAAAAAATATAAATGCTCTTAGATAAGCTTGTTTTTATATTTTTTACAGATTGAACGATGTTCTTGAAGCTGTGAAAACCCTTCTGTCATTAGAGACTAAGTACAAACTAATTAATTAATGATAGGTCTAATGTAATACTACATACAAATAATATATTTTGATTATTTATGATTTATGACTAAATAGCGGAAAAATTGCAATAAACTAGGTAATCTTTGAAAATAAAAATATTTAAAAATTTTATCAGAACTATTTAAAGCAGTGATTCACAAAGTGGTCTACGAAGACTTCCAAGGGGTCTACGAAAGGGAAAAAACAAATTGGGGATCTATGAGATGTCCACGGGGGTCTACGATAATAGATTTCATTTAAGTAGGTCGTGACTTTAATTTTAACATCCCATTAATGCAATTTTTTCCTACACTTATAAATGATTTGTACCTGAGTTAATCCTTTAAATATGTATAATGCTATTCGGACTCGAAGATAAGCCTTATTATATATTTTGTCTACATGTAACTAATGTTTAACAAAAAGAATATAGACTGTACCGCGTTGAAAATTTGAAATTGGGATTCATTCCTTCTTTGTCAAACAAGCGTTTTCCTTAGTGACTTTTTATGACGATATGAAACCAATTACGCTGGAGGATAATTTGAGACAAAGCCACAAAGACAAAATAGATAAAGATTTAAAAACCTTTCGAACACTAAAAGATAAAAATAGAACCCCAAAATCTCTCGTTGACATCATATATATTGAAGATGATGGTGTGTGAGCGTTTTACAATTGTGACAAGGTGGATTAAAATTTGTCCGTTTTGGGTGTAAAGGGGTTTATATATATAAACTTTAGGGCGTTACATATATATTGTTGATTATAAATGAGAAAATTAGTGTTACAAAAAAAAAAGGTTCACAATTAAAGTACAAAATGTGTACGATATACGTTCAAATCTTAGTTTCAATTAAAACATTACAGGTAAATTTACAATAGTTACATTTTGTTAAACAAAGGATCAAAGTGTTCTTGTGTTTATATTTTTTATTTCTTTTTTATATGGAGGTGAAATGGTTGACAGGTGAAATGCTTGGTTTCCAAACTGGGGCCCATGTTTGAATCCTGACGAACACTGGAATATTTAATTTTCGTTATCTTTAGGGCGCCTCTGATTCCACCCAGCTGTAATGGGTACCCGACAATAGTTGGGGAAAGTAAAGGCGGTTGGCCGTTGTGCTGGCCACATGACACTCTCGTTTACGTGGGCCAGAGAAACAGATGATTTTCACATAGTCTCCCTAATAGATCGCAGGTCTGAAAGGGAACTTTAGGGCATTATATACATATATATGTGTGTGTGTGTACCCGCATACAGCAAATAATTCTCTAGAAATTAGTATTTGTTTTATTTTCTATGAAATAAATATATAATCGCCTAGTTTGACATAGACTAGATCGAAATCCAATACACTAGATCAGTTATACCCAAAGACCTGCTGGTAAAATCCGACTAGTTATAATATAAATCCAAACTTAAAAATATATTTGACATGTTTATTTAGACTTTAATGCTAACTAACCCAAACTTTTTGTCCCAAAATGGATTATATTAACTAGACGAAACCTTCTAAAGAATGCGTCGGCCTTTCATTATTTAGGCTTTTCCACTTTCGTTCGAATTCAGAACAAATAATTTAAATTTAAATTTAATTTAAATTTAATTATAAAATACCTAAAATAACACGGAAACATTCTACCAGATACTCCCTCCAGATACCACCTCCTTAATCCAATTTTCCCAATTAATCCACAAAAGTGCATGCACTATAGCACACTGAGCATGTTAAAGCACACTTGGTAAACATTTCCAAATCGCACAAATGTATCAATGCTAATGTATCACATAACTGATTATAAATAATAATTATTATTACACTTAAAAAAAGCTTTGTTTTTTTTTTATTTAATTTTTTTTTTACAGCGTGATCGATTTTATTGAAGCTGTGAAAACCCTTCTGTCATCAGAGACTAAGTACAAACTAATTAATTAATTATAGGCCTAATGTAATTTTAAATACAAATAATACATTTGAATTTTAGCGGCCCCCGAAAGGGGAAAAGACGCTATTAATTTTGTGTGGCCTGTCTGTCCGTCTGTCCGTCCGTCCGTCCGTCCGGTTTAAATCTCAGAAACTAGAATAGAAAGTGTAAATGAGACATCATGTTATTTTAGATCATAAAAAGTTCTGATGCAGCGGCTACTTTTTTCTTTTCCGAAATTGAACCAACTTATTTTTTAAATTATATATTCAAGCAGATTTTAAAAAAAATTACACCACTTTTCAATGAAAAACATCAGGGGGAGTAAGTCTTATTAAAAAGGTAACAGGCTTCTTCATTAATAAATCAAGGTTCATTCATAGATTCGCGCATAGGTAAAAAAAAAATTGCATCTAAGGTCACAATGGAAAAAGTATTAATGGATCATTATAAAATAGATTTTCCATTTATTAATTAACTAATGAAATAGAATACTGATTCAAATGTTGTTTTTAAAAAGAATTTTAATACCAATTTCATTTCAATTGTAAGTTTATAAAAAAAAATACTTTTACCGCGTAGTTTTCACACATCCTCATTAGGCAATACATTTCACTACAATCTGAATCTTAATTATAATAAATAGAGGCCAGATCTACATAGATCTATATACGAGTTCTAGTCTAAATATAGTAGATTCTATATAAAGATTCTAGATCTAGACTTATATATAGACTTAGAGTCTTAGATCTAACTCATTTTTTGAAGATTTTTTAAAGAATTTTTTTACAGCTTAATATTTTCTATCCTCTATCAGTGTCTAGAGCTGTCCGTCTGTCTCTGGGTGGACCACCTCGGGGGCTGATTTTGAGTTTGTGTATCCACACAAACTGTCTTTGTAACCTAGATAGATAGATTAGATAGATAAATAGATAGATTAGATAGATAGATAGATAGATAGATAGATAGATAGATAGATAGATAGATAGATAGATAGATAGATAGATAGATAGATAGATAGATAGATAGATAGATAGATAGATAGATAGATAGATAGATAGATAGAGAGAGAGATAGAGAGATAAAGAGATAGAGATAGATAGATAGATAGATAGATAGATAGATAGATAGATAGATAGATAGATAGATAGATAGATAGATAGATAGATAGATAGATAGATAGATTAAACAATTAATACGATAGCACACAAAATATACATTTATACTCCAGTTTCTATTAAAACATTAAAGGTAATTTTACAATAGTATGTTACATTTTGTTCAATAAATGAACAAAGGGTTCTTGTGTCTATATTTTTATATATCTTTTATATGGTTGTGCGGTGGTTGAATGGTGAAATGTTTGGCTACCGAACTGGAGGGTGGGTTCGAATTATGGCGAAGACTTTGATACTTTTTTTCGTTCTCCTTAGGGCGCTTCTGAGTCTACCCAGCTCTAATGGGTACCTGACATTAGTTGGGGAAAATATAGGCGGTTGGCTGTTGTGCTGGTTATATGACACCCTCGTTTACAGTAGCATATAAAAACAGAAATATTTTACATCGTCTGCTAAACAGATCGCAAGGTCTGAAATGAAAACTATAAGGCGTTATATACATATGTATGTGTGTACCAGCATACAGGAAACAATTCTCTAGAAATTATTATTTGTTTTATTTTCTAGGTCTTATCATATCATATATTCGCCATGTTTGACATAGACTAGATCTAAATCCAATACAATAGATCACTTATACCACTCGTGTTCGAATTCAAATCATGCATGTTTTTTTTTAATATTTAAAAAAAACAAGGAATCCTTCTGCCAGTTACAACCTCAACAATCCACCTTTCCCCAAATAGTCCACTAATGTACATGCATCATTGCACACTGAGCATGCTAAAAGTCAAAAGTAATAACGTTTTCAAGATTCATTTGCCGTTGTAAGAATTTTTTTTTCTGTTTTACGTGTTTAGGATGTTTCTTCAAGTTAAAGATAATTATTTTTCTTGTTCAAACAACCCGCTTGACGACGTGCAGCGCGTAGGGTTTGATCCCGAGGCGGTCGAAATAAACAGTCCAGCACGCTAACCGTAAGACCAGATTTGTTGTTAACTTAAAAACATACTGGTTACAAACTAATAGCCTATTATTGACAAAGAGATATATTATAATGTAATGTAGGTCAACGGTCGCCAAAGAACACACCTCTGAAGAAACAAGAAAGCCCTGTTGTCATGCTAAAGAACAGGTTCTCTGTGCTCGCTGATGAGAGCATGGAGACTGAGCAGCATGTCAAAACCAATACTCCGGGAGAACCCGGAGACATCATGTCTGACACAGGTTCTCCTCAGAGAACCCAGCCAGACACCCCAACCTCTACCGAGTTAGAGGTTGACCAACTCCCTAAGGGGAGAAAATCAAAGCGGAGAGGATGCCCGAGGTGAGAGAGGAGGAAATAACTTCCGCTCTAACCAGAGGGATCTCCCCTCTCCAGAGAGAAAGACTTCCCCCAAAAGGGGGTTGTCCTCCTCTCCATCCAAACCCAAGAATAAAAATACCAAGGTCACTGGAATAAAGGGAAACCCCTCCGGGGGCCTCCCAAGGCCAAATAGCTCCAAGTAGGTCATCTAGATTCCAGAATTGTACAGTGGAATTGTAGAGGCCTCAAGGCCAATTACGAGGAAATGCAGCTACTGATGGACTCTGAGACTCCTGTAGCTGTCTGCTTACAGGAAACATTTCTGAAAGATTGCATCAGCTTCCGAAGCTACCGTGCTTACACCAAGAATGTTGAGGATGCAGAGAGAGCATCAGGTGGAGTCTGTATCCTTGTGAAGGATAGCATCCCCCATGAGAGGGTAGAACTACAGACCACACTACAGGCCGTAGCAGCTAGGATAACCCTTCACAAGGTTATCACTTGCTGCAGCCTGTATCTACCACCAGGCGCTCCATTAAACCGAACAGACATGGAGGACCTATTGAAACAACTCCCCCGGCCTTATTTAATCCTTGGGGATTTCAATGCCCATAACACCATGTGGGGATCCAACAATACCGACACAAGAGGTCGTATGCTGGAGGATATCTTCCTCCAACATGATTTATGCATACTTAATGATGCATCACCGACCTACTTGCACCCAGGAACTGGATCATTCACATACATTGACCTCACCGTATGCGTCCCCGGACTTCTGGACGATTTTAAATGGTCAGTTAGCAATGATCTACGGGGAAGTGATCGCTTCCCAATCATCATTACTAACAATCTCCCTTCATTGGGACGACCTCAGCGGTGGTAACTGAATAAGGCCGATTGGGAACAATTCCAAAAAAGATGCTCTGAGGATATCACAGAAAATATCCTCCATGAACAGAACCCAGCTGATACCTTTGCTAGCAAGCTACTAAGTATAGCCAGGAAAGTTGTACCCCTAACCTCTGCAAATCCAAAACGGCCTAGCAAACCATGGTTTGATACAGCTTGCAAAAGTGCTATTGGTGATAGGAAAAAACGACTGGCTGCATTTATAAAGAATCCTTCCCAGGAAAACCTAAAGCTATTCAGGATAGCTAGAGCAAAGGCTAGACAAACCATACGGTCAGCCAAAAGGAATTCCCGGAGAAGTTTTGTCGGCAGTCTGGATGCCAAAACTTCTGCTAGAGCGGTTTGGAAGGCAGTAAGGCGAATCAAAGGGAAAGAATCAAATGCAATAGGGCATTTGAAAAACCAAGGACGAACTGTCACGTCCCCCAGAGAAATAGCTGACTGCCTTGCATCCTCAATAGCAGAAAAATCATCCACTGCACACTACACGCCAGAGTTCCAAAAAGTCAAAACCAGGGAGGAAAGACACCCCATTGATTTCAGGTCAGAGAACAATGAAGACTACAACAAACCGTTCTCGCTTGAGGAACTGAGGGAATCGCTGGACAAGTCACATGACACAGCGCCTGGAGAAGACGAAATCCATTACCAGTTCCTCAAGCACCTTCCCGAACCCTCATTGGCAGTCCTACTAGGGGTCTATAACTGTGTGTGGCAAACAGGCGCTTTCCCAAACAGCTGGAGGAAAGCCACAGTTATACCGATACCTAAACCGGGAAGAGACGGCTCTGACCCAGCTAACTATCGACCAATAGCACTAACAAGCTGCATCTGCAAAACCATGGAAAGAATGATTAACAGTAGGCTGGTCTGGTACCTGGAAAGGAATAAAGTGATCTCAAACTACCAGTGCGGATTCCGGCAAGGGCGGACAACAACTGACCACCTGGTAAGGCTGGAAGCTTATATTAGAAATGCATTACTCAGAAGAGAACATCTAGTAGCTGTATTCTTCGATATAGAAAAGGCCTATGACACAACCTGGAAACATGGCATTCTACGTGACCTGGCGCTTATGGGGCTTAAGGGACACCTCCCCCGTTTTGTGGAGGAATTCCTGAAAGATCGAAAATTTCAGGTCCGAGTGGGCAACTCCGCTTCTGACACTCATGACCAGGAAATGGGTGTAGCCCAGGGCAGCATTCTGTCAGCATTCTGTCAGTCACCCTGTTCAACATTAAAATAAATAGCATCATAAATGCGCTGTCCCCTGGCATAGAGTGCTCTTTGTATGTCGATGACTTTGTCATTCTTACTTATGGGAAAAACATGAACACCTTAGAAAGGAAATTACAGTTATGTTTAAACAAAAATCAGGGTTGGCCAAAACAGTTAGTATGCATTTTTGTAATCTAAGGGGACTCCACCCAGACCCTGAACTATTTATACACAAAAAGAAGATCCCTGTCGTGAAAACTACAAAATTTTTAGGCCTCACCTTAGATTCCAAATTTAATTTTCTCCCCCACATTAAGGAACTTAGGAAGAAATGCCAAAAGTCATTAAACATACTAAGAGTACCCAGCCATACGGACTGGGGAGCTGACAGAGATACCTTGCTGCTGCTCTATCGGAGTCTAATTCGATCCAAGCTAGACTACGGATCCATAATATATGGAGCAGCAAGGAAGTCGTACCAAAAAATACTGGAACCAATACAAAATGCTGCCCTGCGTCTCTGTCTCGGCGCGTTTCGTACATCACCTATCCCAAGTCTCCATGTGGAGGCTGGAGAACTCCCCATGGATATAAGAATGAAAAAGCTTGCAATGCAGTATATAGTCAAGCTAAAATCCAACCCCACGAACCCTGCTTTTGACTCCATATTTAACCCCACAGAGGTAGAATTATACAATCGAAGGCCTAACGTCATACAGCCGTTGGGCCTTCGAATGAGAGAACCCATCCAAAATTTAACCCCACCCATTGACCAAATCTCTAAAATAGAAACCCCTCAGAATCCTCCTTGGCTAATGAATAAACCCAAATTAAATTTATCCCTCCTTAATTTCAAAAAAGAAAATACAGACCCAAGCATACTACAAGTCCACTTTAGGGAACTGCAGGAGAGATACGGAGATTGTGGCACCATCTACACAGACGGATCCAAAATGGAGGGAAAGGTCGCGTGTGCCTGCTCCTTTCGGAACAAAACAATCTCCCGTAGACTCCCTGATGGCTGCTCCATCTTTACGGCCGAATTGCACGCAATATTGCTTGCACTTATGGCCGTAAAAGCATCAGAAAGGAGTAAATTTATAATCTGCTCCGACTCCAAATCTGCATTGCAAGCTTTGGGGCGGATGAAGACTGACATCCCATTGGTACATAAGAGCCTGAAGCTGTTGGACCTAATAACAGCCGACCGTAGGGATGTCACCTTCATCTGGGTCCCCTCCCATGTTGGCATTGAGGGAAACGAAGCCGCAGACAGAGAAGAAAAGAGAGCCCTAAATCATGCGGTGTCAGGAACCCAAATTCCCTACTCGGACCTGAGACAAAGTATTGCCTCTGCCACCTATCGAGAGTGGCAGAACCGATGGGAGGCTGAGACTCACAGTAAACTCAGGCAGATTGTGGCGGATGTCAGGTGGCGGCCCACATCTAAGGGTCTGACAAGGCGTGGTAGCACAACCATGTCCAGACTTAGGATTGGCCACACCTACATCACGCACTCTTTTGTACTGAAGAGAGAGGAGCCCCCACTTTGTGAGTACTGTGACTCTCGCCTCACCGTGGAACATATCCTCGTTGATTGCCCCAGATACCAGGATGTCAGGGCGAAATATTTTAGACCCACTAATCTAAAAACACTATTTAATAATGTCGACCCTGGGAAGGTACTGGGCTTTATTCGGGAAGTGGGGCTATCTACGAAGATCTGATTTCTGAATTTGTGAACATGCACTATTTACATAAGATTTTTACCAAATATTTAAAATTTTTACTACCTTTACTATTTTAACTGTGAATAGACCTTGATTTTAATTATATGACTGTGTGGAGTCTGGCCCTTGTTGTTTAGAGAGAGAGTGGTCCTTGTGGGACTGCAGGCACGACATGGCCTAAATTGTGCCGATGTGCCTCAAATCAACAAATCAAATCAAACCAAGTTAAGCTGCAGCGTCACGCTACTGCATGAAAGTCGCTGCTGGAAAGGTCCATTTAAAAAAAATGCGTGATATTTACATACAAAGTGCATTTTATAAACGAACATAAATGTTTTCTTTTAATTTAAGCAGTTAGTTAACTAGAAAAAAAAACACAGCGAACTAACATTTATATTTGTTATGAACATTTCTTTTACATTTTATAAATATATTTGACTAATATTATCTCCATTACATTTATGTATTGTTTTAGAATTGGTGTATTTTTATAAAGAAAATATTGCTTGCACAATCAATTTTATACATTAAACGGTTTGCTTTTAGAAAACAAAAATTTGCGGTAACAACTAAAACTTGCAAGCCGCATCGCATAGTGAAATAAAAGTTTTAATTCTCATCTAGTTTTTGAAATCTAAGTGTGACAGACGGACAGACGGACATTTTGCACAAATCTATTAGCGGCTTTTCCACATAGCCTAAACATTTTCCACAAAATAGGTTTAAAAATTTCCAATCGCACTTATGTATCTATCTTAGTGTAAAATTACATAATTGATTTAAAATACTAACTATAATTGCACTTAAAATAAGCTTTATATATATATATATATATATATATATATATATATATATATATGTTTTCTTTCAGAGTGAACGATGTTCTTGAAGCTGTGAAAACCCTTCTGTCATCAGAGACTAAGTACAAACTAATTAATTAATCATAGTCCTAATGTAATATTAAATACCAATAATACATTTTGATTTTTATTGTTAAGATGTATAACTAATAGAAGAAAAATTGCAATAAACTAGGTATTCTTTGAAAAAAATGTATATTTAGTTTATCAGAACTAATTAAACAAATCTTTTACTATTTTAAAAAAATTGAAAGCTATATATATATATATATATATATATATATATATATATATATATATATATATATATACATATATATACGCATATATATATATATTTATATATATATATATATATATATATATATTGCTTTTTTTTGTAAAAAAGAAAATAGATGCCGGTACTCAATCACTAGGTGCCGGTACTCAGTGATTAATTGCCTAACTTTTAACTACTAATAAATTAGTAATAAATGTTAAAATACAAGAAAAGTAATAATTTTTCCCCATATTCAATAAGGTGCCGATATGTCGTATCAGTGCGTACTGTCACAAGAAAAGCCCTGTATGTGTGTATATATATATATATATATATATATATATATATATATATATATATATATATATATATATATATATATATATATATATATTAGGGGTGCACCGGATAGTACTTTTTGATATCTTGCCAGAGCCGGTTATGACCAGATAGTAAAATTTGATATTCGGCCGGGGACGGAGCCGTAGCCGAATTACCTAAGATTCTTGTAAATATCTTATATTGCTGAACATTTTACGAAACTGTTAAATAACATACCTATATTTGTTGGTATTTTTTTTTCCTTTTATATACCTTATTGTTTTAAACTCTGTTACTGGGAAGCGTGGCAGAGAGGCTAAGTGCGCTTGAACTTGGCGTGGCTTGGCTACCTAGAAGGGGGCTCGAGGTTCGACACACGACTCGAGCAGAGTTGTGTTTACTGAGCGCCTAAAGGCAGCACGGAAAACCAATTCCTAGATACCCCCTCCCCCCACTGGTCCACAAATGAGATTGGACCAAAGCGCTCTGAGCATGCTATAAGCATGAAAGTAGCGCTATATAAAAGCTATAATAATAATAATAATTGATTTATTAAAGATTAAAGATTATTAAAGATTAACAAAATTTATAAACAGAAATTAATCTGTGTAGCATGAGTGTGTATGTACGAAGCCACCAACTGTAAAGGCTGTGAGTTGGAGGGACAATGTAAAATATGTTAGTATATATTTAACTAGTTACTAATGTAAATCTCTCATCTGGCTTGTATGGTGGTTGGATGTATGTGTACAAGAATTTCTGACCAACAACTGGTCATCAGACTTGTAATTTTAAGTCCAAAGACTGCTTCTGGTTCTGGCTTCAAGGGCTTAATACTGATAGTAGCTGTTAGTTAATAGTTAATATTAGTTAATAATCAGAAGCGTAGTAGGTCATATATTTATTAATCCATTTGTGGCAAATCCATTATACCTACTTATAGCCTTAGCCTTAAATGTTGCAAATCAAAGATTTAATTGTAGTCTGTAGGCCTATTATTGATATCTATGTTTAGATCTACTGGTATATAGATCTAAGAGCATTAGGAAAACCAACTATAGAAGAAAAAAAAACTCACCCGCACCCTCCCTACTAAAAAAACAACTTATATAGACTTTGTGTTCGACTGATTGTAACAACCTGGTCAGTTAGACGTAGTGAGCCTACACATGTAGTCCTAGTGTATTGTGTATAGATGATTGTGTTGACCTTCACGCATTTTTTCCTTGGGCATACACAGTAGTGTTGAGTATGCAGGCAAAAAAAGAGAACACATTGGCATGGTCAGTCAAGCATATAGATAAATTATACCCTTACACTAGTTACAGAGGTCAAGTGTTTCTTACCATTCCAGCATATTTTTTCTTTGTTTGCTAGATTTAATTCTGGTGCTTTAGATCAATTTATTTTCTGCGATGGTAAACTTTACTGTAAGGTTTTCCTTTAAACCGGTATATAAAGTCAATAGAATTAAACAATGAAAATAGTTTTCTTTCTAAAGGTTTTAATACAAGGGAAAAAATACATACACGCAAACATGCACATCTTTGTTTTATTTTATTGTGCAACGAACGTGTGTTCAGCGCCCTAATTGACATTTCTCTCCAAGTAAACAAAATTTGTGTCATCATATAGTGACTTGTAGACAGTGTCAATATTTCTCAACAATCTGCGTTAATCTATTCTGGTTTAGGAATGGTCAATGTCTATCAATACATTGTCATGGATTAAACAAATAAGAAGTTGGGGGTGTTGAGTCTCTTGAGCCCTCCATTTAAAGATAATTCTGGTCATTGTCTGTTTGGCTTGTAGTCCAGCCTCTTAATTGAGACTTAACTCAAAGTAAACAAACTTAATACCCAGCCAATAGTATAAATAGTGTGGCTTGTGGTCCACACCCTTGATTGACAACCTATCTCATAATAAATAAACTCATACCAGATTAACCTTATAGAGATATGGCTTGTAGTCCAGCCCCCTAATAAAAATTATTCTCCAAGTAAAGAAACTCAGTTCTCTCATAAGATGTGAACTCTAGACAGTGTCAACACGTTGACATCTGGCTTCATGTGGTCAGTGAATTTAGGAAATTTAGGCACCGGATATTTAGGCACCGCGTATTTACGGATATTTAGGCACCGGATATTTAGGCACCGGATATTTAGGCAACCGGATATTTAGGCACCCGGAAATTTAGGCACCGGATAATTAGGCACTTTTTGACAAGGCGGAAAATTAGGCACCGGAAAATTAGGCACTCTTTGATAAGCGATCTTTGTTTTGAAAATAATTTTAAGATGTTAACGTGTATTTTATCTTTAGGCTATGGGCTATCGGTGACGTTATAATAAATAGCAACTATAACGATTCTAGCTAAAGAAAAGCTGACAAAATGGGGAAAAAATGACAGTCATGAGAATGTGTGAAAAAAATGACTCATGAGTCATTATATAATATAGACATCCCAGCATTCAGGGGAGGAGAGGTAGAGATGATTCTCCGCTCATTTCTTCCGTCCATCACCAACCTCTAAGGTTGACTGGTGAGTTTTTTAAATTGATGATTATGCAAATTGTGTAAATATTTAGTTACTAATGTAAATACTTAGGATTAAAAAAGTATTATAAAATATTTTTATTATGTCGGGAAGTGTTGGTGATAAATATAATCGCAATGCCCTCTGCTTGTGGGAAAGGGAGGGGTCGTACTCTTAAAATGTGATGGGCGGGGGGGGGGCACACACTGTCACTTAAATGAGAGGATTTCTCGCAGGTAGATGTAAACTTAGTCGTAAAATTTACGTAGTGAATCTGAAGGCTACAGACTGGACTAAAGGGTACGGAAACAAAAGGTGTTAAAATTGTTATGACATGATTAGGAATTAGTTATTTGTTTCGGGAATTTGGTAAAGTTTTACTTAGCGACGATGACGTAAAGTTGGTTAAAAAAACAAGAACGCTCTAAGGGACGCTAAAAAAAGATGCTTCGTGTAGAGCAGTAGAATAGATATACGGATTTACGGACATAGCTGACATTGGACGATTCCCTTCGTGATTATTAAATATATTTGTAGAACAACATCAGCGTCGACTATTTATTGATTGTTTGGCATTTCGTCGGTGTTCCTGATTTGGTTGAAGGTTACCTCATGATCATTGCAGTGATTACATTCAACACCGCGGAAGAGCCACAACAGCTGGCGATCCCCGACTCGGAGCTTACTGGCAGCAACATCCAGATGAATAGAAGCCCTCTGTTAGGAGGATGCAGAAGTTAACGTCATCGGCCTAGTCTAAAGCTAGACCCTGATTGTACAGCCACGTCTGCAAAGGAAAGCCAGTGAGGTCCTGGACTCGTAGACCTAGGAGGTAACGAGATATAGATCTAGATCTACATTTGTAATTTGTAAACGCCCATACGTTGGGGCATCGTATTGAAGCCTATAGTTGTGTATCGAGAAGGCTACAATGGTTGAAGGGAAGAAAACCGTCCTGTCGAAGCCGTACTGAAGAGATATCGCCTGCCCGGCATCTTGAGAACGAACGTGAAGGTCACCTCTGCAAGGCCAAGATCGACCGTTGAGGTCACGCCAAAGAACTTTTGACGTAGGAGCCATCGTATTGCTTACGACACTTAAGTGCAGTAGTGCTATATTGCTCTACGGCTCGGCTGAATCTGTGCTACACGTTAGGTAGCCAGATAGCCGGTATTTTAGCACTAAACTCAGACTTTGTCGCTGTTTCAACTGTTGGACTGTTCCAGTTTCGCTTTTTACAGACGACCACCTGGAATCACCGTACCGCCGTCGGAACCAGCAACCGGAACCTGACTCTAAGCCACCGACGAACCGGAGCCAGACGACAGATCACCGTGAACCAGAACCAGACGCCGTACCACCGAAGAACCGGAGCCGTTGCAGACCAGTACCGAAGGACCTTGGAGAGCCGAAACGTTCGCTGTCCTTATCTCACCGCTAGTGAAGACATCGCCGTGAGCCTTGCTGCCGGGACAGACATTAGCATAGGAAGAGTGGACCCGAGACTGACTGTGGATTTATCGCCGCTTCTTAAACAGATAAGTCAAGTGTTATTTAACTACTTTCTCCTAGAATAATTAGAGTCTGTAGGGAAGTGACCACTCGCTAGATTATCACTACCAGGTTAAATTGTGGTGGATTGGGGATATCCTTAAAATTAGGTGTAATCTAGCAAGAGGTCCATATATACGTTTAGCTGTTAATTCGTCCTGTATGTGAATGTGAATCATTTAGTTAAGCATTTTTTTTTGTAGTAACGTTGTGTATTAATTGTTTGCAATACTCCCGTCTTAAGTCTTACTGTCAGACGAAAGTCTCATTCATTAGAACTAGATCTATAGTTTGATGTTTATCGTATTTAGGTTTATTTTCATAGTTTATTTGTATGAGTAAGTTATATACACTCATGGCTGTGAAAACAGGTAAGAAGTAACTACGATCTAGCGTAATCTAGACTAGATCTGAGGGACAATCGAGGTGAAGCCTGATTGCCCATTTGTAATTTTGGTATTTGTAAATAGACAGGTTGGTTTATTTACCGGCGACTCGTGTTGAGTAACACGTAGTCGGTGGAGTGTGCGTGTGACAGGTGGGGAAATGTGACGTGTGTTTGGCGCGTTTTAATGTCTAGGGGATGATTATTTTTAAAGCTATCACACACCAACCTATCAGCATATGAATCGGGAGCAGACACGCAACGAGACAAAGCAATGAAAGATAGATACAAAAGTTAAAAATGAAGAATATTTATTTACATAAATATACATATAAGAATAAAAAGGAGGAGGGTTTGCATCTATCTCTAAATATCACTAGATTTAATCATCACTCTTGCATTTAATAAGAGAGTATGTCACTTTGTCCTCCGACTTAGCTGGTATTCCTGTTAATGTCGCAGCTGGCTGTGTCCTGGCTTGAGGTTCTGCAGCTGAAGGTGGCGCTCTAGCGGATAGAGGGACGCCGGTGATATAGTTCTTGTGGAGTCCCAATCCCGAAAATCTAATATCTGTAGTGGGCACAGTAGGGCGGGTGGCCGGCTACCGTGGGCACAAGGTTACTGCGGGCAGAGCTGATCTGCCGTGGGCAGCGTGATGACAGGATATGTCCAGTGAGTTGCAGAGGGTTGGCGTAGCTATGACGTCTCACACAGATCTGAATCTATAGGGACGTCGCACCTAATAGCTTGACAGATGGGCTGTCGCATAGGCGGGCAATGCCGATAGCGCCAAGTAGTAGAGTTGAGTAGTGTCGTGTAGACACTGAACAGCAAATGGCAAATAGGTGATTAATCCAATAGGTAAAAGGCAGACACCTGAGGGAGGCACCAGGTATTCCTCTAGGAGTAAGAATAAATGAATAGTCCAGACTCGATTGCTCAGCGATAGAGAAATAAGAGGGTCTGACTTGATTTAATTTACTTTATATATGCCTGGGAAATGTGCGCGGAAACAGGAAATGTCCTAGGCTTAGAATTATCTTACACGTGGGTGAAGTCCGACAATAGATGGGATTCGCACATTGGGAGGTCAATGGGCGTATTTGTCCTCGTGGTCTCCTAGATCAAAGAGAGACATAGGAGAAAGGGGGGGGGAGTGACTTGCATTCCACACAAGGTGGTGTCCACTGCGGCTGTCAGACATCTTGCGATAAGATCAAAGAGTCTATGTGTATCTTTGCCCCGGTCAAGGGAAGATAAATGAGAGGACGTGTCCTAGCTATCTCCAATGTGGTCAACTAAGTCTAGCCTGGAGCGGAAAAGGTGGTGCGGGTGAAGAATTTGGGGGTAGGAGGGGAAAATAATTAAAATAAAATAAATAAATAATGAAAAATAATAATTAATGCTGTGATAAATTTGAGTGACTCTGACAGCGAGTTTTTGACTTGTCACATACGCCGCCGCCAAGATGGATCTATCGCAGAAGATCCATAAAGTGCGAGCAGACTGATGTCACTCTAACTTTAAGATCAGTTGTTATCACAGCATTAGAAAAAAAATTCTGGAAAAATAAGGGGTAGCCAGGCCAGGAGGAGGCTCTGTCCAAGTCTGTCCGTGGTCTACTTCCCGTCCCTGGTACGGAGTCACCTGGGTGAAACAGTTGGGGTTGCTTGGGAGAGTAGATTGGGCGATTGGATGAGTAATAATTCCTTCCTGGGGCGGATTGGGGAGCGTGATTGGGGCTTAGGCGGGGTGCCCAAGGCACGTGTGCTCGTTGGGGATTACCTCCGAAGCCGCTGTGAGGCGCTTCTTCACGATGGTAAGTAGTCAGCTTACCTCGGTATCGTCTGACACGATCAATGTCAGGGAAGAGTGGCCTGATAAAGAACGTGGAGTTCTGCCGGAGAACGCCCCCACGAGTGTGATAATCTGGCTTACATCGTGGCTTCCTGACACTGTTAATGACAGGGGAAGGTTGATATTGAATGGTGGCTGAGGAGCCAGAGTGAGAAGAGTTTTCACGAGCGCGAGGGTTCGGCTTACCTCGTGACTTCCTGACACTATCAATGCCAGGGGAAGGTTGATTTTGCATGGTGGCTGCGGAGCCAAGGTGAGAAGTGTTTTCACAAGCGCGAGGGTTCGGCTTACCTCGTGACTTCCTGACACTATCAATGCCAGGGCAAGGTTCATTTTGAATGATGGCTGAGGAGCCATGAAGAGGATCGAGTCCACGAGAGCAAGGGTTCATCTTATCTCGGGGCATTCTGGTACTGTCAATGCCAGAGGAGGGTTGATTTTGAATGGTGGCTGAGTAGCCTGGGTCAAATAGACCCTCACGAGCGCGGGTAAACGACTTAACTCGTGACTTCCTAGCAGAGTCAATGCCAGGGCGGAGTGGGGAGTGCCACGGTCTATGGACTGGATTGTCACTGTTCCACCAGTGAGATCCGATGGGTCAATCAGCGCCCTATTGATTACCGCGCCAAACGAACAACCTGAGTCGTATAGGCCCAAAACTTCAACACCGTTGGCCAGAATGTTCTCTACTCCCGGAGGAGAAGAGATGGGGTGAGGTAGCACTGGTGGGAGTTCTGGTTGGCCGAGATCAATGGCAGTGGGTTGAGGAGCCACGGCCATCGTGGAGACGAAGTATGTGTCCTCCTCCGGTTGGTCAGAAAGATCGATCGCGGAGGGTTGAGAGACTGGCATCACCGTAGATAGGGTCCGTGGGGCCTGCGGCTGCCGTTGTGGGGTGGGTCTACTGTCACGCGCGCCATGACGTGTGTCACGCTGAGAGTTGTTAGCCTGGTTATAGCGAGACTGATGGTTGGGGCGGTTATTGTGGCTATGAGGGGCTGATTGCCGGCCTGGTGCCTGGTTGTGCTGGGGAGTTTTAGGAGGAAGGTTGGACTGAGCAGGAGAAGTAGGTTGGTCCGTTTGCTGGTCTGTCGCGGTCGCTTTGCCTTTTAAGTCCTTACGAGCGTTCAAGTAACTATCAGCGGCGGAAGCTATGTCAGCGGGAGAGGTTGCTTGTTGCTCCTTGATATAAACTCTGACCTCTGGGGACATGCATTCCAACAGCTGCTCAGAGAGTATGAGGCATGCTAGGCCATCAAAAGTCTCTGGCAATTGGCTGAGGGCGTGCCACCTGACAAGGTACTTGTCCAGCCTTTCACAGAGGTTGCCGTAGGTCTCTCTGCGTTCGAGGCGGGAACCTCTGAACTTTTTGTGGTAGGCCTCGGCGGTCAGCTCAAACTGGACGAGTAGCGCCTGCTTGAGGGTTGCGTAGTCTTCTCGCTGGCTGGAGGGAAGTTTGGAGTAAACTTCGTAGGCTTTGCCTCTGAGGCATTTGGGATAGCCGGAAGCACCATTTCTCCTCTGGCAGACCGTAAAAGCGTGCTACTTCCTCAAAGCGGACAAGATAAACTTCGATGTTCTCTGTCTTGTCGTCGAAGTGCTCCATTGGCATGTGGGGTAGACCGTTCAAGGAACTTTGAAAGGATGCTGGACTAGCCGGGCGAGACTCGGAAGAAGCCTGGCGGGCGGCCTCGTTCTCTTTGTCCGCGGCTATCTTTTCTCTCGCTGTAATTTGTTGCTCTTTTTCTCTTTCTCGCTCTGTGACTTCTTTAGCAATAGCTATTTCAGCTTCCTTTCTTTCTCTTTTCTTTGGCCAATTCATTATCCTTTTCCTTCAACGCTGTTTCAGTTTCCCTTCTCTCCCTTTCCATGGCTATTTCATGCTCCCTTGCTATTCTTCTTTCTTCTTTTTCTTCTTCCTGTCTTCTAAACGCCTCAAATTGTGTTCTCACATATTCTTTCCGTTCTGCCTCATCGTCAAATATGGTGGCTGCGAAATCCTTCAATTCAGCTAATTTCTGCTTCATGTCAGAGTCCGCTTTCGAGCGTGTGCTGCTGGCCATAATGATGAGGGGTGGGTAATAAGAGGTACTAGGATGGTGGAGGGGCAGATAGAATGGATAATAGGATTGAGCTAGAATTAAAGAAAGTGGGTTAGTGAAAGTGAGTCGCTGGTTATAGGAAAGAGTGCAAAAGGAATGTGGTGTCTGCCTATGTTAATCACCAAGTTCCTGCAAGAAAATATTACACATGAAATGCAATAATTATAATAAATAAAATATGACAGAAATGACACTCTTGATAATGCGAAGTGATGATACTTATAAGGAAAAAAAATATTGATATGGAATTTAGTTATTGCTGCCTGTTCGTGCCTGATGTACTAATGGGTCAAATCCCGGACGGGCTCGCCAAAATGTGACAGGTGGGGAAATGTGACGTGTGTTTGGCGCGTTTTAATGTCTAGGGGATGGTTATTTTTAAAGCTATCACACACCAACCTATCAGCATATGAATCGGGAGCAGACACGCAACGAGACAAAGCAATGAAAGATAGATACAAAAGTTAAAAATGAAGAATATTTATTTACATAAATATACATATAAGAATAAAAAGGGGGAGGGTTTGCATCTATCTCTAAATATCACTAGATTTAATCATCACTCTTGCATTTAATAAGAGAGTATGTCACTTTGTCCTCCGACTTAGCTGGTATTCCTGTTGATGTCGCAGCTGGCTGTGTCCTGGCTTGAGGTTCTGCAGCTGGAGGTGGCGCTCTAGCGGATAGAGGGACGCCGGTGATATAGTTCCTGTGGAGTCTCAATCCCGAAAATCTGATATCTGTAGTGGGCACAGTAGGGCGGGTGGCCGGCTACCGTGGGCACAAGGTTACTGCGGGCAGAGCTGATCTGCCGTGGGCAGCGTGATGACAGGATATGTCCAGTGAGTTGCAGAGGGTTGGCGTAGCTATGACGTCTCACACAGATCTGAATCTATAGGGACGTCGCACCTAATAGCTTGACAGGTGGGCTGTCGCATAGGCGGGCAATGCCGATAGCGCCAAGTAGTAGAGTTGAGTAGTGTCGTGTAGACACTGGACAGCAAATGGCAAATAGGTGATTAATCCAATAGGTAAAAGGCAGACACCTGAGGGAGACACCAGGTATTCCTCTAGGAGTAAGAATAAATGAATAGCCCAGACTCGATTGCTCAGCGATAGTGAAATAAGAGGGTCTGACTTGATTTAATTTACTTTATATATGCCTGGGAAATGTGCGCGGAAACAGGAAATGTCCTAGGCTTAGAATTATCTTACACGTGGGTGAAGTCCGACAATAGATGGGATTCGCACATTGGGAGGTCAATGGGCGTGTTTGTCCTCGTGGTCTCCTAGATCAAAGAGAGACATAGGAGAAAGGGGGGGGGGAGTGACTTGCATTCCACACAAGGTGGTGTCCACTGCGGCTGTCAGACATCTTGCGATAAGATCAAAGAGTCTATGTGTATCTTTGCCCCGGTCAAGGGAAGATAAATGAGAGGACGTGGCCTAGCTATCTCCAATGTGGTCAACTAAGTCTAGCCTGGAGCGGAAAAGGTGGTGCGGGTGAAGAATTTGAGGGTAGGAGGGGAAAATAATTAAAATAAAATAAATAAATAATGAAAAATAATAATTAATGCTGTGATAAATTTGAGTGACTCTGACAGCGAGTTTTTGACTTGTCACAGTGCGTGTGTCGCACATCGTATTCAGTCGGGTCAGAGTGTAGCCTACACACTTGTATTAAGGATACTAAGTGTATCTTGGGAAAGGGTAGAAGTGATTATTAGTCTAAGTTGGTAGTCTAGACGCCAAGGGTTTTGTTTGTTGGTACAAGAGGTACCATAATTTCGATAATACGTAAGATAAAGTAACAAATAAGTAATATGGCAACTGTTCCAGGTTACGACCTAGAAGAGTTTAGGAAAAAGTTAATCCAAGAGGCCAAGACAGAACTAGAACTACGTAGCAAAGAACTGGCCGCCTATGTGCAACAGAGGGTGGCGGCAGAATCAGAGCGCTTGGAGAGAGAGAAGGCTAGAGAGGCAGAAAAGGCCAGAGAAAGGGAAAAAGAAGAAGCAGACCGTATTGAGCGGGAAAAGGTTAGAGAGGCAGAAAAGTTGGAGAGGGAAAAGGCTAGAGAGGCGGAACGCATCGAGAGGGAGAAAAAAGAAGAGAAGTAAGTGTGCCCAACGAAGGTAACAGCAACAATAGCGCCAACACAGAAAACCATAGTAGCGCCGCATGGATCAAGAAGAAGATACAGCCTTTTGCGGAAGACAAGGACGACATCGGCGACTATCTGAAACGTTTTGAAATCAAGCTGGCAAAGTTTAATGTCCAAGAGAAGGAGTGGTTCAAAATATTGTTGGACTTCGTGCATGGACAAGCCCTCACGATTTGCCAAAACCACGACCACTCGATGCAGAATAGTTACCAAGTGTTAAAGAAGGAACTGCTAAACGCATACGGGCACAACGCGGCAACGTTCAGGAAAAAGTATTACGAAAACACTCCATCCAGCCAGGTAGATCCACAAACGACCATCAATTTGGAAAAAGATTTTTTAAGCAAGTGGCTCGGATTCGAGAATGTGGAGAACACATATGAAAGTCTGAAGAACTTTATTCTGATTGACAATTTCATCAATAAGTGCGACCCTCAGCTACAGTCCTTTATAAAGGAAAGAAACCCTAAAACGATTGAAGACTTGGTAGAAATCATTAGTATCTTTAAGAATGCTTACCCAAACAACCCACTTTCAGCTAGAGACCATAGAAAAGTTATTGACCTGGTAAATTATGTAAAGAGAAATGATGGTAATGATAGGGATTATGGTAGGAGAAACGATAGGTCCAGGGAACGTGGGAACAAAGGTCGGGATAGTTATAAGGGCATAAAGGATAGATCCTGGGAAAATGAGAACAATGGCAGGAAAGTTATGATAGGAGAATAGATAGACCTAAAGCGGATGATAGAAACCTTAGGGATGTTACATGTTTTAACTGTCAGGAAAAGAGACACATGGCATACCAGTGTAGGAAACATAGAGGGAATGGAGCTGGCAATAGAAATGCACAGGGTAACAGTGGCACTAGTGACAAGGGAGGTAATCAGAGCAATCATGGATAAGAGAGGGAAAATCGGCCACCAGATAAGGTTAATTTTGTAAGGAGCATCCAAGACAGGGATCGTTATAGTGGAGATAGTGAACCAGATGAAGAAATGAACTACGTTGATTTTGGGGAAGATAGATTTAAATTATATCCAAACATGATAAATAATAAACAGGTAAATGTGATTCGGGACACAGCTAGCAGTACACTCGCGGTTCAAGGGGGATTAGTTAAATCTAAGGATTATTTAGGATATATCAAATCAATCAGATTGGCAGACGGCGCAGTTAAGAGGTTCGAAGCGTGCAAAGTGTTCCTTCAATCTCCATTGTATACAGGGTATTGTGAAGGGGTAGCCATGCTGAGGTTATCTATAGATGTTTTACTTGGCAATGTAGCAGGAGTCAAAGCCGCTAATGATAAAGAGGTTAGAAGTTGGAAAAGCAGGTATGGCAACATGAGGCGAAACAAACCTAGAAAGGACAGAATTTTTTTAACTGCCATAAACATGGGCACATTGCTAAAGACTGTTGGAGTAGGGCAAAACAGTCTGAACAGAAGATTGCGAGTTCGGGTAGGAGGAGCAGGTCTGTATCCGATAGTGATGATAGAAGAGAAGACTGTGGTAACGGTAATCGCAGGTCATACCGAGGTAGAAGGCCACACGCGGGCTATAGTGGTGTAAGAAGAATTGTTAACTCCAGTTGGAGTGAACAAATGTGTGGGTCGTGTAGATAGCCTGTGAAACATAACACTATACGACCGTAGGGTGTAAATAAATTGGATTTTATTAAAAATTTTTATTCTTAATTAATTGACTTAACTAGTAGTCATAAATAGACGGGTATTAGGTTATTTTAAGGTATCTGTGAATACGATATATGTTATAATATACATGCAATTGAGTTATTATTATATTGGCTCATGTTTGTTATTTATTTCGGGTAGTATGTATGAAGTGTATGCATGGAGGTATGAATAGATAGGGCATTTATAAGGCAAAGATGTATTGATATCAAGGAAAAGTAAGTTTTATAATTTATTCTTTGTTGTTGATCATGATCATACATCAGTAAAGAGTTAGGTCGTGTGGGGACAAGTAAGTGGAGAGAGAAAATAAAATACACTTGTAAATGCCCGAAGAACGTTAGGTGTATAGTGGGAGAATAGTATTGATAAATGTCAATTTGTCATATTAGGTAAATTGCCTGTCCTGACGTGTGAGGGAAAGCAGTGTAACCTCTGGAACATGATGTGATGAAGTATAGATAGACACACCTATAGTGTCAGCGCAAACGAACTATGTCTGCGGTCACCTATGGCACATCACATTGGAAAGTATCACTTACTGACGCTTGAGGGAAATATGTATTCAGGGGAACTTGATTGTGGACACAGGAGGAGAAGTTGAGATCGCAATCAAAACTCAAGTTGTGTTGTCTTTTATGTTTCCCTACATTTAGGCCCTTGCACATTGTAAGACTAAGACAGTAGATTAAACAAGGTTACAAAAGACAGTTTGTGTGGAAACACAAACTCAAAATCGGCCCCCGAAGTAAAATGTTTTACATAATTCGGATAATCCTTCAGAGTTGAAGATAGTTTACTTCCTAGTCCAAACCTCCCACAGGACGACGGGGGATGGGAGCAGGCAGGGTTTGAACCTTCGATCGTAGATAAATCCAAACGACAGTCCAGCGCGCAAACCGCAAGACGAGTGGTCCACCCAGGTAGGCTTCAATATTTTCAGAAAGAACATCCGAATGAAATGATATCAAAGACAAATGAGAGATTAGAATGGAGAAAGAAGGTTAACAGATCTTGTGTAGTGCCCCAACCGTCCTGCAGATCATAGGATACGTGAAAGTGAATGTAAAGTTAGATGTGAACCTGGCCTAACTAGTTTGTGGTTTATAGGGCAGAAGATGTAAAGTTCATCTGTCGTTGTGACCTACGGTTAACGAGGATGTCATGTAGCCAGCACAACGACCAACCGCCTTTGCTTTTCCCCAACTAATGTCAGGTACCCATTAGAGCTGGGTAGACTCAGAAGTTGAAAATCCCAGTCTTCTCCAGGATTCGAACCCGGGACCCTCGGTTCGAACTAAATAAGTTGATTGTTTTGAAAAGGCTCAAACTCATATTCGAATCCTCAAAAAAAAAAAAAAAAAAAAAACTCCGCTATATAAAAAATGTTCACGAAAATGATGTTTATAAGATGACTATTCGTCTTAAATTAGGTCTAACATATAATGCATACTAATTAGCTTTTTCTTATAAAAAACTGCTTGCATAATTGATTTTAAAAATAGAATTTTCGCTTTCAGGAAAAAAAAAAGTAGCCGTTGCATCAGAACTTTGAATGGTCTAAAATAGTGTGAAGTCGGATTTTCAATATCTCTTCTAGTTTACGAGATCTAAACGGGACGGACGAACAGACGGACAGACGGACAGACGGACAGACATTTGCGAAAAACTAATAGCGTCTTTTCCCCTTTCGGGGGCCGCTTAAAATTGACAGGCATTTTTTTTTAGCGGGAGGGGGAGGAGTTGTTATGACATGATTAGGAATTAGGGGTGCACCGGATAGTACTTTTTGATATCTGGCCGGAGCCGGATATAACCGGATAGTACAATTAGATATTCTGCCGGAGCCGGATACCTACATGACTCTAACAGCTCGTTTTACTGAAGTTTTGCAAATCTTCTATATAACATACCTATATTCATATTATTTTGTTATTTACTTTCTTACTTTAAACTCTATCACTGATTGATAAATTAAAATGAACAGCATTTTTTTTACAGATATGCTTATCATAAACTAATCTTTGTAACATGAGATGGTGTGTGCGTATGTATTGTAAAGTAGAATGTGGGATAACTCATGCAGAATATATAAACATATATGTAACTAATGTAAATCTTTCAAAGGTAAAGTTCACTCTTGGTTTTATAGCGTAAATCTTTCTTAAGTACAATCTAAGTTGTATAGTGGGTAGATGTTTGTGTTCATGTATTTGACACCATCAACTTGTCATTAGGCTCGTGTTTTAAAGGCCACAAACCGCTTCTGGTTTGTATCTAATACAGATAATGGCTTAGTAAATATCTTAAGTACAGCAAATTTGCAGCCGTATGCTGGCCATTAAATTTTGTACAATGCAAAACATAGCTGCTTCGGTCAAATGACTCATTCAACCAATGGGCAGTTAAACCAAAATATGATTCGGTGTTATTATCAGCTGTCCAAGTGACCGTTGAGAAAGCGATGCTTTTAGCATCAGATAGCATTTCACGAAGCTTTGAGGAAATATTGTCGTAGATATCTGGAATAACACGTTCTGTAAAATATTTGCGACTAGGCACAGTGTATCTTTTCTCCAGTACTTTTAAAAGTCCAATAAATCCAGGCTTCTAAACTACTTGGTAAGGTTCCATGTCAGTTGCAATCATCTTTGCTATGGCCAAGTGAATGCGCTTAGCATTATCACTATTAATATCCCACAATTTAGCTTTGTCTAAGATCTCTTTAATCCCTGGTTGCTGCTTGTGTGTGAGGCTTGACGAATCACTGGAGCTCGTAGACGTACTGGCACAGGCAGTGATATTACTTGATGCTGATTTCAATGCAGTCATTTCGTTGAATAAGTCTGGGTGTTTCGAGCGTAGATGACTAATCATAGTGGTGGTTGAGAAGTCTTTAGGTTTGCCTGGTTTACCACGTGACATTACTATTTTACAAGCATTGCAAACTGCTTTAGAGTAGTCCATTGTTTTGACATTAAAGTAACGCCATATAAGTGATGACTTTTTATCAGCCATTATTATTACTATTTAATTTACTAAATGCCCTTGCAAGCCACTTTTATACCCGTGGCTTGTGTAACAAAATACATGTAGGGATGTGTCCTGTAGTTCAGCGCTCTAATTGACATTTCTCTCCAAGTAAACAAACTTAGTGTCATCATCTAGTGACCTCTAGACAGTGTCAATATGTCTTAACAATTTGGTTTGTGGACCAGACCCTTGATTGACAACCTATCTCATAATAAACAAACTCATACCAGATTAACCTTATAGAGATTTGGCTTGTAGTCCCGCCCCTAATAAAAATTCTACTCCAAGTAAACAAACTCAGTTCCCTCATAAGATGTGACCTCTAGAAAGTGTCAACATGTTGATATCTGGCTTAATGTGGTCAGCTGCCTATCCGTGAACTCAATGTTATTGACTAAACAAACAAAAGGAGGTGGGGGTGCTCATCTCTACCTCTGGAGATATACCCGCACATCTAGACAGATTATCAGCGTGACATAGTTAAGGAATATTACGTGTTTACAAGACCACTCAAAGGTCAAGACAAGCTTTTAAAATGTGCCAGACATCGCTGCTACGTATGTAATACGAATTTATAATGTAAAGTCTAGTCCACCCCCCCCCCAATAACAAATCTAGTTCCCTCGTGTGACCTCTAGAGAGTGCTTACGTCCATTGTATCTGACTTGGGGTCACATGTCAATCAATGAACTCAATGTGATGGGCTAAACAAATAAAAGGGGAAGGGAGTTGTTCATCTAGAAATATACCTGGTTACATTAGAGGTGTGGCTCTTGTAGTCCAGCCCCCCCCCTAATAAAGATTAACTACTAAGTAAACAAACTCAGTTCCCTCGAAAGGTGTGACCACTAGAGAGTGTCAATACGCTGACATTAAACCTACGTCCATCGTATCTGACTTGGGGTCACCTGTCAATCAATGAACTCAATGTGATGGGCTAAACAAATAAAAGGGGAAGGGAGTTGTTCATCTAGAAATATACCTGGTTACATTAGAGGTGTGGCTCTTGTAGTCCAGCCCCCCCCCCCCTAATAAAGATTAACTAC